>NC_090927.1:1177427462-1178052462 GCF_040938575.1 Ambystoma mexicanum | reverse complement strand
GATACTTTCAGTTCCCGTCATATCACTTCCCATTGCGTACATCATAGTCCCCCCCTTTTCTTTTTTTAAGGACTTGAGTCCTGAGTTTAACATTATCTGATATTTTATCAGGAATTATAAGTTGCATATGTTTGTGTATTGGCGAAAAAGAGTGGCTAGGATAAGTGAAAAGTGAGTAGCATTTGTTTGGGTGGGGTGAATAGTTGTGAGATGGAGTTCATGCATTTCAGATTTCCTCTTGACTTGTGTCCTGCATGAGCCGACATGAACCATTTCATACATTTCTATGTGAGCTGCAAAGAAGTTTCGAAACTTGACCGCATCGACTTTGCAACTGGATAGAGAATGCAATGCATCGGATTTACAAAGGCAGTCCTTTTGCATTTGTTAAGCCTCCTACTTTAACTGGCACTGAATATGCAACACTCTTCTGTACATTTGGTCCCTTCATTTTGGTTAAATCTGCTTTATTTCTGGCTTTTATACTTTAAATAAAGATGCTACATTAATTACAATGAAGAGAACTAAAAGCATAGACTGCATTTAAAATGGTGCTTTATTTGTTTTTTTAATAAGTGTTTTTTTTAAAGTTTGGAACATGATTTATTAAATAAAGCAACTATTTGGCTTCCTATTAGGCTTCGGCCGAATAGTTGACCAACTATTTGGCCGAATACTAAATATGCTATTCGGTACAGCCCTAAATATAAGCAAGAATTATTTACTCTAATTTAGGATGCAGCAGGCAGATCAAGGTCTGATACACCTAAAGAACACTTTTCAAGAATGACACACAGCTATTCTAGGCAGGTAAAACCTAATGTAACATACTATTACAGTTGGTTTTCAGACCAGTGGAACACACTTATTTTAGGATGACACACAACTAAGTAGCTATCAGCAACTTAAAGGTTTGTATAGACCTAAAACTGTTTTAGCATCTGTATAAAACAGACCAGGGAAAGCAAAACCCAAAGTTACCCTTTATGAATGACTCAATTTTATTTTAGGTAGGTAAAACCTAAGGCAGACTTATTGTAAACAGGCTATACAGCAAGTTAGGGAACGCAAGACCCAGTCGGGAAACCTACACACCTATTCTCTGAAAGTAATAGTTTGTGAAGCCAACAGCATTACTTTTGAGAAAGAGGCGCAACCAATTCACAAGTTATTGTTATTTTGCATTTATATAGCGCCTTATATACCATTGGTATGGTCTGAAGGCGCTGGTAGGTTGAACGCCCTTGGGAACCGAAGTTCATATCAGTAGAGAGAGTAGAGGGAGTCAAAAGGTGCGTGTGAGCACCGGGTATGTGTACAGCTCGTGCGTTATCAGTGTAATAGCTGCTATCTAGCGGTAGGTGTGGTGGTTGAGAGGTCAGGAGTATGTGTTCGTTCTGGCAGGATTTATCCAGATCGGATATGGCTGCGTTAGGCCTGAGGAGAACGCCTCGCTGGGGGGGGTGTAACCAGCAGTGATTATTTAGAATGATGTGGAGTGAGCGGCGAATGTTGATATGAGAACAGATATACCGAATGGTGTCATAGTATCTCTGTGTTCTAGTTGAGTGGTGATGTAAGGAGAGAGTAAGCGTGTTGGTGAGATATGATGGGTTACATGCACTTTCAGAGACTTCTAATTCCCGGAGAGGCTATTGGGCACATTTCTAAATTCAACTTTTTACAGAGGGGCTATTGGGCACACTTCTAAAATTCAACTTTTCACAGAGAGGCTATTGGGCGCACTTCTAAACTCTGTGAAAGCTGAAAAGCTATTGGGTACACTTCTAAATGCAACTTTCTAAATGTACTTCTAAATTCAAGTTTCATAGAGAGGCTATTGGGCACATTTCTAAATTCAACTTTTCACAGAGAGGCTATTGGGTACACTTCTAAATGCAACTTTCTAAATGTACTTCTAAATTCAAGTTTCATAGAGAGGCTATTGAGCACACTTCTAAATGTAACTTTTCACAGAGAGGCTATTGGGTACACTTCTGAAATCGACTTTCTAAATGTACTTCTAAATTCAACTTTTCACAGAGAGGCTATTGGGCACACTTCTAAATTCAACTTTTCACAGAGAGGCTATTGGGTACCCTTTTATATACTTTTCAGAATGGAACAACACACATTCAAGGTAAGTAAGAACGTTTGTAACTGTCCACTGTGTGTGACAGTTACCAACTAACTCTTTCACAAGTACTTTTTAACACTGGTTATACTTTTCAATACAGAATCCTTTACTTATCCAGTCCTTCCCTATTCTATTGAATGAGTTCACTCAGGGGCAGAAGAGGGACCCTAGTGGCCTAAGAGCCCACTGAAGGCAGGGTGAGATAGGGTTCTGTTGCAGGCAAGTCAGAGTTCCTGTGGAAGACTGTTCAACGAGTAAGTAGTTCACTTTAAAGTTAGTTGGGATCCAGGGGCGTCTAGGAAGACACCCTAGGAGGGTTCCAGCAGTGGGCCTGGGTGAATTGGAGGAGAGGACTCGCAATCACAAGAACACCCAAGAGCTTTGCAGAAATCACACGGGCTTAAGGTAAGTAAGTACCCCAGCCAACGCAGTACCTTAGCACGGAAAGAGTTGCAGCAAGAAGACGACTTCATGATCTGCAGTTTGTTGAATTTCTTTATCATGAAGATAAAAGACAGGACACTGGAAGGTCTTTGCAGCAGGGGTCACAGGGAAGGCTCTATGCAAGAGGTTCTTCGCATGGTTTACTCGGAACAGAAGAGGTTGCAGCGGTGGAGACTTCAGGATCTGCAGCCAAAAACATGGTTGCTGAATTCCTTGTCATGTAGGCTGAAGACAGGACACTAGAAGGGCTTCTGGAGCAGGGACCAACTGGGTAGGCTCCGGGCAAGAGTTTCTTTGCAGCTGGATGCAGCTCTGTGGTTTTGGTACCCTTTTCAGGAGCCAGAAGACTGAATATCGCTGGTTGGATTCTCGTCACTTGCCAGGTCCAGCACTCTGGTAGGGGGAATTTTCAGACTCGGTTCACCTCTCTGGGGGTCCGGCAGGATGCCACCAAAGTTTCAGCTTGATTCGGAAGACCATGCCCCGCACGATGGCTCGAAGTTCCAGGGTATTGTGGAATTGCATCCCTGCAAGGTCGCAGCACGATGTGGGATGGCTCAAAATGCAGCTCTGGTGTCTAGTGAATCACACCAGGCTCTGGGTCGGGGTCGTCCTTTTCGGGATCCCCAGGTCGATTGGAAGGAAGGGAAACCGCAGGCTCCGTTACACAGCAGGGTCTCGGGTCGCTGGAAATCGCTACAGCCATCAATTCTTCATCTTCCTCTTTGTTTTCAGATCCAGTGGTTTGCTTTTCAGCAGCTTCCAGGTTCAGAGTATTTATCAGGAGCTACAGTAGAACTTCTTCATTCTCTCCCTGCATTATACAGCAAGGGGTGGTGGCTGTCCTATTGGGCGTGTGTTCCTTTCTTGCAAGGTGAAAGACAAAGGGCTGCAGAGTTTTGGACTCCTTCCTAGTTTCCTGCCTTTCAGGAGACACTGGAGCCTGGGTGGGGAATCGTAGGATACCGCCGAAAACAAAACTCTCACTGAGGTCATTCCTGCCTAGAATGGCAAGGGAAGACCTCTGAAACAGCAAGCACACAAGAAATGGCCAAAAAAGGAGCCCACCATTTTAGAAAACTGGTGCCCCTTCTGTGCTTTACCAAAGCTGAATTAACAGCCTGCCAGTAATGAAGACTAAAAGTCATCGAGGTAAAACCACTGCCACCGGCCATTCATGTAAAACTTGGAATTGTAACCAAATGTTAGCAGGTAAGTAATAAAGGGGATACATTGTGTCCCCCAGTACGCCACATAAGGTGGGGTCTGCTGGCTCACTTCATAAAATTTAAAGGGGGATGCAAATCCCTCTCTACTACTTGTGAACTGTATTTCACCCCAAGTACATAAAAGTGAAATTAACAGGGGAGCCCATAGGGGCAACCCAGCCTAAGCCCAAAAGTTGTACTAAACTATAACATCAACCATACGCTATGGAGAGAAATACACAAGAGAAAAATACTAAGTGAAAGAGGAAAAAGATCCCCCCAGGGACAAGGTAAAATAGTTACCTAGTTAAAGCAAAACGTTCTGGGATTGACACAGGTCAGGAAGATTTGTCATTGATATGAACATCTTACCTAACATTCACCCTTTGGGGAACCCCTCAAGTAGATCTGTTCACACCCAGTGCCAAAAGGAAGTGCAAACTGTTAAGCTCCAGGGAATTTCCTCTGAGAGGAGCTTTAGGGGGCGTGTTCATAGTGGACTGGGAGTTTCCACTCCTGTACACGTTTCCACCAGTACGTCATTCCTCAGGTCATCAGGAGGTTGAAGAAGTTTGACAAATCCATGGTCCTGATTGCTCTGGATTGAGCAAGGAGGGTGTGGTACTCAGACCTTCTGGGTCTGCCCTCCAATACGTCTTCCAAAAAGAGAGGACCTTCTCTCGCAAGAGGGGGGTCAGGTTCTCCATCCAGAGGTCAAGACTCTCGACCTTCACGTCTGGTTTCTTAGAGGTTGAGATATAAGGATTTGGACCTCTTGGAAGATGTAACGGGTGTTGCTTTTGGCCAGAAGAACAGCAACAAATTCTCTTTATCGCTGCCGTTGGAATATGTTTTGCACCTGGTGTAGACATAAGAATGTAGATCCTTTTCGGTGTGACACACCTATGGTGTTATCTTTTTTGTTGCATCTAGTCAATCAGGGGCTTCAGATTGGCAATATGAAAGGGTACTTGGCGGCGTTATCCATTTTTAATCGCACTCCTGAGCAGGCATCTTATTTCAAAATAACTATTGTTTAATTCTTGGAAGGGCTTACTAGCTTCCAGTCCCTTTTGTGGTTCCCGTTTGGGATTTGAACTTGGTTTTGAAATACCTCATGTGTGCTCATTTTGAGTCGCAACATTCTTGTCCCTTAAGAATGTTAACTTTGAAAACAGTTTTCCTTACGGCTATAACATTGGCACGCAGAGTGAGCGAATTGCAGGCTCTGTTATGCAAACCGCTGTTTACATCCTTCTTCAAGGAGATAATCATCTTGAGAGTCCCATCTTTCTCCCAAAGGTGGTATTAGAGTTTCACCTTTCTCAGAAAATAGTCTTATGAACTTTTTACTCTCCACCTCACCCTAGTAAGGAGGAGGAGAGAGACTTCATCGCCTTGATCCCAAAAGTGCTTTATCTTTAACATCTCTCGTAGGGAAAATATGAGGCAAGATGACCAGTTGTTCATTGGGTACACTGGACACAGACCAGGACTCGTGGTGACTAAGCAAACATTATCCCACTGGATAATTCTTTGCATCACTGAATGCCAGTTGGCCGGAAAGAAAGTGCCTGTGGGCTTGCAAGCACATTCAACAAAGGGTGTGGTCACTTCATCAGCGTTGCAGACAGGGGTGACGCTATAAGATATTTGTGCAACAGCCACTTGGTCCTCCTTGCATACTTTCACAAAACATTACTATCTGGAATCTGCGTTGGGACAGGAAGCAGGATTCGGGAAGGCTGTGCTTTACAGCATTAATGACAAAATTCATACTTCTACTTTCAACACAATGCTGCTTTGGGAGCATATTATAAGATGAGGAAAACGTGGGAGGATACAATCCATTCGAAAGAACAAACGACTTACCATGGTAAATTTCTTTCAATGGATGTTCCTCCCACGTATTCCTCATCACCCCTCCCATCCTACCCCTCAGTAGAATTTCAGTTTTACACCTTCCTTTCTTAGGTGCCTGGTCTTTTGACCTTGGGAGTGCCTGTGTAATGATACCAGAGGGGGTAAAATAGTAACTGAAGTAACGGGCACAGTGCATGCTACATATACTGTCGGTGACGTCATGCTCGAGAGCGAACTGATGCTGTCTAGGGACATAGAGTCAAGGACTCATGGCGCCCTCTACCGAGAAACTTTTTTCCAAAGCAGCTGACACTGGAATGAGATATCAGAAGGTGAGGAATATGTGGGAGGAACATCCAGTTTAAGTTGTTCTTCTCATTCTCAATTGTGACCTCCAGTGGTTCTTCTTCCGTCTTTAAGTCACAAATCTTCATTTTCTCTCTGCAGCTCCTACAAGCATCCACTCCCAGCATCAAAACCACATGCACTTGGTTCAGTGTTTATACCAAAATATAGCTGAACCTTTGCTTGCATCTCTGGTGCAGTTTTGACTCGGGTACTTGGCAAGCTTCAACGCTTTGAGTACATTTCTTTGCAGGTCTCACCCTCAGATTTTGTGGAATTTATTTACTCGAAGAGACTAAGTGACACTTTTTTTATTATTATTTTTGTATCAACACCCCACCTCGGGTAACCCTGTTCAGAGTCCAACTGGTGTCGGAAGGAACCAGAGTTGTTCTGCTGCAGCAGGTCGCTTCATCAAAGTAACACCCATGGCCTCTTTGCTGTTGCAGGCATTCATACTAAATACTTGAAAGAGCATGATGCTGGGCTTCACCCATAGTCACCACGCGTGCCTTCGGGCCACAAAGGTCTCTACCGGGGGTTAGGAGGGATTTTCAGAGCCACTTTGTAAGGTTCGGGCAAGCCAACTTAGCGGAACAGAGAGGTTCAAACACAAGGTCTAACCAAACCCTCAATTGGTAGTGTGACTGAACAGTAAGGCATAGACTCCAGGAGCAGAGGATTGATTTGACGAACAGTTGACAATTACAGAAACTGTTAAGCAATGGATTGTCCACAAGGTTAAATATTGGAACCACGTTAGCATTAAGATAAAGGACCTACATGGGTAAGTAAAGAGACTATGTATACAGATGTTATATTGTGTTGCTATGTTTTTGTACTGTGGTTCCAAGCACCAAATCCTTTTGCACAATCACAGTAGGGTGTACAGAAATGCGGACACCACCACACTTTAGATTTAAAATACGGTTAGCAATACTTGTTACATAGCTTAAGTGGGGGGTGTGGGGAAATGTTGTATAAATGTACTAGATACGCTATGGTTGAGAGGTAGCGCAAAACAAAACTTCTAATCCTTCTTTATGCTAATAAACCTGTCCTGCAATATTCCAGTTAAGTACCGTGAAATAAAGGTCTTTGAGAGGGTGGGGGGGATTATATGGTCACTCTGAAATCCCCTTTAGTGGTATAGTATACAAGGCTAATTGCAATTGTACAGGCTTTAGATAGGGAACATGCTTAATGTGAAAAAGTCAGGTTTCCTTGGTAGAGAAGGAGTAGCCACTTCTTATAGCCAAACTCCACTTTCCACCACCAGAATTCAGCCTGTGGTAGTTACAGGTTTTGGATTCTGTGCTGGTCAGGATCCCCAGGGTAGGATTCCATGGTGGCATTCATCACGCACACCTTACTAACCCTGTTGCGGCAAGGCAGAGAGAATACAGGCCAAAACACACTTGTCTTTTCATAAGGTCCAAATATGAACCTCTGACCATCCTAACAGGATCCTGGTCTGAGGTTGTTTCCAAATGATTAAATAAGACCCTTTCTGCACCCCTGACCACAAGTCCCATGGTATCCCCTGTGCTTCATAGTTTGTGAGATCTCGTGAGTCTGCTAAACTTTCAGCCATCACCTTGGGAGCCCCTCTACTGTATGCCACGTCTCAGAGTCTACGCACTTAGCATTTCTAATCCAATCCGGAAGTTAACCCCTACCTCGCTCTTCAGAAAGCTGCATCGCACACGGTTTCACCTCAAATGTAGAGATCGCTGAATGCCAGTTCTGCTTTCACAACATTACCTCATCCCCGGAGTCACGCTGAGGAAACTAGACATGATTCATTTGTAAGCCACTATTTTCTGATAAAGCAAGTGAGCATGTCCTGTTATATATGTGCATGTTGAGTGTCCATCCCTTAACCGATTCCAGAACAGTTATTAACCAACGCTCTGGGTCAAGTATTGATTGGCATTGAGCGAAACCTCCAGAAAACCATGAGCAGGAAATAACTGGTATAGAACTAATGGCATTCTGTAGACATATTCTGTTCCTTGTAAGGAATGACAAGTTGTTGCCCGAAGAAATCATTGCACGGCTCCCCACTGGACAACTTTGACTGAACAACATTCTTAAGACGAATACTAAACACTGTGAGTGAAGCATCTCACTTGGAACAAATAATTGGACCTGTTAAGTAAGTTTGATAAGGTGGCATTGAACACAACATATTATTGGGGAGCATTATAGGAGAGTGTGGGATTGGGAGAGAGGATCTGACCTGTGCGCATCTCCCCCCTTTCATTGTAGGAAAAGACCAGCCAAATAAAGGAAGGGTTCCAGTTACTGTGGTAATCCAGACACAGTGAGGTCCACAATAACCCCACTACTTTGGAGGGCTGTCCAGAATGCCCAGTAACCTTCGAATGGGCTATTGACAATCTTACTTGGCAGTTTGGGTGTATCCATTCACAGACTGGATCAGCTTTACCCCGCACAGGTTAAGAGAGGTTGATGCAGACAGAAGAACAAATTGCTTACGCCTGATGATATTCTTTCTGATGGCTATTCCTCCCACAGATTCTCCAGCATTGGATCTTTCATAGATTCACATGCTGTGAATATTCCACGTTGTCAGGCTGTGAGTCCTCGGTAACACAGTAGTTTACACTTAAACTGAAAACCTTCAGTCACTTTTGTGCTCTTAGTCATTTTGGGTCATACTGCCCACAGCCAATAGGAATACCTCCCCTAGAGCTTCCCCTGTCGACCTTCAGATTTTGTACCGCACGTTAGTGTAAGGAAGTCAAGTGCCCAGACCATCCTGCGGAGATACCTACCTCATTCACAGGTGTGGACAAAATGGCAGGCCTTCCCTCGTGGTCTACTCCTTTCTGCCCTTATGACGGCCGTGCTCGGTTGCCACTACCGCATACAGTCTTGTTTCCTGGCAGCCTTCCTCATTACGTTCGTGGGGATATGCCCCTTATGAGCGGCCTCTGCCCACCCGAGTGTCTAAATATTCATCAGAGGAAGCCTTTTTCAGGAAGTTTCAGAGACTTATGCACTCTGACCCCATGAGGGAGTACTTTAAGGGCCTTTCTTGTAGCTCTGTCGCCAGGTTTTCCCCTGAGATGCCCAAAGGGCCTAACCGGCGTACCAGAGATTCCTCCGAGGGTCCTGACAGACCTGCCTGTACCAGACATTGTTCCGAGGTTCACCATCACATTGCTAAAGTCAAGCCCAGTTCGGCTGGGTGCTGGGATACCAGGGTTCACCCTGAGGTCTCAGTTTCTGGAGCTTTCCCCACTGTAACCAGGTTGAAACTTGAGGTTCCTCTTGTGGAGGCTAAAGTCTGTACCGAGTCCCGACTCAAGGCCCCTTATAAGGGAGATTTACGTACTAGGTTGAAACCTTAGGTTCCTCTCTATATCGACAGATCTGACAGGCCTTCTCAAAGGGTCTTGTCAGTGAGGTATTGTCCTCAACCGTCCCATGCTCAGGGTCGCAATGGTACTGGCTTGTCCGAGGTTCCTCTGTTGGAGGCTAATTTTGAGACTGGTTCGAAGATGTCGACTTAACATAGGAGACCACCCAGTACCGGCTCTGCTGAGGATCCTGGTAAGGCTAAAGTTTTACTTAAGTCCCCTGACCCTCCTGAGGAGACAATTGTCTCAGCTACGCATGTGATGCAGTTCTCTTCAGTTGGTGACAAAATGGCGGTCCAACCTGCGTGGCCTACGGCGGTCAATTTGGAAACCTCCCTTACACCTACGTTCGCCACGTCTGGTGCTGGGAGCATTCCTTTTGGCAATAGTAACACGTTCTGCACTTCTTTTGACCGGTGTGCGTGGGCTACGCTGCCTCATACTGTCTTGCTCCCTCCTGCTTTTGCTTCACTGGTCTATGTGGAACCGGCCTGTGGTGGACCCTCCTGGCAACCATCCTCCTTGTGTTCGGGGGGAGGTCCCTTACGAGCGGTTTCTTCATCTTCGACACCTAAGCCCTCGGCTGAGGATGAGTTTTTTGGGAAGTTTCAGATGCTCATGCACTCTGACCCTATGAGGACGTATTTCAAGCGTCTTGCCACTCCTGTTCCACCCTGGCCCCGGCTGCTCTGATTCAATTTTTCTTTTAAAACCTGAGGCGGTAGGCCTGGAGGACCAGTCTTCTGTTCCCGCCTCGTTGGGATGAGCCTTAAGCGGAGGAGGAGGGCGATGAGCAGCCCCGCTCGGTGAGAGCATTCCATGACCAGGAGGGGCTTGTGTAGCTCTGTTACCAGGGATTCCCCTTTGGTGCCTCAAGGGCCTAATAGGCGCACCAGAGTGTTCTCTGAGGGTCCCTCAGAGGACCTGCCAAAACCGAACGTGGCTCTGAGGTTCACCATTTGGGTGCTACGGTTTAGCTCAGTTCGTCTGTGGGTCTGGATACTGGGGTTTCCCTGAGGTCTCCGTTTCTGGTGCTTGTCACACCGAGCCATGGCTCGAGGCCCCTCTTGAAGTAGCTATATGTCCCGGGTTAAAACCCAAGGTTCCTCTAAATACAGTACCAACGGAGTCGAGGGATCCTCTAAGAGTCCTGTCGGTAGGGTACATTTCTCGTACGTCCCACGCTTGGGGTTGTAGTGGCACCGATTCTGTCAAGGGGGCAAAGAAGATGATCAGGAACAGGCCTTCCAGTACCGACTCTGCAGAGGTTCCTCCATTGGAGGCTAATTCTGGTTCAGTTCCTAGGTTGTCCACTAAACATCCTAGATCTGCCAACACCGGCTCAGCCGAGGATCCATGTTTCAAGGCTAAGTGTTAAGTCCCCCTCACTCCACTGAGGGGACAATTGCCTCATTTTCTCCTATGACACAGTTCTCTTCAGGTGTTGACTAAATGGCGGCCCAACCTCCTTGGTCCATGACGGCCATTTTGGATGCCTCCCTTACACCAACTTTCCTGACGACTGATGCTGGGAGTGTTCCTTTTGGGGCTGAGCAGCTTCTCCACGCTATGTGGACAACAAAGACCCGTTTGTCGATCCTGGCGACAGCTTCAGCTAAATTCCCTTGTACACAGAGGTCAGGGTCCCAGACTATGTCCTTCTCTGGGATGAGGGGGTTTCAGAGTCTCCGTGTGCGCTGATCTGAAACTCCTGTTGGTAGCCCCGCCTCAAGCGGCCAGGTGGTTGGTTTTTCTCTCGGCCATCAGCCTCCTCTACAGGGACAGGTAATCTCCCTGCCGACAAATTACCAAATGATATTTTTGTTGGTCACACTACACTTCGGTGGGAGGACGAATCTCGTCTCATCTGGAGGCGTGGCAAACTATCACCAAAGACTAGGGGGTTTTGTTCATCGTTTAGGTGTTTTTTTTTCGCTTGCCCTTTCCTCCTACCCCACCCTTCAAACCTCTCTTCCAACAGATCACGATGCCCTCCCTCAGAGCAGAGGTACATAAACTTCTATACCTCAGAGCGGTGGAACATGTTCCCCTCATGGAGCAAGGGAGGGGCTAGTACTGCTGTCCTTTCACAGTGCTCAACCGGGCTGGCCTGCGCACTATCTTTGGTCTTTCGGAGAGAGATTCAAGTTGATCCCGCCCTGCCAAATAAAGTCTTCTCTTTGGAAGGGCGGTTGGCTCAGTGTGGTGGTCTTCCAGGATGCGTAAATGCACATTCTGACTTGGAGCCCGCATGTGAACTATCTGCGGTTCTCCGTGGGAGCAGAACACTTCAGATTCAGGTTCTCCTTTTGGTCTCGACTCAGCGAGATGCACAAGAAACTCCTCAGGGGCCCCGCAGCGGTCTCCCAATACCAGATCTTTTTCCAAGGTTCCCCATTTGGGGCTGAGGCTGACCCCAGTTCTGCTGTGGCTTTGGATACCAGGGTTCGCCATGAGGCTTCTCCATCTGGAGCTAACTGTACCGAGTCTTGCCTCAAGGCCCCTCTCGAGGTGGCTATAAAACCAGGGTTAAACCTGAAGTTCCCCTGCTTGGGGCTAAATCGGTCACTAACAGAATTGAGAGTCCCATCATCGAGGGTCCTGGCTGTAGGGTATATCCCTAAGCGTTTCCACGCGCACAGCCGTGGTGATACCAGGTCTGTTGAGGGGGTGAAAGAAGGGGGTCACGCACCACAGACCTTCCAGTACCGGCTCTGCCGAGGATCCTCCACTAGAGGCTAATTCTGAGGAAGCCCCTGACGTGTCAAGTAAACACCCTAGATCTGCCAGTACCGGCTCTGCCGAGGTTCCTTGTTTCAAGGCTAGGATTGCACGCAGAGCCCCTGACTCCCCTGGGGAGATTATTACTCCACTTGCTCCTGTGACACAGTTCGCCTCTAGTGTGTGATAATGGCGGCTCAACCTCCACAGGCCACAGTGGCCATTTTGAATACCTCCCTTAAAGCGAGGTTTTACATCAACAAGCAGGGCGACGCAGTCTCTCCTTGTGGATCTTGCCATACAAATTTGGGCTGGGCCATCCAGTATATTGTTTGGCTCTAGGCTCCACACATCCCTGGTCACCTCAATGTGACCGCAGATTAATTCAGTCGCCAGTCGGCATCGATTACGAGTGTGAAATGAACAGCAATATCATCTCCAACTTTTCCAGCAATGGGGCACGTCAGAGCTGGTCCTCTTTGCAGCTTGTGGGTCAACATGAATGCTTATGCTTTTCCCCTCATTGCCTCCTGTCTTTTGGTCGCTCCGTAAGTACATCGAACCGTTGCCCAAGCAGCTACGTGGGTATTCCCATCAGCTTTTGGTAAGCGTTACTGCTTAGACCTGAGCTCCAGAGGTGATGCTCAATTAGGCCAGGCTGTTCTTAAAAACCTTTTTCAGTAAGGAGGTTCCATCCACCCGTATTTTCTGTGAGGAGTGCTTGGTAATCTCCCAAAAGTATGAAGGAAAGGCGATGGGACGTAGGGGTATAACAAAGTACTCCTAAGTCCCATCCCCTTTCCCCCATACTTATGGGACATTCCTCTGTCCTGTGGGATGGGACCGGAGCACTTTGTAAAAAGCATCACAAAATGAGTCCTTCCTCTTTTTACGTGGGGTGACGCACGCGGCTGTAATCCCACACTTCTTAGCTCCGCCCAGCACATCACCCATCAGTCCTTTTCTCCGCTTGCTCGGGACTGGACGCACTTACATCTTCGGAAGATTTGTTCCTTCCAGTTCCTCCTCTCTTGCTCTGGCTTAGCGGTCGCATGGTAGTCCGTCTATGCCGTTTAAGCTAGACTTTCCAAATTGTTGTTCTTGTCAGTGACTCTTCGCTAGGGCGGATCCCCATCCTCTGTGCTTAGAGTGTTTGGGTCCGGATCACCGGTGGGATTCGTGCTTTTATTGCGACTCCCTTTCGGTCCGGGCGCTTCAACGTCATTTGGAGCAGTGGGAGGAGGTGTTTCAACGTACTCCCTCTGGCACATTTTCAAACTTTCATCGACGAAAAAAAAGTAACGCCCGGTGAGTTCCTTACTTTTTTAGGGCACCCCAGCCAAGGGACTCCTTCCCAGGGTCTTCCCGGTCCGGGAGGAGCGTCAAAAGCTCTATTAGCGGGGCTAGCCATGAGGTGCCTTCCAGGCCAAAAAATTCTACTGGAGTTTTCTCTGAGGGCATCTGTAAGGGGCCTATTGACACCGGATTACATTCCAAGGCCCCTCCTGCGGGGCTGTTTGTGGGCCCAGTTCTACTGAGGCATCGGGTAATGGAGCTTGCTTCGAGGTCTCCTTGGTTGGAGCTTCCCGTAAAATCACCGGGGTACGCCCTGAGACCTCGGTTGAGGTTGACACCGAACGGAAGTTTGAGGCCCCTCGTGAGGAGGCTTTTACCGGACTCTGGTCCGAGGCCCGTTTAGAGGCTATGGTGACCAACAGTTCTGAAAGGCCTGTTAAGGTCTTGTCGTGAGGTGTGGTCCTCATTGTTCCCGCTCTTGCGGAGACCCCAGTTCTGTTGAGGGGGCACGGAGTGAGGTTTTAGACCGTAATTCCTCCGTTACCGGCAGTGCCGAGGTCCTTCCCTTGAAGGCTAGTTTGGCTGTTACGATGTCACAGAAACATTCTAGGCCACACAGCACCGGCTGTGCCGAGGTTCATTGTGTTAAAGCTAAAATGAAGACCCCTGACCCACCTGTGGGGACCCCTGCTTCACTTCCACACGTGTCGCAGTTCTCCTCTGGTGCCGACAAAATGGCGGCCGTTCCCGCCAAGACCACAGTGGCCATTTTAGATACAACCCTTACAACTATGCCGTCGACCCTAGGTGTAAGAGGGTGCTTTTTCAGGTGAACATCGGTTTCCTTGTGCACATCCGTTTCGTCCAGTTTATGAATGGAACGCTCGGATGCCTCTACCGCACAATGGCTCGCTTCCTGTGGCAACAGTGGGGAAGGGCCCTCTTGGCAACCCTCTCCCTCACGCCCCTGGAATTACTCCGCTCATGAGGCCTCCTCCTGTCACACCTAAATTATCGGCGGAGGACGCCTTTTTCGGCAAGTTTTAAAAACTGATGCGTTGTGACGCCATGAAGGAGTGTCAGAATTCCCCTTCACAGACTTGACCCCGTAGTGTAGAAGAATAATTCTTACCACTAATGTATCCCTCTGAATGTTAAAAAGAAACACATACAGAGGAATCAATTAATTGAAAGACTGGATTTCCCCCTCAAGACCACCGTGGCTGTAAAAGGAAAATAGTACAATTAGTACTTTTTCACAAGGTACAAACTTTGAACAAAAACTTAAGACAATATCCATCGACTGCAGAAAAAGGTAGCTGGCGCTCCTCTCCAGAAAGAACATGGCATGATAACCTGTTCTGAGGTGAGAGTTTGCAGCACATGCCTTTTGCTCACTGTTCCTTTCACAGATGGGAAATATCCATTTGCATATCAGTCTTTGTCCCACCCACATGGGCAGTCCAACAACGAAATGCTATGGCAATTCCTCTCTGAACAAGAATACCAACAGCAACCCCATACACGTGTTTCAGCCTTGTTGGAAAGACTGATATGCAAATGGATATTTCCCATCTGTGAAAGGCACAGTGAGCAAAAAGCGTGTGCTGCAAACTCTCATCTCAGAACAGGTTATCATGCCATGTTCTTTCTGGAGAGGCACGCCAGCTACCTTTTTGGAAATATCCATCCACTGACCTGAATAACTAGAAGACAGACTCAAAGGAAATAACCAGATCAAAGAGTAAGCACAGTAGCCAGTAGACTTTCTGCAAAATAAATAAGCACTATAAACCTTCTTCCAAAAGCACATGAGAAGAACTCGCAATGCAAAGAAACCAGGAGATTAGATCTTACCAGGGGATTCCTGTTATAGTAGTTGAGCAGATATGGTGTTCACGAGAAATAATTAGTTCCAGGAGCCTATTTCCGTCGGAACGCGAACACCTGTGGAGAGCAACCCCAATCCTGATCGCTGAAAGTACAGAAATGTACCCGCACAAATGTCCCGTGTTGCAGCTAAAGATGGAAACAGACCCCTCTCTACAACAGAGTCTGAATCTGATCCCACGTCGCAGCGGAGGCTGTTCACGATCCCAAAATGTCTGAAACGAGAAGTTTATATACGTCAAAGCGTAACAACTTGAATGTTTGAGGACGAAAAGTAATATAGATTCACAAGGGGTCCGGTTCTTGACCACCAAAAAGGTAACACAATGGGCCTAATCATAAAACGAAGAAATCCAAAACGCAGTCCGGGTCAGTTACACATGTGGGCAAAAAACGAAACTGAAGGAGAGAGTGAGGCAATTCCAGGGATAATAGCAAGACGTCCTTTAAACCAGAGAGAGCAATAGTTCCAAAACAGACTAGGGTAATCCAAAGCCAGGTCAAAAACAAGGAATAGAAGGTACGTAACTCCAAGGAGAAACAGAATGAAAGAGCTTAATCAGACGAGGGGCATGTATATGATTGACAGGCTCCCATGTCCGATCCTCCGGACCATAACCTTTCCAGTCCACATAATATAACCTGATACCCCTGGAGACCTTGGTATCTAGAATTATGTCAACCTCATACTCCTCCTCCCCCTGCACATGAACAGGAGGACGACGAGAAGTGAGAATGGTGTCTGGGAGGAAAGGCTTAAGAAGAGGTACGTGAAAGACAGGATGTACCCTCCACTTAGCAGGAAGATTCAAACGCACAACCACTGGATTAATCAATGCTGTGATTGCATAAGGCCCCACAAATCACGGCAGAAGTGCCCTCCCCCAGGAATGTGCAGATTTCTAGTAGACAGCCACATTTTCCCACCCACTACATACTTTGGAGCAGGGGAACGGTGCATGTCAGCAAATCGTTTAGCACTATCCTGAGCCGCCTCCAGATGCTGTTTAACCTGCTTCTGTATGGAAACCAGTTGATGAACGCAGGAAGATGCTGCCGGGTGGTGTGCCGGCAAAACAGGAGAAACAGGCAAAGACCTAGGATGTTGTCCGTACATGGCAAAGAACGGAGAAGAGTGTGTGGATGAATGGAGAGAGTTATTGTAAGCGAATTCTGCCATAGTAAGCACATAAAGCCAAGTGTCCTGATACTGATGGGTAAGACACCTCAGATATTGTTCCATGGTTGAATTGAGGCGTTCAGTTTGACCATCTGTTTGTGAATGACATGAACTGGAAAATCTCATCAATTCCAAAGAAAGCAGTAAGCGATCTCCAGAAATGAGAATTACACTGTGAACCCCTATCCGTGATGATAACAAAAGGGATGGCAAAGAAACGAAACACGTTCTTCAGAAACAAATCAGCCAATGCAGGGGCAGACTGTAGGTCTTGAAAAGGTACAAATAACGCCAACTTGGTGAAATAGTCAATGATCACCCAAATAGTGTTGAAACCAGAGACTGAATGTAATTCAACTACGAAATCCATAGATATCATATACCAAGGATTGTCAGGTACAGGCATGGACTGAAGCAGACCAACAGGTTTGGAATTGGTGCCTTTACATTGGGCGCAAACGTAACAATGAGCAATGTAATTGGAGACATCTTTAATCATGGAAGGCCACCAACGCTGCAGGAGATCTATGGTTTTCTCATTGCCAGGATGAGCTGCCACCATTGAATCATGACACCGTTGTATAGCTTTTCTCCGAGTAAGATCATCCGGAAGTAACAACAAACCTTTAACATGAGGTAAACCTTGTATGACATCAAGGTTGAGTTTGGCAATTTCTACAGGATTATCCCTTACCCACTCCTGTAGATCAGTACGAAGTGTGGGTTGGAGGGTACACCCACAGATGACCTGATGTGGCAAAAGAAGAGGCCCATCCGATCTTGGAACTGAGGAAACTCCATGCATACATGATAAGGCATCTGCTTTAGTGTGTAGTGAACCATGTCTACATGTGATGTTAAAGTTAAACATCGAAAAGAGTTCATGCCACCGGGCATGCCGAGTTGTGGAACACTTCACTGACTTTAATGCCACTAAATTCTTGTGGTCAGTGAATACCTGGACAGGAAGACCGTGCCCAATAAGTGATGCCGCCAAGTTACGAAAGAGTCCCGTATCGCCAACAATTCTCTTTCTGTGATAGTATAGTTTCTTTCATATGGTGTTAACTTCTGCGAATGAAATGCCACCGGATGTAACCTGTTAGTTTCTGGACACTCTTGAGATAGAATGGCACCAAGTGCGATGTCCGATGCATCCACCTCTACCACAAAAGGAAGACCAGGATTAGGGTGTTGTAGAACGGGAGCGCTGGTAAAGGCAGTTCTGAGACTGGCAAAGGCTTGAGTACAAACTTTGTCACAAAGAAAAGGTTTTTTACTACTCGTCAAAGCGGTCAATGGTGCAACCAAAGACGAGAAATCTTTAATAAACCTTCTATAAAAGTTTGCAAAGCACAAAAATGATTGAAGAGCTTTCAAAGATGTAGGTATAGGCTAATCCCCACCCACCACCTTGACTTTAGCCTGACTCATGTGGATTCCTTTACATGTTATCTCATACCCAAGGAATTCTACTTCTGTGGCATGAAAAATACACTTTTCCAATTTTGCATACAGATTGTTGTCACGGAGCCTTTGTAGAACACAAGTAACATGTGTCACATGTAGCTCATAGGATTCGGAATAAACCAAAATATCCAAATAAACTACCAGAAATTGGTCCATCATGTCATGGAAAACATCATTAATAAAATACTGAAATTTAGTGGGGGCATTACATATTCCAAATGGCATGACTCTGTATTCAAACAAACCATATTTGGTCTTGAAGGCAGTTTTTCCCCTCATCACCACTACGGATTCTAACCAAATTATAAGCACCTCTAAGGTCTAATTTAGTAAAGATGATGGATGAACCCAGCTGATCCAATAGAACTGAAATAAGAGGTATAGGGTATTGGTTCCGAACTGTGATGGAATTGAGGGCCCTGTAATCGATACATGGACGGAGATCCCCCTCCTTCTTGGGAACAAAAAATAAGGGGGAGGCTGCAGGTGAACAAGAGGGATGTATAAACCCTGACTTGAGAGCCAGATCAATATACTCTTTAAGGACGATAGGCGGGACTAAGTAGAGGAAGTCACATGATAGCGTCGAGATCCCAGATGCAAGTTGTGTCCCCTTAGCAACGGTTTCCCTAGCTTCCATGGCAACCTCCAGTCACCACGGAAAGCGGAGTTCCAAACTAACGTACGCTGATGCCCAAAGCTCCTCATATGAATAGCTCTAATCAGGGTTTTGGCTTCGCGTGGATCACGTGAGCTGTTCCCCAAAAGCCTAGGCATGACCAGGAGTACTTTCGAGGCTTGTTCAGGGAGATATGCCCGCCTGCGCCGACGGTCCCGGCTGCGGTGCCTGTGCCTCCGCCAGCACCACCTTTACAGGCTGGGCCTCCCCCAACTCTTCCACCCCTGCCTCCATTGTCCCCAGTGGACAAGGCTATTGTGGTGCTGGATGTGACTCAACCTGATCCGGACCAGTCCGATGATGTTCAGGGCGATCAGGACAGCGAAGACCAGCCCCGCTCTGTCAGAGCTTTTCATGACCGGGTGCTGGACATGATGTGTTAGATGTTCCAGTACCTGAGGCACCCGCTCCGCAGGAGGGGTGCTATCGGGGCGTTCCCCTCATCTCCTTCGGAGTGTACCGGCTTGTTCTTGCAGAAGGACGTTTTGGCCGAGGTCCGTAAAGTGTGGGAGAAGCCACACTCTGGACTGTTTGTCAACAAGAAGATTGACACGCGTTGCAGGCTCCATTCTTCGGAAGAGGTGGCCTTAGCGTTGTGTCCGCCCCCTCCTCCACGGTAGTGGCGGCAACCACTTTGCAATCCAGACCTGTGTCATCCTCTTCGACGGCTGCACAGGTTCTGGCCAAAGAGGATAAGCTTCTTGACTCCCTGGTGAGGAAGAATTTTGCTAACTCAGCTCTGCAGCTGCCTCAAGCCAATGCAGAACTACTGTTATCGGGGGCGAATATGAAAATATGGAAAGGTCTGTCTGAGTTTGAGGAGTTTATTCCCGCTGAGAAGTTGGAAAATTTCAAAGCGGGTTTGTCGGATGCCAGGGTCTTGGCTCAGGATCTCCTGGAGGCTGCGGCGCACCACGTCGACGCCTCAGCCCAGGGCCTTATGCTTGGTGTAGATACCTCTTGTCAGGCTTGGTTGCACGCCACCAAGTTCTCCAAGGAGGTGCAGGATAAGGTTTTGGACCTGCCTTTCGATGGCAAGGAGCCCTTTCACTCTACAACAGATGTGGAGCTGACCGAAACTAAGGACAGCACTCAGACTGCCAAGTCCTTGTCTGTCCTGGTTAAACCTCTTTTCAGGACACAGAGATCATTGTCAAACCCTCGGCCTTCCTCTGGTTTCAGGGTTTTTTTAGATCGGAAATCCCGCAGGGTTGACACCGCTACAGGGAATTCCCACCGAAGGAAGCAAGGGAGTTGTTTTTTCTCTCACTCCTCAGCCGCCTCCTCAGGTTCATGTGGTGCTGCCACCGACAAACCAACAAAATGAGGGTTTTCTGCGCTCGCATGAGACCCCGGTGGGAGGATGCATTGCGTCTCATTGGGAGGCGTGGCAGACCATCACCGAGGACCGGTGGGTCTTGTCAGTTGCTCGGGTGGGCTTCCGCTTACCCCTTCCCCCTACCCCACCCATGAATCCTCCCTTCCAGCAGTCGGGGTCGCCCTCCCTCAGAGCTGAGATTCAGAAGTTACTGGATCCCAGGGCGATGGAACCCGTTCCTTTAGGGGAGCGAGGGGAGGGCTTCTATTGCCGGCTGTTTACAGTACCCAAACCCAACCAGGCAGGCCTGCCCACCATCCTAGACCTTTCCCAGTTCAATCTCTCTCTCCCCCAAGAGAAATTCAAGATGATCACACCCTCTCAGATAAAGTCCTCTTTACAGAAGGGCGATTGGCTCAGTGTGGTGGACCTCCAGGATGCTTATATGCATATCCTGATCTGGAATCCGCATCGGAGATGCCTACGGTTTTCTGTGGGGGAGGAGCACTTCCAGTTCCGAGTGCTCCCTTTTGGCCTCAGCTCGGCACTTCATGTCTTTACGAAGATGATGTTGGTTATCACAGCTTATCTTCGGCTACAGGGTATCCATGTGTATCTGTATTTGGACGATTGGCTGCTGCGCAGTCCTTGCCCGCTGAAAGCCTCGAGCAATCTTCAGTCTCTCCTCCAGCTCCTGTTTCACCTCAGGCTGTTGGTGAACTGGCAGAAATCTTCTGTGATGGTCTCTCAGGACCTGACTTTGGTGCGTTTTCATTGGAACACAATCGACTAGAGAGTTTACCTCACTCGGGACAGAATGGCGGATCTGTTGGCCACGTGTCAGATGTTGGCGCAGTCGTATAGCATGTCATCCTGGTGGTTCCAGAGGCTTCTGGGCCTCATGGCCTCGTGCATATTGGCTCTTCGCCTTGCTCGACTCCAGATGAGGCGGACACAAATGGCTCTTTGGAGTTCTTGGCATCAGGCTGTGGATCCGGACTCCAAGATAATATTGATTCAGGCTTTCATGAGAGTGGACCTGGTGTGGTGGTCGTCTCTCAGCAACCTGTCAGTGGGTGCGGGTTTCCAAGACCCCGCTCCGATGGTGACAATCATGACGGACTCCTCCCTTCTGGGGTGGAGTGCGATGTTGGATCTTGTTCAGGTCTCCGACCTCTGGTCACCACAAGACAAGTTCCTTCATGTAAATCATCTGGAGCTTCTGGCGATTTTCCTGGAGCTCAAGGCGTTCAGGCCAGTCATTGCCAACAAGGTGGTTCATGTCCGCACGGACAATGTGGTGTCCATGTTTTACATCAACAAGCAGGAGGGCACCAAGTCTCCTCCTCTTGTGGATCTGGCCGTTCAGATTTGGGAATGGGCGGTTCAGCATGGTGTCTGGCTGGTGGCAGTACACATCCCGGGCCAGCTGAACGTCACGGCGGATGCCCTCAGCCGACAAACAGTGGTCAGCTACGAGTGGGAATTGAAAGCGGAGGTCCTCTTGCAGATATTCCTGTGTTGGGGCACTCTGGAAGTGAACCTCTTCGAGACTTCGGCAAACAAGAAACTTCCTCTGTATGCCTCCAGAAACAGGCTGGGAGCTTCCTCTCTAGGAGGTGCTCTCGAGATTCCATGGCACAACATGAGGGCCTATGCTTTCCCGCCTCTGCCTCTGATTCATCAGACGATTTGCAAGCTGAAGAACACGGTGAATTGTTCTCTTCTGCTCATAGCTCCGTGGTGGCCGGCCAGGTTCTGGTTTTCAGAGCTTCAACATCTGTCGGTGTGTGCACCGACAAGGCTTCCACTAGTTCCCGATCTGCTTCACCAGAAAGATCGACATCTGTGGCACCCCTCTCCACAATCGTTCAGCTTGGCGGCATGGTGCCCGAGTTCAGATCTTTAGAACATCTCAACCTATCTGCTGACAACATGCACATAATTCAGGCAGCCAGGAAGCCCTCGACGAGGTTGCAAAATAAAGTAAGTGGCTTTGGTTCTGTCACTGGTGCTTAGCCAAACAGTTGGATCCCAGGGTGGCTACGATTGACACAGTGCTGTCCTTCGTCTCTCATCTTGCAGAGTCGGGCATTCATGTCCTGTCTTGCAGGACTTATCTTTCGGCTGTGGCTGCGTACCTGTCCACGGACCAGTGCTCTTTCTCACTGTCAAACCCAGTGATTAAACAGCACTTTGCGGGTCTTATGCGTCTTCACCCTCCTGTTCGCAAACCGCATCCGACGTGGGATCTGAACGTGGTTCTTACGGCCTTGTGCCATAAGCCTTTTGAACCAATGGCTACGGTAGATCTCAAGCACCTTTCATGGAAGGTGGCTTTCTTGGTCGCCGTGACCTCGGCAAGGCGAGTGAGTGAGCTCCAAGCTTTGTCGGTGGAGCATCCCTTCTTAGTTTTCCACAAGGTTGTCCTTAGGACAAATCCTTCTTTCCTACCAAAGGTGGTTTCCGATTTCCATCTAAATCAGTCAATCTCGCTGCCTGTCTTCTTTCCAAACCCGGCTTCGGAAGCTGAGAGGGTTTTGCATTGCCTGGATGTTAGAAGAGCTCTTAAATTCTATCTGGACAGAACTTCTGAACTTAGGAGTTCTTCTCAACTTTTGGTGACCTTTGGTAACCCACAAGGCAAGCAGACCTCCAAAGCGACTATCTCCAGATGGATTGCTGCCTGTATTACGGAGTCTTACACTGTTCAGGGTCTACAGCCTTCTAAAGGGATTCATGCACATTTGGTACGGGGCAAGGCAGCTGCTGTTGCCTTTCAAAAGTATGTCCCCTGGGAGACCATTGTGAAAGCGGCTACTTGGGCCTCCCCATCTGCTTTTTGTAAACATTTCTGCTTGGACTTGAGCTCCAGATATGATGCTCAGTTTGGGCAGGATGTGCTGAAAAACCTTTTTCTGTAAGGGGGTTTCCATCCATCCGTAATTCCTGTGAGGAGTGCTTGGGAATCTCCCATAAGTATGGAGGCAAAGGGACAGGACGTAGGAGTATAACCAGGTTATTCACCGTAGTGACCACCTTACTCCTAGTCCATATTCCCCTTTCCTCAATACGCACGCACGCCCGCCCGCCGTCCCCTCTAATAAGGTTTCTCTATTATTGCTCCGACCTGGTGATAGAAAAGGACCCAAGGGCGATGCCCGGGGTGGAGCTCAGGAGAGCGGGGTTAAGGCCACGTGCGGTACCCTGTGCACAAAAGAGGACACATTTTTCAATTTGATGCTTTTTTTACAAAAGTGCTCCAGTCCCATCCCACTGGACGGAATGTCCCAAAGGTATGGGGGAAAGGGGACTATGTACTTAGGAGTAAGATAGTCACTACAGTGAGTAACTTTGTTACACTTTCTCATTCCCAAGGACGACTCAGGATTGAGACCCATCACAAGTTCCTCAGGAAGGACAAGTACAAGATGGCTACCCTTTCTCAGATCCTTTAGGCTCTCCAACTCCAAGACTGGTTGGTAACATTGGACCTTCAGGATGCTTACTTTCATATGCCAATCCATCTCAAGCACAGAAAGTACCTGAGGTTCGCGGTTGGTGGTTCTCATTATCAGTTTAGAGTGCTGCCATTCGGGCTGACCTCCGCCCGAGGGTTTTCACAAAGTTGATGGCGGTAGTGGCAGCAAGTCTCAAGAGGGGGGGGGGGGGGGAATTCACGTCCACCACTACCTGGATGACTGGCTGATCAGGGCTCGTTCCACCCGAACAAGCCCAGGAACAACTCTATCACCTGCCACTCCCTTGACAGACTTGGCTTCTCACTAAATTACAAGAAGTCCCATATGATACCATTCCAAAGACTCCAATTCATCGGATCAGTCCTGGATACTTCTTCTGGGAAAGCCTTGCCTCCCGAGGTGAGAGCTCAACAAGTTCAACAGATGGTAACAACATTCCAGAATGCTCAGCATCTTCCGGCCTTTGATTTTCTGAGGTTGCTCGGCCTCATGGCACACTGCATTTTTCTGGTGCCAGAGACTCGATTGAGAATGAGATCCCTTCAATGGGCTCTCAGGACTCCGTGTTCCCGATTCTGAGGGAATATGTCAGACCAACTGCAAGTTCCGAACAGAGTTGTTCAGGACATTTTATGGTGGGCTTGCAAAGACAACATTCTCAGGAGAGAATCTTTTTGGCAACCATGGCCGGAGATAATGGTAGTGATGGATGCCTCACTCACAGGGTGGGGAGCTCATACCAACAAACTGACCATCAGTGGTCGTTGGTCTCCTTTGGAGTCCAAACTACATATCAACCTGTTGGAGCTGAGTGCAATCAGTCTAGCACTGAAGCCCTTTCTGCCATCTGTACGGGGAAGAACGTCCTGATAATGACGGACAACACAGTGGCCATGTACTACCTCAACAAGAGAGGTGGTGTAGGGTCACTACCACTGTGCAGAGAGGCAATGCAGCTCTGGTTCTTGGCAACACAAGAAGGAATCTCTGTATCAGCAGTCCACCTAGCCGGAGAGCAGAACCCAGCAGAGAACGCTCTGAGCAGGCACAGCTCAGTCTCCCATGAGTCCTTCAAGAGATCTTCACCCTTTGGGGAACCCCTCAAGTGGATCTGTTCGCGACCAGTACCAACCGGAAATGCAAACTGCATTGCTCCAGAGAACTTCCCCCCAAGAGGAGCTCTAGGAGACGCGTTCGTGGTGGACTGGGAGTTTCCACTCCTGTATGCGTTTCCTCAAGTCCCCGTCATTCCTCAAGTGATCAGGAGGTTGTGAAAGTTCGGGAAATCCATGATCCTAATTGCGCCGGATTGGGCCAGGTGGACGTGGTACCCGGACCTTCTGGATATGGCCATCTGCCCTCCAATACGTCTTCCACAAAGTGAGGATCTTCTCTCGCAAGAGGAAGGTCGGGTTCTCCATCCAGAGGTCAAAACACTCAGCCTTCACGCATGGTTTCTGAGAGGCTGAGATACAGGGATTGGGACCTCCCAGATGACTTAATGGAGAAGGCCAGCAACCAAATTTGTGTACCGGTGTCATTGGAATAAATTCAGTAACTGCTGCAAGGATAACAATGTGGATCCATTCCAATGTGGCACACCTATGGTGCTTTCTTTCCTGTTGCATTTAGCTAAGCTGGGGCTCCATAGTGGAACCATAAAAGGATACCTGGCAGCGCTTTCCATTTTTAAGCGCTCCTCTGAAGAGGTTTCCTATTTCAAAATCCCCTTGATTGAACAATTTCTGAAGGGACTTACTAATGTGTACCCTCCAGTTCCATTAAAAGTTCTTGTAATGTATCCTATTCAAGCCTTTACATTTGTGTCCTTTAAGGCTCCTAATATTGAAAACAATCCTACTTATCGCAATATCAGCCCGCAGGGTGAGTTGCAGGCTCTTTCTTGCATGCCTCCTCATACTACTTTCTATAAAGATAGTCATCCTCAGGGTAAAACCATAATTCCTACCAAAGGTAGTCTCCGACTTCCATTTGTCGTAGAAGGTAATGCTACCAACTTTCTATCCTCCTCATTCGGGCAAAGAGGAAGAGAGACTACATAGGCTAGACCTGAAAAGGGCTCTAAGCTTTTACATTTCAAAAATGGCTAAATTTCACCAGGATGATCAACATTTTATTGGGTATTCGGCCTGGCAGTCACCAAACAAACTATATCCAGGTGGATCATACTGGCCATTTGACAATGTTATAGACTTGGGGGAAAGTACCCGCCGGAAGGGCTTAGACCTCTGCGGCTCTCCAAAGGGGTGTCCCAATAAACATCTGTTCAACAGCCACTTGGTCATCCATTCACACATTTGTCAAACACTACTATTTGGATTCTTCCTCCACCCAAGGAGGACTTTTTGCTAAGGCCGATCTCCATTTGGTCCATGATTAAATTAATACTTGCACCTCAAAATTGTAGCTGCTGTGGGAGTCTATCACAAGATGAGGAATACAGTGGAGGACACAATCCATTCGAAGAACAAGTTACTTACCCCTGGTAACAGTCTTTCGATTGGATGTTCCTTCCACGTATTCCTCATTGCCCCTCCCAACCTACCCCGCCGTACAATTTATGTGTATGCCACTCTGCGCTTTCTAAGAGCTTGGGTATGCCTGGTTAATTCCTCAAAAAAGAGGGAAGAGAAAAACAGAACTGAAGCCAACGGGTGCTGCATGCGGCACCGGTTTACTCGGTATCACCTTCGAGATGTTTGACTCCAATGGAGTTGACAAAGTCGTCAAGTTCTTTGACGATTTGTGTTTCTTCAATGGTATTGAAGAAGAACTTGGTTCCCGAGTCGATGCTCTCGACGACTTCTTGTCAGGTCAAGCACACTCTATGTATTGCCGGCTACATGCGCGGCTTCGAAGTGGTAGCCTTTGACTTCCTGGAGTCATACGAAGGAGTGATTGGGGCATGGTTCTTGCGCGTTTCTTTTGAGGGGGTCGAGGCTGCATTCTCTTAAATCTGCTTCATTTCAGATCTAAAAGCATCCCATTTTCTTGGGGAATCTGATTTTGTCGGGCATCTGATTACCTCAGTAGAGGAATCGGATGGTGAAGAGAGAGACCTATGGCGTCTCTTGTTTGCCTACTTTGACGAAGATGAAGACTGCCTCGCTCAACTCCTCGATTGGGACCACTTCTTTTCCTTCTTCGAAGAACACTTCGAAGCTCCCCTCCCCACTGCCAGTTTACCGCTGCATTCTCTGAGAGCTTTTTCTGTCATGGCCTGACAGGACCCGCAGTCATCGATACGGTGCCCGGAGCCCAGACACCACAGGCAGACACAGTGAGGATCTGTAGTAGACATCTGCGACCCGCAGTCGTAGCATTTTCTAAAACTAGGCTTTGGGGTCGAAGGAGTCTATGATGAAGACATTTTCTATGATGAAAATAGAAGCACGCCGTTAGTAACTCAGAGCGAAAGCTTTTGGAAAAACTGAACTGAAGCCAATGGGCACTGCATGCGCTATTTATAGTGACGATGACGTCAACGGAGGCCCTCAAAGGACATCAACGTGATTTCATTGCATACAGCGCCCTCAGCTGAGACATTTTTTTTTCCTAAGCAGCAAATCTGGCGAGATATGATATCACAAGATGAGGACTAAGTGGGAGGAACCCAATCGAAAGAACGTTACCAGGGGTAAGTAACTTGTTCTTCTCATCGGGTGGTTATCATGGCCATTGTGGCGAATGTTGCCAATACCCATACCAGCAGTGTCTGCTTTTACAACTCGTCCATGGGCTTCATACCCTAAACTTGGGTTTGCTGTGTTGCCCGAAGGTACTATTGTATCGGATCCAAGTCCTTCCCTAAAAGAGGGTGTGGAGGAGCCAGAGGAGGAGACCATCATGTCACTGCCTTCGTTGCCACCACAAACATCGCCTTCAAGAAGGCAATCAAGTTCAGCACTGGGTGAGGCAAGCCTGATCAGATTGCCACCTTTACCTCCTCTGTATTCTTTGCAGGCACAGCGCATTTTGCCTGTAATGCAGCCAGCGCCAGTAATGCATCCACACAGAAATAAGTCATTGGACATTTTATCTACCTTGACCACATTGGTGGCAACCTAACAACAATGGCTCCCTGCACCAGCCCTGGTTCCAATGCCTTATAGGTGTCCTCATGCAGATGTCCTTGGACCCTCCAGGGAAGTGGATGACATCGCCGGCCCCCCCCAGAAGCGGTGGACACCTGCCAGTATCGCAAAGGCTGTCTGACATTGGGACTGGCACTGATCTTGACCAGTTGGATGGCGTGGTTGACCAGCATTCGTCCCACACAGATGAATGTTATGATTTTGTCACAGGTGACGGGGAACCAGATGACATCTGCTCAGGTACTCGCCCCCGGATGAGGTGGGGGCTTTCATGCGCTCATGTCCAGAGCGGCCAAGATGTTCAGCTTTGCCCCCACAGGAGCAGCAAAGAGAGTGTGTTGTATCGGCACAGAGAGCAGCACAGGAAATCTGTAATGTCCATCCCGCTGTTAGAAGACGTCTGGGAAGATGGCCTAGTCACCATGGCACATCCTGCTACTGCCCGTCTTAAAAGTATTGTTCCCTGGAGAGCGCTGCTGCCTGCCTCTGCACCCAACCCACGCCAGACTTCTGTCCCTGCAGCAGCCAGGAAAAGGTCAGCTCACCCATCATCCTGCTAAGTCCCTCCGGACAAGGAAGGGAAACGCCTCGACACCTTCGGGAAGAAGGTTATTACCACTCCAGCCACGACTATCAAGGCAGCAAATGCAATGGCATACTAGCACACTACGACCGTCAACTATGGTACAAAATGGGTCCCCAGCTAGAGTTTCTTCCTGAAGACAAGAAACAGGAAGCCATGGACAACTTCTTAAGGGGGAGACTTGGCGTCAGACCATGCCATCATGGTCTCAGTGGACATCGCAGATACTGGGCTTTGCCAGCTAGGGAATGGAGCGGTTCTACGCAGACAGGGTTGGCTAAAGGCCACAGACTTTATACCCGATATCCAGTTCAGAGTCGTTAATATGCCCTTTCACGGCTCTGCCCTTTTGGAAAAAAGGTGGATGAGACCCTGCAGTCCATCAAAACAGACATTGAAACCACTTGCTTCTTGGGCACCCTACAGCAAAGGTGCCAGTCCTTTTGTTCCGCCAAAGGATGCAGTGTCAAGACTTTGCAGGATAACCGCTCAACATTCCAGTCCTCTTCCTCTTACAAGACCCCGTACTCATCACGGCACCAATACAGAAAGAAGTCCCAGTCCTACAGGGGTTTGTAACGGCGCTGTGGCTCCTCCAATTCTAGGGGCCAATCAGGCAAACAGACATGACCAGCCCAGGGCCAGGTCCTCACGCTTCCGTACCCCGGTGGGAGGACGACTGTCAAGGTTCTTCAAAGAATGGGCAAACATCACAACCCAACAAATGGATGCTATCCCTCCTCCAGCAGGGCAATTTGCTGGTGTCCGTAGACTATACCCGGACATTACTTCCGCACACAAACTAGAAAAGTTCTGACACCTCTTGTTGCAGGAAGTGCAAGCTCTACAACTAAATAGCACAGTGGAGACGTTTTCAAAGGATGAAGTGAGCACAGGCGTCTACTCGTGCTACTTACTGGTAAGGAACAAATCACTGCACAGCAAGTCTGGGGGGTGGAGGCCCATACTAGATCTATGAGTGCTCCACTAGTTCCTCAAGGCACAGACGTTCTGCATGGTCACACTGCAATGGGTGTTGTCCCAACTGCAACACAGATTTCCTGGCGTCCCTTGACCTCGAGGATGTCTATTTTCGCATCCCTATTCTCAACTCACACCAGCGCTACCTATGTTTCGTGGTGGCAGGAGTGCTCTATCAATTCAAGGCACTTCCATTTGGCCTGAGGTCTGCTTTGCAAGTGTTTATCAAATGCTTGGCGCCAGTAGTGGCGCACCTGCGATGGAGGGGCATCCATGTCTGCCCGTATCTAGACGACTGGTTGGTAAGAGCCCACTCCTATCGGCTGGCAGAGGCCAACACTGCAACTACCATTCAGTGTCTAAAACGACTGGGTTTTTCCATCAATTTCCCCAAGTCGTGCCTGGTCCCATCTAGCAAGACCGGCACCAACACCTGCACCACCAGGCCTTGGACAAAAGTGTGGAGGCTCTTCTGGAAAAGATGCGCTATCTCAGTGGCGCCCAAGTGACAGCAGTTTGCAACTACAAATCCCTGGTAGGGATGCTGTCATCATGCATCCCATTGATCACCAACTGCCGGCTACACATGAGGCTGGTACAGGAATTCCTGGATCCTGTTGGATCCAAGCCTCAGGGTCCTGGGGTGACCGCATTGCCCTAACACTGGCTTTCAGGCAGTCTTCGCTGGTAGTCAGTGAGAGAACATCTGTTGCAGGGTGCACTCTTCAGGTTGCCAGACCATCAGGCCACTGTTACGACTGATGCTTCACTGGAGGGCTGGTGCGCCCACTGTCGGGACCAACACACCAGGGGCTTTTGGTTGGAGGAAGAAAAGAGCCAGCCCATCAGCCCGTTGGAGTTAAGAACTATATTTTGGGCCCTGAAGTCCTTCTTCCCCCTTCTGACAGGAAAGGTGATTCGGTTTACACCAACACAACATTGATGTTTTACGTCCACAAGCAAGGCGGGACAAGTTAACCACAGCTTTCCAGGCAGGCCCAAGCTCTTTGGCACGGGACTCTATAGCACAGCATGTTTTCTCATGCCCCTTCACCTACTGGGGATTCAGAACACTCTGGCGGACTCCCTCAGCAGGGAGTCACACTCTTGTCACGAGTGGGAGTGGCACAACGATCAGCTTTGCCTGTTTCATGAGTGAAAATGTGTGTGCATTTCCCCCGATTCCTCTGGTGCCTCGAGTTCTACACACCTTTGGATGGTGCAAAATGATATTAGTGGCCCCTACGTGGTGAGACAGTTTTGGCACTCCAACCTTCTTGCCTTCTCGTCAGTGGCCCCGATCAAGTTGCGCCCGCACCAATCCCTCCTGTCCAGGAACTAGGGGGTGGTGCTCCATCCTGACCCGGCCTCTCTCAATCTGATGGCCTGGCTCCTGTGTTTTTACAATTCGGGGCTCTGTCCCTTCTGCAAGATTGCCAGGAGGTCCTAGCCAGAGCAAGAGCTCCGTTCACTTTGAAGTGCTACAAAAGCAAGTGAAAGTGTTTTCAACTGTGGTGCAGGAACCATCGACTGCGACCTCAAACCATTCGTCCGAAAGACCTCTTGCCTTATCTATTGTCGCTAGCCCAGTCTGGCTTGACACATTCTTCCATTTAGGTGCACCTGGCGGTGATCTTCAGGTACAACCGCTCTGCAGGGGTGCCATCCCTGTGGTCCCATCGGCTGGTGAAGAAGTTCCTGCGTGGGCTGTTCCGATCTTTTCCACCTGTCTGTCGCCCTGGTCCAGCATGGGAGCTAAATGTGCTGCTTGCAAGACTCACGCGGATACCCTTCAAACCTATGCACCAAGCATCCATTAAACACCTTTCCTGGAAAACTGCATTCTTGGTGGCCATCACATCGGCCAGGCGGTTGGGTGAGATACAAGTGTTTTTCATCCAAGCTGCCCTACTTGACTTTTCACAAGGACAAGGCTATCAAGGCTGTCTGTGTACTAATCCAACCTTTATGCCAAAGGTGCCATCCTCTTTCCATCTTAATCAGCAGGTGGTTTTGCCAGTATTTTTTGGCACACTGTCTTCAGCGGAGCGTACCCTGCACACGATGGATGTTGTGCACGCTCTCAAGTACTATGTGGTACATTCCAAGTCTTTCTGTACAATGGATCAGCTGCTTGTTTCATTTGGACCTTTGGGGCCTGGAAAGGCTCTTTCCAAGTCCTCCATTTCAAGATGGATTGCAGCATGCATCTCTTTCTGCTATCCACAGGCCGGCAGGCCACTGCCCGGCAGGCTCTGGGTGCAGTCCACCAGAGCAGTGGCTGCAACTAATACTTTTCTCTCCGGAATCCCACTGACTGACATCTGCCGTGCAGCCAAGTGGAGATCGGTGCATACATTCTCCAGGTTCTACAGTGTCGACAGATTCCGCAGAAGTTTAGAGTCGGACAGTCGGTTCTGCAGAACCTTTTTGCGTGAGGTTATTCGGTCTCCAGTGGTAAGTTATGCTGTGAGCTTGCCTACGCCCATGGTTATTGATATAGTACTGCTTTGTAATCTATTCACAGTATGTGCATTTATGAAATAATCAATGCTGGAGAAGGAATACATTATTTACCTGTAACTCCAGTTCGCCACCATTGGTATCTTTCATAGATTCACATGCGACCCTCCCACCTACCCCACTTGGCTTGTCTTTTGGCTCTCACTGCTACTCATGTGCGCTTGCCAAAATCTGAAGATGCCCGACAGGGGAGGAGCTAAGGTAGGTGTTCCTATTGGCTGTGGGGAGTATGACCCGAAATGACTGTAATGAAGCACAAAAGTGACTGAAAGATTTCAGTTTAAGTGTAAACTGCTCTGTTGCCAAGGATACCCAGCCTGATGACAGGGAATATTCACTGCATATGAATCTATAAAAGATACCAATGCTGGAGAACCGGAGTTACAGGTAAGTAACTTATTCCTTCCATATCTTTGATATATCTTTAATCCTGCTTGCTGCTTCGGAAACTTTTTGACAGCAGAGGATGCTGTGCGTTGTCGACTCGGGGTCCCTCTGCAACTTCCATCCGTTCTCGGCTGTGACTTTGATGCTGGTATAAATGGTATGCACCGGGCCTGTTGCCTCAGTTCATATTTTTCCCCTCTTTTTGCACAATCGTCTCGATGGCTTATAGAAACCCAGACGTTGAAAGAGAGGAAGACAGCCTGGCCACCAGGGGGCGCACAGATGATCTCTGCCTCCGTGCGAACTCTGCCCCCATGGGTTCTAGGAGCGGATTGAGCCCCCACTTCTGGACCCCCCCATGGGCAGAAAGTGGTGTCAGGCTGCATGTGTGCCCCCCCCCCCCGGCCCCTGCAGAAAGAAACCCAGCGACAAAACAGCAAAGATTTCGGGAAGAAATGACTGAGTGAACATGACTTTCCGGCTAACTGAAAGCGAAACTGAACCTGCCGTGCGTTATTCCTGGGGAGACTCTTACTGGTCCTGCGGCAAAAGTGTAGAAACACTCCGAAGTACGGAAGGAGACCCGGCCTTGCAGCCGTCCCGCACAACCTCTGAGGGGCGTGCAGTGAATTCAACGGATGGAGAGATGGACGTCCTACAAACACTCTGAATCGGTGAAGGTGAGCTCTGCAGACGCCCTCGGACACCGCCTCGTTTAGCCTCTCTCGAACGGACTACCTCGGGCTTCTCTTGGTGGGGGCTGGCCTGACGTGAACAGTTGGGGGCCTGAGTGGCGCACCGTTTGGAACTGCGCAAGAGGCAGCGGACCCTGGAGAACTGCCATATCAACCATAATTCGCAAGAAGGGGCCCTACCTCAGCCGTGAGCGCACACGGATACACTGAGGAAACGTCCCGTGGGCTCAGCAGACCCTTGACTGCCGGAACAACCCCAACTAAGCTGAGTCGCGCACCCTTGAGAGGACCTGAGTACGGGTAAAGGTGCATCCACCGATCGGATGACACCCCGAACAATTGGCAAAATTCAGACCATATCACGGCAATCTAATATACAAACAGTGAAGAACGCAGTAAGTGACCGCCGGTAACCCCTGGGGAAAATAGAAGTGGGATCAGATTGAACTCCGACACGCTGGGCTAGCAAGGGCTTCAGGCCTGCCCTGTACCATACACTCCGGTGAAGGACCTGGTCACCTGGACCTACATATAGAAACTACCAATCATACGTACGCGAAGTAGAAGCTCAGCACATAACTCTGTGTCCTACGCACTGCACAGGAACTTGGCGAGCACGGGACAAAGCATATAATACGTCCCGGGAATCGATCTGAAGTCATCTAGAATCTGCGACGTTGAAATTGCACTGGACTGACACCTCCACTAAAAGTACTGTCCCTCACACGCACGGAACCCCGGTCCGCTACGCAAAGAGAGTGAATTGGGACACGTGAACTGGTCATTCCCGCCCCTCATAGGAATGTGTCATTGAATTGGTAGCCTGTTGGACACATACTTTGTTCGGTCCCCGTGGACAGACTGTTAGGCAGAATCCTGTTTAGTGCCCTTAGGGACCACTACACACAATTAAGACTACAAGTGGTAGTACAATTTCACCTTTGGTACAAGCCTGTACTACACAGAAAAAGTGGTAGCAGTGGCTGAGCAGCCAGACTTATCTCAAGACCAAATGAGCAGCAGTAGAGATTACACAAAGGACTACAATTCTTCAGCATGGGGTCTGGCATGGATTCACATGCTCATGAATATTCCCCGTCGTCAGGGTGGGAATCCTCGGTAAAGAAAAAACCAGTATCAGTTTCGTTTCTGATCTGTCTTTCGTAGTAATAACCAATCACTGGTCTCTGCGTCATACTGACCACAGCCAATGACTGCCCTCTACCTAAGCACCGCCTCTGGCAGCCATCTTCAGATTTTTACCGCACGTTCATGTGTTGGGATCCTCGTGCTATTGCTCTCGAGCGTTAGTGCTATTTTTTCACGTTTTTTTCTCAAAAACTTCGTTTTTTCGGTCAAAAGAGCCTCAAGCTCCACCGACTCTCCATCCGATCAACGGGGACCCGTGTCGGATTAGTCTGCGCCCCTCAAGGGTGAAGATTTCATCGAGCTACGCTTTTGGAGGACTTCAGAAGTTTCTCAGGCCCGGACATGGCCCAGGAGAAGCTCGACGCCCGGAAAGCTGTTCAGGATCTGCCCTGGATGCCAGCTGCAGAACGTCTTTAAGGAGGACGAACACTCCTTTTGTCTCTACTGCTTACATGAGGACAAGACGCACGTGGAGAAGGACTGTGCGTTTTGCGGCAATATGTCGGAGCGGACCATGAAGGACCGCCATCAACGTCTCGCCAACTGGCTGGAAGGGAAGAGCCCGTCAGGCGAGAAGAAGAGGAAGAAATCCGAGCGGTCTTCTAAGACCTTTGAGGACGCCCCGGCGACGGGGGTCCAACACAAGGCCAAGCACGCGAGTCCGCTGGCACCGGGAGCGCCGAACGGTCGGGCTCTACGGGCGCCAGGCAGGGCGCACCCTCCCCGGCGCCTTCAGCCACGAGCCAACGCTCTGGGTCGGGTAAGAGGAAGGGCGAGCACCCGGCGAAGCTCCTGGAGAGGCCCCGGTCGAGCTCGAAGGCCCCATCGGAGGGGGAGCGAGGCAGTGTCCCCCCCCTCAAGGATAAGGCGGTGAGCGCACCTAAGGTGGTGAAGGCCTTAATCCATCCGGCCAAGCCCTCTATCGATACTGTCGCGGCGGCCCTGGCTCAGCCTGTGGAGGCTACACCAGTGGTGGTGACCTCGGGGCTCAGAGTCTCCCTGCCACCTCAGAGGGAGTACTCTTTTGTGCCCATCGATAGGACCCCCGTGAAATCCCCGGCGGGGAAGAAAAAGGGGGGGTAGGGCGTCGTCGTAGATTCGGCCTCAACCTCGGAGGAAGAGCTGATTGAGGTCTTAAGCCACGGCCTTGGCGTGGAAGAAGACCGGCCCGTCGGGATGGATCCCGACGCAGGTGACGACGACATCGTCGAGGGTGCCGACGGGGCCCCTGATCGCCCGTCGGATTCCCCTCTGCCAGCGCCGCAAGACAACTCGGCGGCCATTTTGTTGGCTATACAGTCCTTATGTTCAGAGATAAGGACGAGACTACCGTTGCCGACGGAGGAACCTCTCCCGTCGGGGGATCCTGAACCGGGACCTTCTGGTGCTCCCCCGCCCAAGAAAAGAAGGATTCACCCTCCACCTCCTTTTCAGCCGTCGCGCCCCGTCCAGCCCTCCTCCCCGTCCACCCGAGGGGATGATACGGGGACTGACACGGCAGCGACGGGTACGGACGACGAGGTATACGACGAGGATATACCGTCGTCACCTCCCACCAGGGCTTCTCCGCCCGACGAGATTGGATCGTTCCACTCCATGATCGCCAGGGCATCCGAGCTTTTCCAACTCTGCCCTGAGGAGAAGAAAAAGGAAGGATTCCTTTATCAACGGCGCGAGGCCAAGAGGAAGACGGTCCTCGCGGTGCCTCTACTGGACGACATTTGGGATGAGGGCCTCGCCCTCCTCAAGAACCCTTCCACGACGCCAGCTAGAAGAGACCGGTACGAGAAGAAGTACCGGGTCCCGGACGCGGCCCCCCTGTGCCTCCGGGCGCAGCCTACCCCGGACTCTGTCGTCTCCGCGGCGGCCAGGAAGAAAGCGGGGGGGGTGCGGCCTCCACATCGACTTCCCCACCGGACGGCGAGGGAAAGAAATTGGACGCTATGGGACGCAGGGTCATCTCGTCGGCAGCGACGACGATTAAAGCGGCCAACGCCTTGGCTATCGTGGCCCGCTACGACAGGGAGCTATGGTACAAACTGGCTCCCCTGCTGGACTTCCTACCGGACGACAAGAGGGCGGATGCCCTGGAGATCCTACAGGAAGGCGAGGTGGCGTCGGACCACGCCATCACTATTGCGACGGACATCGCCGACACTGGGTTTCGCCAGTTGGGCAACGGTGTGTGCCTTAGGCGGCGTGGATGGCTCAAGGCTACGGACTTCTGTCAAGACGTACAGACCAGAGTCCTGGACATGCCGTTCGATGGGAACAACCTGTTTGGGAAAACAGTGGACAATTCCCTTCAGGTCATTAAAGCGGACACTGAGACGGCCCGGGCCCTTGGGGTTCTGCAGCAACGACGGACGCCCTTTCGGAGCAGCGGAGGCAAGGGCGCCTCCAAAGGTTCCGGCGGCGGTTTCTCCACCTACCGTCAAGCGGCCCGCTCGTCGTCTCAGGAGGCCTACAGAGGACGAGGCAAGTCTGGCGGACCCCGCCGTCGTCGCCAAGGAGGTCAAGGCAGCAAAGCCTCGTCGAAACAGGATTGAACCGGCCGTAGGGTCGGGCCCCCACCGAAGCACCCCGGTGGGAGGCCGGCTGGCGAGCTTCGTCAGCGTGTGGGAGTCCATCTCCACCGACCGTTGGGTGCTGGACGCCTTAGCCCGGGGCCACGCGCTCGAGTTTCAAAGAAGGTGCCCGCGCGTCCCCCCGTGGCCAGGAAAGAGCTTCACGTCCCTCAGCTTCTCCTGGAGGTAAAGGCGATGCTCAGGAAGGGCGCCATCGAACTCATCCCAAAGAGGCTTCGGGGCTCCGGAGTTTACTCGAGATACTTCCTCGTGAAGAAGGAGACGGGAGGATGGCGCCCCATCCTAGACCTGCGACGTCTGAACAAGTTCATCAAGGCGCAGAAGTTCCGGATGGTCACCCTCCAGCACGTCCTGGGGCAGCTGGAGGAAGGAGACTTCCTGTCGTCGTTGGATTTGGAGGATGCCTACTTCCATATTCCCATCCTAAAGGGGCACCGAAAATTCCTCAGGTTTGTGGTCCAAGGGCGTCACTACCAGTTCAAAGCCCTCCCCTTCGGACTACGGTCGGCACCCAGGGTATTCACCAAGTGCCTTGCACCGGTGGCGGCGCAGCTGCGCCGCGAGGGGATCCACGTCTACCCCTACCTGGACGACTGGCTCATCCGAGCCAAGACGAGGGAGCTCGCCGTGGAGCACACGGCAAGGACCGTCCAACTTCTCACGGACCTGGGATTCTCCGTGAACTACGCCAAGTCCCACCTGGTACCCGCGCAAAACGCACTGTTTCTGGGAGCGAAGCTCGACACAGTGTCCCTTCTGGCCTCCCCGTCGGAGGAAAGGACCAGGTCCATCCTGGGCAAGGTACAGCAGATGTTGGTTTCCGACGCGGCCAAGGTGAGGTCCATCAAGTCCCTCCTCGGAATGATCTCTTCTTGCATCTACCTCATTCCCATGTGCAGGCTCCGGATGCGCCCGTTGCAGGAGTTCCTGGACGCACGCTGGATCCAAACGACGGGCGGCTTTGAGGAGAGGATCACACTCGACGAGAGTTTCCGCCGAGCGGTCCGGTGGTGGGGCAACCGCGCGCATCTGATGGCGGGCATGGACTTCCAGACCCCAGACCACCAGGAGACGGTGACCACGGATGCCTCCCTGGAAGGGTGGGGAGCGCACACCGAAAATCTGCACGCGAGAGGCCTCTGGCTCCCGACGGAGAAGTCCCTCCATATCAACGTCCTGGAGCTCCGTGCAGTGTTCTGGGCCCTCAGGTCTTTCCTTCCGTCCCTCAAGGGCAAGGTGGTGAGGATCTTCACCGACAACACCACCACCATGTTTTACATCAGGAAACAGGGCGGAACCAGGTCCCCAGCACTGTCCAAGGAGGCGCAGGACCTGTGGCATTGGGCTGTCGCCCAAAGGATGTTTCTGGTGCCGTTTCATCTGGCAGGGATAAAAAACACCATCGCCGACTCACTCAGCAGGGAGCTGCGCTCGTGCCACGAGTGGGAACTACGGCAGGATCTAGTGGATCGCCTCTTCCGACGGTGGGGCACACCCCAGATCGACCTGTTCGCGACGGCGACGAACTCCAAGTGCCGGAGGTTCGCCAGCAGGTTTCCCCAGGCGAGGAGCATGGGCGATGCTTTCTCGTTCCCCTGGGAGGGCCTGTTCCTCTACGCGTTCCCTCCTTTGCCACTGCTAATCCGGCTCGTCAACCAGCTCAAGAGGTCACGGTGCAGGATGATCCTCGTCGCACCTGCGTGGCCGAGGCAGATATGGTTCCCGGACCTTCTGGACTTGTCAGCGTCCCCGCCAATCAAGCTGCCGGTGGACGCGGATCTACTCTCCAGGGAAGGTGGCGCCATCCTCCACCATGACCCGAAATCGCTGAACTTGCAGGCCTAGCTCCTGCAGCGCTAGAGTTTGGAGGATACGACATACCGGCCGACTGCAGAGAGGTTCTTGCAAAGGCCAGGGCGTCCTCGACTCTTAAATGCTACGGACACAAATGGAAGAGGTTCTCTGTCTGGTGCCACGCACAGAAGATTAACCCTCTACGGATTACGGCTCCCCAGGTACTGCCGTACCTGCTGACGCTGGCCAAAGCTGGACTGGCACACGCGTCCATCAAGATTCATCTTGCTGCGATCTCCCGATACACCAGAACCACGGGCCGGACGTCCTTGTGGTCTCATCGTCTGGTGAAAGAGTTCATGAAGGGACTGTTCAGATCGTTCCCGCCGGTGAAGGCGCCGGCCCCGGCGTGGGAGCTCAACGTGGTGCTGACCAAGCTCATGGGACCTCCGTTCGAGCCTCTGCACTCGGCCCCGTTGAAGTTTCTGTCGTGGAAAACAGCGTTTCTTGTGGCCATCACCTCCGCACGACGAGTGGGAGAGATCCAGGCCCTTTCCTGCAAGGCCCCGTACTTGACTTTTCACGACACAAGGGTAGTGCTCAGGACGCACCCCTCCTTCATGCCCAAGGTACCGTCGGACTTCCATCTCAACGAACCCTTGGTGTTGCCTGTGTTCTTCCCGTCGCCTTCGTCGCCGGCTGAGAGGACTTTGCACTCGCTGGATGTCGCTAGAGCGCTGAAGTTCTATGTGGACCGCACGAAGTGTTTTCGGAAGACGTCACAACTCTTTGTGAATTTTGGACCTGTCAATCAGGGGAAGGCTCTCTCGAAGGCTTCCATTTCCAGATGGCTCTCCGGCTGTATCATGTACTGTCATCGGTTGGCAAACCGACCGCTGCCTGGCCGTCCGAGAGCCCATTCCACCAGAGCGATCACAGCTACCACGGCTTTCCTTTCTGGTGTGCCCCTGCTGGACATATGCAGGGCTGCTACGTGGAGGTCGACGCACACCTTCACGAAATTCTACTGCGTCGATCGGGATTCCAGGGAGGAGTCCAGGGTCGGCCAAGCAGTGCTGCGCAACCTGTTCGCCTGAGGTGAGCCTGGTGAGGAGGTAAGATGCTTAATGTTGAGTTTGATGTAATGCTTAATGTTGAGCCTTTGCCACCTCCCGTGGTTGTGCATGTGTGTACTGCTATGTGTTCTTTATTCATGAGCATGTGAATCCATGCCAGACCCCATGCTGGAGAAGGAACAAGTTACTTACCTGTAACTGTTGTTCTCCAGCATGGGTCTGGCATGGATTCACATGCGAACCCTCCCGCCTAACCCTCTGCGGCTCTTCACTTGGTCATACTGCCACTTCACGTGCTTCCAAATCTGAAGATGGCTGCCAGAGGCGGTGCTTAGGTAGAGGGCAGTCATTGGCTGTGGTCAGTATGACGCAGAGACCAGTGATTGGTTATTACTACGAAAGACAGATCAGAAACGAAACTGATACTGGTTTTTTCTTTACCGAGGATTCCCAGCCTGACGACGGGGAATATTCATGAGCATGTGAATCCATGCCAGACCCATGCTGGAGAACAACAGTTACAGGTAAGTAACTTGTTCCTTACTGTGACTCAAGCAAACACTGACTCAAGGTTTATGGTTCAAAAGTAAAGGTACATTTATTTTTAGACCATCTGTTCACAAAACACTTAACTTCTATTAAATTAAAACCACACTTCAAATATACTACACACAACCAATTCCCCTTGAGCAAAACAATTCAAGGTAAGTACCTTGGATTTGACAGACCGGTGTTGTGAAACAAAGACGTTACTGTGGGTTAATACGCGATCACTTTTTGACATTAATAACAGTTCGGTCTTACGAAAGAAAGGCGTACCCGCGAGAAGAATTGTTACCGTAGTCAAACACACTTAGCACATGAATTAACACAAGAGAATAGGGGATAAAAATCATAGGCAATACTTTTGTCAAGGCAGCTAGAATCAGAGGACACTTTCCAAAACATAGATAAAAGTCAATAGGCCTGTGCCAGTGTTAAATGGGACAGGGCCCTGTTGTCGAGAGGGAAGGAAGACCAGGACAAGCCTTGAGTGAGGAGGAAGGGTTCACCCCAATTCCTCAAAGCTGGACACAGTACCTTATTCATTAGAAGAAAAGCTAGTTCCTCAGCAGTTGTTGCTGGTAGTTCCTGCGGACTCACGGTTCCTGGAGCTTCAGTCGTGGGGACAAGGAGGAGGATGTCTGGAGCGATCTGCACTACCCAGGGATGAGGCAAGCAGCAGTGAAGCAACAGTGAATAAAAGGTGTGCTCCTTTAAAACAGGAGAGGCTCTTCAGATGGCTATCTGGACCACTACAGCTGTGTGCAGCGATTTTGACCAAGAAGAGGATTCTGTGGCTCTGGAAGGTGAGCTGGTTGATCCCACCAGGTTCAATGGAAGAAGACTCCGGACTGGATCTTCTCTTGTCGTTGAAGGGTAGAAAGCTCAGGACTGCAGCAGGGCTTCACCGGGACTCAAGAGTTGCAGCAGCCGTCTTCTTCTCTGCTTCTCTTCGGTTCTTTTCAGTTCCAGTGGCAACTCTGACTTCCAGCCCAAGAGTCCTGCCTTTTATGCCAAAATCCCCCATTTATACAGCCTGGCTTTCAATCACTCAGCAGGGGGGTTGTTCGGCCCGGACAACCACCTTAGCCAATCGACACAAAGTGCGACTTGGGTCTCCTAGGAGACCCTGTGCAGGGGGTGACTAAACCCCTCCCTCACATTCAGCCCACCTAGACACCCAGGCGCCAAAGGAGGGCTTCTGGACAGAAGCCCGCCAAAGGTTGGCGAACAAAGAAGGCAAACCTGGTTTGCCGCGCAAAGTAAAACACAAGAAGGACTTTAACAAAAAGAAATGGTGATAAAACCCGACCGGAGCCAAAATAAAAAGTATTTGGTCAAGCGGGTCTACGTTTGAGGCTAATACAATAGCACCACATTTATATAGTATAATCGCGGTAGAAAAGTTAGGGTAGATACCACTGCCACCAGCCAAGTCTTAGTGTTAAGAGAGCAAAATAAAGCTCAGAGAGGCACAGACAAAAAGGGGTAGGAACTAACCCTTTCCAATACTCCATGTAAGATGGTGTGTACTGGGTCTGTAGTTTAGAGTGACTATATAAAGTTAATGGCAACTTTACAACTTTCTGGGGGACAGTAGTCAGCCCCAGAAAAATTTAGTCAGTGGGAAGTCTCAAAGACAACCTTGTGTCACTGCACTGAAGGTGCTGTGTAACGCACACAAAAAGTGAGGCTCATGGAGTGGTGTAGCTCCAGAGCCTAAGATCACACAAACAGTAGAAATGCACATGGCAAAACACATGTAAGAGTGGGAAAAAAGGCTCACACTCTTACCAGGTGGAAAAAATAAACCCCAGAAATCCAGCAAAGTTGCTGAGGGACTCACTAGGTGAGGGAAATTAGCCATGAATGAGAATTCTCCCTAACACTGACGAAGACCCCTACCCCAATGAACTCCAGCACTACATTGCAGGCTCCGCCCCGGACGCCCATAATGTGCGGGCAAACAGGAGACTCCTTGAGAACATAGATGGGAATGAAGGGCGGAGCTCCGCTGCATCGCAATACACCCCATTGAGAGACCCAGACATAGCACTGCAGCTCCCCTGCCTTGAGGGACCGCTGTGCACTCGATTAGTGCACTCCACAGAGCCCTTGATCCTGGTATCATTCTGGACACATCCGTCCTCACTGTTGAGTGTTGCCGATGTGGCCAGGCGGCCCAAAATCACTCCACAAGTTGTGAAACAAGATCCATCTTGCATACGGCAACAGTAACGGACAATAAGGGTGGATCACACGGGTTAAGCATCTCATCCAGAGACATACAGGCATTCCCACGCCACCACAGGAACCCCGTGAAAGCCACAACGCTACCGAACGTCAACGCCTGCGCATCCTGAGAATGCAGGAAACAACCCAGCGACGGCGTCACTCCTGAGCGCTCTCCCACAGAACCACTCAATTGGGGGTTGTGTCCCTGCTCAACAGGGCGGGTGATCTCCCCAAAAACAGTACAGATCACCGATAACACTTCTCCCCGCTCCCGGAGATCCTCCATAATGTCGTCTGACCCCACACCCTACCTATAACTGACGTTCATTCACTGGGATGTGAGGATTGGGTGTCCGGACCCGTTGTTTCTCTCATCCGACGCAGTATCCTAGGGAAGAATAACCCTCTGTGCTGCCCTTGGATCCCACACTCTACAGAGAAGGTTGGGTCCCCTTTTCTTCAGGGCGTGTGCCCTCTTCTCGTCAAGTGGAAAGAAGGCAACAGCTAGGGTCGTGCAGTGCCCTTGCACACCTCTTCAAACACCACCCTTCCAAGCGTGTTGAGCGTAGTGCACATGAAAATTAAGGAAAAGCTTGCATCTTACAAGTTTTCCCCACATCACACTCACAACACTCTCGACACCACAATGGTGTCCTCAGGACTGGAAGCAGCTGCAACCAAAACAGGTGTAACTGACCTGCTGTATGAGAGCCGTTATAAGTAGGAAAATAGATAAAGTAAATCATAGGATCAACAAAATGGAGGAGAGGCTGGAGGAAGTGGAGCACAACCAGACCTCCTTGTCCACATTGGAATCACAGATGGACGTGAGAATCAGATATTGAAACTAGGTAAGAGGAAATTCGCCTGAAAGTCGACTACTTGGAGAACCATGAACAACGCAATAATATACACATTTTCGGCGTTCCGGAAAAAGAAGGGGAAACAGAGCTCGACCTAAATAGAACTTGCATACACTGATGAAACTACTGTTTGAGGACGACTCCGTAGATGAACCGAAACTTGACTGCATCCATCATGCCGGCGGTTCGGCTGGGGGCCCAAGAACAATATTGGCTAGATTCCACACGCGGCACACAGATCCCCTTGGACACAGCGTGTGTTTCTATTTAACAAGATCTCTCCTCTCTCACTTTGGCCATGAGAAGGAAATGCCTCCCACTCACCAAATTCCTGAAAGAAAAAGCTGTGCGATACCGGCGGGGATACCCCTGCTCGCTGACATTTGAATGGGAGGGGAGCACGATAAAGCTAAAAACCGAAAAGGACATTTGTAGTTGCATAACAGACTTGGTCGGAGAACAAGAGGAAGGATCGGTCCCAGACAGTGGAAGGAACAGAGATAGAGAGTGGAGGATCAAAGGACCAAGGTGAAGAAAGATACCAGGTTCGAGGAAGTTTAGGAGGATTAATGCATCCCCAGACATGGAACATTGAACTCTCTGCTACAAAACGATGATGTTGCTGAAGCGTCTGCCCGGGTTGGCAATTCACAGACCTTTTCCAGATAAGAAGCTCCTGTATTGAGGTCGACCACAACCAAGCAATGGGTGATGAAGACAGGGATATCAGAAAGTATGTCTTGTATGGAAATACTAGCGGTATGAAATGGGGGGAGGGGGAACCAAAGATCGCTCATTGTTTTTAGAAGTGTTATATTAAAGGACCAAAAGGGGTATGTTGTTCACTGGTGGTCCGAGACTGACTGGGTGAGGATAACCCAGCTGGATCGGATGCTGCATAGGGATGGTGGGTAGGAGGGGATGGAGGGGGGAGAGGGAGTGATTGAGGCAGGTAATTACATTGGTACATGCAGTATCATTACTTGGATGTTGAACGATTACTGGTTGGGGCATACAAAGAGACATCTAGTTCTCAGTTATGCCCTAGACAATGGATAGCTTAGCAGGCAAATCCAGATCTCTTAGGGCTGGCACATTGAATGTTAAGGGGCATAACTCCCCTACTAAACAGTCATTGGTCTCTTCAGAATTCAGGAGGGACAACTTAGACATACTCTTCCTTCAAGTGATTAGATACATACGAGGGGAAGAACATAAGGTCCTTTATGCCAAAATGGGACTTGAATACTGGGGTTAGAGGCCCTTACAAAAAACAGGAGTGGGTATCCTAGTTAGAAAGGGACTCAAATTTTAAGTTATAAAGACTTGGTCGGAAGTAGGAGGAAGAGCCATTGTCCTGGTAGGCAGACTGCATGACACCACTCTCACTCTAGCATCACTTTATGCGCCCAATACGGGGCAGTCCCGCTTCTTTCAGCACATGATCCCAAAGATTATGCTCAAGGCTGAGGGCCAGGTCATCCTCGGAGTAGATTTTAATAGGTGGGCCGACCCCACACTGGATAGGCAAGCTGGCAACCCAGAGTCTAATGAACCGCCTCATGGTGGCCTCACTGAAGTGACTAAAATGATAGACCTTTATGGGTTACAGGATATATGGCGCCACTTCCACCCTAACCACGTAGGCTACACTTTCTATTCAGCCCCACACTCCACATTCACGAGAATAGATTACATATATTTTACCGCTGGCTTATGTGACGCAGCAACTGCCTCAGAGATTATCCCGATCTCCTAGTCGGACCACAATAGGGTCACCACTGTTGTGAGCCTCCTGGAACTTCTGCATAAAAATTGGAAATGGCGGTGGAATGAGTCCCTGTGGAAGGACCTTGTTTTTCGAGAACTGGCTAAGGAGATCACAGAGTATTTTGAGCGAAATGACACGGGGAGGTATCTAAAAACACGGTGTGGGAGGCTGGGAAGGCGACCTGGAGGGGCATTATAATTAAGGAAGGGGCTGATAAGAAAAGGGAGAGGGCCTTAATAGAAAATAAACTCAGAAAAGAGATTGCACAATTAGATCTTGTGGCACAGTCCAGTGACGAGGGGAGAAGAGACAGAATAGCTGAAGCGGTTCAAAAGAGGGAGGAACTTCGGCGATTGGAAGAAGGCCTAGTCATACGTAAGCTCCAATTTCTTAAGCAGAAGCATTATGAAAAAGGGGACAAGGCTGATGCACTCCTGGTCGCTAGGCTAAGAGGGTAACGTGCCGAGCGAGGGGTTGCAGCTATAGAAAGCGAACATAACACCCTATCAAGGGACCCTAAGAGTGTTCCCGAAGCCTTTGCTGACTTTTATGAGCACCTCTACAAGTCTGAAACCATACAGGGGAAGGCAGAAATAAATCGTTATATGAACAAGGTAAACATGCCAAAACTCTCCCGGGACAGGGTTGAGATGCTAGAGTTTCCCATAACTTCCGATGAGGTGTAGAGTGCCATTAAAAGGTTGCGGATGGGGAAAGCACCTGGAAATGACGGGTACACCGTAGGACTTTAGAAGACCTTCCCCGGACCCCTCCTCCCCCTTTTATGGTCGACCTATTTAATCATATCTTGCAAACGGGAGTAGCGCCTGAGTCCTTCTCACAGGCATTAATCTCAGTAATTCCTAAGGACGGCAAAGACCAAAAACAGTGCAGATCTTACCGCCCCATCTCCCTCCTTAATATAGACTAAAAAAAATGTACATACGCGTATTGGCAGCAAGGCTGGGAACCCATGTGCCTTTTTTGATACATTCCGACCAGGTTGGATTTATTCTGGGTCGCCAGGGTGCCATCACAACCCGTAATACTCTACACCTAATACATGAGGCACAGAAAATGCCAAATGTCCCCTCGCTACTGTCCATTGACACTGAGAAGGCGTTCGACAGAGTGGAGTGGGATTTCCTGGAAGCAGTGTTACGCAAAATAGGTTTCGAACTGACATTTAGAAAAGGGGTCAAAGCAGTGTACACATCGCCCAAAGCGTTGGTTATGGTAAATTCAGAATGCTCTACGTGGTTCACCCTCGAGAGGGGCACGAGATAGGTTTGCCCCCTCTCAGCAATATTGTTTGCTCTCTCTCTAGAACCTCTTGTCCAAATGCTCAGAGCTGACAGTCAGGTAGAAGGCTTGTGGGTACAAGGAAGAGAATACAAACTAGCCCTATATGCTGACGACATCTTACTCCACATACAGAATCCTATGTTCTTAGTACCCCGATCCATACGACTAATTGAGACCTATGGCTCATTATCAGGGTTTAAAATCAACTGGTCCAAATTTGTCCTCTTTCCATTACACGAAACCACTCCCGATTCTTCCAGGGAAAACTCTCAGCTAGGTTTGGTGATGGGAGGTTCAACGTTACGTTACTTGGGGATCAATCTAACAAGAATTGTCGATGATATGTATAAGGCAAACTTCCCACAGGTGCTTTCCTTGTTTCATGCAGACTTGGCAAAATGGCGGCCTCTCACAATTTCGTGGATGGGGCGGTTGAACACCATCAAAATGGTTTGTTTCCCTCGTTTCTTATATCCATTCCAGGTTCTCCCTGTGAAAATTCCAGATGGGTTTTTCCGTGAAGTGAAAAGTGCCATGCTATGTTTCCTGTGGGAGGGAAAGAAACAGAGGATATAGTATGATGTGCTCATACTCCCCAAAGAAAAAGGAGGGGTGGGCCTCCCAGACCTCGAATTGTACTATCAAGCGGTCCAACTGCGCCTGTTGATCTCCCCCCATTTAAGGTATAGGAAAGATCTACAATGGGTCCAATTGGACAACAATAATCTAGCCCTGGCCACGGTTTCAGAATGGTTATGGGTTCCAAGACCCAAACTCCTGCAAAGACTTCGAGACCACCCCATACTCTGCACTATATGGGACATATGGAAGGAAGGGGCGGACATGGCAGGTCTCACAACGTGGCCATCACCCTTAAGCCACATATGGGCCCCAGGGATTCGGGAAGAGATTCCGGACCACTCGAGATACCAATCTTGGTTCGATGCAGGCCTCGAGTGGGTCGGACAGCTGTGGAAGGGAGGGGTATTTCTGACAGTCCCGGAACTCGAGGAGGCACTCCAAATAACCCCGATCCCGTTCTTCCTTTATTTACATCTTAAAGGTGTACTATTGAGAGAAGGCTGGCGAGTAAAAATACAAAGGGAACTCACACCGTTTGAGAAGCTCCTCGATACAGTGGCTGCCACTAAGGGTTTGATTACTTACATGTATCGAGCACTATTAGATAACGGCTCAAGGTCAGTCACAAAGCTCAAACAAAGGTGGGAACTAGATTTGGTAGAAAATTTGGCCAACACACATGGGCGAAGATATGTAAAACACCCTCACAGGTATCGATTTCTGCACAGTACAAATTACATGCTATTAAATCATTGCATAGATGGCAATACGATCCCCACAGACTATCCAAAATGTTTCAGACCACTAGTCCTATGTGTTGGCGAGAGTGTGGAGTAAGGGCCAATTATTGGCACATGTGGTGGGAATGTCCTCGGGTGCGGGTGTACTGGAGTGAAGTCTTGGGCTGGATTAGGCAGATTGATGGAATCTTCCGAGAGGTGACACCTCTCCTCATATTGTTTGGCTTGGAAGAAGGGGATAACGGAGTGTCAAAAGTAGGCGGAATTGTGGCCCCCTTACTACTTGCTGCACAAGCCGGTCTGGTGATTAGGTGGAAGGCACAACAACTCCCCTCAAAAAAAGAGTGGATCGGAGTGGCCACAAACATATGTACAATGGAAAGAATCACTGCTGCCCTCTAGGAAAGATCAGCCCAACATGAAATACTGTGGAATGACTTTGTGGATATGTACGCTCCTAATCCCGTAAGGAACCCTACGTGAAGTAACAATGGTCATGGACGGTGTCAGAATCTGAGTTTTCAGATTCGTGACTCACCTGTTTACTCGTGGTGCTTTTCTTGGAGTTCACGGACTTGTTCTTCCTGGAGGAACGAGCCGTATAGAGGTAGGGTCTTCATTCCACTAAATCCAGTCTGCTGGGAGGCGACGAGCGCAAGAGTTCCAGGCTCCCACCTGCAGCAGCACCAGAACTCGGAGAACGTTCATAGGTCCTGGAAGGATCCGGGAAGGGTCAGGGGCAAGGAAGGTATAGCGGAAAGCGAAGCTCCGAAGGCAGAGATCGCAGAGGAGTTTGGGAAGGGGAACCAGGAAGGATAATAGATGTGGGCACTAGTTAAACACGAAGGTAAAACGGGGCCAGGAGAGCTAGGTACAACACCTGCTGGGATAACGGGTACAGGCAAGCGGAGCATTGAGACGCGCCGAAGCGCGGGGGCGTGTCTGTTTTCAAGGAAGCATGAGAGTGAGTCGGAAAGACTAGACCGCACAGTTTCTAGGTATCGGCCATGTTGGGAAGGATCGGAGCGAAGCAGTCATTGACTAAGGGACCAGGCTGCCCAGAAGGGTCGGTATCGGTACTGCCAATTCATGACAGCATGCCCCCTTCTAAGCTCTAATCCACCCGGCTTGCCCGGATGAGTCCAATGAAAATGCTGCAACCGACTGGGAGCGTTCATGTTGGGGGCTGTTTCCCAAGTCCGTTCACTCGGTGGATAGCCTTTCCATTCCACCAAATATTGGAGGTGACCTCTTCTGTACCTGGAGTCGCAGATTCTGGAAACCTCGAATTCGACTTGGTTGTTGACAAGGAGTGGGGGCAGTCGAAATGTTGACTTGTTGGAGTGATGAAATGGTTTCAATAAAGATGTATGAAAAACAGGGTGGATTCTTTTCCAGGAGTCTGGTAATTGGAGTCGGAAGGCAACTGGGTTGATGATTTCAGTCACTGTGAAAGGTCCGTAAAAACGAGGTGCCAGCTTGTTGGGTCTCAGATATCTGGGTAGATATCGAGATGAGAGCCAAACTTTGTCTCCAACAACATAAGAAGGCCCAGATGGCCTCTTGGTATCCGCAGATTTCTTTTTGTCCATCCTGGCCTTTTCTACATGTTCCTTAACTTGTTTATGAACTGATACCAGCTGAGCGATCCAAGCATCCACTGAAGGAGTTAAGGTGGTGTGTGGTAAGAGCATGGGTAGCACAGACAGATGGAACCCTTGAGTGCAAAAAAAAGACTTATCTTAGTCGTAGAATGATCAGAATTGTTGTAAGCAAATTCGGCTACTGGAATCAATAATGACCAATCATCCTGGACTTTCGAAGCAAAACACTGTAGACACTGTTCAAGGGTTTGGTTTACTCTCTCAGTGATGCCATTTGTTTGTGGATGATATCCTGACGATAAGGCACGTTGAATGCCCAACTGCTGACAGAGGTGTTTCCAGAACTTGGAAATGTATTGTGGTCCACGGTCGGAGATGATCTTAGAGGGCAGGCGGCGCAATTGAAAGATGTGAGTAACAAAGACCTCTGCCATTTCAAGTGCTGAAGGTAGTTTGGTTAAAGGAGTAAAATGGGCCATGTGAGAAAAGAGGTCAATAGTGACCATTATGGTGGTATACCCTTTTGAGGGAGGAAGATCCACGATGAAATTGGTGGCAATACTTTCCCAGGTTCGAGATAGCAGGTCAGGTTGTTGAAGCAGTCCTACTGGTTTCCTGTTGTCGATCTTGTTCTGGTTACAAACTGAACAGGCTTGTATGTATGCGCGTATGTCAGAGCGCATCTTAGGCCACCAGAAGTTCCTCCTAATTGTCTGATAAGTGGCCTTGATTCCTCGATGTCTGGAATGCAATGTGTCATGGCAGAGATTCATGATCTTTGTCCGAGTGTTTTGAGTGGGAATAACCAGATTCTTGTCCTTGAAAAGGTATCCATCCTTGGTGGAGAGTGCCCAGAGGTTATCCTTGATTTAATCCTTCCAAACGTCAGAAGTTACAGTTTCTGAGCATTTCTAGAAGCAAGTTGGCCTGGGCTATGAACACCTTGTCACGAAACATCTTGGGGAAGGCTAGTGCATCTTCTGTCATGTAATCGGGTCTTCTGGAGAGAGCATCAGCATTCGTTGGAATATTTCAGGAGCGGCATCACCAAGTATTCATAGTGACCGAAGGGGGTCCGAAAAGCCGTCTTCCATTCGTCACCTTCCTTGATGCGAATCAAGTGGTATGCTCCTCACAAATCCAGTTTCGTGAAGATCACTGCTCCACGTAATGCCTCCAAAATGTCCGAAATGATTGGCAACGGGTATCGGTCTTTTAAGGTACATTTGTTCAGGCCCCGGTAATCCAGGCATGGATGGAGTTCCTTTGTATCCTTTTTTTGGTACGAAAAAGAGAGAGGCTCCAGCTGGCGATTTAGACGGGCGGATAGTCCCACTAGACAGATTGGTGTCTAGGTATTCACAAAGGGCAGATTTCTCAGGCTCTGACAGAATGAACATCCTTCCAAAGGGAATGACTGCATCCTCTTCTGTACGGAATGGCACAGTCTTTAGTGCGATGAGGAGGAAGTGACTGTACAATGACGGAAGAAAATACATCAGAAAATTGATGGTATACCTCAGGTACCTGTGTTATAGTGGAAACGGTAATGTGTTGAGAGTCTGGGCCCCTTTTTCCTGTGGACTGTTGGGGTTTCCCAGAAAGACAATGCGCAAGACAAAACTCAGACCCCAAGAACAAGGATCCTGCCGTCCAGTTGATGTAAGGATTATGTTTTTGCTACCAAGGCATGCCAAGCACTATGGGGTAGTGGGCTGCCTTAATTATGTCAAATCGCACATACTCTTGATGGTTGTTAATAGTGAGCAAGAGCTCAGAGGTTTGCTGCGTTATGGGTCCGGACGATGGGGGTCTTCCATCTATTCCTTCTACCGCCTGAAAGACATTCTTGTTTTCTTGTGGAATGTGATGCTTCTGTGCCCATTCAATTCATCATCGAGAAAGAGACCCATGATCCCACAATCCAGCAAGGCCAGGATGGAACATCTTTCCTTGTTGGGAGTTGAAAGGGACACTTGGAGTAACACTAAGGAGCTCTTTAGGGAACAGTCCAGTGTTAGAGGAACTGCGGAGCATGAATCTTTCTCCTGAAACTGGGCTCCATTCAGGACCAGGAGCTGGCGTTTCCCGAGCGTCGTGGGGGAGCTATCGGGCAATTTCGTACTAAATGTTTGTCCAATGCACAATACATACAGAGACCACTGTTGATCCGTCGGGTCCTTTCCTGGGAAACAATGGGGCCCCTCAAGTGTTAGGCAGAATCCTGTGCAGTGCCCTTAGGGACCACTACACACAATTAAGACTACAAGTGGTAATACAAGTTCACCTTTGGTACAAGGCTGTACTACACTGTTAAAGTGGTAGCAGTAGCGGAGCAGCCAGACTTATCTCAAGAGTAAATGAGCAGTAGTAGACATTACACAAAGGACCACAATTACTGTGACTCAAGCAAACACTGACTCAAGGTTTCAGGTATAAAATATAAGTACATTTGTTTTAAACCATCTGTTCACAAAACACTTCACTTCTATAAATTCAAAACCACACGTAAAATACACTACACACAACCCGTTCCACTTGTTCTAGTAAATTCAAGGTAAATGCATTAGGATTTGACAGACCGGTGTTGTGATACTAACGCGTACCCACGAATAGAAATGCTCATGAAGTTAAAACACACTTTGTACTTTAGAATTTCAAACAAGGGAAAAGGGGATAAAATCACCAGCAATACTTTTGTCAAGGCAAGGGAATCGGAGGGCTCGTTCAAAGATACAGATTAAAGTCAATAGGCCTGCGCCAGTGTTAATGGAGCAGATACTCAGTTGCCGAGGATCACACGTTGAACAGTTCGAGATTCGAGATACCAAGAGTACTTAGATATTGTCAGATGGAAGGAAAAGTTATAAGAGGGAGGGAAGAACGAACAAATCTTCGTGGAGGAAAAGGGTTCACCCCGATTCCGGATGGTCAGTCAGAGAGAACGACCAAATGTGCACAGTACCTTATTCCGTTGGAGAAAGCTGGTGCTTCGGCAGTTGTTCCTGGTAGTTCCTGCAGACTCACGGTTCCTGCGGCTTCAGTTGTGGGGACAAGGAGGACGACGTCTGGAGCGATCTGCACTACCCAGGGATGAGGCCAGCAGCAGCGAAACAGACAACGATGAATAAAAGGTGCGATCCTTTAAATCAGGAGAGGGCTCTTCTGATGGCTATCCGGACCACTACAGCACAGCAGTGATTTCGACCCAGCAGAGGATTCTCTGACTGAAGAAAAGGGTGAGCTGGTTGATCCCACCAGGCTCAAGGGAAGAAGACTCCGGACTGGATCTTCTCTTGTCGTCGAAGGGTAGATAGCTCAGGACTGCAGCAGGACTTCACCGTGACTCGGGGGTTGCAGCAACCGTCTTCTTCTCCGCTTCTCTTCGGTTCTTGCCAGTTCCAGGGGCAACTCTGCCTTCTAGCCCAAGAGTCCTGCCTTTTATGCCAAAATCCCCCATTCACACAACCTGGCTGTCAATCACTCAGCACGGGGGTTGTCCAGCCCAGACAACCACCTCAGCCAATCAACATAAAGTGCGACTTGGGTCTCCAAGGAGACCCTGTGCAGGGGGTGACTACACCCCTCTCTCACATTCAGCCAACCTAGACACCCAGACGCCAGAGGAGGGCTTCTGGTCAGAAGCCTGCCAAAGGTCGGCGAACAAAGGAGGCAAACTTGGTTTGCCGTGCAAAGAAAGACCCAAGAAGGATGTTAACAAAAAGAAATGGTGATTAAACCCAACCAGAGCCAAAATAAAAAGTATTTGGGCAAGCGGATTTAAAGTTCGAGGCTACTAATAGCCTAAAACAGTACCACGTTATGTAATATAATTGCGGTAGGAAAATTAGGGTAGATACCACTGCCACCAGCCAAGTCTTAATGTTAAGGGAGCGAAACAGTGCCCCAAGAGGCACAGATAAAAAGGGCTTAGAATTAACCTTGTCCAATACTCCATATAAGATGGGGTGTACTGGATCCGTGGCAAAAGTGACTATGTAAAGTTAATGGCAACTTTATCCTTTTCTGGGAGACAGTAGCAAGCCCCAGAAAATGGAATTGGTGGGAAGCCTAAGAGACAACCCTGTGTCACTGCACTGAGGGTGCTGTTTAACACACCAAGAGTGGGGCTACTGAAGTGGTGTACTCCAGAGTCCACAATCACAAAAACAGTTGAAATACACATGGCAAAACACAGATAAGAGTGGGGGGAAAACTCACTCTTACCAGGTGGAAGAAATGAACTCCAGAAACCCAGCAAAGCTGCTGGGGGACTCACTAGGTAAGGGAAATTAGCCATAGAATGAGAATTCTCCCTAACATCATGTATCCCAGCTGCATGGGTTCTGGCTCAGTCGGGCTTTGGGTGGGTATGTCCTTTTCTCTGGGACTGGTGTGTTCAGGTAGAGTTCTAGGTAGAGGACTCTGTGTCTTCCTCTTCTCAGCCCTTCTTTCTTGTATCCTGAAGTCAATCTGTAGAGACAGATCTAATAGGGCCTGGAAGGATCCGGGACGGGCTACCCTGGCCAATTCATCCTTAACCTCTTCATTCAATCCACGTCTGAACAAGGTAAAACAGGCTTCAGGGGTCCAGTCAGCGTCTTTAGGCAATTGTTTGAAGCGGGTCACATATGTCAACATATCCTGGTTGCCCTGCTGGAATTCTAGCAGTTTTTTCTGGGCGGAGTACACCTGTTCAGGACGATCGAACATGGCCTTGAGGGCGGCAACAAATTTGTCATAGTTGTTGAGTAACGAATCCCCTGCAGACACCAAAGGGGTAGCCCAGGCCAACGCATTTCCGGATAAGTGAGAGATTATAAACCCCACCTTGGCTCTGGGAGTAGAGAAGTAGTAAAGTTTAAAGGTTAAATGAACCAGGCATGAATCGAGGAAGGAGCGTAAGGTTTTTGGGCTACCATCATATTTGTCCACAATGCCTCCTACAGATGCACTTCTACAGATGCACTTTCTTGATAAGCCGAATCCCTGGACAGAACGAGCTGTTTTAAGACCGCATTTTCAGCCTTACGGTTTTGTACTTCTGTAGAAAGTTCTTGCATTCCTCTTCTTAGATCTTATACGGCAGTCTCCATTGTGGGTACGGTATTAGTTGGTTGACATCTCAAACTGTCAGAATTTCAGTCTTTGGATTCGTGACTCACCTGTTTACTCGTGATCCTTTTCTTGGAGTTCACAGTCTTCTTCTTCCTGGAGGAATGAGCCTTATAGAGGTAGGGTCTTGATTCCGCTGAATCCAGTCTGCTGGGAGGCAACGAGTGCAAGAGTTCCAGGCTCCCACCTGCGGCAGCACCAGAACTCGGAGAACGTTCAAAGTTCCTGGAAGGATCCGGGAAGGGTCAGGGGCAAGGAAGGTATAGCGGAAAGCAAAGCTCCGAAGGCGGAGATCGCGGAGGAGTTCGGGAAGGGGAACCAGGAAGGATAATAGATGCGGGCACTAGTTAAACACGAAGGTAAAACATAGCCAGGAGAGTTAGGTACAACAGCTGCTGGGACAAGTGGTACAGGCAAGCGGAGCGCTGAGACACGCCGAAGTGCGGGGGCGTGTCTGTTTTCAAGGAAGCATGAGAGTGAATCAGAAAGACTAGACTGCACAGTTTCTAGGTGTCGGCCATGTTGGGAAGGATCAGAGCGAAGCGGTCATTGACTAAGGGACCAGGCTGACCAGAAGGGTCAGTATCGCCGATTCATGACAGACGGAGCCAGTAACACTCTCTAACAAAACATCATTGTGATAACCCAACAATCCGTGAATTATCCTGCTAATAACACTGAGACTCTTTGTATCATTAAGCTTGTCGAACACATCTGAAAGATGGCCCACATGGCATAAATATGCATGCATGATAATGTGCTTTAAATGTGCTGATGACCTGTCTTGGGGGTGGGGGATGGATGGCGGGGACTATAAACTATTTGTGCTGGTACAGTATCTTTCGATATAAGAATGGACCAAGTTCCGATAAGTGGTTGTAACTTGATACTAATGCCAAAGTATCTTACTTAATTTTTCTTGTATAAAACCAATAAAATCAAATGTGAAAAAAAAAGAAAGAGAGGAAGACATAAACCATGGAAATTCTCCCACAGATAGAGGGGCAGATTGGGAGGACAATGAGGCATCTGTGAGACGAACATCCATCAGATAAAACATTACCAGGTGTAAGTAATTTGTTGTTCGAGGGGATTGGGTCCTCCGACGTATTCCATATCTATGACAGTAAGCACCACAGCTGTGCTGCTTCGGAAAATCTTTCGGCGTCCAGCGTCGATGACGTCGATTCGCCGCCCTTGAGGACCTCCTCCGACGGCCGACGTCACTGGATGTTATAAGTAGGACGCATGACGCCCGTAGCCTCAGTTCCGTTTTTTACGCGAACGTGTTCGCTTGGGGAATCTTGGCGCGCCTTGACTCTTCGGAGTTTTGTTGTTTCTCGGTTCTTCAAACCTGTTCGTTTTGTGAAGTTTGTTCTTCGTGAAGGATGTCTACCTCGTCTTCCACCCAGCAGGATTTAATAAGTGTGGGGACTGTGGGTCCAAGATGTCGGTTACGGACTCGCACAACACCTGCCTCTGGTGCCTCGGGGAGGCCCATGACACGGATGACTGTGTCGACTGCCAGTTGCTCACGTCTAAAGCCTTGCGGGAGCGCAAGAAGAAGTTATCGGTAGTTAAGGTGTCAAAGCCACGGAAGTCGAGGTCTGCGGGGCTTTCGACGGACGATTCGAGAGGCGACTCTCCGCATCGTCATCGGAAGTCCAGTGGGTCTCGGTACCGGAGTCGGTCCCGCCACTCCTCTGCCTCTTCGAGGCACTCCCGGAAGTGCCGTCATCGGTCGCCTTCCCCGTCCTCTTCCGAGGACTCCGCCCGTCGGCGGGTCGCTTACCCTACCAAGCAGGTGACGCCGGAGGAATGGGCTTCCTTCGGGAAGAAAATGTTAGCGATTCTCGAATCGCAGGGCACCGGTCCGTCCGTGCCTCCGAGTGGGGTCGGTCGTGATCAGTCGAGAGACACCGCATACACGCCTCCGGGCTCGGGTGGTCGGCACGATTCACGGGAGAGGTCCCGCTCGGACAAGGGGAATTGTTCTCGTCATGCCCGGTCCAGGTCCCGGTCCTCGACGCGCTCGAGGCCGTGTGAACTTGTGATGTCTTCGAGGAAGACGTCGATGCCGGTGGCGCCGAGGTTGTCGACGGACTCTTTTGAGGCCCCGCCTCTGAAGAAGTCGTCGGCACCCAGGCTGTCGAAGGACACGCTCGGGGCTCTGGCCTCGAGGTCTGTCGGCGCAGCGTTCGGCGTCGACGCCGATTCACTCGATGCCCTTGACGCCTTTCGAGGCTGTGTCGACGGAGGTACCCCGAGGCTCGATGGAACCCCCTAGAAAGGCTCTGGCCAAGATCAAGCATGGCTTTGGTTCACATTCTATGCCGCCTTACCGCCATCTTGAGTTTATTTCAAAGGTGGATGAGGGCTCTGATGATGGCATGGTTCCTAATACGGTGCCAGACGTGATTCTCTCGGGCCATAGCCAATTTGAGGACCTGAGGCAGTCCCTGCACGATGCTAGTGTGCTGGACACCTCTCCGGAGGTAGAGTTTTGTAGGCCTGAGCCTGGCACTCATGCTGACTCCTCGTACTGGCGCCTTATGTCGAGGGTCACCGAGTACTTGGGATGGTCTGCTCCCCCGGGGGAGTTTCTTCAGGATGACCTTACGGATATCCTCGACCTTGGTCCACCGACTGACCCGGTACTGCCGTTTCATATGGCTTTACAGAGGAGGGTGACAGTTGCTTGGACTGCTCCGGAGAGTCTCCCGGCAGTGGGCAAGTCTTTGCCTCAAAAATACTGCCCAGCCAGTAGCGACCCCTGCTACTTGTCCAAGCACCCCACTCCGGAGAGTTTGGTGGTGTAGGCGGCTATGGCCCCGGCAAAGCAGGCGTCGTATCCTACCATCCCTCCTGATAGGGACGACAAGCGTTTTGACGGCTGGGCGAAGAAAGTGTTTTCTTCAGGGGGTATGGCGCTTCAGGCGGCCAACTCCGTATGTGCCTTGTCACTTTTCACGCACACTCTGTGGAACTGTGTTTCCTTAGCGGCTGAACATATTCCTGAAGGGGACGGACAGGATGGTTTCCTTCCCATGGTTCAGGATGGCAAGGATGCCATGTGTGAGGCCGTTCAGTCGGGTTTGTACATGGCAGATTGCGTCAGCCGGTCCATGGCGGCGAGCACCGTGATATGCAGGTTTGCGTGGTTGCGGAAGGTGGGGTTTGCTCCTGATGTGCAGGCCCGGCTCCTCAACATGCCCTTTGACGGGGAACATCTTTTTGGCAGCAAGGCTGACGTGAGCCTTGAGAGGTTGCAGACCTCAAAAGCTGCAGCAAAGTCGTTGGGCGCTGCAGTTCGACAACCTCCGCCTTTTGTCCTAGGGGACAGCAATGGAGGGGAGGTTCCTTTCGTTATTAATCATCCTTTGGTAAAGTGAGAGGAGCTGCCAGTCAAAGGGGCCACCGTAGGAGTGCCAGAGGTGGAAAACAAGGTACTCGAGGTGCCAAGGCCGCTCGGGCTGTTGCCTCTTTGCCCTCAGGCAACGCCACAGCCGCTTCAGCTCAGTCATGAGGCCATGTCCCATGGTTCGCCGGTTGGGGGAAGGCTGGCGCAGCATCTTGGAGAGTGGCGCACCATTACTTCAGATGTGTGGGTTCTGGAGATCATAACCCACGGCTACTGTCTTCCTATCCGGCAGAGGCCTCAAGACAATCCACCGGGGAATCTCTCTTTGAAGAGTCTGGATCTGCTCCTTGCGCAGGAAATTCAATCCCTGCTGGAGAAAGGCGCCATAGAACTGGTGCCTGTAGCGGAGAGGAACAAGGGATGGTATTCCCCTTATTTTTTGATTTCCAAGAAAGACTGGGGATTGAGACCCATCATGGACTTGCGCGGTTTGAACAAACTCTTCAGGAAGGACAAGTTCAAGATGGTTACTCTCTCTCAAGTCCTCCAGGCCCTTCAACTTCAGGACTGGTTGGTGTCTCTCGACCTCAAGGACGCTTATTTTCATGTGCCGATACTTCCAAAGCACAAGAAGTACCTGAGGTTCGCGGTTGGCGACTCGCACTTTCAGTTTCGGGTCCTGCCGTTCGGATTGACCTCCGCCCCGAGGGTCTTCACCAAGCTCATGGTAGTGGTGGCAGCGCACCTCAGGAAAGGGGGGATTCACGCCTACCCCTACCTGGACGATTGGTTGATCAGGGCGCACTCTCCAGAGCAAGTCCTGGATCATCTGTCAGTCACCTGCCACTCCCTCCACAAGCTGTGCTTCTCCCTCAACTTAAAGAAGTCCCATTTGACACCAACTCAGAGGCTCCAGTACATCGGAGCAGTGCTCGACATGTCCCTGGGGCAGTGTTTTCCTTCCCAGGTGAGGGCTCATCACATTCAGCAGATGGTGCACAAGTTTCAGCTTGCCCAGAGTCTCCCAGTGTTCGAGTTCTTGAGATTCCTCGGCCTCATAGCATCCTTCATTCTTCTGGTGCCTGAGGCCAGGTTGCGAATGAGATCTTTGCAATGGGCACTCAAGCTCCAGTGGTCTCAGCCTTCCGGCAGAATGTCAGACCCTGTTCAGGTGCTGTCCTCGGTCGCCCAGGACCTTCTCTGGTGGGCCGATGAAGGCAATCTGATGAGGGGGGCTCCATTTTGGCTGCCCTGGCCGGAGGTGACGATCGTGACGGACGCATCCCTCACGGGGTGGGGAGCTCATGCCAACGAGTTCACAGTCAGCGGTCGTTGGTCTCTGTCGGAGTCCAGACTCCATATCAATCTGTTGGAGCTGAGGGCCGTCAGGCTAGCCCTGAAGGCTTTTCTGCCGACTGTGCGAGGAAAGAATGTCCTGATCCTGACGGACAACACGGTGGCCATGCACTACCTCAACAAAAAGGGGGGGGCAGGGTCACTTCCTCTGTGCAGGGAGGCGATGCAGCTCTGGTTCTGGCCAATCCAGCAGGAAGTTTCGATCTCGGCAGTTCATCTGGCCGGAGACATAAACGAGATGGCGGACGCTCTGAGCAGGCAGAGCACGATCTCTCACGAGATTCTCCTGGAGATCTTCGCCCTTTGGGGGACCCCTCAAGTGGATCTCTTCGCCTCCAGTGCCAACCGGAAGTGCAAGAGGTTCTGCTCGCGGGAATTTCCTCCAAAAGGAGCCTTAGGAGACGCATTTGTGGTGGAGTGGTCATTCCCACTGCTGTACGCGTTTCCTCCAGTCCCCGTCATCCCGCAAGTACTGCGGAGGTTACAGAGGTTCGGTTCTCGGATGATCCTCATTGCTCCGGCGTGGGCCCGGAGGACGTGGTACCCGGACCTTCTCGACTTGGCCATCTGCCCTCCCCGTCGTCTTCCCTACTGAGACGATCTGCTCTCACTAGAGGGGGGTCAGGTTCTCCATCCAGAGGTCAGATCCCTCAACCTTCACGCTTGGCTTCTGAAAGGTTGAGGTATAAGGATTGGGACCTCCCTGAAGACGTGATGGAGGTGTTGCTTTCGGCCAAACGGCCAGCAACAAAGTCCCTGTACCGTTGCCATTGGCGTAAGTTCTGCGACTGGTGCAGGGTTAAGAATGTGGATCCTTTTGCATGTGACATTCCCATGGTTCTGTCTTTTTTGCTTTCTTTGGCCCACAGGGGCCTGCAAGTGGGTACCGTTAAAGGTTACCTGGTGGCGCTGTCCATATTTAAGCGCTCATCTGAAGAGTGTTCCTATTTTAAAATTCCTTTAATTTCTCAGTTTCTGAAAGGGCTCACTAATGTGTTCCCTCCGTCACCTTTCCAGGTGCCCGGTTGGGATTTGAACCTTGTTCTCAAGTTTCTGATGGGTGCTCCGTTTGAGCCTTTGCATTCATGCCCTTTGAGACTGTTAACTCTTAAAACTGTATTTTTGGTTGCGGTCACTTCCGCTCGCAGAGTGAGTGAGTTACAGGCACTTTCAGTTAAGCCACCCTTCACTGTGTTTCATAAGGACAGGGTTGTCCTTAGAGTTCGTCCTTCCTTTCTTCCGAAGGTGGTGTCGGAATTTCATTTAGGCCAGAAGGTTGTTCTTCCGGCGTTTTATCCTCCTCCACATCCTGGTAAGGAAGAAGAGAAGCTCCATAGGCTTGATCCTAGGAGAGCGTTAAGCTTTTATATTTCACGCATGTCCCGGGTCAGAGTGGACAATCAACTCTTCATTGGTTACGCTGGAAAGCGTTTGAGACAAGCTGTGACGAAACAGACTTTGTCTCGCTGGATTATTTTGGCTATCTCTGAGTGTTACCACTTGGCGGGTAAGGACCCACCGGTCGGCTTACGGGCCCATTCTACCAGGGGTATGGCTGCCTCTAGTGCCCTACAGAGGGGTGTTCCTATTCGTAACATCTGTGATGCAGCCACCTGGGCTTCGGTAAATACTTTTGTACGTCACTACTCCCTCGATTCCATCCGGGGGCAGGATCTGGCTTTTGGCAAGGCGGTCCATTACTCCGCAATTTGATTGGGCATTCTAAATTTCTGTTTTCTAAATTCTTTTCCCACCTCCTTGCATTGGTACTGCTTTGGGAGTCTGTCATAGATATGGAATACGTCGGAGGACCCAATCCCCTCGAAGAACAAGTTACTCTCTTACCTGGTAACATTCTTTCGATGGGATCGTCCGACGACGTATTCCATATCGCTCCCTCCCTGCCTTCCCAGCTACAGAATTTCTTATGCGATTGCAGCTTACGTTTCCGCAAGGCTTTGTGTGGTCAGACTGGCAGACGACTGGTGCCACACGTTCTGGGAAAAAACTACAACTGAGGCTACGGGCGTCGTGCGTCCTACTTATAACATCCAGTGACGTCGGCCTTCGGAGGAGGTCCTCGAGGGCGGCGTTTCAACGTCATCGACGAAGGACGCAGACGCCGAAAGATTTTCCGAAGCAGCACAGCTGTGGTGATTACTGTCATAGATATGGAATTCATCGCCGGACCATCCCATCGAAAGAACGTTACCAGGTAAGAGAGTAACTTGTTCTTCTAATGGATTGTGTCCTCCCACGGATTTCTCATCCTTAATAGACTCCCATAGCAGTTTGTATATGGCTGGGAATAGAGAATGTACTATTAATTAATGCTGTGGAGAACAGTTTTGCCAAATTTAACCTCCTGACCAGAGACGGAAGCAAGGCAAAAATATTTCTTATCGGTGTGCAGCAAAGACCAGGTTTCAGCATTGCAAATGTCTTGCAACGACACCCCTCTTTGAAGGCCCGAAGATGTAGCCATTCCTTCTGTGGAATGCACTCTTAAACCAATCGGGAAATCCGTGCCATCTAAAGTGCAGCATTCTGCGATGCATAGAATAATCCAACGGGATAATGTCTGTTTGGTAACAGCTTGGGCCCCAACCTATAACCGGTGTAGCCCACAAAGAGCTGGTCATCTTGTCGAGTTTAGCAAGACGGCTAATGTAATAGCTTAATGCTCTCTTTGGATCTAAATGATGAAGTCTCTCCTACAGGGATGAGGAGGTGGATAGAAGGTTGGCAAGACAATCTTTTATGCTAGGTGAAATTCAGACACCACCTTAGGCAGGAATGAAGGGCGAACCCTCAAAACAACCTTTTCTTTATTAAAAGTAGTGAACAATGGTTTGCAAGATAAAACAAGAAGCTTGCTTACTCTGCAAGCCAAAGTGATCGCTGTTAAGAAGGCAGTCTTCAAAGTCAACATCTTAAGAGCACACAAATGAAGAGGCCCAAAGGGAACTCCCATTAGTTAGTTTAACACTAAATTAAGGTCACAAACTGGAACTATAAACAGTACCAGTGGGAAGAGGACAGTCCCTTCAGGAACCAGATAACAATTGGAATTTTGAAATATGAGCCTTGTTGAGGCGAGCGCTTGAAAATGCATTGCGCTGCCAGAAAGCCTTCTGCAGTGGAAACCTGTAGCCCTTAATGTGCCAGATGTAACAAGAAAGATAACACTGATGGTGTGTCACAACTAAAAGGGTCTATATTCTTAGCTTTGCACAAGCTGGAAAATGTATTCCAGCAGCAGCAGTATATAGCCTTTGTTGCTGGCCTTCTGGCTGAAATCAACACCTCCAATTATGTATTCTGGGAGGTTCCAATCTCTATCTCAACCACTCAGAAACCAGGCGTGAAGTTTCAGAGATCTGATTTCTGGGTGGACATGGCGACCTCTTTCTTGGGTGAGCAGGTCTGATCTCTGGGGAAGACTAATTGCTAATTGGAGGGCACATGGACATGTACAGAAGGTCTGGGTACCAAGTCCTCCTGGCCCAGTCCCGAGCAATCGGGATCATAGATTTCCCAAACTTCCTCAACCTCCTGATGACCTGAAGAATAATGGGGACTGGGGGGAATGCATACAGGAGTAGGAAATCCCAGTCCACCATGAACGTGTCCCCAGTGCCCCTCTCTGATGAAATTCCCAGGAGGAAAAGGTTACCTTTCCTGTTGACCCTGGTCGCAAACAGAACCACTTGAGGGATTGCCCAAAGGGTGAAGATATCTAGAAGGACTTCCTGCCCTCGAGACAGCCTGTGCTCTGCCTGCTCAGAGCATCTGCCACCGTCTTCTAGCCTCCAGCTAGATGAACAGCCAGCATATTCCTTCTTGCAGTGCCCAAAACCAGAGCTACATTGCCTCTGCACAGTGTTAGTGAACCACATCACTTCTCTTGTTGCGGTAATCCATAGCCACTGTGTTGTCCGTCATTATGAGGACGTCATTCTCCCATACAGAAGGCAGAAAAGAATCCAGCACCAGTCTGCCCTTCGATCCAAAGGGTCTGTGTGTAGTTTGAACTCTGATGGAGTCCAGCGACCGCTGATCATCAGATAATTTGCATGGGCTCCCCAACCTGTGAAGGAGATGTCCGTAACTACAGTACTCATATGTCTCGTCCCTTCACCCTTGTGGGCGTCCCCCAACATGGGGACAGTACCGAAACCGTTGGCAGTGAAAAATTGAGCTTCCCCTTTAAATTTAGTATAGCCTAAGGTGTGGTAACACCCCACTGAGGCCCCGCCCTTCGGTGCCTCCCCCAGTCCCTTTTTCTGCACAGGGGGTAAGAGATAGTCGAGTGCCACCTCCAGGAGTCTGTCCTTGGCACGATCCAACACTGCTACCAGCACAGGTGCAGAGGGCGTCCAGCCTACCCAAGGTCGTGAGTCAGGGCGTTACAACTACCAGCCGCCCGACAGGTGGAGCCTGTCAGGCACATGTCCATCTTGGATCCAGCTCAGGGCCCATCAGTGCTTTCGCCCATTGAATGAGCTTTGCACGATGATCCCAGCCCCCTTCCCTTGGGAAACAGCAGTGGATCCTACGGTGCAGGCTTCTGGTCCTTAGACACCTCAGAACATTTTGTTAGGGTCCTTTAATTACACAGTGCATCAAATGACAAGACTATGCCTCAGCCCTTCTATAAACCTCATGGCTCACACTATTATGCTACAGAGACTGGTTTCCCCGATATGCCCCTTTTGACCACCAGCCTGACTTTGATCACTATCAGTAGGAACCTTTTCCAGTCACTTTTAGTGTTTTACCTACTCAGTCATCGAATTTTGCACTTAGTTTAAATATGATGTCACCGCATATCCACGCTGTGACGTCATAAGCACAAACACTATGTAAAGTTTATCCCACACCGCTGATGCATTCACTCCTGCATGTTATGGAAGCTACCTACATGCAACGATCGCCTGGACCGTGAGCTAAGGCTCACTTCCTATTCTTTGATCTAATGAGGCATACAGGATATCCCTTTAGCATCACTCCCATAGCTTTGGACTTGTGTGCACTCAAGGAGTCGTCTCTGTGCCGCAAGTAATCTCTACCTGAACAAGTAAGACTCTTGTATGAAAGACTTATTACGTTTGTCCTAGCTTTTGGCCATTTTAAACTCTAAAGAAGTACATAAGTACCACTACAATAGCTCCAGTCCAATCGACTGAATTACAATATTGAATTGATCCCAGAGGGAATTTTGCCATATACCAAAAGATAGTCATTTGGACTATTCTCTGCCACATTGTGTATGATACATACCTCAATGGACTGTTAGGAATTATTTTAAAGAGGATTTAGAAATCTTCACCCGACTATAGTCTGATAAATTGTGTTTCTAATTTAACCTCTAGACACGTGCCTCTAGTGTTACATTTCCGGGATTGCTTCCCGTCCAAGACTTCGCTACCACCTAGGATTTACTTATAAGGTAAGCAGCGCACCTGAAATCCCCTCATCCATATTACCTGATACTATGGACACCTTGTCCTTAATGTTTTTCTCTCCTTTTTTACTCACCCCCTTGTTCACTGCATTGTGAAGGTCTAGAACCTCAACACCCCTTGGGAATCCATAACCTGTCCGGTTGGACACACAAACCCTATTGTCCTGCCATCCAGGCGAATGACTACCAGACACATGCGAGTGAGATACCTTGACAATTTGTGGACTGTTTATTTAATTTAAATACTGATGTGTTTTATTTGAATCATAGATCCTTCCTGAAAAGTTTTAGAAACACGTGTAATCAAGTTTATTGTTCCTGATGAAGGCCGATATAGCCAAAACAGGTTGAGCTCATTGTTATTGAATTGTTTTGACTGAATGTCTTCATTTATTTTTTGTGTGAACATTTTCAAAGTATGAACTTGAAACGGATACACAACAATTTGTGGATTATTGAATACATTAGAAACTGCTTATTTGTAGACCTATATATGCTAGAACCCTTGACTGGTAACAGCAGATTGGTTTGCAGGGGGTGCAAGTGTTTCCTTAAATAGGACCTTCTCTTTCTTTCCATATACTACTCAGCCTTGTGCCAGGGCTGCTGCCTTTCCCCCCCGCACCCTGAATTGTACTACATATGTTTCACTCTGAATTTACCTTGCTAAATAGACATTTTTTGAAAAGGTGTGTACACACAGATACTTACAGCAGGCTTCTGGTCTCCTCAGGGATACATCTACCCATCACAGGCTTATGGCTACACGCACCAGGCGCCTCAGCACTTTGAGCAAGAGCGAAGACCCAGGACCTCGGAGGTCCGGGCCCCTAGGCACCCAGCAGCATGCGAGGACCGCTTCTTTGAGCGCTCCCTCTTCCTCATGCGTTTCCCTCAGATGAAGGGGCTCCTGAAGGACATTGTGAAGGAGGTCACCCCTGCAGTTGGCATGTAAGGTCTGGGAGGAGCCAAGGGCTAACGCCCAGAAGAACAAGAAGTTGGACAGCAGGTTTAGGCTGACGGACAGGGAGCCAATCTTCCTTGCCTCACACACGTATCCTCATTCTTCAGTGGTGTCTGTGGCATTCTTGTATTGTAAACCATCGTCTTCCTCCACGGAAGCCACCTTCAGTTGCCTCTCCACCCTCTTCAAGACCGGTCTGGCAGATTCCCGAGCTGTTGCGCAAGACCTCATGGAGTCTTCGATCTCCCACATTGACACAGCCAGCAGAGGGCTTGTGTCTTGGTGTCGAGATGAGAAGGATGGCGTGGATGCATGCCAGTAAGTACTCTTACGTCCGGTCCCCTTTCCTCCATACTTCATGGACGTCCCTCGCTAGGGTGGGGGACTGAACTTTTTTCACCAGAAAAAAACCTTTTTCCCCTTCAAATTTAGAGGTGCGGCCCTGGGAGCATGCGCTCCACTGACTCCACCCACTGGCGCCACTCCCCAGTCCCCTTTTCCGCGTTGACGGGAACAAGCTGATTTCACCAGCGCTCCTGGGTTTGGCCCTGCCATGTAATACCACGCGCTCTTCCCCAGATTTTTCTTCTATCTTTTGGTCTTTTCTTTGTCATTCTGGTTCTTAGTCCTCCGGCGTCACGCTCTTCCCTGGTGCATGTCTACTTTGGCGGCCTTCAGCAGGTATCCAGCCTGCGAGGGACTCTTCCCTACATCCAACCCCCACGCTCTTTGTCTCCACTGCCTTGGCCCCGACCGCGGCTCAGACTGTTGTACCCCGCACTGACTCCACGCGTATTGAAGAATAGACTAGCTAGGTGGAGGGAGCACTTTGAAAGGTTGCCTCCAGAGGACTTGAAGAACTTTGTCAGACGGAGATCGAGGGCCAAAGGCGGGCTGCTACTTTCCATTGCACCACGTAAGGATAACTCCTTCCAGAGGAAATTCCCGAGCGGGAGGAACCTCTCGGGTTCTGGTACGAGCACACACACACGCCGAGGCTACTCCAGCTACCGGCCTCACGGCCGAGGGGTTATCAGTTCCTTCCGTAATCAGTGCTGAGGGACTGCAAGGTTATTTTACCAGCTGTACACCCGAGGGGCTATACCCTAGTACTGGCTCAATGACCGAGGGGCGCCAGCATGCAGCACTACCAGTGATACCGCTGAGAGCAATACACCTTCCAGGCCTAGTCCTGAGGTGCAGGGTAGGTCTCTTGCTCCACCACCAAGAGTCTTGGAGCAGTCTGGGCCCAGGGAGCCACGACTTTGGCACGTGCCACGCAGCTCGACAAAATGGCCGCTGGGCGAGACAACATGGCCGCTCATCTGATGCCACTCCTAGGAACGGAGCAGGCGGGAGAACGAGTTTCAAGGTGGGACTAGTGTCAACCAGGTACGTGGCCTACAGTTTATCCATCAACAGTGCAGGGCAGGTTTCCCCTGCAACTGAGACAGAGGGCGCTCCTGCCCCAGCAGCCTCCAGCCACTCCGTCAATATCACCTGCCACCTCTTCAGCCTCCGAAGACAGGTCCTTCGAAAGGTTCCGGGAAATGATGCGAACCCCTCAGATGGGGGCCATCCTGCGGGATGCAGTCAGGGGCTTCCTCCCTCTGTTCACTCCACCAGCGCCCGTAGTCATTCCTCCTATGGCTCCAGTGCCACAGGCCAGAGCCGGAGGCTGCCGTGAAGGCTGGTGTGGAAGCGCCTGTATTGAGGGAGGCAGGGGAGCCGGAATTGAAAGAGCCGGCAGGGGCAGCGGGGGCTGCCCCTGCCGGCTCTTTCAATTCCGGCTCCCCTGCCTCCCTCAATACAGGCGCTTCCACACCAGCCTTCACGGCAGCCTCCGGCTCTGGTTTCCACGGCGCAGCCCACGGCGCCCAGCATTCCTCCACCCGCTCCGGACCAGCCGGACACTCTGGGGGACACAGACGAGGAGGAGGACCCTGACACGCTGTTGTCACCAAAAGCCTTCCACGAATGGCCCGCCGGTTTGGTGGAATATTTGGGCCTTCCTCAACCAGAGGTCGAGCAGCCCTAGGATGAGGTCTTGGCAGAAGTCCTCACCCTAGGACCCCCCTACCAGACTGGGTATCCCAATGCAGAAAGAGGTTGCTGCCTTGGCCAAAAAGGAGTGGCTCAAGGCATACTCTGCCCAACCTATCAATCGGTGCCAGGGATAGACAGATGGAGGGGGATCCACTCTTGCTGTCGGCACACCCTCAACCGCACTCTTCGGTGATCGCTGAAGCGTCACTTTACTCTAAGCATCGGTCACCCTCGGCCACCTCGTCCTCTGCACTGCTAGGCAAGGAGAAGATCTTGGAGGTGTACGGGAAGAAGCTGTAATCCAACGCCTCGCTGCACCTGCATCAATCCAACATGGATACCATGCCCGTAACCAGAGGCTTTGGCAGGAAATAGCGTACTTCCTTCCAGAACTTCTGATGCAGAGCCAAGCATGCTTCAAGGCAGGGCTAGGAAAAGCCAAGCTGGTAGCGCAGGGCATCATGGAGCCCTCCGTGGCCCACATCGATACCTCTGGCCAGGCCATATGCATTGCCACGGACATGAGGACTGTCTGGCTTCGGGCTACTAAGTTTAACCCTGATGTCTGGGGTTGGACCTTCCATTCGAGGGTAGTGACCTCTTTCATTCTACCACCGATGAGGAATTAGATTAAAGGAGGAACAACTTGTAATTTGCGAAGTCTTTATCCTAACGAAGGCCACGCCCAAGGTGTACACCCAGTCGCATCAACGCTCCCACAAGGGGCAGGCATTCGGCGGGTTCCAGGGATTCCAGGAACAGAGGTCGACGCAGCCTGACCACTCTCTGAGTCAGCACCGGCACATACAACAAAAGGGGGGGCAAGGGCTTTTTCCAGTACCCCTCCACAGCAGCAGCCTCAGCTCGAATGAAAGCAGGACGCGTCCCTTCGGGTCCACGTGTCTCCGGTGGGGGCAGGCTTGCCTTTCACGTGCAATTTGTTTTTTGTTTTTTTTGCCACCAGAACTTTTTGGACCCCTGGATCCTCTCTGTAGTATCCTCGGGGTACCGCCTACCAGTCCCTCCTCTCCTCCATTCCCACAGATTGGGACAGAAAATCTGGTGGCAGAAATGTGGTCGCTCGTCGAGACCCAGGCAGTGGAATAAATCCCAGACTCCCACAGAGGATTGGGCTTCTATACCAGGATTTCCTCCATACAAAAGAAGAACCAGGCTGGCCTGAGGGTTGTGTTGGACCTATCCACCCTCAACCTGTCCCTCCCTCTTCAAAAATTCAAGATGGTTACGCCAGCACTCGTTACGGAGTAACTAGACAAAGGAGACTGGATGTGCTCCCTGCATCTGAAGGACGCTTATCTAAATATCCCAATTTGGCAACCACATCGCTCTTTCCTGCGTTTCAGGATCATGGGCTGCCATTTCCAATACAAGATGTTACCCTTTGGCCTCAACTCAGCCCTCAGGATATTTACCAGGCGTATGAATGCAGTGGCAGCCCTCCTCCGGTCCCAGGGCCACCACGCCTACCCGTACCTTGTCGGGGCAAGATCTCCGGAGGTGGTACACCATACTTCCTCCGCACCTAGACACTCCACTACCTGGGGTTTACCATCAACCTCAGGAAGTCTCAGCTGCAACCTACGCAGAACCTGTCCTTCCTGGGCATCATCTGGGACACAAGCTCAGAGAGAGTCTTTCCCTTTAGAACGATATCTATTTTACGGCCGTCCACCTCCCAGGCTAGTCCAACCTGGAGGCGGACAGGCTCAGCAGACTGGGATCGGACAATTACATGTGGTAATTGAACGACCAGGTACTGCTGTAGATTTTCAGCTCCAAAGGTGCCAGTAGTTTGAGTTCTGGCAGGGTCCTGGCTCCTGGGGCGATGCATTCCAGATACAATGGGACGGCTTACAGCGTATGCCTTCCCTCCCACACCCGTGATCTGCAGGGTGATCTGCAGATAAAGGAATCTTGCCACCTCTGCGTCATTCTGGTAGCTCCATGGTGGCCGGCGAGACCGTGGTTCTCCGAACTCCTCAGCCTCACGGACAGACCACCCATTCGCCTTCCGTGGGGGTCAGCTCCTTTTCTGGCACAGCAAGGATGCAGGGTCATCCACCCCGCTCCACAGAAGTAAGCCCTTGCAGCGTGGTGCCTGAACAGGCCACGCTCAAACTCCTGAGCCTCTCGCAGGCTAATCTAGAGCTAGGGGACAGGAGCAAAGCTACCAGGAGACAATACTAATGTAATCGGACTAGGCTCTGTCTTTGGGCGGACTCTTAAGAGATCAACCTCCTTACGTGTACACTGAATGATGTACTCTCCTTCTCTGTGCTCTCGGGTGCGCATGCGTACACAGGCCACACTTATTTGGCGGCCCTAGGGGCCTGCAGAAATTGTGAGGAGTAGACCTTCTCGGTCTCCAACCCAATAGTCAGAAAACATTTGGTAGGCCTCTCCTGCTCTGTCCGCCCATCAAGAAACCACACCCCGTCGGACATCAGGCTGGTCACCATTAGGACAGCCTTATTAGTGGGCCTCAACTCTGCTTGCAGAACCAGCGAGATCCAGGTTCTGTTGTCCTCAGAACCGTATACCACTTTTCATAGAGATAAGGTGGTCCTGCGGACTCACCATGCGTTCCTATCTAAGGTATCCTCAGCTTTCCATTTAAACGAGGAAATAGTCTTACCTACATTTTTGGCTGACCCTAGGACAAGGCTCAGAGGGTATTGCTCTGAATGTCAGATGCACTCTGAAATGCTATGTGGACAGGGCCAAGGACTTCCGCAAGTCAGACGCACTGTCTGTTACCTCCGGGGGTCATGGCCCGAGTAGCAGGCATCCAAGGCCTCTATTGCACGGTGGATCATCTCTGCCATCAGAGAGGCCTATGAGGGCAGCACAGTCCGTTGTCAGCCTTCATGCACGGCCACACTGGTAGAGCCAATGCCACGACCATTGTATTCCAATGGCAGCTACCGTGGCAGGTCATCAGTAGGGCGGCCAACTGGCCACCACGTCGGCTTTCTGTAAGCATAACTGTCTGGACGCTGGCTCGTAGTCAAACCCGGCTGTCGGACAGGCGGATCTAAGGAATCTATTTTCTTAAGGAGGGTCTACTCTCCACCCTGGGGCTACATTCAGTTGTAATCGCCATGCACTATGGAGGAAAGGGGACGGGACGTAAGAGTAATTAATAGTGCTCTTAAGTCCTGTCCCCTTTCCTCCATACTGCATGGGCATCCCTCTCTAGAGACGGGAGAATGAACCTTTTTCACCAGAAAAAAACGTCTTCCCCTTTAAATTTAGAGGTGCGGTCCTGGGAGCATGGGCTCCCCTGACTCTACCCACTGGCGTCACTCCTCAGTCCTCTTGTCCGCGTCGACAGGAACGGACCGCTTTCACCTGCACTCCTGGGTTAGGCCTCCGGCCTTGTAATTCCACACGCTCTTCCCTGGAGAAGCGTTTTCCTTTTGGTGTCTTCTTGTCTTTAATCAGATACCTCTGTCCTCTCGCGCCATGCTCCTCCCCGGGACAGTTCGATGTCAGCAGGCTCCAGCAGGTGTTCAGCCTGCAAGGGTCTCTTCCCTACGTCTGACCCCCATGCTCTCCACCTCCGCTGCCTTGGCCCTGACCACGACTGGAAGTCCTGTACTGCGTGCAACGTGCTTACAACACGCTCTGAAGAACAGGATAGCCCGGGGGAGGGAGCTCTTCAGAAGTTTGCCTCCAGAGGACTCAAAGGAATTCCAGGCCCAAGGTAGGGGGCACTGTTTTCATCTGAACCTAGAGCAGGAAGGACCTTTCAGGTTTGTGTACCAGTGCAAGTACCGAGGCTACTACAGCTACGGGTCGCTAGATCCTACCGGTGACTGTGCTATTACTGGGTCTTCACCCGAGGAGCTATGCCCTAGTACCGGACCGCAGTCCGACGGGGCGCCTGTATGCAGCACGTACCCCGCAATGGTGACTCCTCCCCCAGAAGGCGCAAGAGTAGGAGGGACCTTTCAGGTCCTGGTACCAGAGCATGTAACAAGGCTGCTACCGCTACCGGCCGTCAGGCTGAGGGGTAGCCAGATCCTACCGCACACTGCGCTGAGGGGCCACAAGGTTCTGTTACCGGGTCTATGGCCTAATACCGGACAGATGTCTGAGGGGGCGCCTGTACGTGCCAGGTACCCCACAATGGTGACTCCTCCACCAGGAGGCGCAAGAGCAGGAGGGATCTTTCAGGTCCTGGTACCAGTGCATGTACCGAGGCTGCTACAGCTACTGGCCGTCAGGCCGAGGGGTCGCCAGATCCTACCGGACACTGCGTTGAGGGGCCGCAAGGGTCTATTACCCGGTCTACGGCCTAGTACTGGACAGATGTCTGAGGGGGCACCTGTACGCGCCACGTGCCCCGCAAAGGTGACTCCTTCCCCAGGAAGCTTGGGAGCGGGAGGGACCTTTCGGGTCTGTGCACCAGGGCAGGTACCAAGGCTGCTAAAGCTACCAGCTGTCAGGCTGAGGGGTCGCAGGATCCTACTGGACACTGCGCTGAGGTGCCGCAAGGCTCTATTACCGGGTCTACACCCTAGTACCGGACAGATGTCTGAGGGGGTGCCTGTACACACCACGTACCCCACAAAGGCAACTCCTTCCCCAGGAAGCGTAGGAGTGGGAGGGACCGTTCAGGTCCTGGCACCAGTGCAAGTACCGAGGCTGCTACAGCTGCCGGCCGTGAGGCCAAGGGACCCCCAGATCCTACCGGACACTGTGCTGAACGACTATTACCGGGTCTACGCCCTAGTACCGGACAGATGTCCGAAGGGGCGCCTGTATGCACCACATACCCTGCAAAAGCGACTCCTTCCCTAGGAAGCGTAGGAGCGGGAGGGACATTTCAGGTCCTAGTACCAGGGCAGGTACCAAGGCTGCTTGCTACAGCTACCAGCCGTCAGACTGAGGTGCCGCGAGATCCTACCAGGGACTGTGCTGAGGAGCCGCACGGTTAAATTACTGGGTCTACACCAGAGGGGCTACGCCCTAGTACTGGACAGATGTCTGAGGGGGCACCTGTACGCACCACACACCCCACAAAGTTGTCTCTGTCCAGGAGGCACAAGCACGGGAGGGACCTTCCAGGTTCTTGTACCAGGGCAGGTACCAAGGCTGCTACTACAGCTACCGGCCGCCAAGCCGAAGGCTCACAGGATCCTACTGGTGACTGAGCGGAGGGGCCGCAAGTTTCTATTACCGGGGTTAACCTCCACCGCCAGGAGTTATTCGAAGAGGCGGTGCCCAATGCGGCAAGCACCACGACACAGGCACGCGGCATGCAGCCTGACAAAGTGACCGCCGGGCCAGATAAAATGGCGGCTCATCCGACACATCCCCTTTGAGGAACAGGTAGGGGAACGAGTTTACAGGTGGGACTGGTCTTCACTAAGTACGTGGCCCATGGCATACCATTTATCGTCACAGGGCTAATGCACCCCGCAGACAGTAAGGCAGAGTTGGTTCAAGCCTCAGCACCCTCAAGGCCCTGCGCCTCCAAGCACTCCACCGGCCTGTGAAGATGGGTTTTCTTTAAAAGCCATGACCCTCAGGGACTAACTTCCTCCGGTTCCGTCGCTGGCACCCTCAGCCACTCCGCCATTGGTTCCAGCACCTCTGGCTCCTGTGCAGTCCAGCTGCCCATGTCAGTAACCACAACACCAGCTCCCACACATCCAACAGTGTTGGCAGCTCCACAGCCTCCTTGTCAGCAGCCAGCTCCGGTCAGCAGGTCACAGCTTGAACCCCATTCAGCGCAGCCTACCAACAGGCGCTTCAATGCCAAGTTTAGACAGCTGGAGGGGGCCCCCTCTTTAGTTGGCACTTTCACAGCCACACTCCTCGGTCGCTCCCGGTGCAGCGCCTGGCACGCATCAAGGTAGGGCTGGCAGAGGCCATAAATGGTTGCGCAGGACATAATGGAGTCCGCCATGGCGTACATTGACGCCTCAGGCGGTGCCATTTGCACTGCTTCTGGCAGGAGAAGGACTGCCTGGCTAGGGGCGACCAAATTCAACTTAGACGCCCAGGAACGCATACTGGACCTTCCCTTTGGGGGGTTGGAGGGTGACCTGTTCCGTTCTACGACGGATTTGGAACTTGATAAGAGGAGGAACAGTCCCCAGACTGCTGAATCCTTAACCATCCTAGCTAAGGCCACCCCTAAGGCATATTGCCAGACACACGCCCATGCTGGTGCACAAGGTTCGCAGACCCTTGGATCCTCCCTGCAGTGTACTCGGGCTACCGGTTGCTCCTTCGCCTCTCTCCTCCTCTCCACTCCCACAGATTGGGACACTAACTCTGTGGGCAAAAACTCGCTTGCACATAGAGAGGCAGGCAGTGGAAGACATCCCAGCCTCCCAGCGGGGTCTGGGCTCCTATTCACAGATTTTTCACCATACAATGGTTACCTCAGCGCGTATTGCGGCAACATTGTGCAACGGGAGACTGGATGTGCTCCCTGGATCTGAAGGGTGCTTACCTTCACGTACCGCTCTGCAGCCCCATCGGTCCTTTCATAGGGTCAGGATCATGGGCTTCCATTTCCTATGCAAGTTCTAACCTTTGGCCTCAATCCGGCCCCCAGGGTCTGCATAGAACGGATGAACTCGTGGAAGCCCTACTTGGAGTCCAGGGTCACCACACCGATCCATACCTAGACTGGCTCATCAGGGCAAGGTCTCTGGAGGCAGTCCTCCACACCGCCTCCGCCCTTATGCTTCCACTACATGGGTTGGGATTTTTCATCAATCTCAAGAGGTCACAGCTGGAGCCCAGGCAGACTCTAACGCTCCTGGGCCTCATCTGGGATAAGGCTCAGAGAGAATGTTCCCCTCAGAGGACAAGATCACAGCCATCAGAGACCCATGGGGCATTTTCTCAGAACAGTGACCTCGGCATGGTGGTACCAGTGCCTAAATTGCAGTTACACTGCACAGCCTCCTGGAGTCAGGAGAGGGGATCCCGGGCGGAGCCGGGCTGTATTCCACCGCATCTCCATCACAACCGAGTTTGGTGGAGCATGGACAGCAACTTACAGATAGGTAGGCCCTTTCGTCAGCCAGCTCTGCAGGTTACCATCCCCACGCAGGATCCAAAGCTACCTTGGACGGCCACAGTGTCCACGGGAGGGTTTTGTCAGGAGCATGCGGCCCTCATCAACTAGCTCGAGTTGATGGCCATCTGGCTCGCCCTCGAAGCCTATCTGGCGGCAATCGGAACCTACTGTAACTCCGGAGGACGTTTTTTCTCATCCGCCAATCGAGTGGTTCAAAGACATTTGACGGGCCTCTCCAGGCTCTACCCGCCCATCAAGAAGCACACCTCATGTGGGACCTCAACATCGTGTTGGGTACCTTGGCACATAAACCCTTTGGGCCAATGGTGTCCGTGGACATCAGGCTAGTAACCATACACTACCTTTCACAGGGACAGGGTGGTCCTCAGAATGCCTCCCAAATACTTACCTGAGGTAGTCTCTGCGTTCTATCTAAATGAGGAGATAGTACTCCCTACTTTCTTTGCTGATCCTAGGGACCATGCTCAGAGGGTTCTGCACTGTCTTCATGCTAGACGAGTGCCAAAGTTCTATCTGGACAGGACCAAGAGCTTCAGCAAGTCTGAGGCTCTATTTATCACCCTCGGAGGGTCAGGGCCAGGATATCAGGCTTCCAAGGCCCCCATAGCAAGGTGGATGGTGGCCTCCTTAGGGAGGACTAGGAGGGGCAACGCAAACCGCTTCCTGCAAACATGCATGCCCACGCATTCAGAGCCAAGGCCACAGCAGTCGTTTTCCAGAGACACGTACCGTGGCTGGTCATCAACAGGGCTGGCCACTTATGCCACTCCCTTAGCTTTTTTCAAGCACTACTGTTGGGATGCCGGCTCCAGGTCAGACGCAGCATTCTGGCAGGCGGTATTAAGGAACTTGTTTTCTTAGGGAGGGTTACCTCTCCACCCTGGGGCTACATTCAGTTGTAATTGCCCATGCAGTTTGTAGGAAAGGGGATGGGACGTAAGAGTAATTACAAGTTACTCACTGTAGTGACTAACGTACTCTTAGTCAATAGTCCCCTTTCATCCATACGTCCCACCATCCGCCCCCTAATAACACTGGTGTCACTTAGGCAATTGTAATATTGTCGATGCCTCAAGGGGGACTGAGGAGTGGTGCCGGTGGGCAGAGTCAGGGGAGCCCATGCTCCCAGAGCCGCGCCCCCGCTCGCCTCTAAATTTGAAGGGGAAGAATGTGTTTTCTGGTGAAAAAGGTTCCATCTCCAGCGAAGGACACCCATGCAGTATGGAGGAAAGGGTAATAGGGACTAAGAGTATGTTAGTCACTATGGTGAGTAACTATTAATTTTTTGTCTGATTTGTAGGATCCTGGATCTGCCCTTCGAGGGCGTAGACCTTTTTCATTCATCAACCAATGACGAGTTGGCAAAGAAGAAAACCTCCACTCAAACCGCCAAGTCCTTTGGCATCCTGACAGAACCGGGTCAGAAATCCTTCCCTCAGTCCCAGGGCAGGACCGAGTTCAAGCCATGTGCCTTCTCCGGCTTTAAGGGGTTCCGGGACCGCGGTACACAGAGGCCCGACGGGTCGCCCAGCGACAACAGGAGGAAATAGCAAAGGACGTCGCACAGGTGTTTCCCCTCCCCCGCCTCTGCCCCACCTCTGATGCCAAGAAGCAGTGACGTCAAGGTCGGCAAACACAACTTGCTTGTGGGGGGCTGTTTGGCTCTGTTCCAGAACACCTGGAACAGTCTTTTCAGCAACCTGTGGGTCCTATCCGTAGTCTCCACAGGCTTCAGTCTTCCTCTTCCTTTGCCTCTCCCATCCTCTCCTCCTCTGTCAGATCGGGTCCCTGGCTCTTTTACGGGAAGTTCTCTCGCTCTTGCAGATGCAGGCGATAGAACCGATTCCTCTTGCAGACGGGGCTCTGGGTACTATTCCAGGATTTTTTCAGTACCAAGAACAACCAGGCTGGTATGAGGGTTATCCTGGACCTGTCATTTCTAAATCTGTCTTTACTGCTGGAACGCTTACTCCTGCGCGCATAGCCGAGTCTCTATGTGCAAGGGACTATTAATCGCATCAGACATTTCTGCAGTTCCCGCTTCTTTCGTACCACTTTCAGTACAATGTGCTGCCCTTCGGCCTGAACTCTGCGCCCTGTGTCTTCACAAAGTTGATGAACGTAGTGGCGGGCCTTCTCTGCATGAAGGGCCATTATCTGTATCCTGATTTGGATGACTGGCTGGTCAGGGCGGGGTCATCCGAAGCTGGGGTTCTCCCTCAACCAGAGGAAGTCAAAGTTGTGCCCATCTCAGGAACTGGTCTTCCTAGGAGTGCGTTGGAACACTACCATTTAGCAGGTCTTTCCTATGCCCGAGCGGCTTCTATCCCTCTGCAGGGCAGTGGGGCACTTTCCGGTTAACACGACCACCTCAGCATGGTGGTTCCAGTTTATTTGGGGCCTGGTGGCCTCCTGCATGCTCACTGTACAGCACGCTCGCCTCAGGAGGCGGCACCTCCAGCTCCACCTGTCGGCCAATTGGGATCAGGTGTCCTATCTCCCCACGGGGCTGGCTTGGTAAACCCTGGCAGAGGGATCGAACCTCCCCACTCAAAGCACCACTCTCCTCACCTGAAGAATCAGGGTCCGTTACTTCGATGCCGTGCCGATGGGCCAGATAATCCTTCTCCTTCTTTGAAGTCAGCGACCTGACACGGGTAGAAGCCGTGTTGTACCACTTAAGGACCACACCATGGCCCCAGCCCCGGGAACAGGCTATGCAGGCGGAAAAAGCCCGTAGGTGGAAAAAACCTCCTGGATGTTCTAGCGGTGCTGGCCGTAGGAGGGTGCGCTGAATGCAATAATGTACCGATGTTATATCCACTAAGTAAGCAGCTGCCCAGTTTATGGGGGAACGTGGCTACTAACAGCAAAGAGTGCAAGAGATGGGTGGAGACTCCAGTGAAACCCAGGAGAAGAGGGAGAGAGGCAAAACGGGAAAATAACAGAACTTCCAGGTACGTTAAATCAGACAGGCCGGAAGGAAGAAAAGAAGGAGGCAAAGAGGAACAGAGAGAAAAGCCAAACGAAATGGAAAGAGAGAGAGTGCTTCGGTGCGAAGTGGAAGCAAGGAAAACTAGGATCTCACCGCAAAGCAACTAACGGCTGGCAGAACGGTTGCAATGCGCCAACCGCTGGGAACACAGGAAGGAAGTACTCCCAGCGGTCACGCGGAGCGGTCAGAAAAGAAAAGACTAGACCGCTGCAACCGAACGTCGCCAAACGTGATGGATAAACCAATGGCGGCCCCGCAGCAACCGCGGCTGCCACCTCCATCTGGAATTAATCATGACATCAGGAGACAGGGTCTCAGTCAGACAGGATCCCAGTACCACGACTCCTGCCCGGTCTTCGCTGATGGATGGCAACGTTTCAGTGGGAGCCCCCTTCACCCGACCAGAGCCTACCCTGGTAGTGATGGACTCCTTTATTTCGGGCTGGAATGGCTATTCTGGAGGGCTATGCGATTCATGGCACATGGTCCAGGTCAGAAGCCCCCCTGCATAGCAATCTGCTCAATCTCAGAGCAGTGGGCCTGGCCCTCAAGGTGTTTTTGCCCCATATCAGGGAAAAGTCAGTTCTGGTCAGGATGGACAATTCTACTACGACGTTTTACCTGAACAAGCAGAGTGGCTCCATCCCCCCACCCCTCCTGCCCCTCTCCCCCTGCATGAAGGCGGTATTGATTTGTGAATGGGCCCCTATTAGAGGGAGAGGGAGTTTGGATTTCAGCAGTACACCTCCTGGGAGACAGCAATGCAGAAGCTGACCAGCTGAGCCGCCTAGGTTTCAACACCTATGAGTGGGAGTTGCACACCAACTCCTTGTTGCTCCTGTTCCAGCGTTGGGGATTTGTGGCCCTGGATTTGTTCACATCCCCTCTGAATTCACAGTACCCCCAGTTTGCATCATGGGCAGGACGGGGATGGGAGTCTCTGCGAGCTGCCTTCCAGATCTGTTGACACGCCCGCAGGTGTTATGCATTCCTGCCTTAGCCTGCTCAATTGTCAGATGACAACTGGGACATCATTCAGGAGGCCCTCAACACGGTCCCAGTATAAAAGTAAACGTCAAAGTCATAGCTGAGAGCAGATGGAAGCTGCCGAGGGACCTCGAGTTGAGTAGCACGGCACCCTCTGCAGTCAAAATTATTCCAAAGCTGCAAGCAGGATATCGGCTATATCGAGGATGAGGAATCCGTGGGAGGACATGATCCATTAGAATGGTTGGATTGGGATTCCAGGTAAGGGCCTCTCCATGGTCAAGAGCAGTAGCAAAGTCCCAGTCCTATGAAAAAGATGTCTGCAGAGTTTCCAGGGAAACGGCTAGACTAGATCCATAAAATGAAAGGTTATCTGTAGTAGAAAGCAGATACAGGGTTATTGGCTCTTAGGCAGTCCAGTGAGTGGGGACAGCAGAGTGGGATGCAAGACTGATTGTACCCACCAGTCTAAGAAAGGGAGGCACTCAATTCAGGTGCCCCCTGTTGATGGGAAGGCAGGGTTTAGCATAGCCAATAGTGGTTCAGACATTCCTTTGATGGTTCTTCAGCTTCTGAATCTTGGCTCCATTGGTTGACATCCAGGATGGATCCCGATCCCATCCTATTAAAACATCGTCTGGTGGGGGACCCCAGCCCACCAGTAGTTAAAACTGAGTGGATGTCCCATCTTAACAGCTAGCAACAGCATAACAGTGACATCTCTCTGACTGGCTTGTGCATTGGGCCATTCTGGAAGATTGCTCACTCTTGTCACCTTCCCGGCTACTTTTAAGAAGCCTGTGAAAGTGCATGGTCATATATGGCCATTTCTTACCTGAAGAGGGAGTAAAGATGGTCGTCAAACGAATGACATCCTTGAACAGAGCTTAAACCATGATGACAAGCCATTTTGAGCATTTTGCTTAGCCAAAATTAACTTTAAAAGAAGAAATAGATAACATTGCCTGCCAACAGCCTGTTCTAGATACATTCAAAAATAAGAGACAAGCGCCATTAGCACCCGGGCGGGGGGAGCCAGCCAATCAGGTGGCTAGGAGCACGGGCTTGAAACGCCAGCACCCCACGCCCTGCCGTCCCCTTTTTATATATGTTTAATCCTCCCTGCCCCCAACTTACCTTATTGCGGCTGCAGCGGCACTGTCAGTGGCACCATCCCCTCTGCGCAGAATGGCTGCCAAGAAAAGGGAAGAGGGGCTCTGTACGGACGCCCGCCTTCCCTTTCCATGGCACCATGTTGGTAAAGGATTTTCCTTCATACTACGGGATGCTGCCCGTGTCCCGTTGTAGGAAGGACAATCCTTTTTTTTCTTTTCTTTTTTAAGCACCCTGCTTTGGTAACCTGGGGTGCTAACAGCCTTAACAACCAATCTGGCTAGCCGGATCGGGTGTTAACGCCACAGTACGAGAGGGGAAACCATGTTTCCCCAGAGTATTCTTTAAGGGAGTTAGTACTGCTGCACCATAGATTCAATGAGGAAACGGGGTCCCCCTGCACTGGTAGCCACAAAGACTCACCGGTGCCTCCAAAACTGGGTAAAGCAGATGAGTGAGTTTAAAAAGAAATCGCTCCAAAAAAAAAGATTGGGTCCAAATCAGTCAGCAGGCATACTTTGTGTCTTATTGAAGTCAATGGGTACGTTGGAAAAAGAAAAATCCTAACATTGGTGGTTTCCTTGAGGGCATGTTACTGGGAATGTTCCAGCGACTGTCTCATACCAGAGATTTCCCTCGAGGCTCTACCAAGCCTCAGACTGGGCACACATTTAGAAGCTGCCCGCAGGAGTACAACTTTGCATGTCAAGGTAGTGTGCAAAAGAGCATGAATGAGAAACACGTTTTGTGGAGGCCTAGACTATGAAAATACAATGTCAAAATCTTCCCTTACACATCAGGATGACTGACATGAAAAAGCTCAAGTCCTCTCACTGCAACACAATGAGCAGTGAAATCATGCACTAGCACCCAATAAGTAAAACCTGCAGGACAAACTCCTGACCCTATCAACTAACCCTTAATTTCTCCATCTTACTCACTACATGCACTCTCTATGCAAGGGCATATGGCAAGCATGCAGTTCTTGTCCCCTGGACACAAAGGGCTCAATGCTCTTAACACATCACACCTAGAACTCTTTCATGGAAGCAGAACTCAGGGTATTTACGATCTGCACCATCAGGACAAAGCACTGTAATCTCACTCTCACCAAACCCACCCACTCTTCCAGATTCGCAGAGTGCTTAGAGATCATGTCAATGGTGCATGGTACAGATCCCAATAACATAAGTATGGTTTCCTGTTTTCATATAATGGAAAAGGAGCACTGCACATCCAAAAATGCAAAGAATCAAATGAGGACTTGGTGGGCTCTAGTTGCCTGACATGGGGGCAAGATAACTCAAATGAATTTTGCAGTGAACTTAGACATGCTCTATCCAAGTTAAATTAAATCATGGTGTACAAGAGAGAGACTGGATGAAACGAACGCGGGGGACAAAGGCACGCTTATCTATATTCCTTTTCAAAGATGCATTCAGGCCAATGAACAAAAATCTTTTTTATTTTTATAAACACTTGTGGGAATCTTAGCTTCTCATCACAGAAATTGCAACAAAGTCTTTGGTAAAAATGTAATGTTTGCCTATTACTAAGTGAACGGCTGAAAAGATTCCTGAAACATAAAAAAAAGAGCTGAATATTTAATTCAATGCCAATTAGGGATTCCAAATCACAGACCTAATCCTGCTATTCTTTAATCAAATTGTGCAATGCCATTTTGCGTAGGTGGTCTTAATCAGGTTTATGGAAAGAGCCAGGCTTTTTGAGCTTTGCGGAAGGCCATGTAGTCTTGGGTGTGTCAAATGTGTGGGGGGAGTGAGTTCCGCAGAGATGTAGCCAAGGTTGAGAAGGTGTATCCTCCAATCCTAGCTGAGTTGCAGGTTGGGATCACTAGTAAGAGGGCAGTGCTTGATTTTAGGGTGCGTGATGGGAGGTAGGGTTTTATCTTCTCTTGTAGGTACGTTGGACCGTTCTCGTGCACTGCTCGGTGGGTTATGCACAGGGTTTTGAAGGAGGCCCTTCGTCCGACAGGGAGCCAGTGGAGCCAGTGGAGAGCAGGGGAGATGTGGTCTCTGTGTCTCAGGCTGAGAAGGAGTTTGGCAGCATCGTTTTGGGCTCTTTGGAGTTTAAGTTGGTATGCCATTGCTCCCAGGTATAAGGAGTTGGCATAGTCCAGTCTTGATGCAATTGACATTACAGCAGCGAGCCTGTTGGCATAGGTGAGGTAAGGGAAAATGTGTCTAAGGGGTTTGAGGTGGTAGTGACAGGATTTTGATGCATTATTGATCAGACGGGAGAGGGTTAGGCCAGAGTCCATAGAGCAGCCAAGGTTTTTGACTATTTTTGAGGGAGGGGCACCAAGGGAGGGGGACAGTATTGCTGCACACCATGATTTCAGTTTTGTCTGGGTTCAGAAGAAGGTTTTTTTTTATCATCTATTGGTGAATATCACTGTGGCAAGCTTCAAGGTTGGGACGTGGGTTGGTGGTTGTTATGGGAATTTTTAGGATAATTTGGGTGTCGCCAGTGTAGTTGTAACAGGAGAGGTTGCGCATGCGGGTGATTCGTGGTAGAGAGGTCAGATGGAGGTTGAAAAGGAGAGCAGAGAGGCAGGTGCCTTGGGGTACTCCAGTATTCACATGGCGAGCAGTTGAGACAAAAGGGGAGACAAAGGTGATTGGTTTCCTGTTGCTGATGAAGGAGGCAATCCATTTGAGTGCTGAGCCCTGGATCCCGAGGCAGTGGAGGCGGTCAAGGAGGATTGAGTGGATAACAGTGTCAAAGGCAGCTGACAGATCAAGGAGAATCAGCGCTGCGCAACCTTTAGAGTCTGCAGTGACCTTGAGATCATCCCAGATCGAGATCAGCATGGTTTCTGTTCAATGTCGCGGTCTAAAGCCTGATTGTGCGGGGTTGAGTAGTTTGTTGGATTCTACGAAGCAGTTGAGCTGCGAGAATGCAGCCTGGTCAATTCGTTTCACGTGAAATCTGGTGTTGGAGATCGGTCTGTAATTCTTGGGGTCGAGGGATGGCTTATTTAGAAGCAGTTTGAAATGGGCTATTTTAAAGGCTTCTGGAAAGGTGCCAGAGATGAGGGAGTCGTTTAGTATGGACCTTGCATGTTCTCCTGCACAAGTAGAAGAGAATATTTCTATCAGTAGAGAGGTGGGACAGGGGTCGAGGGAGAATCCGGAGGGTCTGCTGCCCGATGGTAGGCCTAGGAACTCGTCTCTCGAGATGGGTTGTAAAGAGTCGAAAGTGGCATTGTGGACGTTGGGTCAACGTGATCGGGGGGGGTGGATGTAGGGAAGGGGGTGAGGGTGGAGAGTTTGGTGTTAAGGTTTCCATCCTGTGAAGTGCGGTGTCGTAGAAATGCAGCAAAAGGGAGTCAGAGTGTTTGCGAGGGGGTGGTTTGGGCAGAGGTGCAAGTAGGTTTCATGAATTCAGAGATGATCTTGTGGAGTTCTTTGCTGCTGCTGCGACAGTTCAGAATTCGTTCATTGTAATAGGCCTTTTTGGCCTTTCGGATCTCGGATTTGTAATTACAGTGGTGGAGGGTGAACATAGGTCTGCTGAGATCATTTTTAGATGCTCGCCATTTGTGCTCAAGACAGTTATTTTGGCTTTTGAAAGTCTTCAGGTGGGGCGTGAACCATTTGGAAGACGATCCTTTGCATGAGGTTGCGGGCGTGAGGGGGTGAGAGGAATTAGTGATTCTGTAAGCCAGAGTAAAAGGATTTGATGGTTAAGGGGCTACCACAGGTCAGTGTCGGTGGGGGACACAGTAGCAGGGCTTCAGCTAGGTCGGGGAGCACCTTGACTTTGTTCCAGCATTTTTAATCAAAAGTGGGGGCATGGGGTGCTGTCGGAGGAGGGGCTGGTGTGTGGATAGACAAAGGGATGGCAGAGTGGTCTGTCCAGATAAGTGGTTTGGGACTGGATGTAGAGACAATGTCATGGGGGCTGAAAGGAAAGAGCAATTTGCTTAAGATTGGAACTTAGGCAAGGTGCCAATGGTTCAGTTATCTTTCCCTAGATTTCTGGACCTACTCTCACCTGCAACTCCCAATTCTCATTCTGCCAGGGAGGTTCCAAAAAAACAGACCCAAACCTTGGATGTGGTGAAATTCACTATAATATCTCATGTGGTACATGATCCCTTAGCTGTGCTGTTATTCTGGGTCGCATTGTTTGTCTGGTTTGCTACACAATGCAATGTACCCTCCTCAGGCTCTACCATCCTTTCAAATGCAGTTTTCTCATGTTTGGTATGCCCTGCCACGCCATGTCATGTTTATGCTGCATGGTCATTTTGTCTTATGTTGGTCCGTTAGGATCTGTGCTTTGTTTGCCAAAAATAAATTGTGCTTTTGATGTATACATTTCCTATGCTTTTAGGTCGACGTTCCTTCTCAGCACACCCTTCGGTTTAGACTTCCCCTTCTTCCTGCAGTGCAGTGTACCTAACCCTGCCGCACCCTTGTGTTTGCCTTCTTAATTCGCCCTTGCCAACTGTGATCTTGTAACCAAATAGCATCTTTTGTTTTTAAGGGAGGTTTCCCTAATTCTTCGTTTGAATTTATTTATTTGCTCATTCATTGTGCTATGTCCGATTATATTAGGTCATGTTTTCTTTTCACACTAGTTTCATGTTGCCCTTAAGAAGGCCAATTGCTTTGGATCAGCCAGAAGGTAACACTTGGCATTCCACAAAACAACAAATAAACTTGATCAGTACTCTGTACATGGGCAGGTTCATACGGCCCAAATGAGACATGCAAATATAACCTGGAAAGCAGACTCCTCACCCCTATTTGAACCAAGATTTACCACCCTGTGTTCTTTTAACAGGACACAGTAATGGCAGCCCAGGTTGAGCGGGGTAGACCAGGCTGGAGTATGCAGTCCATCTCCCAGAGGAGCACCGCTTAAGCCTAAGGGGGAATTGTGCCTCACAACGCTATAACAATTTAAATAATGTTTTTAGCTAGGCTCAACTCCTTTCAGGAAGTCTGGTCCAGTGCTTTGTTCTCAGAGGAGCCTCAGTTCAAACATCACCCTAATTTACAAATAACTAACCCCTCCCCACTTTTCTATCTCTAGATCGTAGCCATTTAAGATATATGGGAGTAAGTAGAACAGAATTTGCTGCCCTCTTTTGTGTACATGGTTTAGGCTCACAATTACACCTAAATGTTGTGGAAGGCATAACCTGTGATAAAGACCTTCTTGCATCATTGGAGGATTTCGCACAAATGTGCCCCCCCATCTCTTCCTACCTACTCTTTTCACCACATCCACCCTTTTGGTCTATTGAACATAGCCTAGATGGTGAGCTAGGGGTATATTTTCTCACTATAGGTTGGTACGTGTTGTAATTCAATAGCCTTCTACTCCCAATGAAGGCACCACACTTTCTCACATCCCCTAATCGATCAATCCCATCCCTTATCAAGTTGCCACGCACTTCTCCTTGTGTGTGTCCTGCCATCTACCTTTACTTGGCCCACTTGGTACTGGACCTTCTGCCAGCCGTTTTGGCATCCGCGGACTATCCTCCTGGTTTACCTGGAGGCTCATTTAAAATCTTTCTGGTGAAAAAGACTCCACATTTAAAGGGCATGTCTGAGCACAACTCTAGTTCATAACATAATCATGAGCTGACTAATTCGAGTACTATGAAATCCCTGTACTATAAAACGGCCTTCTGGAAAATTGCTTGCCATCATGAGTGGGCTTTATGCCCTTTCTTTCTGTTCAGCATTTGTTTATCCACTACTGATGATTGCTCATATGCACCTCTAAATCCTCAAGTAAACACCCTCCCCTTAACCTCTTTGCACCTTGCCATTTTCTGTCACATTTCTAACCTACTCTTAACCCCTCACCCATATGATATGATATTTTATTTGTATCGCGCTCGTACACAAATGTTTCAGAGCGCGATACAAGGGTCTAGTGCATGCCGGGTGGGGACACAAATAAACCACTTTCCAGACAAGCATCAGGGCTGTGCGACCACTACAATAGTGATGGATGCTGTATACAAACATTCTATTATATCTCAGCCATGGTACCTATTGGGTCCTCTTCCTCTGAGTTCGGGGTGAGATGATGGCTCTTTAAATATCAGTGGTTGATAAGTGTCTGAAGTGGCACCTGTAATAAACCTTGACAGAGTGCGAGATTCGCATTCAGAATGCAGGAGTGAAATAAGTCTTCCGCCTGTGAGATTTCATGAGAAGAAATATAGGATTGGCGACTGGGGGGGATCCAAGATGGCCTCTAGTGGGTGAAGTCACGCATTCCAGAGTGCCGCCCGAGCGGGAAAACAAAAGGCGAAATAAGCGATTTAACTGCACCAAAAGTTCTGAAATCTGCCTCAAAGCACAGGTGAAGAGCTGCAGGACACCACGCGCAGAAGTCCGAGGGGGAGAAATCTCGGATCAGTGCGGGAGCAGAGCTGAGTAGGCCCTGGGAGGCGGTCCAGCGGTGATGCAGACAACCAGGAAGTTGTAACAGAACAGTACCGGGGAAGAGGAGACGCTCCATCGCTTCGCAGCACCGGTCCTGTGAGCGGAAACCAGAGCCTTCTGCTCGCGGAGGGAGCCACCTGACCTGAAGCCGCAACCAAGACTGGTAGGAGCTGCATACGCTGATCATTAGAAAGGAAGTGCAGAGGAAGCGGCGCGCCAGGGGAACGTCTCCGCTGGTAAACACCCTGAGAGGAACATAATCAAGCCCCCTCCCTCACTCCAAGCAGTGCCAAGGAAGGATCGAGACAGCACCAAACCGACAGCACCAACATTACGGTGCGGCTGCCCTGGGGGGCCCGCAGCGCCGAAACCGCAGGTACGGGGGCACGAAGGTAGAGGAGTTGTAATCCGCTAGGGGTTGAGGAGAAGAGGCTTCCGCCCCCCCCCCCCCCTGAGAAAATAAAGCCTGAAACAAAGAGACCCCCAAAGAAATGCCAAGAGGGCTGGCAGGCCCCCCCAACACTCAAAGTGGGCCTGTTCCAGAAGCAGGGAACGGGATTGCCTTTCGCCAAACTCGGTCCGTATCATACGGAGCTCAGTCACCTACAAACATTTACATACATACCACCATTCGGGATTGGACTGCGACGTCCTCCGGGCAGGGAGAACGGGCTGCATAAACGGCATGCGGAGATGGAAAGAAGCACATGTATGAACTGAAATACGTGGACATTTGGAGTGGGGGCTGGAACGTACAGGGAGGGAGACAACCAATTTATGAACGCCTTTTCCAGAGGCAAGTGAGTGACAATGCTCTCATGGGAAAGCACTTGACCATCCATGCACAACAGTGATAGCTGGTTTAAGTACACAGTCCTAAATGGATCCGCACCCGGCCCTTTCCCCGAAAGCAATAGCAGCCCGAACTAAAAGCACAACTAGAGAGCATAACACACAGGGCAAGCCCCTCCACCAGTAACCAAGGCAAGCCTGATCTGACCTCAACAGCCCAATACTCTTGGGGGACAATTGAATGAAGACACATAGTCCGCCCAAAGGCACCCAGTAACATCCAGTTGGTACATCAAAGAACCCACCGAACGGGTGCACGACACAGATGCTAGGGACCAAAGCTAAAAACATCTCTGCAAGAACCAAATCCACTGCAAAGACATGAAGCAGACAACTGGAACTCTGCTGGAGACAATACCGGGAAGAAAATCAACACGGGCAGCACAGAAGAAACAAATACCAAAGAAGATACAGCGGAAACCACGAACATGGCATTAAACAAGGAAGAACTACAGGAATGTTTAAAGGCCATTGAGAGTAGGGTGATGGAGTCCCTCCAAAACCAATTAAGCTCTATAAGGGAGTGTTATGTGTCAGCCTTGAGGTCCTTCTACTGCGTCCTTGCATTCTACTGCTTCACGCTGGAAAAGTAGCGTTTCCGCATCTCTTTGGCAAAAGGCATTGGTTTGCAATGGAGATTGTTTACCGGTAGGACTTGACCTCGTCACGTGACACGTTGCGTGCACTCCATCAATGCACGTACGGGGTAGCCCCTCCTTCTAGGGGTTAAAGTTGGCGTTCAGGCAGAGTTCACTGCTGCTAATTGTGGCGTTCCTCACTACCTTGATTTCCGTTTGCCAGATCTCCTGACGGCAAGACTTCCTTGATTGCCATTGTGTACCCGACTACAGAACGTCCCTGGACTGCCTCCGTCTTTTCCACTGGCCTATTCTGCTTACCTGATTTCCCGACCGCGGAACGTCCCTGGACTGCCTTTGTCTTTTTCCACTGGTCTATTCTGCTTACCTGATTTTCCGACCACGGAACGTCCCTGGACTGCTTCCCTCCTGTCTCTGCCTACTCCAGTCTTTGATTCTGTGTCCGGAGACACGTTGTTCTGTTTTCACGTGAGTGCGATTCCTACTCCTTATTTCTGCATTCCATGAATTACTCATAGGAGGTTGTTTATCCTGTTAAGAGCTATACCTTCTGCCATCTAATATAGCCACTGCATTCTCTCCTATTACTGCAATCTTGGGAACCATTGATTTCCTGACTGTGTATTCTATACCGACCTGATCAGCTTTTCCAGTTCTTCCAGTACTATGCATTTCGAACGCTCTGCTGATTTAATGACCAATCCATCTCTAGTGTGTCTCTCGTGCCGCCCGGGTTACTACCACTTACTAATCTTCCTGTTTATTATTTTTTTTACTATCTAACTGGATATTTTCTATCTCCAACTCAAATCTACCCTCAGGTTAGTTAACCTTACTAAACACCCCTCAGTATAGAGTTTTCTTCTTTCTATGGTTGAGAGTATAGTGTGGGTTTTCAATTATAGGTCCTGACACAGAATCAGGAAACACTAATTCAAGCCACCACTGCTTTTCCACCAGGTATTCATGAATCTTGTGTTTATTGGTGTAAAGAGATGCAACTGAGTTTTTGTTAACTATTTTGTGATTTCCTGCAGCATTGGTTTGGTGGTGTGCGTGTTTCCGGTTCTTTTGTGCGATCAACTCTCGGCTCTGTCTGTCCACTTCGGAATAGCAGAGAGGTGAATCGTAAAGAAGAGTCCCTCTTATAGGAAGCCTGAATCTTTGATTCAGGGGTCTGGAGTACTGGAGATTGGTTAACGCTTCGATTTCTACACTTCCTGCTGGGTCGCTAAATCATATCCCCGAGCTGTCAAGGGTGGTGAGTAACAGGGAGGGACCGAGATCCTCCTTGCAGGAGGTGAGGAAGGACATCACAGAACTGGGGGAAAGAGTGGACGCCAAAGAAATGGGCCTCTCGGAGACGGCGGAAGACACAAAACAGAATGGTATCCTCCTAGAACAGATTGCCCGAGCAACACATAACTTAGAACTGCAAGCAGAGACCGCGAGAATAGGTCACAGAGGTATAATATAAGAGTCAAAGGTCTGGACGAAACAATAGGGGACAAAGATCTTAAAGATACAATGCAACAGTGCTACAGTAGCCTGCTCAATGGCACTCCGCCAGAGGACATACGCATTGACAGAGTACATAGAGTGGGGCCCAAGAGAAAGGAACACAGAGCCAGGCCGAGAGATGTTCTGTTGGCAATTACCTCATACTTAATGAAGGAAGAGAAACTACAAGCCACACGTAAACAACAAACAGTCTCCATCAACGGCAAACAGATCCAACTGTTTCAGGACCTAGTACTTTCCACACTTCATAAAAGGAGGCTAATGCAATCGGTCACAAGGTCACTAAAAGCCAAAGGAAGTACCTACAGATGGGCATACCCCTTTGGCCTGCAATTCATGAGGGAATGTAAACCGCAGCAGATCCCTACCTACGAAGAGGGAATGCCCCTGCTACATATAGAAGAAAAAGAACTACGGTAGAGTACAGGGGCGAATCAAACGCAGAAAGGGGAAGGCCCCAGACAATGGGAATGGTCCACAGACAACAGAAGACGATGAGGCAAATAGTCCACTTTAAAGGGCCCCAGGCCAAGGTGAAGTCCAAAGGAAGCAATCTTTGTATACCAACAATGGTAAAGAAATTCTGGAACTCAAACCCGGGCTGAAGGAGAGACTGGAGAGGATTGGCTACTGTGGTGTCCCTACACTGGGACATCCATCCAACTGTGAAGGGTGACAGTGAACAAGAGAACAGTAGACGGGGTACAGCAGAGATCTGTCTAGATGTGGGACTGACTGATTGGAACACCAATAATGGGTGGTTTCAGTTTTGAGTGAGGCAGTCACCTCAGCATGATAAAGTACAAAGATCCAAGGGCCAGAAAGAACTCAATAGTTGAAAAAGTTATGATTACAAAATGTTGAAAGCAGTGGGGCACAATACAGCACCCACTTATGTCCTGAAGAAGGCTGGAGCAGCAAAGGTCCACAGTTAAAGGCTAAAAAATCTGGCTGAAACATGTGTCAATTACTTTTTGTTGTTGTTAATAAAATTGACACACTGTATAAAAATGATGTGCTGTAATATAAGATAGAAATTGAAGTGTTAGTGGAAAGCCCTCACTAAATGTAAAGGGCTGGTGTATAATACATTTTGTGTGGAGAGCGATTGGTAATTACAGATGCATGATATGATATGATAGTGTGGCGTGCATGTGCTCGTGTGAACACTGACGTGAGAACTAGATGTTCTTTTCTAAATAGTACATAACACTGAAATGTGGAAATGTATATTGACAAAAGAAAATTATTTATTTTTGATAACGTGAAGTTGTGTGTTTAGAAATTAATCTAATTAGCTCTGTTTATTACTTGTTGGTCTTGATCTTTTTTTGTTATGAGTCTGGTTATTGCCTGGGTGATCAAGACCATACCAAGTTCCCTTATATAGTAGATGATGAGTGCCTGAACCATGATAAATTCCTTCATGGATTTGATTAGGGTGGTGAATCCTGAGGAATTCACAGCAACTCTTGTGCAATGTACTGACACAACAGTGGTAACCAGCTAACCAGCATACTTTACCTGTTATGGACTTTAAGAGTACCTCTTTCTTAGACTGCCACTGAAGAAAATGGTTTATCTGTGTGAGATGACTTGCTTTCAGCTTCATAATATGCTCAGAGAGGCCCAAATGACCTTCGAAAAGCCTCATTGAAGGTCCTCTCGTAAACAAGAACATTATAATGTGATGCGGCATGTGCCTTCTGAAAAGGTGTGGTTTGCCTTGCTGCCCGAAACTGTCTTTAGTATTTGCTCCACCCATGCTGTAGGGGTAAGTTTTCATATACCTCAAAATTATCAGCATTCAGAGCACTAAATGAGACCAGTAGCATGATGATTTAGGGCAGACGGCATATCAGAATTCTGCTTTACACATCAGGCGGACAATGGTGAAATGCTGTCAGCAGCCTGTAACCAGAAGTTCTGGAGGGAGATCAGCGATTAAGAAAAAGATCTACCTTCGGACAATCTGGTGTTTTTCTGTGCGGATCATCGAGAAAACCTTAATGGTGGATTCCTGCCATATGGATACAGCTGTACATTTTTGGGATCAGTTTTGTAAAGGCTAGTGTAGATGAGGGCATCCAATTTCATATCACCTGTGCAGGAAAAGTAACATTGAACTATCAACAAACTGGCATCCTATTAACAAACAGCAAAGTCGTTGGTGTTAGGGTAATGTTCCTAGACTGGATCTTTGGCAGATCCCCTGGCTTGATTTGTTTTTCATAAAAGATCTACTGGTCTCACTCCATCCCCCGAAAATCCCCCTAGATGAGTCTGATTCCTTGGCCTTGTTCAGGGTGCAACTCTGATAAACCCCTGAGACCCCTTGGCACTCAGGGCAGAGGTGTCCCAAAGATGTTGAGTTTCTTCTTGTAGGTAGCTGTGTGCTTACCTGTGTGCTTACCTGTATGCGGCCAGACAATTCCTTGATTCGTGACTAGTGATATTCTGCCTGCAAAATCGATAGCATGACCTGGAGGGCACTCCTATGTTAAGTTTGGAGCAAGTTTGACAGCTATTGTGAACAGAAAAACTTAGAGCCGTATATGGTCTCTGCCTGCATCAGCAGACAAGAGTAGGAGAAGCCAAAACAAGATATGGCTGGATACTTAAATGATGTGTCTGTGCTTTCAGAGAAGAATATGCATCATTGATTTCCCCAGGAAAGCTTGAATGTTGCAACCACTAGTGATTGGGTCGCTCCCAAATCTTTGAATGGATACACCCCCCGCTTGGAAGGAGAGTTTGCACTCCACTCCCAATAATACTATTTCTCTGTCGTCCTGCTCTCCCTCCATCCCAACTGGTTGGAAGAGCAGGCAGGTGGCTTGGAAAATCTGGCTTTAATAGGCCAGAGTTACAGTGGAGCGCTTTGTTGAAAAACTAATCGGAAGCATTTCCAGCAATGGTGCTTTCCATATTTCTCTTGGAAGAGCAGACACGAAGATCATTGTGCCCATTCCCTACTCCTGGGAGTCCTCCAAGTCTGGTAGGTAAAAAGTGATGATTTACCAGGATCAGGGCAGCAAGAGAGTTGGAGGTATTATATACGACACACAGTTATGTAGACATCACCAGTAATGTACAGAAGTCCAGAAAAGAATTCACACAAGTTAAGGTGGCACTATGAGTGTAAAACATAAGATATGCTCTGTTCCAGCCAGCAACATTAAAGATACAAGTACAAGATAAGGCACACTTCCTTACAGATCCTCATACCCCACTATTGTATGTTGAGCATCAGAGTCCAGTCCCAAGAAACAGTGGCCAAATGAAAAACACTTGTAACAGTGTCTTGCCAGCAGGTCCCTGACTGGCGAATGGTGGGTGAGGAGGGTGTGATGGGGCCTGCCCACCACAAATGACCATGCTGATTCTGATAGTAAGTCCAAGGGTGTTGTAGAGGAGGAGCCAAATGCCTCTACTGGAAGTCCCACCCTCATTCTTCCTATATGTTGGAAGCCGGAAATTACGACATGCGTGTATTGGTATCTATCCCAGGAAGAATCCTCGAAACTAGGTATCCATTGAGAAAGCCCTATATAACGTACCCACTGAGAAATTGACAGCCTCTTAAAGGAGGTTCTTGAAGAAGTGTGAAGTGACAAAGGCAAGAGACTGGTGATGTCACATGAAGCAGGAATGCTGCACCAAGAAGAGATGCCAAAGAAGAAAGTGTATGGACATTATAGACTCTGATGGCGAAGTGAAGGGTCGAGTTACATTTCATGTGCTGGAATGAAGATTGTACGTACAAGAGCACTGAAGAAAATGCAAATCGCTTTATAACTGTACAGATGCTGTAACACAAGTAGACTAAGTAATCCTAAGGCTGACTATACGTAGTGAATAGACTGCAGGTGGTGACACCAATATATATATATATATATATATATTCAATGAAAAAACTTTGTTAAGGGGACGTTATGGTTAAGTTGCACTAATAAAGACCTATGAAATTCAGTGAAAAAAACGTTGTTAAAGGGACGTTATGGTTCCAAGTAAAACCGAAAAACCCCTGAAATTCGCCAGTTATGGTAAGCTAAACTAAGCAACCATAACTCGCACCATCACCGTGCACTGCTAAGACTAACATCCAGGACATCAAAGATGACATCACAAATGTCATTGATGACATCACTGATCCACAAAATTCCTCCTGGTTTTCACAGGTGCTGAGCGGATGGAAGGCAACGGTGGTCGATTGGAGGAGGGGGACGATACCGAAGGTCTTGAACTATAGAGTGAATGGTGAGTAGATTGAGGGCACTGGCGAAATAAGGGGATGGGATTGTGGTAAGGTAGAAAAGTAAGGGGGATGTTTAAAATAATGAGCGTTTATAGAGAACAAGCGTTTTGAGAGCCCGGTTTCCTACCTCAAGGCAGGTTTAGAATGAGTAATTTCAAACCCCAATCAGGGTATAAATAGGCTGCACATAAACCGGTGTAATGCTCACCTGATTCTCGCAGAGGCGCCGGTCTTGACTGGGCGACTACCGTATCTTCAAAGGTGATGTGTAGCACCCGGTTGGCTCTTTGGGCTGGACCTCTGTGCACTGTATGCCTGACGTGTAGAGTAAGATGTCTTAGGTAAGTGAATGCCGAGCTCTCCATCTGCCTCGGGGCAGGGTGCTGTAGCCAGTTTCTTCACTGGATAGGTAGCGCAGGCCTCTTGACTTCAGAGGACTGCTGTCCGTCGTTTACTGCACGAACGGTAAGTTTCGAGTCATTCAAATGTCTTTTTAAAATCTTTAGTAATGATGTCTCTTGTTTTGCAGGGTTCCGGCGATGGCGGATGACGGGCTGAAGTGAGTTGAAGATGGAGCCCGTGTGATGAATAGAAGCGCCTGGAAGCACGTGAGTAAGCGCTTGTTGCCTGCTTCACGATGCGCTCTAACTGTCTTATTATTTTGCAGGTACGAGTTCGGAGCGGCTGCAGGGTGCCGGAATACCCACTGGATTAGATGTGGAAAGGAGTAATGGCACGTGAGTATTAAAGTTCCCCAATGTCTTTAAACGCACCTTGTTTTGTCTTTCAGATGCGGATGCAGCGCCGAAGGCCTCCGGAGCGTGCGAAGAGTTGGTAATCTTTTGTCTTTCAGATGCCGGAATGCAGTATGAAGACCTCCGGAGCGCACGAAGAGTAGGTAAGCCTTTGCCTTTCCGATGCCGGAATGCTAACCTGTTCTTTCTTGTCTTTATAGGTGTTGCTGAAGACTGGATTCAGGATGGTAAGCCTTTGCCTTTCAGATGCCGGAATGCTAACCTGTTCTTTCTTGTCTTTATAGGTGTTGCTGAAGACTGGATTCAGGATGGTAAGCCTTTTTCCTTAGGCCCAGGACTGGATGCAGAAGACACGATGAGCATCCTGCTGCAGAGGGTGCAGTATAATGCAAAGCAAGATTCATCCACCGGGTGTGGTTTAAATAGCCTCCTGTAGTGCTTAGGTGTCTCCTTCCACAGCCACGCCTAAGTAAGAAAAGAGTTCCTGGTAAGAAAAGAGTTCCTGCCTTCCAGAAGAGTTCCAGTGTTCTAAATCTAGGGAGTGGCTCCAGCCCCACCCAACAGGAAAAGTAGTTCCAAACAGAAGAGGATCAGAGGCTCAACTGGCAGGCAAGTAAGCAGCATGGTCTGCTGCAGGTAAGTCCACCCAAGCATTATGAGCCTGGCGCTTCCAGTGCTGGGACTGGGCATATTTATGAGCCTGGTGCCACTGGCGCCAGGACTGGGTCCAAAAGGTCCCAATTGGGACTGGTTGGCACTCGGAACCTGGGTTATGGATCTGCTTCCAAGGGAGTTGGGAAAACCCTGACCTTTTGGAAGCAGAGATCATGACAGTACCCCCCCTCAAGGCCCCTCCCAAACCGGGCTTCTCCGGGGGTTTTGGCTTGTCAGGAAATGTTTGGTGAAATCTTTTGATTAGGCGAGGAGCGTGGACATATTCAGCAGGTTCCCAGGATCTCTCTTGGGGGCCGTAGCCTTTCCAGTCAATTAGGTAGAATAGTTTAGATTTGGAGATCTTGGAGTCCAGAATGCTTTTGACTTCAAACTCGAGTTCTCCATCCACTAGGATAGGTTTTGGAGATTTGGTTAGTCGGGTTTGAGGTTGCACAGGTTTTAATAGAGAGATGTGGAAGACCGGATGTATCTTCATGTGCGGGGGCAAGTCCAACTTGACCGCTACTGGGTTTACTATGGTAGTGATGGAATAGGGACCAAGGTATCTTGGGTTGAATGTGCGTGGCCCTTTTAGAGATAGATATTTGGTGGATAACCAGACTTGATCCCCTACTTGATAGTGAGGGGCTTCCTTCCGATGTTGATCTGCTCCTTTCTTGTATTGTTCTTTAGCCCTTTGAAGGTGAGAAACAGCTTCCTTAAAGGCTTGGGTGATTGTATAATGCAGGTAGTCTACTGCTGGTGTTTCAAGATCTTGGAGGGGATCCAACTCCGAGGTTCGAGGGTGACTGCCGTACAAAAGAAAAAACGGGGTTTTCCCAGTTCCCGAGTGGACAGAGTTATTGTAGGCATACTCGGCTATCCAAAGGATATCTTTCCAAGTTTTTTCAGTTTGTTGCAGCATGCAGCGTAAATACTGTTCCAGAGTTTGATTGGTCCTCTCGGTTTGTCCGTCGGTCTGAGGGTGGTGACTGGTCGATAGTCTCACATCAATTTGAGCCGACCGACAGCAACTTCGCCAAAAATGAGAAATAAATTGACTACCTCGATCCGAAATTAGAACCGAAGGAAAACCGTGCAGTCGGACGATGTTTTCGAGAAATTCTCGGGCCAGAGTTGCTGCTGTTGGCAAGCCTTTGAGTGGAATGAAATGCGCCATCTTGGAGAATAAGTCCACGATTACTAGAATCGTATTGTATCCGGAGCATGGAGGTAGATCGGTGATGAAGTCCATAGAAAGCGTATGCCAAGGGCGAGGTGGGATGTCAATAGGGCGTAAGAGGCCTGCTGGTCTTTCCTTTTGACTCTTGTTTTGGGCGCATACTCCACAGGACATTATAAAGTCTCTGATATCTTTTTTCCAAGACGGCCACCAGAAGTAGCGCTTGATCTTTTCTGAGGTCTTGGCTATACCGGGATGACCTTCCATTAAAGAGTCGTGATAACAAGAGATTACTTTTTTCTGTAAATCTTTGCTGGGTAGGTATAATCGTTCTTGGAAATACAATAAGTTGTCCTTTACTGCAAAGTCCTTTCCCTGCAGATGCCAATTCTGTATATCTGCTGGAGTTACAAGTTGCCTGGCTTTATCCTTAACTTCCTCTATGGATTCTGTGGCGATTACACCCAGAATTCTTTGATCGGGAATGATTGGTACAGGTTTAGGGTTGATCAAGTGTTCTTCCACTCCCATCCGAGAAAGGGCATCGGCTTTACCGTTCTTTGTACCTGGTCGATAGGTAATTATGAAGTCAAACTCGGCAAAGAATAATGCCCAACGGAGTTGTCTAGAGGATTGGGCTTTTGCGGTTTTCAAATATTGCAGGTTTCGGTGATCCGTAATCACAGTAACGGTGTGTCGGGCCCCCAGCAGATAATGCCGCCAAGCCTTAAAGGCAGACTTGATAGCCAGAAGTTCCTTGTCAGTAATCGTGTAATTGACTTCAGGAGGCGAGAGTTTGCGGGACCAAAATGCCACGGGATGCAACTGATTGGTTACCGGGTCCTTTTGTGATAGAACTGCCCCCATGGCAAGGCTTGAAGCATCAGTTTCCACGATGTAGGGGAGTTCGGGGCGAGGGTGTTTTAAGATTGGTGCAGAGATAAATTTAGTCTTCAAATCCTGGAAAGCTTGTTCCGCCTCGGTAGACCATTCAAAACGTTTGTTTTTCTTTAACAAGGCAGTGATGGGCTGGACTATTCGAGAGAACTCGGGGATAAACCTGCGGTAAAAGTTAGCGAAGCCTAACATGCTTTGCACACCTTTTACGGAGGATGGTGATGGCCATTTGAGAACTGCATCGACCTTCTTTGAATCCATACGCACCCCGCCAGGTGATAATATGAATCCCAAGAATTCAACTTCAGTCACGTTGAAAACACATTTTTCCAACTTAGCGAAAAGTTTGTGTTGACGCAATCTTTCGAGGACCATTTTCGCGTGTTTCCGATGTTCAGATTCCGATGAAGAATAAACGAGGATGTCGTCAATGTAAACAACAACACATACATCTATGAGCTCTCTGAGGACATCGTTCATAAAATATTGAAAGGCGGCCGGGGCATTGCAAAGTCCGAAGGGCATGACCTGATATTCAAATAGCCCATACTTGGTGCGGAAAGCCGTCTTCCATTCATCGCCCTCTTTTACTCGTACCAAGTGGTAAGCTCCTCTAAGATCCAGCTTTGTATATATGCATGCTTTTCTGACTTGGTCCAGGAGTTCAGGGATCAAAGGTAACGGATATCTATTCTTAACGGTGATCTGGTTCAGGGAGCGATAATCGATACAAGTTCTAAGGTCTCCTTCCTTTTTTGGAACGAAGAACAAAGCTGAAGAAGCAGGGGACTTGGAAGGACGAATAAACCCATTTGCCAGGTATTGATCCAGGTATTGTCGAAGGTGAAGGTTCTCAGGCTCGGTGAGGGCATAAATTCTACTACAAGGAGGAGTAGATCCAGGTATCAGGTCTATCTGGCAGTCATAAGACCTATGAGGAGGTAGAGAGTTAGCCTGATCCTTCCGGAAAACATCTTGGTATTCTAGGTATTCGGGAGGTAACTGGGGAGTCTCTGAAGAAATTGCGGCCAGTGCAACACCAGGTGGAGGGTGACAAGTAGAGACACATTCTGGAAACTGGACCGTTCTTGCTCGCCAATCGATCAGAGGATTGTGTTTCTCTAACCAAGGTATTCCTAGAATAATCTGAAACTGAGGGGCCTTGATCACATCAAACACGATCTTCTCATGGTGTCCATCTTGACTTACTAGCGTCACTTCTTGAGTGGTATGCGTTACTGGCCCGGAGGCTATCTCCGTACCATCCACCGTAGTAATGACGTCCTTTACAGCCTTGGGACAAAGAGTTAGATTCATCCTCAAAACCATTTCATGATCCACATAATTGCCGATGGCACCGCTGTCGACATAAGCTTCAATTGCATGTAATCGATCCGGATTATCAGGGCTAATGAGGACCATAGGTATCACGAAATGCGAGGTCACGGAACTGGTTTTTACGCTCGGCAAGAGGACCTCTATTCTTGTCGGGCGAGGTCGTTTCCCTGCTCAGAGTTTGTAACTTTTGTAACTGCAGCTCCTACTGCCTTCTTGGCAGGTTTCACCGGACAGTCTCGAAGAAAGTGCCCTGAGTTTCCGCAATATAGGCATAATTGCAACTGTTTCCTCCTTTCCCGCTCCCGTTGTGTTAGAGGACCTTTCAGACCCCCTATTTGCATGGATTCCCCGGAGTCTACTCCTTTGGAAGGAGTTGGCGGTTTGGAAAATACTCGAGCATCAAACTTGGAACGATCGGCCTTCCTGTTCTGCAGCCTGTGATCTATTTGAACGACCAAGTCTATGTAATCCGAACAGTCTTGTGGGGGATTCACTACTTGGGCTAAAACGTCTTTGAGCTCTCCACGTAGACCTCTATAAAACAGCGTAATCCTTTTGTCCTCAGACCATTGAGTTTCCACTATTAGTCTATTGAAAGATGCAATATAAGCCAAAAGGTCTTGATTACCCTGTCGCAACGAAAGAAGCTCATTGTCCAAGGCCTGTCCCTGTGAATGTCTTGCGAACAGTTTTTCCATACTAAGCTGAAAGGCTTGAAAATCATGGAGAACCGGATCATCTTGATGAACTAGAGGGATCGACCAGTCTGCCGCATTGCCACTAAGGTACGAAAGTACAAAAGCTACTTTAGCTTGATCAGTTGGAAAGGCTGCTGGCCGGCATAAGAAGTGCAACCGGCACTGATTGATAAATACTGCAAACCTCTTTGGGTCACCAGAAAATCGCTCGGGCGGAGCCAGAGGTACATTCCCAGGTAGGTTGATCTGCACTGGATTCATAGAGGATGTTGAAGGAAGATTTGCCCCTGATGCGGGTAACGGGGTCTGTCCGGCTTGTGACTGTAGCACTTGTCTAGCAAGATTGTCTGTTCTCTCCTTGGAAATAATTAGTTCCCTTCTTAGAGCATTCGTTTCCTGACGAGTTGCATGCACTTCTGCCCTTAGTTCCCCAAGTAACCGGGCTAGGTGGTCAGTATCCGAGGTTTCCATAGCGCCTGGGCGAGAGTTTTGCGGTAGGCTTTGCGTTCTGTAACGCTCACCTGATTCTCGCAGAGGCGCCGGTCTTGACTGGGCGACTACCGTATCTTCAAAGGTGATGTGTAGCACCCGGTTGGCTCTTTGGGCTGGACCTCTGTGCACTGTATGCCTGACGTGTAGAGTAAGATGTCTTAGGTAAGTGAATGCCGAGCTCTCCATCTGCCTCGGGGCAGGGTGCTGTAGCCAGTTTCTTCACTGGATAGGTAGCGCAGGCCTCTTGACTTCAGAGGACTGCTGTCCGTCGTTTACTGCACGAACGGTAAGTTTCGAGTCATTCAAATGTCTTTTTAAAGTCTTTAGTAATGATGTCTCTTGTTTTGCAGGGTTCCGGCGATGGCGGATGACGGGCTGAAGTGAGTTGAAGATGGAGCCCGTGTGATGAATAGAAGCGCCTGGAAGCATGTGAGTAAGCGCTTGTTGCCTGCTTCACGATGCGCTCTAACTGTCTTTTTATTTTGCAGGTACGAGTTCGGAGCGGCTGCAGGGTGCCGGAATACCCACTGGATTAGATGTGGAAAGGAGTAATGGCACGTGAGTATTAAAGTTCCCCAATGTCTTTAAACGCACCTTGTTTTGTCTTTCAGATGCGGATGCAGCGCCGAAGGCCTCCGGAGCGTGCGAAGAGTTGGTAATCTTTTGTCTTTCAGATGCCGGAATGCAGTATGAAGACCTCCGGAGCGCACGAAGAGTAGGTAAGCCTTTGCCTTTCCGATGCCGGAATGCTAACCTGTTCTTTCTTGTCTTTATAGGTGTTGCTGAAGACTGGATTCAGGATGGTAAGCCTTTGCCTTTCAGATGCCGGAATGCTAACCTGTTCTTTCTTGTCTTTATAGGTGTTGCTGAAGACTGGATTCAGGATGGTAAGCCTTTTTCCTTAGGCCCAGGACTGGATGCAGAAGACACGATGAGCGTCCTGCTGCAGAGGGTGCAGAATAACGCAAAGCAAGATTCATCCACCGGGTGTGGTTTAAATAGCCTCCTGTAGTGCTTAGGTGTCTCCTTCCACAGCCACGCCTAAGTAAGAAAAGAGTTCTTGGTAAGAAAAGAGTTCCTGCCTTCCAGAAGAGTTCCAGTGTTCTAAATCTAGGGAGTGGCTCCAGCCCCACCCAACAGGAAAAGTAGTTCCAAACAGAAGAGGATCAGAGGCTCAACTGGCAGGCAAGTAAGCAGCATGGTCTGCTGCAGGTAAGTCCACCCAAGCATTATGAGCCTGGCGCTTCCAGCGCTGGGACTGGGCATATTTATGAGCCTGGTGCCACTGGCGCCAGGACTGGGTCCAAAAGGTCCCAATTGGGACTGGTTGGCACTCGGAACCTGGGTTATGGATCTGCTTCCAAGGGAGTTGGGAAAACCCTGACCTTTTGGAAGCAGAGATCATGACAACCGGTTTATGATACGGCATGACTCAAATTCCAATTGGAGTATTTTAGGGGCGGCTAGGAGAAAAGCAGTACCATGGGGGTCTGGGGGAGGGGTGTGTGTGTGTGTGTGTATATATATATATATATATATATATATATATATATATATGATGTGAAAAGTCAACTAGTCTGTCTGTATGTAGTGTATTCTGTAAATGAAAAAGGTGTCGGAGAGCGACAAGAATGAGCTGTGTAAGGTTGAAATGGAGATAAAAGTATTTGATGTTTTTTCTGAAATTATCTGTGTAAACGACGGTAAGTATTGACAGTCAATTGAGACTTGTCACAGTGGGAGATATTACTCCACTGATGCACTTGTGTAAGATGCTGCCAAAACACACGCCTAAGCTCAAACAGTATAGTGTGGAATGGGTAAAAGGTACAGCAGACAAAATGTTCATGCCATGGCCACAAAGGGGGTCGCTGTCAAAAGCGGTACTGCAACTCATGACCACATACATGCACGCTGCGTACACAGGGAAGAAATTGGAGAAGAGGGTAGCTATTTTAGAGCTTTGGAAGATGTATCAGGAAGAGAGAGAGGATCCGCACCTGAGGATTGGATGCTTAACCAGTGTAAGAAGGAAGGTGCCGAGCCTTCTGCTCCCCTTGCTTCGCCTGACATAAAAGGCGTCAGTACAGAAAGCGAAGGATTGTATCCATTGAAGGAATTGAAAGCGGTGATGGTATACTAATCCGATCTATTAACTGCCATCTTATAACAGTGATGATAGTCCAGAGGAAACTAGGAGGAGAGAAGAGACCTTTAAGGTTGTACAAAACAGAGAAGAGAAGAGTGAGTGATCGAATGTATCAACAGAGATAGAACAATAAATTAAGAGATGGAAAGGATAAAGCTGACAAGGTAACGGTCGTAAAGGATGAATGGATGGGAAGACAGATATTACTCAAGCTTGATAGGAAAATTATCGAGGAAGTTAGGCGAAGGGAAGATCAAGACAAGCAGGACAGAAAAGACAAGGAACGAGTAAAGCGATTGAAAGAGGATGAACATAAAAGGAAGAGTAGGCAGAGACGAGAACAGATGTATCAGGAAGAACAGCAAAAGAAGGAAGAAAGAGCAGATGAGCAAAGGAAATATGATAACGGACAGAGCAATCGAAGAACGAGACTGGCAAGAAAAGAAGAGAGAAGAGGAAGAAGTGCAGAAATTAAGGGATAAAAGAATACAAAGACAAAGGGAAGAGAAAAGACAAGAAGAGGAAAGAGTTAGATGGGAAGTGAGAAAGCGAAGAGAATTAGATGAAGAAAAGGAGCAAAAAAGGAGACAAAGGGAGCACAACATTGATCGCATTCAGAAAGAGTTAATGGAAACAAGTCCAGTAATATCATGGGGCAATATAGAGGAGTTCCTCCCGTCACAGGGGGCAATGTCAGGGCCGTTTAGTGTAAAACTAGAGGAACATTTTGACATAGGGGGCATCAGAGATGGGATCGATAAAGCCTAGCAGGACTTGAGAGAAGGAAGCAAATCGGGGAGCCAAGGGAAGGGAGAACAGCCCCTTGTCTCCCAATTATGAAGCTCAGTTTTGACCATACAGCCTTGTTCGTAGACAGGCTGACTTTAGATAAGGGTGAAAGATAAGAGAGCCATACTAGTTGGGGACTAAATCTGTCAGACGAAGAGAGGGAAACCGTCTGTGGGGAAGAGGGATGTCTGCAGACAGACAAGGAAGTGAGATGGTCTGATCTACAGAAGCCTAAGGATAGAACGCCAGATCCTATAGCCTATCCAGACCGATTTAAAGGATGATCGCATAGCGAGAAGGGAGAGTCACCACCATATGTGAACAGGCTAAGGTCATTGCCGGCTAGAAAGCGATCAGGAACCATTGTCCCAACTATGGATAGGCTGACGATGGGAGCCGATTGCGGATTTGGGTCACGCAGTTCCCTTTATTGGAGGAAGGAGGGACCAGACCACAGTATATTCCATGGCCACAAATGGACAAGGATAATTTAAGGTGTAAACTTCCCAGTTTAATGGCGGATGCGGGAAAATGAATTTATTAGAGAAAAGGACAGGGGGTATACTTTAGCAATAGGGGATATCAAGAGTCTCATAGCAGCCATTCTTGGGAAAGGGCTGATGACATTTGGACAAGAGCAGGATATACAAGTGTCGCAGCACAGAACACAACGCACGATGGAGCGCCATTTAACAATTGTAGAGCAGATGTCTGGAGAGCGCTCAGGGTACAGTATCCTGATACATTGGACATGGGTGCAATTATGGCACATAATTGCACCCATGTCCATGGGTGCAATTATGTCCAAGGCTGAATGGGTGACCATACAGCCTTGTCCGTGTTGAAGATCTGCTTGTTTACATTCAAAGTATTCAGGAACGCACGAACCGTGGGGAAAATCAGTAGCAGTATTTTACCACATTCTATGTCAGGGACTGCCAGAGCAGGTTCAGAGACCGCTCAAGAAATGAGTGGGAATGGAAGCAAAACCATGGGCAGAGATCCAGGTGACTATAGTGCATAACTGTCGATGGTTGCAAGAGAAAATAGGAAGAAGGAAGATGCTAGAAAACTTGAGGAAGCCAAGTTAGTTCTGTTTTTTTTGTCGAAGTACGCCATAGAAGGTGTGGTACTGACAAGCGGAGAAGGATTGGGAATGCAGCAAGCAGTGGGTACATCGCAGGCAGATAATCAATGCCAAATGGATCAAGGAGGGAATGGGTTTATGTCACGAATCAGAGGAATGGGCTACAGAGGAAGGGGTGGTTTTCAGAATAACCAAGATCGTTTTCAGAATATGCAGAATGATAACCAGAATATGCAAGGAGGATTTAACCAAGGGGATCAGAAGAGCTCCTCCTGTATGTTGGACATGTGGGATGACAGGGCACATTGTGCGAACATGTAGAAGCCAAGGGTATATAAAGAATGGGCAATACTCAAGAGAGGGGACAGCTTATCCTCCAGCATATAGCTCACAAGCCAGGGATGGGTTCACCCAAGATCAGACGGTGTATCAAGCACAAGCGCCGCAAATACAACAGGCATTGCAGCCACAGCAAGCACCATTGAATCCCCACAAGGGCAGTCACAGCACACACTCATGCAGATAAAGCAGAATGCAAACACAGGACAGCTACTCACACCTAGAGTAGGGGGTGTGTGGTAGGAGGAAGTCCTTTCACAGGTACAGGAATACGTATATATCCACAATAGGACAGCTTACAGGGTGACTTGATGTGTTCAGTACTATCAGTGATACCAGACCCCCAAGAGGAATCAAGGGTTGATGTGACGTTAGGAGGCAAATCGTTTTCTTTTTTAGTAGACACTGGGGCTACTCATTCATGTATACGAGAGGGAAAATACCCAATGTCAGGAAAAGCCATGAATGCTCAATGATTCTCTGGAGCTAGCTACAAGTAGTGTTCCTTTTACTGATGATTTACTAGTCTCCATAGGAGAGTGTGACATGTCTTTTCCATTATTGTATTCAAAGCAGACACCAGTCAGTATTCTGGGAAAAGATTAAATGGCGCAATTAAATATAACGAATTCTTTGGTCGATGAAGGCATGGGGCCTCATTACATGGTATGCGGTAAGGGTTTACTGGTACCGGTAAGGGCACCGGTGCCGGTAAACCCTTACCGCCTTCCTACGAGGTCCCTTTGCCGGACCCGACCTCAACGGCTGGTTTTACCAGCCGTTAAGGAACGGGACTGCAAAGGGACCTTGGTGCTAATTACGGTACCGCAATTTGCGGTACCGTAATTCCCTCCTTCCCCATTCCCACTGAGCCCTATGGGGGCAAAAATGGGAATGGGGAAGTGCCTTGGTGAATGGGGAATTACCGGCCCGCTCACCTTGGAGTAGGCCGGTAATTCGGACATCCACCAAGGCGGACACAGTAAAATACCGGCGGCAACCATGGCGCTGATAGCGCCATGGTTACTGCATACCGTGTAATGAGGCCCATAGTGTGTTCTACTCCAGGAATACATTATATAAATGTGGGTGAATTTATATTGACATTTACAGGGCAAATGGCTCTGCGAGGAATGCGATTAGAGCCAGAAGTCTTTCTTTATGGGGTACGCATTTTGTTGACATGGCTACCCGGCTTAGTGGGAAAGATCATGAGAATATCTGATTAGTTTTTGTTCAGGCCACAGATACCTATGGACGAAGAGGGGGAGACAGATTATTCACATGTTAAATGCAGCCATAGTGCGAGGGGAGATGGCCATGCTTTGGATTTCCCGCCGGCGGTATGAGCGCAAATTTTCGGCGGATTTCACACCAGCTCAGAGCTGGGTTGAAATCCGCCGAAGCCCTGATTCGGCGGACCCTTAAATCCGGCAGTAATAGTGCTACCGCCGGATTAAAGGGTTACCGCCGAAGTCGTGATGAGGCCCAAAGACATGTTCAGAGATGACCCATCAGATGATGAAATAGTATTCGAGATGAGTATTACATATTGGATCAGAATAGAGAAAAGAGAGATCCCACTGCGAATGGTGATAGCACGACAGCGCCCAGAATATTTTGATGAAGATTTGGAAAAAGTGCCTAACTCTTTATGGACTGCAGGCCCCCATGACGTAGGCCTTTTGAAGGGGATAGGGGAGGTTAAGATTAAGTTGAAGCCAGGAGCAATTTTACCTCGAGCAAGACAGTACCCAATGTCTTGGATATAGGTCTGTTGATCTCACTTGAAGGGAAAAGTGTCACACCTGAAAGAGCTGAGGTGATCATGAAAACAGCAAAACCGCACACAGTAAAACACATGCCAGAGATTTTGGGATTATGCAACTATGTTAGAGCATGGGCGTTTGATTATAGTTCATATACAAGACCCCTTTAGCAGGCTCTGAAGAAAGCCCAATTGAATAAGGAACAAAAAGAATGGACTGAGGAAATGGAGGGAGGGTTTGAAGAATTGAACAAAGCCATTTGTACAGCTCCAGTTTTAGGAATTCTCTACTAAGATGAGGAGTTATTTTTATTTCCGCACATTAATGGGACGGTCATGACAGCACTGCTTACACAGAACTACATTAGGGTATAAACCTCTGGCATATTATAGTGGGATTCTGGATTCAGGTATAAAATGGCACTTTCCTTGCGAACAGTCGCTAGCAATAGCCATGTTCACCATAGAGAAGTCTACTAGTATTGTGATGGGGTGTTCTATGACATTGTTTGTTGAGCATGTTTTGTTTGAAATTTTGGAAATACCTAAGGGTACATTGGCATCTCAGAGAGCTTCTGTGTATGAGGTAGTTATATCAAATCCAGCAATCAAAATTGTCAGGTGTAAAATAGTGAACCCTGCCATGTTTGTATCTAAGCCTGTGGCAGAGGGTGAGCATGTGCATTATTGCGATAACTATGAGGAATTCTACGACAAAACCCAGCGCATAAAGGAAAATGCTCTTTATTGATGGTTCTTCGAAAATCGATCAAACTAGTGGAGAAAGGCATTCTGATTCAGCTGTGGTAAGCACAGAGCCAATGGTGAATACAAAGTGGTACCAAAAGCAAGACTACAGTCTCACTTCTCGACGCAAGCAGCAGCATTGGTGGTGCTTATTGGTGCACTTGGGAAACACGCAGGGCAGGAAGTAAGGGTCCACAGTGACTCTGCCTATGTGACATCAACCGTGCACGCAGGGCTAGCACGTTGGAAAAGGAGGGGCTACCTCTGAGCAGATGGCACTCCAGTGCAACACGCAGCATTATTGGACAGGCTTATTAAGGCACTACAACTCCCAGTAGCCATTGCAATTGTAACATCCAGAGAAAATCCTCTCCTCACCCAGATCCAACCATTCTGGAGGGGATGTAGCCTTGATCTTCCCGGAGTGGATACCTGTTTCTGTCATTCCTATGCAGGCCTACTCCTCTTTCGAATGCCTTGTCTGCAGGCTCCCAATCTCTTCCAAAAGGCCTTTGTGCCCCTTCGACCAATTTATTATTATTCTGTTTTTTTCTCCCACGATTTCTCAAGAATTTTTGGATGACAGGGAAGCAGAGTCTTCCTGTATAACATTAAGCCATTCTGGTCGATCGTCACTTTTAGTGATACCAAACTCAGTTTTCGATGGATAGAGGCTACAGGAGTCGATGCTGGTAGTCCAAGTACTTTACACCAAAAATAGCCCTCCAGCTTTTGCCAGATATTCGCAGGAATGTAAGGCATTGCCTCTGCTCCATAAGACAATGATGGAATCACTTTTGCCTTGTAGAAATTTAAAATAGGAATGATTGAAAAACTGCCATATTTCTTGTCTACAGCCTTTGTCTGGGAAACTAGTGTTTTGATCTTTTCATAAAGAGTTGCCCGCATTGGATTTTCAACAGTGCTGTTGTTCAGTATTACACCCAAGAATTTAAAGTCTTTTACTTTTTCAAGCTGCACTCTGTCCAAGTGCCATTTTAGCTTTTCAGTTCTCTTCGTTGTTTTTTCAAAAGACATGATTTTGGTTTCGTCTTTATTAAGCTCCAGGTTGTGTTCCTTGATATATGCTGATAAGTTGTTTAATTGTCTCTGGAGGACGAACTCAGTCTGGTCTAATAGAATGATGTCATCTGCATATAGAAGACGCGTAACTTTCACCTCTCCTATTGTTGGAGGGAAAGATCTTATTTTTTGCTCGTAATCCTTCAAGTCTCCTATATATGAGTTGTACAAAGCTGGCGCAAGCGGGCATCCCTGTTTTACCCCTCTAGCTGTCAAGATCTCCTCAGACAGTTGTCCCGCACGACTGAGCCTCACTTTCATCGATGTCCCGGAATAAAGGGCTTTTATGGGTTCCAAGATCGTGTTCGGACATTTCCACATTGCCAGTTTACACCATAGTATTTCACGGTTGACCTGGTCAAAAGCATAGACCAGGTCAACAAAGGCTATGAAAACTCTTGGGCTTCCCTCCATGATCTTTGCCTTCAGTGTGCTTAGCAGCAAAATGTTTGCTGCTGTTCCCATATTTTTGATGAAGCCTGCCTGAAAAGGGTCTGTACATTCTGCCTGCTTTGACCACGATTGGAAGTTGTCGAATACCAAAGATTCGAAGACTTTGCCAATTACATCTAACAGGGCAATTGGCTGATAGTTCGTCAGGTTTTCTTTTGTGCCCTTTTTAAAGATTGGAACCACATTCGCGGTCCTCCAGGATGTTGGTATTGAATTTGTTTGTACATATTTTTTAAATACTTTGCAAATTAAGTGGGCCCATTCTTCCGGATGGTTTTTTTCAGGTCGATATTGGTGATCCGTCAGGTCCGGGGGCCCTTGAACCATTTAGCTTGGTGATTTTCCTCAAGATTGTCTCAATGTCGTATGGGATATCCCAGGCTGTTGGTGATTGTTCTTGGGGAACGTGGAGTTTCCCTGCCAGTCTTCGGAAAAGGTCTGTGAAGTGTTCCACCCATTTCTGCTCACCTACATTATTTTGCAGGGAGTCGTTGGTACCCTTTGAAGTGGATTTTATTAATGATCAGAATTCTCTTGATTTTCTTCTACACAATGTGCGGAGCATTAGTTCTGAGTCCTCTTGGTTCATTTTTATCCTGTAGTTTAGTAGCCAGTTTTTATAAGCCTTGACCGCTACTTTCACTTTTCCCACATTTTCTGAAGAGGTTCTTTTTCTCGCCAATCGCTTTGTTTGCCGCAGGACTCTTCTAATTTCGACTAGAAATGTGCTATATGTGTGGACATGTGGCTTTAAGATGTTTTTCCCATTTTTCTTTTTAGATCGGTAGGGGGTTAGTAAAGGATAGTATTCAGCCCCTACTGTATCCAAGTCCTTGCCATCCGATTTTCTGTTTGCCGAATACTGCTTTGTGATTTTGATGATTGACTCTTTAATTAGCCTTTGGCAGGTGACTCCATTACAGTCTTCCACATGGGCCATAGTTTTTGGTCGTGGGTTTTCAGAGCTTTCCATGAGGTGGTCAGCATGTTATGATCACTGGGTTTGGTTCTCTTCACTTTAAATGTGATGATAAGGGAGAAGAGTTCTCTCGACACATATATGTGGTCGATTGTTGCTCCTCGTCCATCACGTTCCCATGTTGGAATTCGTGGCTTATTTTTGTCTGTCATCAAATGAAGATTATGGAGGTCCCTGGAATTCATTAACGGTGAATAATGGATGCCTCTCTCAGCTGAGGCTGATGGTTTTGTGACGTGGTTTTTTTCCCACCAATATCTGAACAAGTCGCATTTAAATCACCACATATTAAGCAGTTTACTTGGTGGACAGTGTCATGACCCTTGCCCCTGGCCCTCACTGGCATGTCAGCCTTCCAGTAAGGGCCAGGTCAAAGGCCTTAAAACCTCATCCAAGACTCTCTTGGAGTCAGTCGTGGCGCCTTTGGCGCCAGGCTCATAACCGTCATGAAGACCAACATTAGAATGGGACTATTTACTTGGGACTATTTAACTTGGGGGAGGTTCAGCCAACATGGAGGCACACACACAGCTCAGTTACAAGGAACTGAGCTATGCGGTCTAGTCTTTTGGGTGTGGCAAGCCTGGGACTACTTTGCCTGCACTACTTTGGGTGTGGCAGGCCTGGGACTATTTTACCTGGACTACTTTACCTGAGACTATTTAAACTGCACCCAAATAGCAGAACATGCTTTGCGTTATTCTGCTGTGGGCAGCGTAACGCGCACCGTGTCCAGTTCTTTGATGCCAGTTTACCTTAAACCAAGGACCTACAGAGAGAGAAAGAACACTACGAAACTTACCTGGAACAGTATCCTGTCTTCAATCCATCGCCGACATCAGTTCCACTCACCTGAAGGTACGAACTCCATCATCCAGCACCGCATGCATCCTGGAATACCATAACCTGGAAAGAGGAGAAAGAAAGACAGCATTAGTAAGCGTTTACTCACGTTTCCTCCTGAATGAAGAAAGCCACACAATTCTTACCTGGGTAGTCATCTCCTGGTCAGTATCGTTGCTGGAACCTTACAGCGCTCGGCGAGGAACATCGCAACCTGCAAGGAGAGAAAAGACACAAGTTAGCAATATAAAAGGCGAAACAGTGCCACGCATCGCGCATTGCTCACCGGACAGCATCGCGCACACCGCGCTTTCGCCTACCGGCCCATGCTTATCTTCAAACTGCATGACAACACCAAAATACCTTTCCATACCTAAAAGGAAAGAAGCAAGACATTATTATTTGAACTAAGAGGAACATAAGAACTGCATATAAAGACTGTCAAGCAGCAAACCTACGGAGTTGCAGCAGGCCTGGATTCCCACAGGGGGGCTTGCACTAGTGAAGTAACTTGGTCGCTGCTCGCCTCCCACTCTACGCGTCCCTGCCACGAGGAGCAGGACGGAGAATCCACCTTTTACAATATTAAGACCCATCTTTAACCAGAGGCCTTACCAAGGCACCAGGAGAGGGTTCGAGAGTGCAAATCATCCAACCAGGGCTGGTGGCGTCCCGGTGGATACCAGGTGAGCGTAACAGAATCCACCTGGTCGTCATGGAGACTTCAGAGACTGACCAGTTAGTTCAGTTGTTGGGACAATTACACGCTGAAGTACACCCAACCAGGCAAGAAACCAACGCTCTTAGGAGGGATTTGATTGTTACTAAGGATCGTACCGACGAAATAAGTAGACAATTGCTCCAATCACAGGCAGGCCAGACCCCATTGCCTAGTAACATTCCGATACCACCTGTACCAACTTCTTCCACCAATCCAGTACAAATAACCCTTCCTGGGGCAGTTCCTTTAGCTCCACCTGAACAATTTACAGGGGACCCAAAGAAGTATGCAACGTTCATGAACCAGTGTCGTCTTCATTTCCTTTGCAGACCTGGGGCTTTTCCTAACGACCAAGTCCGGGTTGCTTTTGTCTTGTCATATCTTATTGGCAGTGCTCCGGATTGGTCGGTACCATTGGTAAGTCAGGATAACCCGTTGTTACATGACTTTGGGGATTTCCAGATGGAAATGGAAAAACTCTTTGCTCGTCATACCCAAGGCCAAGCATTAGACAACAAACTTTTGTCACTCCATCAAGGAAGTCGAGACTTGCTTACATATATAGCAACATTTAACAGACTAGTCGTTGAAGCTGGGTAGCCTGAGGAAAAAAGGACCACACTATTTCATCGGGGTCTACGAGGGGAACTAAAGGATGTCATTGCTCAAGTGGTTAACCCACCTAAAGACTGTGGAGAATTCATCAACCTCGTGGTGCAATTAGATCACAGATTACAAGACCGAAAAGCGGACCGGATAAGGTTAGACACTCGAGCTGTGTATGTCCGGTCAAAGGATAATGTTCCACGTACATTGGAAAACACGGTAGAACCCATGCAAATTGGAGGTGTACGCCCCCCTTTAACTAAAACTGAAAGAGACAAGAGAAGGCAACAGCAATTATGCTTATATTGCGGAAAATCAGGCCACTTCCTCAAAGAATGTCCAGTGAAACCACCAAGGAGAACTGTTGGAGCCACAGAGAAGGAAGATAATAACAAGGAGTCGGAAAACTACCAAGCCCGACAAGCGTAGAGGTCCTCTTGTCGAGCGAAAAGGATGAGCCACAGACCTCACACTTTGCATTACCAGTAACTTTGATCAATCACCAACAACCGTCTCGGATGCATTCTGTCGAAGCATACATAGACAGCGGAGCAGTTGGGAATTATGTAGACCAAGATCTGGCAGCAGAGATGGGGCTTCCCTTATGCTCTAAGTCGACTACTGAAAAAGTTACTACTGTTGATGGGACAGAAATAGCTTCCGGACCAGTAACCCAATGTACAGCAGCACTAACCATACTGTGCCAGGATGAACACCGAGAATCTATTGCATTCAATGTCATCAAAACTCCTCAGTTTCGACTAATCTTATGGATGCCATGGTTGGTAGATCACAACCCTCTAATAGATTGGCGTGCCAAGAAGTTGGTCTTTTCCAATGATTGTGCTCGCACCTGTTATTACCAAGAAAAGGGGAAAACGACTTATGTACATCTGCTACTCCCAATACGGCGGCGATTGTACTAGGTGTGACTAGTACTCTACCAAATGAATACCAAGATTTTCAAGACGTGTTCCAGAAAGAACAAGCCAATACTCTACCACTGCACAGGCCCTACGATTGTCAGATCGACCTCATACCCGGTGCGCAAATTCCTTGTGGTCGAATCTATGCACTTACTGAACCAGAAAACCTCCATTTGAAATCTTATCTTGATCAGTACCTGGCAAATGGATTTATCCGACCATCTAAATCACCGGCAGCCAGTCCCTTATTCTTCGTACCAAAGAAGGAAGGAGATTTGAGGACTTGCATCGACTATCGCGTATTAAACCAGATCACAGTAAAAAAGCGTTATCCACTGCCCCTTATTCCCGAATTATTGGATCAAGTCAAAGACGCCCAAATCTATACCAAACTGGACCTTAGGGGGGCGTACCATCTTGTTCAAGAGAAGAAAGGAGACAAATGGAAAATCACATTTCGTACCAAATATGGCTTGTATGGATACCAGGTAATGCCTTTTGGACTTTACAACGCTCCTGCTGCATTCCAATACTTTATGAATGATGTTTTGCAGAGTTAATCGACATTTGCACCCTGGTTTAAATTGATGACATTTTTGTGTATTCTGCTACAAAAGAAGACCATGTCAGGCATGTCCGCTCCGTCCTTACTAAACTCTGCCAACATAAACTGTATGCTAAACACGAAAAATGCTCTTTTCATGTCACCGAAGTGGAGTTCCTCGGTTTTATCCTCACACCAAAAGGTATCAGAATGGATAGGCACAAGGTAGATGCCATTCTTAGCTGGCCATCACCAACTTCATTTAAAGGAATCCAGAGTATGTTGGGCTTTGCAAACTTTTACCGCCGATTCATCCCAGATTTTTCCCAAATAGTGCATCCAATTACATCACTATTGAGAAAAAACAATAAAAAGTTCCATTGGACCGAAGAAGCAGAGAAGGCCTTTCAAGAACTTAAGAAAAAATTCACTTCTGCTCCAGTTCTACGGCATCCTCGCCCAGACCTCCCTTATATATAGTTGAATTAGATGCCTCTAGTATGGCTATGGGAGCAGTTCTCTCACAAACAGACCCAGGAACTGGCCAGTTACACCCTGTGGCCTTCTGGTCACGAAAATTCTCACCTCCCGAACTCAACTATGCTATCACAGACAAAGAACTCTTGGCTATAAAATCAGCTTTCAAGGCATGGAGACACTGGGCCTCATTCCGAGTATGGCGTTAAGGGATAGCGGCCACCGCTAACGAGAGCGGTGGCGGTAATCCCTTACCGCCATACTCCGAGTTCCCTTAGCGCCATGGTGCTTTTAACACCTGCTTTTAGCAGGCGTTAAATACCATGGCGCTAAGGGACCTTGATGTTAATTACGCCACCGTAATTTACGGTGGCGTAATTGACGCCTTCCCCACTCCCATTATGCCCTATGGGGCGAGAATGGGAATGGGGAAGGGTAAATGGGGATTGGGGAATTACCGCCCCGCCAACCTTGGAATGGGGCGGTAATTCCGCCAACCACCAAGGCGCTGCCGGTCCGGGTACGGCGTCAACCAAGGCGTTAATAGCGCCATTGGTTAGCGCCGTACTCGGAATGAGGCCCACTATCTCCTTGGTGCTAGACATACTGTCACGGTCATAACTGATCATCGAAACCTGCAATACCTAAAAACAGCAAAGGCTCAATCATCCCTTCAACTGCGGTGGGCTCTTTTCTTCTCTAACTATGACTATGTGATCACCTACCGGCCAGGAGTCTGAAACGGAAAGGCTGACGCCTTGTCCCGCATGGGTGTTGACGAAAAGGTATACATAACTCCAGATCCAGTAGCCATCATTCCAGAAGACAAACTCCTGGGTCTTATGACAACATTGATACAGGGTGAACTCCAAAACAAGATCCAACTCTTAATGGATCCCACTTTCTCACAAGAGTGGCGTACTCAAGGAGAACATTACACCATTAAAGCATAGTTACCATATTTTAGGAACCGTCTATACTTGCCAAGTAAAGATTTACAAGAGCAGGTTATTTCGGGTTATCACGACTCCCTGATTGAAGGTCATCCTGGAATTGCCAAAACTCTAGCTAAAGTAAAACACAACTATTCGTGGCCCACATGGCGTAAAGACATCATACAATTTATCCAATCTTGCGGTGTGTGTGCACAAAAAAAGTCCCAAAAGCAGAAACCAACTGGTCTTCTCCAACCATTGGAAATTCCTCCTGCACCATGGCACACACTGTCCCTTGATTTCATTACAGATCTACCCCCCAGTCAAGGAGTCAACACCATCTTAGTAGTTGTAGACTTGTTCTCTAAAATGGCACACTTTATTCCTTTTAAGGGTCTTCCAAATGCATCCAATTTAGCAAAAGTATTCCTGGAGGAAATCGTACGGCTACATGGCTTTCCATCGGTCTTGAACTCGGATCGAGGTAGTCAGTTCGTATCCAACTTCTGGAGGAAATGCTGTTCAATGGCCCAAATTGACATTCGACTAGCCACAAGTCACCATCCTCAAACAGATGGCCAAACAGAAAGAACAAACCAAACCCTCGAGCAATACTTACGTTGCATGTTACATCAAGAGGAAAGAAATTGGAAGGACTTGTTATGGATAGCTGAATATGCCTATAATAATTCATTACACACCAGCACTGGACAAACCCCTTTCTACACTATATATGGTAGACATCCAGGTACTTCTGAATTGGATCTCCCAACCCTTTTGGAAATGCCAGCGGTTAAAACCCTACATACGCTATTTCCCAGGCCTTCAAAGAAGCAGCAGAACATTTACTTCAAGCCAAGAACAGACAAAAGAAATTCGCTGACCAACATCGTAGTAAAGCCCCCGACTATCAAATTGGAGACAAGGTCTGGTTAGCATCAAAGTATGTGCCCATAAAAGGGACTCAGACCTTTCATCCCCGATATCTGGGACCTTGTTCTATTGAATCCATAATAAATCCAGTGGCAGTTAAATTAGCTCTACCACCCACTATGCAGATTCATCCTGTGTTTCACGTATCACTCCTGAAACCGGTACAACCCAGTACTCGGGTAACAACACCACCAAAACCAGTATTAGTTGACGGAGAACCAGAGTTTGAAGTAAAGGATATCCTAGACTCAAAATACACCAGATCCAAACTATACTACTTAGTTGATTGGAAGGGATACGGCCCTCAAGACAGATCCTGGGAACCTAGTGAATACATCCATGCATCTCGCTTAATTAAAAAGTTCCATCGGAATTACCCAGCCAAACCAGGACCAGGCAGAAGTGCCACCGTGACAGGGGCTTTGGGGGGGAGTGCTGTCATGACCCTTGCCCTTGGCCCTCACTGGCAAGTCAGCCTTCTAGTAAGGGCCAGGTCAAAGGCCTTAAAACCTCATCCAAGACTCTCTTGGAGTCAGTCCTGGCGCCTTTGGCGCCAGGCTCATAACCATCATGAAGACCAACATTAGAATGGGACTATTTACTTGGGACTGTTTAACTTGGGGGGGGGTTCAGCCAACATGGAGGCACACACACAGCTCAGTTACAAGGAACTAAGCTATGCGGTCTAGTCTTTTGGGTGTGGCAGGCCTGGGACTACTTTACCTGGACTACTTTGGGTGTGGCAGGCCTGGGACTATTTTACCTGGACTACTTTACCTGAGACTATTTAAACCGCACCCAAACAGCAGAACATGCTTTGCGTTATTCTGCTGTGGGCAGCGTAATGCTCACCGTGTCCAGTTCTTTGATGCCAGCTTACCTGAAACCAAGGACCTGCAGAGAGAGAAAGAACACTACGAAACTTACCTGGAACAGTATCCTGTCCTCAATCCATTGCCGACTTCAGTTACACTCACCTGACGGTACGAACTGCATCATTCGGCACCGCATGCATCCTGGAATACCGTAACCCGGAAAGAGGAGAACGAAAGGCAGCATTAGTAAGCATTTACTCACGTTTCCTCCCGAATGAAGAAAGCCACACAATTCTTACCTGGCTAGTCATCTCCTGGTCAGTATCATTGCTGGAACATTATGGCGCTCGGTGAGGAACATTGCAACCTGCAAGGAGAGAAAAGACACAGGTTAGCAATATAAAAGGCGAAACAGCACCGCGCATCGCGCATTACTCACCAGACAGCATCGCACACAACACGCTTTCGCCTACCGGCCTATGCTCATCTTCAAACTGCATGACAACACCAAAATACCTTTCCATACCTAAAAGGAAAGAAGCAAGACATTATTATTCGAACTAAGAGGAACATAAGAACTGCATATAAAGACTGTAAAGCAGCAAACCTATGGAGTCGCAGCAGGCCTGGATTCCCACAGGGGGGCTTGCACCAGTGAAGTAACTTGGTCGCTGGTCGCCCCCCACATCTATGCGCCCTGCCACGAGGAGCAGGATGGAGAATCCACCTTTTACAATATTAAGACCCATCTTTAACCAGAGGCCTTACCCAGGGAACGGGAGAGGGTTCGAGAGTGCAAATCATCCAACCAGGCCTGGGTGGCGTCCCCGTGGATACCAGGTGAGCGTAACAACAGCGTTTGCCTCATCAATGACTTTTTCCATCATTCTTAAGAAGGTTTCATTGCTTCTGTACAAGGATTCCAGTAGGTATTAACTATCAGCATTGTGTCATCCCTGCCAACGTTTACTAGAGGCTTTCGCTGGTGCCAAGAAACCAATAATGCTTGTATGAATGTATTTAAAACAAGCTTTTTTAAGGTGTTAATCACTTCCAGAACGTATAACTGTTATGAAACCTGAGGTTGGATGTCCTTTTGGGCCCTTTTGAGCTGGCAAGATGACAATTTCATAGCCATCCAGGTTTGGTCTTGCAATAAGCCATGTCTCTTGCAGACATAACACGTCGTATTTTCCCAAGTTTCTATTGCTGTGGTTAGTCAAATGGCTAAAGCCTCTCGTATTCCAAGAGCCAATGATCAGTGGGTTATAAGCTGACTGACAGGTTATCATCCCCTCCCTATGCAATAGTTGATAGTACACGTTCTTTGATGGCTAATTACGTGATTGGCTTGCTAGAGCCTCTGGGATCCAGGCCCACTTCTTTTGAACCTTTGATGGAAGTATTAGTTGTTACTTCACCGGGCGCTGCAGAAAGATCTGGTTCAAAATTTATTTTCAGTTTAGGTAGAGGCCCACAAGGCACACAACCAATGCCCAAAGGATCACTGAAGTTTTCATTGTCACTAGCGCTGTGTATGTAGAGTTCATTGTGCCTGTCTGTTATGTTGCAGCGGTTTGGTGAGAATGCAGTCTGTTCTAGCACTCTTTTGTTCATCCGGCAGCGTTGTGACAGGTCTGTATTTGAGGACTTTATGTTATCTGTTTTCTTTTCCCTTGATTTTACAAGCTCCCTGAAGGTCGAAGAACAAGCAGGAAGTGGGGATCGCTGTTCATTCTCTCTCACGATGGAGCCTTGATCCTCACGATATCTTTCGTCAAGTTTAGTTTCACTCAGGTTGTAGCCTAAAATTACTAGGCTCTCAGCTGCATCAAGTAACATTCCCTTGACCACCGGTGAAATAATATGGAGGTATGTACTGTCCGTGCGTCCCTTTTGACCAAATTCCACGATCTTTAAATCATCTGAACGCAGTTGTCTCAAGTTTGGAATGTGGTTAAACAGGTTCATTATTGTTCTTCTATTTAAAATTAATTTATCACTTTTGTCCAGTATTCATTCCAACTTGAAGATACGACTGCTTTGGTTTTTCTGATTAGGTGGGTACCTTTACGTCATTCGTTGTCTCTTGTCATGATTTTTGGTAGCAAAGTCATGTTGTCTTGAAGGTTTATCGTAAACGCTTTTTTTGTGGTCAGCCTTGTAGTTCAGATATGGTGAAGCTTTTCGGCGATTCAAATTCCTTCCACTTTTATGGTCATCTGGCTGGGCATCTCTTCCTCTCCTAAACGGAGATCTTTACTCCCTGAGCTTATGGTTTTTCCTGTTATGCCTTTCAACACTTGATAGTCTGCATGTGAAGAGCGCTCTGCTTCGACTCTCTTCTCCGACATCCTTTGACATTTTTCGTCCAATGTTAGAAAGGCGGAGGAGTCAGGCTCCATTATCATTACTTTATTCTTGGGTTCTGGAGGCAGCAAATTTTGCCTGTTTGGTTCCGCTTTCCTTTTCTGCTGAGGCATATTAACAAGCTCGGATTCGGATTCTTTAACGGTATACTGACTAACATCTATGAAGTCCATAGTGGTCTCGAGATAATCTATGATGATTGCTAGCATATTCGGTTTTTCATGGTTGCTGAGTTTTAGAACAATTGCTGACTCCGTTGTTCGGTTTCCTCAGAATGTTTTTCTCGGAGCAAGTGGAGGTGCCGTGCATGTTCCTTTTGTGGTTTCACTATATGTTGCCAGAACAGGGTTGTCTCGGAAAGCTCCACTCGAAGATGTTGTATTGGTGTCGTCATGACGTGTATTTCTTTTTTGTGTAAAGATGCCAAACCTTTTGTTTTGATTGTTACTTGCGTTGGCTCGGTTTTCCTTGTTTGAGGCCTGGGTGAACGGTCTCATGTTTGATAGCTGGTCATTTGTTTCCAGTGATATGCATCCGTTTGTAGCCCACTTTCGTGGAGTTTTTATGTTTTTCTGTGTGTATCATCTTGATTCGTCTAGGCTGTGAGCCAACTTATTTTGGCTGTACCGTTGGTGAAGCCAACTGCAAAGTTGGTTTAGTTTTGCATTTTTGGCTCAGTACTTTAACCGAGGAGATATCTACCTGATATACATCCGTCGTTTTTAAGGATGCAGCTATTGTTCTAAAATCTTCAGTTGTTTAGGTACCGGTTGTAAATAACTTCCGCCTTTCTGGTGCAATTTCCGTTAGTGCAACTTCTTGGTCATTTTTCTCCAATGCAGAGGTTGAGGTACCATGTTCTCTCGTGTTCTGCTTTCAAGCTTCTATTGCCATGACATACACTTGTGTATAGGCGCGTTACAAATGCCATATCATATCATACCCCTCAAAGTATGTTAGCTTAGTGTGCATCAATGCAGCCATTGTGGTGTGATCTTTTAATGTGTCATTTAATGACTCATAAAGCTTGCTAAATGGAGCCAGAGGAATGATAACTGCTGACATGATCGCGAACAGAACCATTTTTTTGTTTGGGGTTTCCTTTCCAGCGGTTTGAGGAATCTCACTGAATCTTCTATTTTGAGGAGGCATAGTTATGGAAGTGTGTGGTATTGGTGGTATAGCGAAGTTGCTCTGGTTTGGAACCGGCCGAGATATATCCCCTGTCATAGTTTTCTCTATTTCAGGCAGTGGTCTTTCCCTTGTTTGACAAATGTCCTCTGCAGACATAGGAGGGTTTGCTTTCGGTGCCAAACAGAGGCCTTCTTTGCACATGTGTCTTGCGTCAACTGCTCTTCAAATGATGGGCTATGTAAACCCCTGGTTATTACTGAGAGCAGTGAGGCAGCGTTACTTTCCTTCCCAGAAACATTTTCCACCAGCAGAATATTTTTCGTTGGATCCACTGGGGATCTTAACTGGAGAAACAGTTTTGGTTGCGGGAGGTCTACCAAAATGCCATCTTCTTGGTGTTGAGGTTTTATCACTCGTGACCATAGCGCTCCTGTTCAACATCTGTGGCTCGGAAAAAAGATTTGATCGCTTGGCGTTTCTCGCTCTGTTAGCTCCTCAACACCTTCCAAGATCTCTGCATCTGAAAGTTCACTAGGCAGATCTTGGGTTGCTTTCCCTTGTTTGTTGAAGTATTCCACTAGCGAACTGGTGAAAGGAGGTCTTAGTGAGGTGAATTTCCTATACGTATGAAGTATTTTTGGTGGCTTTCACATGTTTTTACATTGCCTATTCTGGCTGTTTTTAGGTTGATGTAGTGTTTTGAGTGTTTGGTTAGTCCTCACCACTTTCTTCCATGCCTTATCGCTTGCTAGTGGTTTACCCAGTTGTTTACTGCTCTTCTCTATCATTCCTGTATCCTTTAGGATAATCAGTGCTTCCTTAATTGTATTCAAATGACCCTGAACGGGCTGAAAAACTTCTAACGACTCCTCAGATCTTGTGTGGTAAGAGTTGTTTGTGACATGGTTTGAAGCCACTTCCCCTTCTATAGCCAGTAAGTTATTAACTTCCGTCGATGAGAGTTGGGGGTTAGTTTGTTCACATTGGGGACTGACGAAGTCCTCTCTGTCAGTCATTGGTTAGTAATCAATTTGGATTTTAAGCGGGTGTTTTACCCAGTTTATGATCGGCTCTTCACTTGGCTCAGTCAAGTATTCAACAGGATCCTTTTGTCATGATCCTAGTCAGTTAGCATAGTCCTCATTCAGGCAGTCAGGCTAGACAGGGAACATTATTTCAATCAGCAGGTCAAAGGTGGGTGTTAGCCTGGCACATATGGCATTTACACCACCCACAGCATATACTTCCATAGACTCCTTTGATGTTCAACAGTAATTTCATACACTTAACATGGCCTCCGCAAAACCCATTTACAAGTAGCAGCACGGTTCTATTCATATTTGCAGAGGAGCTACTTCAGCCCGTGACCGTTGCAGCAGGTAACGCTACCAGCAATTCTCCTCATAGAACCTGTGAAGAAAAGGAGATAATAGAGACATTAGTTTTACGAAAGGCTACAGAGTACCATAGTTCACAGAAGAGACTTACCCGACAGAAGTTATCTCTGACGCTGTTATTTTCAGTTAATAACTTTTACTCACTTGCAGTCGCAGCATCTTCAGTCAGAAGTTTCATTTACAGTTGCAGCATCTTCAGTCAGAAGTTTCATTCACAGCCGCAGCATCTTCAGTCAGTAGTTTCTTCCGCAGCCACCGCATCTTCCGAAGGTTTTTTTCCTCAGCTTCCCGAAAACCTGTAGACAACACAAGAGGTATTTAATTAAAAAACGAACTTAATAGTTTAACAGAGAAGAAGGTTATATAAGCATTTACGTACCTGAGTGTTCTTCACGGTTTTACCTCACAGTTGTTACTGCGCTCCACCTTGAAGGCTGCAGTTACTTGAAACTTTAAAAATGTTTTCTCATCCTGAGTAACTCTGAAGCCATCCGCAGCCATGATTCTTTCCCCAAATTCCTAGAACCTGCGAAAAAGAAAAAAAGAACAAAAGTAATTAGAAAGAGAGATCTCTCCAACGTAGGAATCAATTCAAGCCCTTAAATATTTCAGTATGTTCACCTACTTACTTACCCAAAGACTCTTTCTAAAAAGAATAGACATTTCAAGGCAGGAAGCTATAGAGTTCATCAGCAACCCAAGTTACCATTGTTTCTCCATCTCAACGCGCCCCTGTAGAAAAGCAGGATGGAGAGCTCCACCATAATGAAACACTTGTGAGAAGGGAATTCAGCCCTAGAGTTAGGAGGGAGTGATTTAAGGGGATACACATCTCATGTATTATCGCAGCTAATAGATTTTATAGCACTTCTATTGTTGTCAACAGAAAAAGAATCCTAAAGGCTCCAAGGTATCAGGTCCACAGGCTGGGAAGGTATTATGCTCCCGAGGAGTCCAGGTAAGTATTACACCTTTGTTGGCTTTGATGAGACTTGATCCAGTTTCAGTTCCTGGTCACTCAAATGGTGACTGCTGATGGCCTGGTTTTTGACCACCCCGCCATCATCTGTCACAAGTATTTCAGGTATTTCCATTTGAGGGGCCACTTCAGTGCAATGGTCACCCATTTGATACTTTTGATCTATTTAGAGCGCCATTCGTCCGTCCCCCCATAGCACAGTCCTCAAAAAGGGGGTAAGACGCGGTTGAAGCTGCATCTAGTTCACACACCGAGATTGCTGAGGCTCTCTCTGCCATTAAGGTCATTAAGTTCAGGGCCGTTGTTTGACGGCTGTTAAAGCCAAGTAGCTGGGCAGAGCAGAGAGGGGTCTTACATGTACTATGCATGCATCGCCTACCTGGAGCCGCTTGATCTTCGTCTGCTGTCCTTGTCAGCGAAGTCGGGTTCAGGCACTGCTGCACTGAAGATGGGTATGGAGCCAGCAGAGTGCTCAGCTGTTCTATCCCGCCCATCTCTTCACGTTGCAGACGCAAACTTCGCAGGCAGCGACCTTCTTCCTCGGTGGTCCGGTTTCTTGTCACCGCTGCCATAGACTGCCTGAGACTGCAACTCTGCAGCAACTCTGCGGCCGCTCCGTGGCCGAAAGCAGTTTTTTTGTTTTTTTTTACCAACTTTATTTAAATTTTAGAGCGTCATAGACATGTATATATTAGTAAACAGTTCATGCCAAACGTATATTGTTTTGTTCATGTCAACTCTTTCTTGCCCCAATTTGGGGTTTCAATACGGTTCAATTCCTTTGCTCATATATAGAAATCATATGTAATAACCATCAAACTACCCCCCCCAAAACATATCCCCAATTTATGGGTGAAGAAGTGTTCTGTTCCTATTTTATGAGTTCAACAGGTTGGATCGCTTTTCCAGCTTAAAGTTCGAGTTTATCAAATGATAGATATTGCACGGAGCAATCTTGTCTTAAAGTACATCTGCCCCTTATCGTCTGTAAATTTGTGTAGTGGTAGCCAAGTGTTCAAATACTTTGAGTAAGAGCCGTGGGCTATTGCCGTCACCTTTTCCATGGCCGTCATTCCCCACAGCCTTACCCACCACATGGCTATTATTGGTCCTTCCTTAGTCTTCCATGCTTGTGCTATTGTAATTCTGGCTGCACTCATCATGTGGGTGATGAGAGTGGCTGTAAGCCCTAAGTTCGCATAGCATCCCGCAACCGCCTCTCCCAGGATTACCACTAGCGGATCGAAGGGGAGCCCCATACTAGTTATTTCTTTGATATGACTTAAAATCTCTTTCCAATAAGTCTCTGCTAGTGGGCAGGACCACCACATGTGAATAAGATCCCTGGGCTGTCCACAATTTCTCCAGCAGGCTGCAGGGTATTCTGGGTTGATAGAGTGCATTTGTACGGGTGTCATGTACCATAAGGGGCAGAGTTTGTATGCTGCTTCCTTAATTGAGGTGCATTTAGAACTCTTAGCAGTTCTATGCCAGATGCGGCCCCATGTTTCCCCAGAGATTGGTCTCCCTAGATCTGTCTCCCACTTTTGCATATATGTGAGGTTTTCTTCAGGGTCCATCACCCCCATTAGACGAAATCATCTAGTTATTCCCTTGTCTGGTTGGCCTTCTTGTATTGTTAGCTCAACTCCTATTGGGCTTTTAGTTGCCCCTTCCTTCACCTGTGTGTTTGAGAACCAGTGCCTAAGCTGAACATAATGATATAGTTCCTGGTCCAGTATGTTGAACCTGGCCTTATAGTCTTCAAACGTCAAGGGTGACCCATCTGTGCAGAGGTCTTTTAGAACAATATTACTTTCCCTGCTCCCCCAGTGTGTCCAGAAGTTAGCCTGCATTCCTGGGGTAAAATCCGAGTAATAAGCGATCGGAGTGAGTGGACCCCCCCCCCACTTTGATCTTCTTACTTCTCAGCACCTTGTCCCAATACCACAGGGTAGTTTTAGTTGATTCTAGTGGCATACCTCCTTTTTCCCTATGTCGTGTGGCGAGGAAGCCAAGGTTCCCCAGGGGTATCTTGGTCGCTGTTCTTTCTAGTGTTACCCATTGGTTTCGATCTTCTCCAGATGTCCATTGTAGCATCGGGGCTACTTGTGCTGCCCATAAGTAACTACGAAATTCTGGGCCCCCCAGTTCCCCCAAGGCTTGTGGTCTGAATAGTACTTTTTTGGAGATTCTCGGTTTCTTCCCTCCCCAGATAAAGGTCATCACTTCTTTCTGCAATGTTTGGATAGCTGGGCCCAGGATTTCTATTGGGAGGGCGCCCACCACGTATAGAAATTTAGGGAGTAGGGTCATTTTAACTGCTATAATGCGTGCCAGCCAGGACAATTCCTGCAATTCCCATTGCTTTAGATCCCCTGCTAGTGTTTTCAGGGGATCCGGAATATTAGCCCGGTATAGTCTGTCATATCTGGGAGTTGATTGTATCCCAAGGTATTTTACTGCATTGAGTTCCCACTTCAGAGAGTATTGATTCTCCCATTCTGGGATTCGTTCTGCCTTTTCGGTAATATTAAGGGCTTTGGATTTGGGGTAATTAATATGGAAGCCTGAGACCTTCGCAAATTCTTCCAATAATTGTATGGCCATTGGTAGGGAGTTCGCGGTGTCCCTTAAAAACAGGTGAATATCATCCGCATAGAGTGCTACTTTTTGAGGTCCTGCAGTGGCCACTTCAACCCCCTGGATTCCCGGATGGCTACAAACCCTACATGCAAATGGCTCCATAGTCATGGCAAAAATCAGAGGCGACAGTGGGCACCCCTGTCTTGTGCCTTTCTGAATGGGGATGTCCCCTGTAAGTTTCCCATTGACCATTAACCTTGTGGATGGGTATGTAAAGTTGGCCATTACCATGCGGGTGAAGACTGGCCCACATCCAAATCTTTCAATGGTTAGCCGTAGAAAACCCCAGTGTAGGCTATCAAAGGCTCTGGAAGCGTCCAGCGCCACCACTGAAAATCTTTGACCCGTCCTCTGTCCCCAGTCTATCGTGTTTATGGCTCTTCGAATATTATCGTATGTGTGCTGCCCCTTCACGAAGCCTGCCTGATCTGAATGGCTTATCTCCGGGAGTACCACTGCCAATCTCCTAGCCAGAACCATGGAATAAATCTTTGCATCCCCATTTAATAAGGAGATTGGGCGGTAACTTGCACAATCTGTTGGGTCCCTATCTGGTTTCAACAGTAATATCATAGTTGCTGGGCACATGTCCCGGGAGACTCGCCCCTTGTCCCTAATGAGGTTAAATAGGTGCGTTAGGGGGCCTGTTAAAATGGTCCTGAATGTTTTATAATATGCATTGCTTAACCCATCTGGGCCTGGGGTTTTGTGTCCTTTTAGTGCTCCTATTGCCTCCCCCACTTCTTCTTCTGTTATGGGAGCTTCCAGCTGTTGCCTATCTGCCTCATTAATTTGCGGTAATTCCATCTGGTTTAAAAAAGCAACCTGTGCCCCCCCCCCCTCTAAATTTTCTTTTTTCAGATTGTTGGTGTAGTATGAGAACATCGCCTCTTCTATTTCCTTTTCCCCCCTCACTACATCTCCATTCCCATTACGAAGTTGGGTTATACGGTTCCGGAGTTTCTGGTGTCTCAGTTTAGCAGCAAGGAGCCGGTTGGCTTTACCCCCATGTATATAGTAAAACTGTTTTGTTTGTACCAGAAGGCGTGCTGCATCATCTTTTAGGTGGGTTTCTAAGATCGTCCTGGCCTTTTTTAGTTCCCGCCATGCCTTTTGTGAGCCCCCGTCTTTGTATTCCACCTCCGCTTTGTCTATGTTGGCCACCATGTTACGTCTCACCCTCTCCCGACTCTTAATGTAATTTGATGTTTGCACGATAAACTCCCCCCATACTACCGCTTTGCTGGCATCCCAAATAGTTGACCAGTCAACTCTGGGTGTTATATTTTCCCGGAAGTAGTTCTGTAAGGTTTGCTCTATGCCTATCCGAACCGTTAGGTCTTTCAATATTACCTCATTTAGGCGCCAAGGTTTGTGAGATTGCTGTTGCGGGTGGTTTGGTTCTATTTTTAGACGTACCGGGGCGTGGTCTGATAGGCATAGCACTCCAATTTTCAAAACCCATAACCTGTGGGACCATTGTTTCTGAGATAAGTACCATATCGATACGGGAATAACCCCTGTGCACTGCTGAGTAGTGGGTAAAGAATCGCCATGTTTCCAGCAGGTGTAATTCCCTTAGGAATTTGGTCAGGGCTTGTCTGAATGTGTGATAATTGGAGGTGGCTATTCCCCATTGTGCAATTTTGGGTAATAGGCTCAATAGGAAGTGGTCCTGTTTCGCGTTAGGGGCATAAATTGAAATCAGTATGACCAGTTGGCCCATCAGTTTCCCCCTCAGCATCAGATAACGACTTTCTCAAAGTTGATACCTTTTGCTAATAGGATGCCTACTCCCCGCTTTTTAGTGCCACTAGAGGCTAGATACTGTGTAGGGAAGGCTCTATGTCTCAGCCTCTGTTCATCCTCTGGGAGTAAGTGTGTCTCTTGCAGCCATACCACCGAGGCGTGCATATCTCTCAACCTGGTCAACATAGATTTCCGCTTCATTGGGGAGTTAAGCCCTTGGAAATTTAACGAAACAAATGTTAGCTCAATCATTCTTGTACTATTAACCATTTTTCCCCCTCATTGCGTTCCAGCTCAAGAACATTTTTAGGTATTATGTGTATGTTTTGTACTTTTTCACCCAAAAAAGAAACATTTAACTTTCTCCCCCCCCCAACTTTTGAAATAAAACTTCACAATAACATTTTCAGCATAATGTATTCACAGCATGTCACCGGGTTCCTTACTCACTCGGGAAATTTGGGAACCGGTCTTCACTCTCCCCCCCCCCTCGCCCCCTTTTCTTTGCCGCATGACGGCTGGTATGATTGCTTCTTGTGTACCAACTTAATTTAGGATTACGTTCCAGATGTAAGTTTCACCATTTTTTCCCTGTTGTCGACCCTATCTTCTTAATTTGAAGGGGTTGTCCCGAATCTCCAGATGCTTAGTGATTTTCAGGTGGGATCTGTGGGTTTAGGTTCCTTGTTACGCCCCCATGGTCGTGGTCGTCCTGCCCTCCATTGGCCTCTTCCGGATCCACCTTCTATCTCCTCGCTCCGTGACAGAGATCCTTCCTTGTCAGTGAGGTTGCCTCCTTCGTCTTCCTGCATAAGCTCTGCCATCTCCTCCTCTTTGGCCCTCCTCTCCGGCCCTTCCATTCAAAGCAGAGGCATGTCGGGTGTCCCCATCGATACCACACTTCCCTGGTTCTCAACCAGTCTGTGACTACCCTCAGTCTTTTCCTCCTGGCAAGTGTAGTTTGGGCTAGGTCTTGAAACAGCTGAATTGGTGTGGAGAGAAATCTGATAGGTTCCTTCTTATGAGTGGCTCGCATGATGTCCTCCTTCAGTTGATACAGGTGTATCCAAGTTAGCACCAGGGGTCAGGTTCTTGTTATTTCATACGTGGAGTAGATTCTGTTCTGGTCTAACATGATAGCCTCCTTACCCCTTCCCGGGTTGGGAGCCCTCCTTCGGGTACGTTGGAGTTCGGGCAGCACTTAAACGGATCACAGAGGTGCGGGGGGGGGGTGGGGTAGGCTGTTACAGTGCAGCGCCTCCATCTTCAGTGCTGCATCGATGTTATGTTCTCCGGGCCAATCGGGTCCATAGCGAGTGTCTCTGGCGCTTGTTCCGAGTCATGTGGCTTGGTTCACTTCACTGCAGGGCTCTTATTTCCGAGTTGCCGCTGGGCCGCAGGTCCCACAGGGAAGGCACTCGGTCCCGTCTGCAATTTTTGACTGTGGCTGACCGATTTAAAAAGGTTTGTTTAACTCCATCGTGTGAGTTCGGATATTCACCCAAGTCTCCTCCTTTGTGCTCCAGAGCTTCTGACACCCGCTGAAGCATATCAATGGGTCGGGGCATATTTTAGTGGTTCGGGGGTTTAGGAAAGGGAAGAAAGCACAGAGCTCACCAAGGAGGCATCTGACGGCGTCCTCGGCTGGCCATGCCACCAGCCGGAAGCAGTTTTTAAGTGGGTCCTCACACACAGCAATGGAAACTGCAAACAGACTGCCAAAACGAACTGAAAGCTATTAACAGTAAAGTGAGCTGCATGAGACTGTACCTTTGCAGCAACTCTTTGGCCCCTCCTTGGCCAAAAGCAGTTTTTAAGTGGGTCCTCCCACACAGCAGTAGAAACTGCAAACAGACTGCCAAAATGAACTGAAAGGTTCTAACAGTAAGGTGAGCTGCATGAGACTGCAACTCTGCAGCAACTCCGCTGGCTACTATCTATCGGCCACATGGTCAGATCACCTCCTTCCTCTCTGAGTGGGCGGACCTCTCCTCCTCCCTCCTGGCGTCGACCACTCAACTCCTGCTTCTTGGAAACTTTAACATCCACCTGGATGCTTCCTGTCCCTCGTCTGGACTCTTTCACGACCTCTGCGACTCTCTCTCTCTTTCTATTCTCCCCTCTGGCCTGACTCACTCTGAAGGGCACACTCTGGATGTTCTGATCTCCCCAGACCACTCCCTCTCTCTCCCCCTCACCACTCCTCTCTCCTGGAGTGATCACTTTCTCCTTTCCTCCCATCTCTCTCCCCCTCAGGCCAAGCCAACGCCAGCACTGCCACCTGCCTTCTCGGTCATCTAATCCATGAAGCGTGTGTCAGTTGAGGCCTTTGCCGCCACTTTCTCTCCCCCTCCTCCTCCTCTGGCTGACTCACATCCTGGCATAGCCCTTTCCATGCTCCACTCTTCTATTTCTAATACTCTTGATGTTCTTGCCCCAGTCATGAGGATCCGCTTGAAGCCCAAAGCCAAGTGCAACTCCTGGTATGACTTTGACCTCATCATCCTTAAACGCAAGTGCAGGGTGGCTGGCAGGAAATGGCATGCTTCTGGTACATCCTCTGACAAACTGGCCTGCCGCCTGCTCCAAAGGCAATACCGGCTCTCTGTCCGCACTAAGAAGAGAGCCCACATCCAAGCCCACGTCTCTGCGGCATCTTACAACTCGACCGAACTCTTTAAAATCTGCAAGGAGGTGGCCAATCCTGCTGCAGTCTCTACCTCTACTGTCCCCTCCCAGGCACTATGCATGGCCCTGGCTTCTCATTTCATCTCTAAAACCCAGGACATCCTGTCTACCCTCTCGCCCACTCCTCCTCGTCCCTCTAATCTCTCCTCTACCTCCGGCCCCCTGTGGTCACCTCTCCTCCCTCTTTCTCTTCCTTTCCTCTGTTCTCCACTGAGAAGGTTTCTAGACAAGTCCAATCTATTAAAGTCTCATCAAAACAGATTCTTCTCTGTTCTTCCAAAACCATCAAGGACCACATTGACACCCTCGCTCCTGCCCTGGCTGACTTCTGCAACCACTCCTTCACCACTGGAGCCTTCCCTTCCCCCCTGAAGCGCACTCTCTTAAGCACCCTCTTCTCAAGAAAACCTCAGCCGACCCCTCCTGCCCAGCTAACTATCGTCCAATCTCCATCACTCCTTTCCTGGGCAAACTCCTGGAAAAGCTGGCCATCTCCAAGCTTAATCTTCACACTGAATCTGTTGGTTGTCTCCATGACCATCAGTCTGGCTTCAGAGCAACCAGAAGCACGGAAGCTGCTCTCCTGAACATCTGTGAAGACCTGCACTCTAACCTTTATTCTAATCTCCTCTCTGTCCTCATCTTACTCGATCTCTCTTCTGCCTTTGACACGGTCAACCATACCATCCTGCTCATTCGTCTCTGTGATAACCTGGGTATCACCAATCAGGCCTTGGCCTTGCTGACCTCATTCCTCTCTGATCAACACTCCCAGCTCCAACTTGCGTCCTTCCGTTCGCCTATCTCACTCTCTACCTGTGGTGTTACCCAGGGGTCTAACCTCTCTCCCTGGCTGTTCAACCAATACCTGGCACCTCTCGCCCACCGCATTGCTGCTCTCTGCTCCAACTTTCAGTGATATGCGGATGACGCTCAGCTTGTTTTCAGGCTCCCATCTGCCACCTCTTCTCCTTCTCTCACCTGTGACTGTCTGCTATCCAGGAGTGGTGTGCTGCCAACGATCTCTGCCTTAATGCCAGTAAGACGGAGATTCTCCTCATTGGCACATCTGCACCCTCCTTTCCTGTCAATCTCTGGCTGGCCTCCCTTGGTCTTCTTCCTGCTCCCAGCTGTGTGGCTAAGAACCTCGTGGTCATCTTCGACTGCACACTCTCCCTTTCTACTTATATCTCTGATGTCTCTAAGAAGTCAAACTACCAACTGCACCTCCTCAGAGGTATTCTTCCTTTCTTCTCCTTCCCCAGAACCTCAGTGTCTATAGAGCTCTGGTTCTCTCTAGGCTGGACTTCTGCAACAACCTCTTTCTAAATCTGCCTACTTCTACTGTACGCCCTCTGCAGCACATCCAAAACAGAATTGCAAGGCTTGTCCTTGGCCTCAAGCCCAGGCATCGTATCCCTCCAGCACTGAAATCTCTGCATCGGCTCCCACCCAGTGGCTGCAGGGATTAAGTCCAAGACCCTCTGCCTTGTCCAGAAGGCTTTCTGGGGCCTGGGTCCTCAATACCTCCAACTCTTTCTTTGTAAATACCTTCCTACCCTACCTCTTCGCTCCTCCACCTCCAACTCCCTCAGGGTCAGTCGCTTCCCCAAGCAACAAGTTGATGGTAGATCTCTTTCTTTGGCTGGGGACTCCCTATGGAACAGCCTCCCTGCCTCTCTGAAACTTGAGGAGAACCATCTCTGGTTCCGGAAGCACCTCAAGATGTTCCTCTTTGCTTCTGCCTTTTCTCTACCTCTCCCCTGCTGATTTCCTGTCTGATACTGCACTGGTCACCTGGCTACCCTCTGATTTTGGGCCCAGTCCCTGCCCGCCCAGTTGCACACATGCACTGCCTGCCGACAACCCTTGCACTTGGGCCCATACCTGCACTTTTGGACAACTGCTGTCTGCACTTAACCTTGCACCTGCCACCTGCTGGCCGCACATCTTGTTATTGTTTTGATCCCATGTACAGCACTGCCTCCTCCCCTTTCCCCTGCCACTTTTCCCCTCCCCTGCACTTGCATGATCTCAATGTCACTTGACCTAGTAAGATCGTTGTCTCTTTCCTCCCTCTGTTCCCCCTTCCTTGCCTCGTCGCGCCTTGAAACTCTTGTGTATAGGAGCGTTACAAATGCCATATCATATCATAAATGCACAGCACATGCTAAGCGAACTGACTTTATCTCTTGCGGGAATGAAGCCTCAGACAAAGAGGGCAAAAGGGTTGCATATTGACCAGATATTTTTTGATACTCCAGATGTAAAGGAAAAAGTAGTCACGATTATGACAGTAAATGAAGGGTTTAATCATTTGTCAAGAACACAGTTGATGGAAGTTCAAGGCAGTGCGCCACAGGAAGAGCAGGAATTGTGGAAACAAAGGGGGTGTTCTTTGTTCCCTTCTGAAGCATTATGGCAACAGGACAGCACTGGAAAGCCGGTGATGCCTGTAGCCTTGTTAAGGGAAGCGCTTGAACAGTTGCACTACCCCGCGCATGTAACTAGGGAAAGCCTTGCAGCAGCTATTGCCAAGGACTGGTTTGTACCGAACCTGTTAGAACACGTTGGATTTTATGTAGTAAATTGCATCGTATGTCAAAAGTTTACCACTGTGCATACACTGTGAATGATCAGAGGAGTGATTCCTCAACCAAATTTTCCCTTTCAGCATTTACATATCGATTATGTTGATATGCTGCAAGTATGTAGTGGATACAGGTATATGATAGTGGTGGTGTGTCCCTTTTCCAGGTGGATCAAAGCAGATCCTTGTACACACCCTGATGCCACTTGCGCAGCAAAGTTTTTAGTCCGAGAAGTCTTTCCCAGATGGGTAGTATGTGAGGTGCCGAGATCCGACAATTGGCCCCATTTTGTTAATGAAGTATTTGAACAGATTAGTCTCTTGCTTAGTATAAAACACACGTTTCAGAATATGTGAGAGACGCAATGGTCTCCTTAAAGAGAGAATTGCAAAATTAAAATTGACACTGAAGAAGAGAGATGGCTGTATTGCCTGCCCCTTGCATTATATGCATTAAGGAACCAGCCTGGGGCAGACCACCACCTCACACCCTATGAACTAGTGACTGGGAGGTGCATAAGAATGCTTTTCTTTCCTCCACCGAGAAGCAGAATTGATGCCCAGAAGACTGAAGAAATGTTAGGAAATGAGTTTTGTGCTTATCTGACATGTATGACCGCTAGTATCTCTGTCATTTCAGATCAACTCAAGCATAAGGGGGGGGGTCGGTCTCAGGACACAGATGAAGACAATTCAGCAACCAGAGCTCAACAACGTTTACCTGTACCTAGACATTTTGTTGGAGACCCAGTTCTAGTGCGTACTTTCACCCGGAAGTGGCACAAGCCACGCTTTAGTGGTCCCTATGTAGATGAGAATGTTACTCCCTCAACAGTGAAAGTCTAAGAGAGACGCGGCTGGATCCACTTAAGTGATGTAAAGTCATACGATGGTGAGACCAACGCACCCCCAATGATTGATTTGGAAGCAAGGCAAGAAGTTCAGCATGTGCAGAACCGATCGATGACGAAGAAGGAGTTTGCCAATGTTGCTGATTAAATAAATGCAAGTGTGTTTTTGGACTGTGGCTCACCGCTGGCATTCTTTATAGATATTATAGCAAGAGCGCAAGCCAAGTTCTTGAGTCACAGGAATCTTTGATTCAGACTTTAGAAAGTGTTGACGTTCTAAATATGCCAAACCTGGAGTTCAAATTCGACGACTGGAAACGTGAGCAGTTTCCAGATTAATTCCTCACTGAGTTTCTTTTTGGTTAATCCAATGGCCCTAACAGATGCCGATGCCCATAGGCTACTTCTCTCTGTTTTTGTTTACATACTTCAAGCTTATCCTGCTCTTGTTGGGCGTAGTACTAATATACATGTTTTTCTACAGGTTCCTAAAAATGGCCCTGCAATCAGGAGGCTGCTTGTGACAATAATTGAACAGATCCTACAGTTACCTGATCATTTAACAGGGTTGCCTGATTAAAATGTTTTTTTTCTTTCTTAAAATAGTACACAGGCACGATGAGGAATGCCGAGAATGGTACAGTTTTGGAAAGTGAGCAAGTTCAACGATTTGTGGAAAATCGTAAATGCTGGGGATTCATGTATTGGTGCATAATATATGCGTGCTCAGCATTTATTGTTTTCATGATTTTGTTGATCCATACTTTTTACTTCATTAGTGCAAGCAAAATAGAAGTCCCCGTGATTTTTCCAACTCCAGAGACTCTCACAGATCTATCTATTAGTGAAAGGCAAAGACCATTTGTGATTATTCCCACACCAGTGCGACGTGTAAGGTCACCCATTTCTATGACAAGTGTACCGATGATTCCCCCTGTAGGAAGGACCATTTTTGATATACTTCATGAGCATTATGCACAAACTCACTTTGCAAGTGGGAGACACATGAGAAGCACTAGGGAAGATGATTACGAATGAACTAACTTTCTAGACAGGACAGCACACCTGGGAAATAACATGTGGTATCAGCACATGAAAAAAGTAGGCGAGGGGCCGTGGCTCCAGGGCCATGGCATTGGAGGTGATTCCACTGGGCTCCGGCTGATCCTCAATGATCCTGGCACTCACACATGCTTTGATCTGACTGAGACGTGTACTTTTAGTACCACGGACGCATGAATACTCAGGCACACAGGATGATAACTTTGTGGTGAACAGCAGCACACGTGGGAAATTAAGAGCCAGGGAAGTTTTGCAGCACCCTGTTGGATGAAAAAACAAGATGGAGGTCGGATCCGAACAAAGAATCGAGCCGTCGGGCTCCGACACAGTATGAAAAGTGGCCGTGACACGGTTGTGGTATGAGCAGACCGCGACCTTCTGGTAAAAGAGGATTGTAATAGAACGGAAAGTGCAGGCTTGCATAGAGCTGGAGAATACACGAGCCCTGGCAACAGCCCTGCTGCGTGCTGATGGAACGAAACGAAGATGGAAAATATATACAATGTGCCCGCTGCGTGAGGAATCCGCACCGGAGCTTCACACGCAGGAATAAGATCAAGAGTTCAGACACCCCATCGAGCCACTCGATGAGAGAACATAAGTGCAGGACTGTATTGCTCTCCCCAGAGTGCACGGAAAAACATAAATCACCAATGCAATTACAGAGCAAATACTTTGAACGCAGACAGACGCAATAACTCACAACCACACACTCTTAGAAGATAATCAGCTCTTATACGGCTATTTATTCAAAGCTTAGATGCAACCAATAATAACATAGAAATAACTCACAGAAGTAATGTAGACAGGAAATACATCACCGTGAGCGTAACAGGATTCCTCATCTCGTCCAGAAGCGGCTGGAAGACCCCGGGAACAGCCAGGCCGAGAGCACCACAGCTCACAGGAGTGCCGGACGTAAGCATCCTTCTCCGGCTGAAGTCTCACCTGACCATCTCCGGCTTTCCGCATATATACACACTCCACAAAGGGGAGTCAATTCTCGAACCTTCTGGCAATTGCACTTGCGCAGTTGATGAGCAGCCGTCGGTTGCCAGCTGGGTCAATCGAGAGCTACCCTCAAGGAGCAGAGTGCCTCCTTTCCCTAAAAACACGCTCCGCGGAGAACAGTACCAAACCATAACAACGTTAGCTTTCCCAGCAGAAATGTCCTTGACCGCATACCAGGTTTGGAAAGCATGTTTTTCTCAGCACCATAAATCTAACACTCAGCAAAATGTGTGCAGCTTTTCACTGCGGCATGAAGTAAATATCCATCATGGCTCCGAGCGCTCCCAGAATGCATTGCGCACCGGCGCCATTTTAGTTCAAGCATAACAAGGACCAAACATAAGGTCACGAGTGCACCGGGGTACATTGCTGCGGTCATGACCATGCTACAATTGTAGGGATTGGAGGCATTCTGTCATGAAAGACTGTAACCAGTGACTGAACGCAGCCCTGCAGTAGAATCCCACAGACAACAGCAAGGAAAGTATATGAGATACTTTCTGAGCGACAGTAACAGGCAGGCTCCCGAACTAGGTAACTGACATGCAAGCAGAACGAAACTTATTCGCATAGGCGGTGGACGCACAAGTTGAGCACAACACTGGCAAGCTCACTATAACAAGGAGACAGTAACACGAATTGAGGTAATACCGGAGGCACGTAAGGAAACACTGCCACTTCATTGCTGGAACCAGTGCGCATGAGAGGGAGACCTAAACAGCGAGGGATGATAACACGCAGTCCCTCATGGAGGTAACATGTTGCCTGCATTGGCTCTGGGAGTGTTCCTGGTGGCGTAACATACCTGCAACCGCCAGTCACAGAAGGAGGGCTGCAAGACAAGGAGACCAGGCCTCTCGGAGGACCTGGTTAGTACAGTGGCCCCTTATGAGAAGCAGCAAACCCGGCAAGCACACAAAGGGTGCGTGTGCAAATCAAGCAGGCGGGCACTGCAGCTGGGGCCCAGGAGAGTATGCTACCCCGACCACAGTACAATGGACTGAGGCAGAACAAGAAGTAGAGCAGAAGGACGCTCGAGAGCAGGTCCGAGAGACCTGGTATGAGGAAAGCTCAGACGGACAGCAGAAGGAAGGGGGACTGACAGCACACGGCAGCAAGAGACTGAGGAGGGTGTGCGGCGGCGACACATAAAGCGTTGCATGAACAACAGCTGAAATTACCCCCCACAGACCCGCGATCAGCAAGTGACTGCACTGGGTGCACCCAAGCAAAGAGGCGCTGTAGTGCAGGGGTCGACAAAATGGTATCCAAACCAAACAAGAGTAAAGGGAAACTGTCGTCCATTGACACATTTGCTAAACCCACACAAATGACAGACAGTGCAAAGACAACGACGCAAGAGGTATGCGAAGGAGAAACCCTGGGGGGAAAGGATCAGCAAATACTAGAGGCCATAGCGGAGCTGAAAATGATGCTGGAATTTAGAAATTGACGCAATCAGCATCGACGTGAACCTCCTGAGACAAGATGTCAGAGCACTAAAGGAGCGCACATGGGTGCTAGAGAACGAAGTGAAGGCTAACGCAAGCAATTGCAATGAAAACTCCCAGGAAGTTTCCATATTGAAGTAGCAGGTGCAGAATCTAGAAAACAGAGCAGAAGAGGCGGAAGGACGTGCACAGAGGAATAATGTACGGATCATTGGGCTCCCGGAAGGTGAGGAAGTTCCAAACCCGACAAATTACATTGAGAACATGTTATTGAAGAAAATACGAGCCGGATCACTAGCCCAGGGGATTGCAGTAGAAAGGGCGCGTAGGGCCCTGTCAAGGAATCCGCCGCCCGTAGCACCGTCCCTGCCAGTGATTGCTAAGATATTAAACTACAAGGACAGGGAGAGAATACTGGTACACTTTTGGAAAGGAGGGACGATCAGCCGAGCATCAGCGACCATCTCAGCGTATCCCGATTATACCTTTTTGGTACAGAAACAGAGGATGAGCTAGGCAAAGATGAAGGTCCTTTAAAAAGATTGTGCTGTTTTTTTTCGAGACCCCGGGAGGCGTGAGCAAGTGGATGGACTCGCTAAATATGCTGATGGAGAAACATGACCAGACCGGAAGTAATAAGTTAACCTGAATTGACTGCATGATGTACCCAGGGGTTGCATAAGGCCCAACATGAATGGATCCGGTACTGACATCTAAACTAGAAAGCAAGGCGTTTCATACTGTTGCCAAATGCAGGAAGCACAGGTGCTGCTTAGTATTAAGCGACACTAAGGATCACCCACAATAGTTTAGAGTAGCTAGGATACTAGTAGTTCAGTATCCTCCCGCTGCACACCGACTACCGGCATTGGGCTGGGAAAGGAGAGAGATGTGGGGAAATTGTTGGGAAGGGGGGAGGGACGGGAGTTGGGGTCGTTAAAGGGGGGTGGGCCTACGGATATGCACAGGGGGGAGAAGAGGGAGATGCCAAGGGAGAGGTGAAGGCAGAGACAACTAACGAATGTGGGTGAACTCAAGATAGTAACATGCAATGTGAGAGGCTTGAACAGTTATATTAAAAGGAATCGCGTTATGTCATATTTGAGATGGCAAACAATATAGCACTCCTGCAAGAAACTCACCTAAGAAAAGAGCGACAAGATACACTAGCATGGAAATGGAGGGGTGTGACCATGGGCTCAACATACTCGGTGCATGCTAGAGGGGTTCTAATATGGGTGGCACCGACCGTCGCATTCAAGATTTTACAGTGCCTCCTAGACAAAGATGGTAGTATGGTCATAATTCGAGGATTGGTGGAAAATAAAGACATATGCGTTATAAATATGTATGCCCCGGATCAAGATACTGCTGCTTACTTTAGATCTTTATACTCTAAGATTAGTCCATACAGAGATGTAGTGATGATATGGCGGGGGAGATTTCAACTGCATGTTGGACCCGTTGAGTGATAGATCTGACAATAAATGTGTTCATCCAACCTCCTCAGCAAAAGCGTTGAGCACGTTGTTGCGCCCATTTCAGTTAGCAGATTTATGGAGAACAATGTACCCGCAAGACCGCGTGTATTCACACTTTTATGCCCCGCAGAATCTATACACGAGATTAGATTGTGCTCGTGGGGTAGGAAACACTGAGTGAGTTCACACAGGCTGAATATAAAGTGCAGGTCCTTTCGGACCATGCCCCTCTGGTTGTTATTTGGCAGGTTCTTCCCCCCAACCCCCGAGCCAGGACCCCTCCTGGAGACTAATAGTTGAAGCACTGAAAGATACAGGGTTCCGTGAACATTTGAGAGGCGAGGTGAAAGAATATTTTTAGTACAACATGGGTAGCGCAGACTCAGCTGGGATGTTATGAGAGGCCTTTAAAGTAGTGGTAAGAGGGGCCGCTATAGCCAAGTCGAAAGGGATACAAGAGGTTATTGTGCGGGATCTACAAAGGACAGAAAGTCGACTAGAAAGTATAATGCAAGTAGGAAAGAAGTCCCTAGAAGAAGCCCAGGAGGTATCCCGCCTCCAACAGGAATATAAGGAACACTAGAAGAGGGTAGGCAAATTAAGTTACAAGAAATATATTGAAAGACAACACGCAGAGGAGGATAAGCTGGGACACCTGCTAGCCTGGTTATACAAAAGTGAGACCATACGTCAGACAGTCAGGGCAGTGAATGGATTAGATAGTAGGATGTGGGAGACTCAAGAAGAGGTCAATAAGTGTTTTTAGGAATATTATACACACCTGTACAAGGAATCCACGGAGGGAGTTGAGTCAGATATACAGGAAGCATTATCTGAGATCAGACTTTCCAAACTGAACAAGGAGGAGAGCGATAGCCTAGAGATACCCATTACGATGGAAGAACTAGAGAGTGTAATAAAGGAACTGCCGACTAGCAAAGTCCCATGGAGAATTCTATAAAGTGCATAGAGCTGAAATCCTTCCCCCGCTATTAGCAATGCTAAACGAGGCGCTGCACAAGGGTAAACTGCCCGGGTCCCTAAGGGAGTCGATAATTATCCCCCTCCTCAAACGGAATAAGCCAGATACAGAATGTGGATCGTATAGGCCCCTCTCGTTGCTGAATCAGGATGGGAAAATCCTTACAGAAGTCATGGCAAAGAGACTTAGACTGGTCATAGATAAGCTCATTCATCCAGACCAGACAGGATATGTGTAGAGATATCGCGAGAGCCCCGCTCTCGCGAGATCTCGCTCGCGCCATCAGCTCCGCCCCCGCGCGCTACGCGCGCATTACGGGACGAGCTGAGGACGCGGACAGCAGCGTCTTCCCGGCTCCTCCGAGCACGGGACTTATTAAAGGAGTTTTGCTGCATATTTAAGCCATAGCACCTAAACCCCAGTTGGCCACGTTGGCCCATTAAATCCTGGACACTATCCATGCACTATCTGATCCAGAGATATTGGAAATAAAGTCCTGGTGAATCCCTGCCTGGCTCCTGTCTTTCTTCAGGCACTAATATACAACATAAATTGGCGACGAGGATCACCACAGGAAACCGCGCAGAAAACATGCAGTGAGCTACACCGCCACCACCCTTTCTACAGACACCAGGTAGGCCTGTCATTCCTTGGCCACAATGGCAGCCCCTGTTCATGACGTACGTGGAGGCAATGGGTGGATCAGGATTTGCAGCGGTGAGACGCAGGGCCATGTTACTTAACGCCTTAGGGGTAGAAGGGCAAAGAATATTCGAGGGCCTTACCGCGATACCAGTAGATGACGACAATGATGATGTGTTCAAGGAGGCTGTTAGAAGAATCATTAAGAGGTTCGCCAGCAAAGAGAACACTGTACTCCATAGAATAAGGTTTTACACTCGAAAACAAGAGCAGTCCGAACCCGTCGATGACTACGTCACGAAATTAAGGGAACTAGCAGCCCTGTGTAACTTCGGCACCAATGCAGAAAACCGCATATGTGACATGCTAGTCGTCCATACCAACAGTCGCAAGGTCCAAGATAAGTTCATCCTCGAAAAAGAGCTACAGTTAGAAAAAGCCGTAGAAATTGCCAGAGCGGTGGAGGAAACCGCGGGTAGAAGGAAAGAGTTTACAGGGGCCCAAGTCCCCACTGAAATACAAGCAGTTGGATTCCGTCCAAGAAAGGAAAAGTTTGCACCAGACACGAGAGAGTCAAGAAACAGCAAGAGAGAACCCCTCAAGTGTCATAGGTGCTCCAGCACCAAACACCTGGCATTTGACAGAGAGTGCCCCGCCAGGGACAAGGAGTGTTCAGTCTGCAAACGCATAGGACACTTCTCGATAGTATGTCGATGGAGGAACAAGAAAGTCACAAGCCTCACCACAGAACACGCAAAGGAAAGGGAATCCTCGTCAGATGAGGAGGGGAGACCCACAGTCATAATGGTGAACAGCACCCGAGCCAGGAGAGAGAAGCCTCACTGCGTGATCAAAATCGATGGAAGAGAGACACGGGTCATGGCAGATTCCGGGTCGGACCTCACCATCCTACCCCTCCAGACATATAAAGACATGGTTGGTAAAGAGAAAGTGGAAGTGCTCACCACACGACACAAGCCCACGGTGTTTGGGGGGGCCTCAGTCGAACTCTTAGGGTATATCAACGGCAGAGTCGAATTCAAAGGAAGAGAAACCATCACCAGAGTCTACTTCAGCCATGAAGGGCCTGCAGTGTTGGGCTGGGATGATCAAGACAAGTTAAAAATCAGACTGGATCCCAGCACAGAAGATCAAGTCCTATCAGTCCATACGAGGAACGAATCTGTAGTCAAGAGCGATTACCCAACACTTTTCTCGGAGGAGCCGGGACACATTAAAAATTTCATTCACAAGATCGTGCTCAAAAGAAATGCCGTCCCTGTCAAGCACCGGGTGAGACCGGCACCGGCCACAGCAAGGTACACCCTTAGACAACAGCTAGACAAAATGAAGATGGAAGGAGTGATAGAAGAAATTGAAGCGTCCGAATGGCTGAGCCCAGTCGTCCTGATAAAGAAACCCCAGTCACAGGAATTAAGGGTGTGTATAGACCTGCGCAGCCTAAACTTAGAAGTTATCACGGACAACTACCCGCTCCCAAGCATAAACGAACTCATATTATTAATGAAAGAGGCCAAAATATTCTCAAAACTTGACATGAGAAACGCATATCATCAGATACAGCTCCACGAAGAATCGAAACCCCTTACAGCATTTTTCACGCCATTTGGCACATTTCAATTCACTAAAATGCCTTTCGGGTTGTCGTCAGCCGCGTCGGCCTTTCAGCGCATGATGGACGTCCTACTAAGGAAAGTCAAAAATGTAGTCTATTTTCAGGATGTCATATTGGTTTATGCAAAGGACAAGCAGACGCACGATGCCACCCTCAAAGTGGTTCTCAACAAACTACAAGATGCAGGAGTGCGTTTACGTCACGAGAAATGCTCCTTTGGAGTAAAAGAAGTTGAATATCTGGGCTACAAAATTTCGGAAAAGGGGATCAGCCCGAAAGAAAATCTTATGCAAGCCATCACCAAAGCTCCTGAATCTGCCACCAAAGAAGAGGTGAGGTCTTTTCTGGGATTGGCTGAGTACTACGCAAAATTTATACCAAAGTTTTCAGAAACCACATCACCCCTACCCGATCTACTTAAAAAGGGGACAGAATTTTCGTGGAGTGAACCTCAGAAGAGGGCGATGGACACCATAAAGCAACACATCATGAAAGCTCCATGTCTGCAACCCTTTAACCCAGAGTGGGATACGGTCATTACCACTGACGCCAGTGCGTACGGATTAGGAGCAGTGCTAACGCAGAGGAGAGGTGACACCGAACATGTGGTGGCCTTTGCGTCGAAGGCACTATCAGAGGCGGAACAGAACTACTCTACGATTGAAAAAGAAATGCTAGCATGCGCATGGGCAGTCGAACATTTCAGAACATATGTGTGGGGCACAAAGTTCAAGCTGGTGACAGATCACAAGCCGCTCATCCACATGCTCAGCCCGGGAGGCACCAAAACATCCACGCCCAGACTAGCTCGCATTGCAGCAAAACTTCAGGAATACACATTCGAAATCCATCACATCTCAGGATGGAAAAACTCGCAAGCCGACTGCATGTCGAGACTGCCCGAGAACAAGGAAAAGGCTACCACATTCCTACACGGAGAATGCATAGTCGCATCCATATCAGACATAAGGGCCCCAGACTACCTGGAACTCAGTGAGAGACACTGGGAAGAAGAAGACGGGAAGGACCCAATCATGGCCAAGATACGCAATTGGATCAAAGAAGGCTGGCCGAATGAGAAAATGCTGCCGGAGGGCATGAGAGCATATTGGAAGGTGCAAGATGAGTTGTCGGAAACGGAGGGAATAATCATGAAAATGGATCAGATCATCCCCCCCACTGGAATGAGGCGCACCATACTCTGCAGGGCCCACGCGGGACACCTAGGGAACACGATGATTCGCCGCAGGGTGAGAGAAGCTTACTGGTGGCCGTCTATGGACCAGGAAATACGCGCCATGATAGAGCGCTGCCATGAATGCCTAAACAGTGACAAAAGACTGAAAGTTCGACAGGCGCCTCTCATTCCCACGGAGATACCAGAAGCAGTATGGTCCAAAGTGGGCATTGACTTCATAGGGCCCCTGGAGGCGATGGAAACGGAACACAAATATGGCATAGTGCTGGTCGACTACTTATCCAAGTGGGTCGAAGCCGAGTTTGTCCCGAACATAACCACAGAGACGGTCATAGAGGTACTCACTGAAATTTTCCAAAGGGAAGGCCTCCCCAAAGAAGTCGTCACAGACAATGGTGTGCAACTAGTTTCCAAAGATATGGAAGCATTTTTAAGAAAGAACCACATCAAACAAAAGAAAGCGGCCTTGTATCACCCCCAAGCAAATGGACTGGTGGAGAGGGCGAACAGGTTCATAAAAGGGGCCATCCAACTGGCAACAGCGTCAGGAATGAACCCCCTCAAAACTGCCAAAGAAGCCATTGCGGCTCACAGGCTCACGCCAAATGGAATTACTCAAATATCCCCATTCAAAATGTTGAGAGGGAGGAGTGCGGCATCCACCCTCATTCCACCATGGCTGGCGAAAGTAAGGGAAGATGAAGCAGTTGACATGACGGAAGTTGTATGGCGCATGGAGAGAAACAAGACACGCATGAAATTGTGGAGTGATGAGAGAAGAAGGACGAAGCAAGCGCCCAATATAAAAGAAGGGGACTGGGTCAAAATCAAACTGCCAAGAAAGGACCAAGCCACGGGATCCCGTTATAGTCGGCCCATAAAAGTAACTCACAAAGGAACCAATCACGTCCGCACGGAAGACGGGCGCTCGTGGAACTATGAAAGGGTAGCGTTATACCAGCGAAGGCAAGAAGAAGCGAGGACCCAAGAGACACCCCACTTAGAAACCGAAAGAGATAACTGGAGAAACGAGGAACGAGAAACAGAAGGAAGCGATGGAGAAAGAGATGAAACCGAAACGGAACGAGAAGAACCATGTGAAAGTCCAGAACCAGAGCAGCAGAGACCATGCCCCGTAACCAGTGAGAGGCCCCGAAGGGAGCACAGAAGACCGGTGAGATACAATGACTATGTGGTACAGTGAACTCGTTCTGCTTTTGGAAAAAGGGAGGTGTGTAGAGATATCGCGAGAGCCCCGCTCTCGAGATCTCGCTCGCGCCATCAGCTCCGCCCCCGCGCGCTACGCGCGCATTACGGGACGAGCTGAGGATGCGGACAGCAGCGTCTTCCCGGCTCCTCCGAGCACGGGACTTATTAAAGGAGTTTTGCTGCATATTTAAGCCATAGCACCTAAACCCCAGTTGGCCACGTTGGCCCATTAAATCCTGGACACTATCCATGCACTATCTGATCCAGAGATATTGGAAATAAAGTCCTGGTGAAATCCCTGCCTGGCTCCTGTCTTTCTTCAGGCACTAATATACAACAATATGTCCCACATAGAAATATTACAAACAATATGAGGAGACGGCACCATATAATAGATTATACCCGGAAAGAGACACAGGAAGTAGCAATAGTGTCATTTGATGCAGTCAAGGCGTTTGATTCAGTCAGATGGCCCTAGCTACTACTGATTCTGGAGGAGTTCGGTATTGGGTCCACATACCTAAAATGGGTGCAGTTGCTATATAATTACCTGATAGCAAGGGTTAAAATTGGTTCCTATATCTCTGAGCAGTGGTGATTGAGTAAAGGCACGAGGCAGGGATGCCCATGGTCCCTGATGCTCTTCATCCTGGCGCTGGAACCGCTGGTGGTCTATTTAACGGAAGAGTACGGGGAGGTGTGTATCAGTACCTTGGGGGAGACACACTTGATCTCGTTATATGCAGATGATATGCTCCTGTACCTGAAGTACCCGGAGGAAAATGTACAATATGTGTTGGATGTGTTGGAACGGTATGCCGCACTGTTGGGTATTAGCGTCAACCCCCAGAAATCGAGTCTGGACCCCTTCAGAGAGTACTTTGGGAAGCCCATGCACAAACTGCCGGTACTACCAATTAAGTGGGAATTGGAAACTTTCAGGTACTTGGGAGTAGACATATACCACGACCCTAAGACAGAACATATACATAATACGGAGAAGGTGGTTAGCAAGATAGTAAACAGTATATCAATCTGGAATAGGTTACCATTGACCATGATGGAACGCGCAGCGCTACTGAAGATTGTGGTACTGCCAAGACCCCTACATTACTTTGCAAACATTCCATATACGATACCTAAAAAGTTCTTTAGGAAATTGCATATCATCTGCAGGAGCTTTATATGGCACAATTCAAAGTGCAGAGTGGCCCTATGGAAGCTCCAGAACCCATATGAACAAGGTGGAATAAAACGGCCCAATTTTGAGGTATACTTTGTGGCTAGCCAACTGCAATTTGTGGCCAGATGGCTGTCAGAGGGACAGACACCTGAATCAAGGTTATTACGAGCAGAAAGTGCTCCGTTTAAAAAAAAAGAAGCTATATGGCTACCGGATACACGCACGACCCCCGAGCTCCCTCTGTTACGCCAAGGGCGCATAATGTGGCGGAGAGCTTGTCTTTTGATGTAGAACACATCACTGTATTCCCCACAGATCCCACTGGTGGGGTTAGAAGAGGTAGATGAACAGATAAGACTCAACCTGAGGAAGAATTGGGAACCTATGTGGATAGCGACGGTAGAAGATGTGCTAAAAGAAGGGAGGCCAAAGGAGTTTGATGATTTGATATGAGACACAGGGGTACACAGGGGGCAACACATTACATATTCCCGGATCTTGGGAAGCCTATGACATAGATGGCCACGGACTGAAGAGTCCTAACAGCCAGATGAAATTATGGAGACATTTTATGATGTGTCGGAAGGAGAACACAAAGTTTCACTGATATATGAGCTATTGATGTCCAAGGTGGGAAAGGAAGTAGGACAGTCAAGGTTGCAGTGGGAAGCAGACTTACAAGAGCCAGTGTCTGACGAGATGTGGGCTAGAGCTCTAGTGTATCACAAAAAAGTGTAGAGGAATGCACAACTAAAACAGATCCAATTGTATGTGACCCTCAGAGCGTATCTGACCCCGAACAAAATAGCCAAAAAACTAAGCAGATATACAAGTATGCCCGAAGTATGGGGAGATTAATGCAGATTTGGTGCACATGTTCTGGCCGTGCGTAAAGATTAGCAGATTTTGAGGGGCGGGGGGGTGGCCATACATTGGCGACTGCAGAGATTACCCTGGATGTGAGATCACTCATGGCTTGTCTGCTAGGGGGTTTCCCTAGATCCAAACGGGCTAGACATGTCAGTAAGCTCAGAGACTTAGAATGCATACTGCCTAAACGCAGAATAGCGATGCGCTGGAAAGCATAAACAAGACCAGCAGTACAGACGCGGTGGAAAGACTTGTTAAAATGGGCTAACGCAGAGACAGTCGTGTGGCAGGAGGCGATGGATGGGAATGCAGAATGGGGGGTGGAGGCGTGCAGACAATTAATAGCGGGTCTGGCCATCACAGAACAGGGTAGCCAAACATTAGAGGAAACTCTTGGTCAAGAAGATACCGCAGCCAGTCTGGTTGCAGAAGCATGAAGAAAAGCGATGGAATAGGAGGTGCAGTGTAAGCCTGGGCAGGGGCAGAGGGAGCTGGGCGGAGGGGAAAAGTTTTTGTGAAAGGTTTGTAATGATTGATAAATCTGCAAGTTGTTATCGTTATGTTTAAAAATCAATACATTTTTTTATATAATTTAAAAAGTCAACTGAATACATTACAGGGAAAATTGATGAAATCAGCATTGCAACTAATCAGTGCCATATCGAATTGCATTATCCGGCAAAAATATGACCTGATTTCTTTAGGATGTAGGGCGGAATGGCGCGCCTTGTCAACATACAGCAAAATCATCTATCCCCCTTGAATTCCCTTTATCAAGATTTGAACATCATGATTAGGGGTTGTAGTTCCAGCTCTCGCATGACCTTTGGCAAAACAATGAAAGCAATCCTAGACTCACTGGGAGTTGATCAAATTGATTTACATAGGAGACCTGGATATGTAAAACTCAAATTATTTGAGTAAGATTGGATTGCCACTATTGATGAACTAAAAACCCTGACTACTTATTAAAATAAAAAAGTAGGAGTGAGAACCTCTAAGGAGAGCTGCTATGTCTGTGCTCTCATACTGTCATGATGCCTACCTCTAAGGAGCCAGGCTGGCCCAGCAACCCCAGAGGCAGACATCATTTTCCCCAGGGAAGTCTCAGCGGGCCCAAGTCGGGGCCCTTTGGACTCAGTCCTGGCGCCTTAGGCGCCAGGCTCATAGCGGACCCCAGAGGATATGTGTTTAAGTGCTTGGGTGCACACTTACCTGATGCAGACCTTGCTGCTTCATCCAGGCCCTCTTGAGGCCTGAATGGGACTACTTAACCTGTAGGACTACTTCACCACCCGGGTGTGGTCGGGGAAGGATACATACCTGATTGGTGGAAGGATACATACCAGGAACTTCTTCCAAGGCTATTTAAACCCCACCCGAACAGCCACACATGCTTCGCGTTGTTCTGCACCTAGCAGCTGGACGCTCACCGTGTCAGCTCCTGCATCCTGACTTCAGCCACGCCTGCCAGCACCCTGGAACACCTGCAAGGGGAGAAAGGAAGAGAATAGGAGAAGAAAAGCCCTTACCTGCTAAATCTGCATCCCGGAGTCATTTCTCCAACGGCCCTGAAAAGGAAGACATCATTTTAAAGGCATTTCGTTTCGATCGCTGCAGCGCTGCATTTTACTCACCTTTGCAAGGCGCTTCCATCTTCAGCAGCGATCTTCCGGATTCAGCTACGCCCCGGCGCCTAGAGGAAAAAAGACAAGAACAAAGGTGAGAGGGAGAAAAGGAATAAGGAAAGCTCAGTTTCCTTTTAAGTCTTACCTGTTGGATTATTCCCACTGCATTTCGGGTCCTGCCGCTTCCTGGCATCTCCGGACCCCGGCCCCTATGGGGAAAAAAGACAAAGACATTGAATGAGCGAATGCAAAGACATTACCTGAGCGCTCATCCAGAACTGTTTCACTTCGGGTCGGCGCCATATCTCCGGCACTCCGAACCCCGGCCCCTAAGGGGAAAAAGACATAAGCATTAGCGCTTGCTGCAATTAGACAACGAACATTATTATTAAGCTTGAACTTTTGAACAGAACTTTTACAGCGCCTTACCTGAACAGTCAAGCTTACCTGAACTCCCATCAATCCTCAATCCAGTGAAGTAACTGGGTTTCAACGCGCCCCTGCATCAGAAGCAGGATGGAGAGCTCATCCTTCCAAACCCTAAGGTGAGGCTTCACGGGGAATCGTGGAGGAGGTATCATGGAGGGTTGGAAGGGAGTGGGAGGCTTGAGCATTGTTCCACAGTTGGTAATACTCCCTTTTCACGCACAGGAGGGTATCCAACGAGCCAGGGAAGCCAGAATAGAGGGGCCCTTCCTGTCCATCTTCAGAGTTCTGCGCCTTCGACGCCGCGCCTCCGTGGGAACCAGGTGAGCGTTACAGAACGCGAAGCCTTACCATAATTTCCCACCTGGGCGCTATGGAGACTTCCGAGACAGATCAGCTGGCCCATCTTTTAGGGGAATTACGGGCAGAAGTGCACTCAGCCCGCCAGGAGACTAATGCTCTCAGAAGGGAACTAATCCTATCCAAGGAAAGAACTGATGATCTGGCCAAAAGTTTATTGCAGGGCCAGGCAGAGCACACTCCTTTACCTGTTTCCGGAGATATTTCTACAACAATGGGTTCGAATAACCCGGTACAAATCAATCTACCTGGACACATGCCTTTGGCCCCGCCGGAACGTTTTGCGGGGGATCCCAAGAAATATGCCGTTTTTATGAACCAATGCCGTTTACACTTTTTATGCAGGCCCGGGGCCTTCCCCAACGACCAGACCAAAGTAGCCTTTGTACTATCTTACCTCAGTGGCTGTGCTGCCGATTGGTCTATTCCATTGGTAAATCAGGATGATCCCATTCTCCGGGATTTCCAGGGCTTCCAGGCCAGCATGGAAAGATTTTTCGCTCGACACTCGCAGGGACAGGCCCTTGACAACGAACTGCTATCCTTACGACAAGGTAATCAGGATCTTTTGTCCTATAGCGCCACCTTTAATAGACTAGTTGTGGAAACCGGATGGCCTGAAAATAAAAGGATCACATTGTTTCATCGAGGCCTGCGCGGAGAGCTTAAAGATGTTATAGCTCAGGTAGTAGATCCACCCCAGGCCTGCGCAGACTACATAGACTTAGTGGTTCAACTTGATCACAGACTTCAAAATAGAAAAGCAGATCGGCTCAAGTATGAAACCAGAGTACCTATCAAGACCCACGTTAACTCCAAGAGTACTGACGTTTCCGAACCTATGCAAATTGGCAGTGTTAAAGGACCATTAACGCAGAAGGAACGAGAGAGAAGGCGACAAATGCAACTTTGTCTGTATTGCGGAACTTCCGGTCACTTTCTTCAAAGTTGTCCAGTTAAACCACCCAAGAAGGGTGTTTGGAGCCACTGATAACGAGTTATTGACACCTGGTTCGGGAAACGACCTAGCCCGACAAGCGTAGGGGTCCGCTTGCCGAGCTTGAAAACAAACTCTTTGACCTCGCATTTTGTCATGCCAATGGTGCTTGTGAACCCAAAACAGCCTCAGCAGTTGCATGCTATAAAAGCATACATAGACAGTGGAGCTATTGGAAATTACATAGACCGTGAATTGGCTTCCAGGATTAAGCTTCCTCTCCGCCCGAAAGTAGCCCAAGATGTAATTACTACAGTTGATGGAACCGAAATAGCCTCAGGGCCTGTAACGCATTCCACAGTTGAAATCACTCTGGTGGGTCAGGACGGACATCGGTAAGCAATCGTGTTTGATGTGATCAAGGCCCCACAATTTCAAGTACTTCTTGGAATCCCTTGGTTAGAAACACATAATTCGAGAATAGACTGGCGAGCAAAGAAGATAACTTTTCCTGATTGTGAACCAACCTGTTACCCAAGGAATCCAGCTATGGGTCTAGCCTCTGTAACTTCCACCCCTGTACAGCTACCATCTGAATACCAAGAATTCCAAGACGTTTTTCAGGAAGAGCAGGCTAACACCTTACCTCCCCATCGATCTTACGATTGCCAAATCGACTTGGTACCCAATGCACAACTACCTTGTAGTAGGATTTATGCTCTTACTGAACCTGAGAACCTGCATTTGCGCCAGTATTTGGATCAATACCTGGCCAATGGTTTCATTCGCCCATCAAAGTCACCAGTCTCTTCCGCTTTGTTCTTCGTACCTAAAAAGGAAGGAGACCTTAGGGCCTGTATTGACTACCGCGCCCTAAATCAGATAACGATTAAGAATTGTTACCCTTTACCCCTGGTACCTGAGCTTATCGACCAAGTAAAAGATGCTCGTGTGTACACCAAGCTAGATCTCCGAGGAGCTTACCACCTGGTACGTATAAAAGAGGGCGACGAGTGGAAGACTGCATTCCGCACCAAATTTGGGCTCTTCGAATATCAAGTAATGCCCTTCGGTTTGTGCAACGCACCTGCCGCCTTTCAGTACTTCATGAATGATGTTCTTCGGGAACTTATCGATGTTTGTGTCATCGTTTATATTGACGACATCCTGGTGTATTCCTCCTCAGAATCTGATCACAGAAACCATGTTAGGGCAGTTCTTGAGAAATTGCGCCAGCACAAATTATTTGCCAAGCTCGAAAAATGCGTTTTTCATACCACGGAAGTGGAGTTTCTCGGATTCATCCTGACACCTCAAGGAATCCGAATGGACTCGCGGAAAGTGGACGCCATTCTCAAATGGCCATCTCCTAGCTCTGTGAAGGGAGTGCAAAGCATGCTTGGCTTTGCCAATTTCTATCGAAGGTTCATCCCGGAATTTTCTCGAACTGTTCAACCCATCACAGCTCTCCTAAAGAAAAACAAACGCTTTGAATGGACTCTTGAGGCTGAACAAGCCTTTGAGGACCTGAAAACCAAATTCACCTCTGCACCTGTATTGAAGCACCCGCGCCCAGATCTCCCTTACATCGTGGAAACCGATGCATCCAGTTCGGCCATGGGAGCTGTCCTGTCGCAAAGAGACCCAGAAACTAACCAACTACACCCTGTAGCCTTTTGGTCCAGAAAATTCTCTCCACCTGAACTCAATTACGCAATTACCGACAAAGAACTACTGGCTATTAAATCAGCTTTCAAGGCTTGGCGTCACTATCTTCTCGGTGCAAGACACACCATCACCGTAATTACGGACCACAGAAATTTGCAGTATTTAAAGACGGCCAAAGCTCAATCTTCACGACAACTCCGATGGGCTTTATTCTTTGCGGAATTTGATTTTGTAATTACCTATCGCCCTGGCTGCAAGAATGGTAAGGCAGATGCCTTATCCCGGATAGGCATGGAAGAACCCAATTCGAGTTTAGAACCTGTGCCAATCATACCGGAACAAAGAATTCTGGGCTTGACTTCATTGCAAACCATTGAGGACATCCAAGCTCAAGTAAAACAGCTTTTTGACTCTTCTGCCTTACTGGAATGGAGTCAAAAGGGTCCTCACTACACCGTTAAGGATGATTTACCCTACTTCCAAGAGCGGTTATTTCTGCCAAGTAAAGAATTGCAGGAACTTGTCATTACCCGTCATCATGAATCATTAATGGAAGGACACCCCGGTATCGCGAAAACAGAAGAAAAGATCAAACGCCACTTCTGGTGGCCTTCTTGGAGAAAAGACATAAAGTCATTTGTGTTGTCTTGCGGAATCTGTGCCCAAAATAAGAGTCAAAAGAAAAGGCCAGCCGGCCTACTTCAACCTTTGGACATTCCACCAGCACCTTGGCACACCTTGTCAATGGACTTTATAACTGACCTGCCTCCTTGTGGTGGTTACAATACGATTCTCGTAATAGTGGATCTATTCTCCAAAATGGCCCATTTTATCCCTTTAAAAGGATTGCCGTCAGCTTCCACCTTGGCCAAGGAATTTATGGAAAATATAGTGCGGTTACATGGTTTCCCTTCCATATTAGTCTCAGACCGTGGAAGTCAATGTATCTCCCACTTTTGGAAGAAATGTTGCCAACTAGCACAAATAGACGTGCGGTTATCCACCAGCCACCACCCCCAGACCGACGGACAAACCGAGAGAACCAATCAGACTCTCGAGCAATATCTGCGGTGCATGTTAACCCAATCCGAGTTGAATTGGAAGGACATCCTTTGGATTGCAGAATATGCATACAACAATTCAGTGCATTCTGGAACCGGACAGACTCCTTTTTATACCCTGTATGGTCACCATCCTCGGACCTCTGACCTAGATCCACCTCTGACCCTGGAGATGCCTGCAGTAAATCACCTACATTCCACAATAACCCAAGCCTTCAAAGAAGCTACAACCCACTTACAGCAAGCCAAGAAAAAGTATAAAGAAAACGCTGATTTGCACCGAAGTAAAACTCCTCCTTACCAAGTAGGAGATCAGGTATGGCTAGCAACTAAACATCTACCCCTCAAGGGTCAGCGAAATTTTAATCCCAGATTCATTGGGCCTTACCCCATCAAAGCTATTATCAACCCAGTGGCCTTTAAACTCGATTTACCATCCAACATGCGGATTCATCCCGTTTTTCACGCATCTCTTCTAAAACCAGTACAACCTGGAACCAGACTGTCTGAGCCCCCAGGCCCTGCCCAAATTGATGGAGAATTAGAATTCGAAGTGAAAGACATTTTAGATTCCAAGATAGTTAAGTCGAAACTCTTCTATCTTGTTGATTGGAAAGGATATGGACCTCAGGAAAGATCTTGGGAACCCAGTAACTATGTTCACGCACCACGATTAATTCAAAGATTCCATCGAAGATTCCCGCACAAACCAAAACCCCCGGAGGAAAAGACCTTGGGAGGGGCCTTGAGGGGGGGTACTGTCATGATGCCTACCTCTAAGGAGCCAGGCCGGGCCCAGCAACCCCAGAGGCAGACATCATTTTCCCCAGGGAAGTCTCAGCGGGCCCAAGTCGGGGCCCTTTGGACTCAGTCCTGGCGCCTTAGGCGCCAGGCTCATAGCGGACCCCAGTCCTGGCGCCTTAGGCGCCAGGCTCATGGAAGAGGATATGTGTTTAAGTGCTTGGGTGCACACTTACCTGATGCAGACCTTGCTGCTTCATCCAGGCCCTCTTGAGGCCTGAATGGGACTACTTAACCTGTAGGACTACTTCACCACCCGGGTGTGGTCGGGGAAGGATACATACCTGATTGGTGGAAGGATACATACCAGGAACTTCTTCCAAGGCTATTTAAACCCCACCCGAACAGCCACACATGCTTCGCGTTGTTCTGCACCTAGCAGCTGGACGCTCACCGTGTCAGCTCCTGCATCCTGACTTCAGCCACGCCTGCCAGCACCCTGGAACACCTGCAAGGGGAGAAAGGAAGAGAATAGGAGAAGAAAAGCCCTTACCTGCTAAATCTGCATCCCGGAGTCATTTCTCCAACGGCCCTGAAAAGGAAGACATCATTTTAAAGGCATTTCGTTTCGATCGCTGCAGCGCTGCATTTTACTCACCTTTGCAAGGCGCTTCCATCTTCAGCAGCGATCTTCCGGATTCAGCTACGCCCCGGCGCCTAGAGGAAAAAAGACAAGAACAAAGGTGAGAGGGAGAAAAGGAATAAGGAAAGCTCAGTTTCCTTTTAAGTCTTACCTGTTGGATTATTCCCACTGCATTTCGGGTCCTGCCGCTTCCTGGCATCTCCAGACCCCGGCCCCTATGGGGAAAAAAGACAAAGACATTGAATGAGCGAATGCAAAGACATTACCTGAGCGCTCATCCAGAACTGTTTCACTTCGGGTCGGCGCCATATCTCCGGCACTCCGAACCCCGGCCCCTAAGGGGAAAAAGACATAAGCATTAGCGCTTGCTGCAATTAGACAACGAACATTATTATTAAGCTTGAACTTTTGAACAGAACTTTTACAGCGCCTTACCTGAACAGTCAAGCTTACCTGAACTCCCATCAATCCTCAATCCAGTGAAGTAACTGGGTTTCAACGCGCCCCTGCATCAGAAGCAGGATGGAGAGCTCATCCTTCCAAACCCTAAGGTGAGGCTTCACGGGGAATCGTGGAGGAGGTATCGTGGAGGGTTGGAAGGGAGTGGGAGGCTTGAGCATTGTTCCACAGTTGGTAATACTCCCTTTTCACGCACAGGAGGGTATCCAACGAGCCAGGGAAGCCAGAATAGAGGGGCCCTTCCTGTCCATCTTCAGAGTTCTGCGCCTTCGACGCCGCGCCTCCGTGGGAACCAGGTGAGCGTTACACATACCTTATGCCATGTGGAATTCTAAACTATTCATAGCTATAGAAGTAGCAATCCAGAAAGCTCATTGCCTGAGACACCTTGCAGACTGGCATACAAGAGGTCAGTTCCAGGGTCGAACAGCATCCTTGGTATGGTGACTGAGAAGACAGCTCCAGAAGTAGATGATTATGTGCAAGATTTAACAACAAGAGAGAGACCCCATACCAGAGATCACGTGATAAGATATGAACAGCCTGGAATGAATGGAGCAGGAATCAGATGGAAAGTAAACAAAATGTTTGATTGTCAAGGAAAGAATTACAAAGAGATTCGAAGATGCAAGGAGGGAGGTCAGCTGCAAATCAAGGGAACAGTGCTTGTTCCAAATGGATGAATGGAAGGCCTGATTGTGTTCAGAGCTTTAGCACTGATGGGACTCTATGAACCAGTGCTAGATACTGCAGAAAAAGAATGCAAGCCTCATTGGTCGAAGATTGCAAAGTTGCTGACATGGGTTGATGATAAAGGAGGCCTGTTGCAGATGGTGCCCCTGACTAGCGCAGAACTATGCTTCAGAAGCAATGGCAGGAGAAAAGTTGGAGTGAATCAACAGTGCGGCCGAATTTTCGATGTACCAGGAATGCAGGATGGAACAGTAGTGCTAATGGACCATTACTGGGCCTCCGGATCCAAAGCATATATGAAGTTGCCCAAGGAATGAGGAGGGCTGTGTTCTATGGTGATCGTCCATGTTCAAGCATTGGTGATTCCAAAGAGTGACCTGAACATTGATGAATTCCCAAAAGCAGAAGCTCACCTGAGGAAGAGGAGATCAGTTGAATTTCTCAATCGAACAAAGAGGGAGAACTACTTTTCAGCTAAATCCATAGAAGGTTTTGATGCTATTCCATATGAACACAGATTGTTTAGTCAGCCTTCGGCAGTATTTGTGACAATCATCATGCCAGTGATCCAGATTATGGCGAATGCCAAATGGTTACAGATTACCAGATGGGATTCAACGTGATCAAAAAAGAGCTAAGAGCCATAAGACTGATGACTCTTCAGAATAGATATGTCCTGGACATGATTACAGCTATGGATGGAGGTGTTTGTGCCAAAATCAGAAAATCATGTTGCACATTCATACCCTCTCATGATGACGAGAACGGGACCTTGCCAGAGGCCATTACGATGCAGACTAATTTGAACATCAAAATGGAAGATGAGACACCAGATATTTCAGATGACAGCTGGTTTGCATCAATCTTCTCATGGGTTCAAGTTCCTGGTAGCACTATTGGTGATGATCATATTCGGATTCTGTGTGATCAGAATAATAATCACACAGTGCAAGAAGACAGCAAAGAAAGCAGTAGGAATGAAGATTATGATCGATGTTGAGTCTGGGTTTGGACCCAAAGAGCTGACAGATGAAGAAATCAGAACATATGTAGAAGTGAGCATTCTTGCTCCTGAGGGAACAAAGTTCCTGTATCCCAGAAACCACAAGAAGTATGTGGGAAGATGGATCTACTGCAGTGCAAATGGACAATGTAGTCACATGACCTGGAGTGTTGATGAACATGTAAAATCAGCAGGATCTCTGAAAGGAGTAATAAAGATATGTTGCGTCATTATAAGCTTGCCGGTCCGGAAACGTTACCAGTAAGCTTGCCGGTACCGTTGTTTCGGGTCCAGCAAACTACGAGTTCTGCGAGCGGGTGCCTTTCAGCCTGCCAGGTTTGACCTGGCGGCTGGAACTACAACTGCTCGCAGACACTGACGGTAGCACCGGCACCATTCATAATGGTGCCGGTGCTACTGTCCTCCCCATTCCCATGGAGCCCTATGGGGCTCAAATGGGAATGGGGAGTAGTTTTATCTGGCGCCCGGGAATGGGCAATTACCGGGTCGGCCCGGGCTGAAATGCCACGGTAATTGCCATTCCCGGGTGCCGGAAAATTCATGACCCCGGTGGCAGCCGTGCCTGTATTTACCGGCACGGCTACCGCCAGAGTCATAATGAGGCCCATGGACTCCAAATAAGCATTTTTTAAGATGAGTATGTCTGGATGTGCAGATTGATGGCACAGTGGTCGATGAATCAACCAGGAGGGGGAGGTGTAGAGGAGGATCCAAATGCCTCAACCGGAAGTCCCAATCCCATTCTTCCTATATGTTGGAAGCCAGAAATGACGACATGCACAATGCCAGTATTGGTATCTATCCCACGAAGAATCCTCGAAACTAGGTATCCATTGAGAAAGCTCTATTTAACGTACGCGCTGAGAAATGACAGCCTCTTAAAGGACGTTTTTGAAGAAGTGTGAAGTGACAAAGGCAAGAGACTGGTGACATCACATGAAGCGGGGATAACGCACTAAGAAGAGATGCCAAAGAAGAAAGTATTTGGACATTATAGAATCTGATGGCGAAGTGAAGAGTTGAGTAACATTTCATGTGCGGGAATGAAGATTGCACGTACAAGAGCACTAAATAAAAAGCAAATTGCTTTATAACTGTACAGATGCTGTAACGCAAGTAGACTAAGTAATCATAAGGCTGGCTATACGTAGCAAATAGACTGCAGGCGGTGCCGCCAATATATATATATATATATGTGGAGGGTCTGGGTTGGCTCTAGAATTGGAACCTGCCCGTGCTGAGCGCCACTTCTAGCTGGGTTGGAAGAATGTTCTGGTGTCGCAAGATCACAGGAGTGGGTTGGGGTTTAGCCTGGACCCCAATTTGGTGCGTAGGAGAAGTGGGTTTGCTTCAAACCCACTCCAAATACCATTAATAAAAGCGAACCTGTATCGCACTAACTACCGTGTTAGAAGGATTATTTATCCCGAAATTTGAAGCAAGATAACCAGGAGCAAACCCACTTCTCCTATATACATATGTGTGTGTGTGTATAGAATCTGGATGTTCCACGTCATGTTTAAACAAACTAGGACCCCATGAGCAGAAAGGGCTGAAAGTGTAGCACAGTAGAAGAAAACAGCTGACGATGAAGGAAGATTCAAGAAGGCTTTTCTGGCCCAGTGTCAAGGGTTGAGGCAGTCAAGAAACTGGTTATCTATTTGAGAAGATACAATGAACGTGAGAAGCAAGGCGAGCTCCTGTTAAGGTGTAATGAAAAAACACTATGGGTGCCAAGTCTCATTTAATAGTATTAAAGGTGAGGAAGGAGCTCAAACACGTCTCCTGTCACATGGTCCAGATGGAAATAGACTTTGGCCAAGCCACATTGAGACTGAAGATAAGACTGTGCTCACACTCCCTTTTATTCTCAGGTGTAGTGATACTTTGCAAGGGCGAGTTCAAAGACAATTTGAATGGCAGACAGCAGGAGTGATGATGGGCTAGTTGGGTGGGAAGGCATGGTCAAGTCCACCCACAAGCACCTGGGGTACCAGCTTGCGTGCTGCTATCGAGTGGAATATTCCAGAAGGGTACAAGCATGCCAACCAATCATAGAGGGCCACGTAGCAAAGAGCCCTATAGTTTGAGAGCCAATGAAACACTGTGTATTTGATGACAACGAAGATGACTTGCACTAGGGGTGGGCATACGTTGTCCGCCTGACTATAGAGACCCAATCATAATCCTATCCCCCATAGAAAGTATACTAAGATGTTCCCCTTAAGACTATCACAACCACAAGTAGGTTTTCTTATTTTGCCACGTAGTATGACGTCAATGATGACACATTTTTGCTATAAATGTGTATTATTTCATGTAACACGCTGAGAGACTTGAGCGAACGTCCGTTGATGTCGGTTGTACTCCCTGTTTTAGACAATTGCAAATAAAACAGCTAAGTTTTGCCAACTTCCTGAGTCGATCTTATTATTGGTGTCAGGGTAAATTCTGCATCCCCATCCATCCAATAAATCGTTACATTCCCTTAAAGGGCCTATGGGTTCAGTGTTTATTGGGACCTTACAAATAGCTTTGGCCAAGGGTTCTCGGGTAGTTCTTAGGGCTGAGAGGGCTCTTGGGAAATGGGTGCTAGGGCCGTCTTCCCCCCAATGTCAAAAACAAAGAGGTGATGGCTGTAAGGTTTAGACTTAATCTTAACCACTGGCAATGCTCTGGGCAACCCTCCAGATCACTGTTCTTCGCCTGCCAAGCCATTACAGAAGGGAAAGACCATATGCAAATCAGGCTTGGCTCCACCCCAAAAGGGGCAGTCCAGCCCGAACTGCTAGGCCACATCCCTTCTGCTCGAGACCACACACATCCCCAAACATGTTTCGCCCTTGTTGGGGCTCATCAGTGAGGAGTAGCTTGGGTCTCTAGGCCCAGCAGGCACGGGACCCACGTCTGGGCATACCCGTCCCACTCGGGGTGACATAGCAAAAACAAAGAGGTGATGGCTGGAAGGTTTAGACTTAATCTTAACCACTGGCAATGCTCTGGGCAACCCTCCAGACCACCGTTCTTCACCTGCCAAGCCATTACAGAAGGGAAAGACCATATGCAAATCAGGCTTGGCTCCACCCCAAAAGGGGCAGTCCAGCCCGAACTGCTAGGCCACATCCCTTCTGCACGAGACCACAAGCATCCCCAAACATGTTTCGCCCTTGTTGGGGCTCATCAGTGAGGAGTAGCTTGGGTCTCTAGGCCCAGCAGGCACGGGACCCACGTCTGGGCATACCCGTCCAACTCGGGGTGACATAGCAAAAACAAAGAGGTGATGGCTGGAAGGTTTAGACTTAATCTTAACCGCTGGCAATGCTCTGGGCAACCCTCCAGACCACCGTTCTTCGCCTGCCAAGCCATTACAGAAGGGAAAGACCATCTGCAAATCAGGCTTGGCTCCACCCCAAAAGGGGCAGTCCAGCCCGAACTGCTAGGCCACATCCCTTCTGCACGAGACCACAAGCATTCCCAAACATGTTTCGCCCTTGTTGGGGCTCATCAGTGAGGAGTAGCTTGGGTCTCTAGGCCCAGCAGGCACGGGACCCACGTCTGGGCATACCCGTCCCACTCGGGGTGACATAGCAAAAACAAAGAGGTGATGGCTGGAAGGTTTAGACTTAATCTTAACCACTGGCAATGCTCTGGGCAACCCTCCAGATCACTGTTCTTCGCCTGCCAAGCCATTACAGAAGCGAAAGACCATATGCAAATCAGGCTTGGCTCCACCCCAAAAGGGGCAGTCCAGCCCGAACTGCTAGGCCACATCCCTTCTGCTCGAGACCACACGCATCCCCAAACATGTTTCGCCCTTGTTGGGGCTCATCAGTGAGGAGTAGCTTGGGTCTCTAGGCCCAGCAGGCACGGGACCCACGTCTGGGCATACCCGTCCCACTCGGGGTGACATAGCAAAAACAAAGAGGTGATGGCTGGAAGGTTTAGACTTAATCTTAACCACTGGCAATGCTCTGGGCAACCCTCCAGACCACCGTTCTTCACCTGCCAAGCCATTACAGAAGGGAAAGACCATATGCAAATCAGGCTTGGCTCCAGCCCAAAAGGGGCAGTCCAGCCCGAACTGCTAGGCCACATCCCTTCTGCACGAGACCACAAGCATCCCCAAACATGTTTCGCCCTTGTTGGGGCTCATCAGTGAGGAGTAGCTTGGGTCTCTAGGCCCAGCAGGCACGGGACCCACGTCTGGGCATACCCGTCCAACTCGGGGTGACATAGCAAAAACAAAGAGGTGATGGCTGGAAGGTTTAGACTTAATCTTAACCACTGGCAATGCTCTGGGCAACCCTCCAGACCACCGTTCTTCGCCTGCCAAGCCATTACAGAAGGGAAAGACCATCTGCAAATCAGGCTTGGCTCCACCCCAAAAGGGGCAGTCCAGCCCGAACTGCTAGGCCACATCCCTTCTGCACGAGACCACAAGCATCCCCAAACATGTTTCGCCCTTGTTGGGGCTCATCAGTGAGGAGTAGCTTGGGTCTCTAGGCCGAGCAGGCACGGGACCCACGTCTGGGCATACCCGTCCCACTCGGGGTGACATAGCAAAAACAAAGAGGTGATGGCTGGAAGGTTTAGACTTAATCTTAACCACTGGCAATGCTCTGGGCAACCCTCCAGACCACCGTTCTTCGCCTGCCAAGCCATTACAGAAGGGAAAGACCATATGCAAATCAGGCTTGGCTCCACCCCAAAAGGGGCAGTCCAGGCCGAACTGCTAGGCCACATCCCTTCTGCACGAGACCACAAGCATCCCCAAACATGTTTCGCCCTTGTTGGGGCTCATCAGTGAGGAGTAGCTTGGGTCTCTAGGCCCAGCAGGCACGGGACCCACATCTGGGCATACCCGTCCCACTCGGGGTGACATAGCAAAAACAAAGAGGTGATGGCTGGAAGGTTTAGACTTAATCTTAACCACTGGCAATGCTCTGGGCAACCCTCCAGACCACCGTTCTTCGCCTGCCAAGCCATTACAGAAGGGAAAGACCATATGCAAATCAGGCTTGGCTCCACCCCAAAAGGGGCAGTCCAGCCCGAACTGCTAGGCCACATCCCTTCTGCACGAGACCACAAGCATCCCCAAACATGTTTCGCCCTTGTTGGGGCTCATCAGTGAGGAGTAGCTTGGGTCTCTAGGCCCAGCAGGCACGGGACCCACGTCTGGGCATACCCGTCCCACTCGGGGTGACATAGCAAAAACAAAGAGGTGATGGCTGGAAGGTTTAGACTTAATCTTAACCACTGGCAATGCTCTGGGCAACCCTCCAGACCACCGTTCTTCGCCTGCCAAGCCATTACAGAAGGGAAAGACCATATGCAAATCAGGCTTGGCTCCACCCCAAAAGGGGCAGTCCAGCCCGAACTGCTAGGCCACATCCCTTCTGCACGAGACCACAAGCATCCCCAAACATGTTTCGCCCTTGTTGGGGCTCATCAGTGAGGAGTAGCTTGGGTCTCTAGGCCCAGCAGGCACGGGACACACGTCCGGGCATACCCGTCCCACTCGGGGTGACATAGCAAAAACAAAGAGGTGATGGCTGGAAGGTTTAGACTTAATCTTAACCACTGGCAATGCTCTGGGCAACCCTCCAGACAACCGTTCTTCGTCTGCCAAGCCATTACAGAAGGGAAAGACCATATGCAAATCAGGCTTGGCTCCACCCCAAAAGGGGCAGTCCAGCCCGAACTGCTAGGCCACATCCTTTCTGCACGAGACCACAAGCATCCCCAAACATGTTTCGCCCTTGTTGGGGCTCATCAGTGAGGAGTAGCTTGGGTCTCTAGGCCCAGCAGGCACGGGACCCACGTCTGGGCATACCCGTCCCACTCGGGGTGACATAGCAACAACAAAGAGGTGATGGCTGGAAGGTTTAGACTTAATCTTAACCACTGGCAATGCTCTGGGCAAACCTCCAGACCACCGTTCTTTGCCTGCCAAGCCATTACAGAAGGGAAAGACCATATGCAAATCAGGCTTGGCTCCACCCCAAAAGGGGCAGTCCAGCCCGAACTGCTAGGCCACATCCCTTCTGCACGAGACCACAAGCATCCCCAAACATGTTTCGCCCTTGTTGGGGCTCATCAGTGAGGAGTAGCTTGGGTCTCTAGGCCCAGCAGGCACGGGACACACGTCCGGGCATACCCGTCCCACTCGGGGTGACATAGCAAAAACAAAGAGGTGATGGCTGGAAGGTTTAGACTTAATCTTAACCACTGGCAATGCTCTGGGCAACCCTCCAGACAACCGTTCTTCGTCTGCCAAGCCATTACAGAAGGGAAAGACCATATGCAAATCAGGCTTGGCTCCACCCCAAAAGGGGCAGTCCAGCCCGAACTGCTAGGCCACATCCTTTCTGCACGAGACCACAAGCATCCCCAAACATGTTTCGCCCTTGTTGGGGCTCATCAGTGAGGAGTAGCTTGGGTCTCTAGGCCCAGCAGGCACGGGACCCACGTCTAGGCATACCCGTCCCACTCGGGGTGACATAGCAACAACAAAGAGGTGATGGCTGGAAGGTTTAGACTTAATCTTAACCACTGGCAATGCTCTGGGCAAACCTCCAGACCACCGTTCTTTGCCTGCCAAGCCATTACAGAAGGGAAAGACCATATGCAAATCAGGCTTGGCTCCACCCCAAAAGGGGCAGTCCAGCCCGAACTGCTACGCCACATCCCTTCTGCACGAGACCACAAGCATCCCCAAACATGTTTCGCCCTTGTTGGGGCTCATCAGTAAGGAGTAGCTTGGGTCTCTAGGCACAGCGGGCACGGGACCCATGTCTGGGCATACCCGTCCCACTCGGGGTGACATAGCAAAAACAAAGAGGTGATGGCTGGAAGGTTTAGACTTAATCTTAACCACTGGCAATGCTCTGGGCAACCCTCCAGACCACCGTTCTTCGCCTGCCAAGCCATTACAGAAGGGAAAGACCATATGCAAATCAGGCTTGGCTCCACCCCAAAAGGGGCAGTCCAGCCCGAACTGCTAGGCCACATCCCTTCTGCACGAGACCACAAGCATCCCCAAACATGTTTCGCCCTTGTTGGGGCTCATCAGTGAGGAGTAGCTTGGGTCTCTAGGCCCAGCAGGCACGGGACACACGTCCGGGCATACCCGTCCCACTCGGGGTGACATAGCAAAAACAAAGAGGTGATGGCTGGAAGGTTTAGACTTAATCTTAACCACTGGCAATGCTCTGGGCAACCCTCCAGACAACCGTTCTTCGTCTGCCAAGCCATTACAGAAGGGAAAGACCATATGCAAATCAGGCTTGGCTCCACCCCAAAAGGGGCAGTCCAGCCCGAACTGCTAGGCCACATCCTTTCTGCACGAGACCACAAGCATCCCCAAACATGTTTCGCCCTTGATGGGGCTCATCAGTGAGGAGTAGCTTGGGTCTCTAGGCCCAGCAGGCACGGGACCCACGTCTGGGCATACCCGTCCCACTCGGGGTGACATAGCAACAACAAAGAGGTGATGGCTGGAAGGTTTAGACTTAATCTTAACCACTGGCAATGCTCTGGGCAAACCTCCAGACCACCGTTCTTTGCCTGCCAAGCCATTACAGAAGGGAAAGACCATATGCAAATCAGGCTTGGCTCCACCCCAAAAGGGGCAGTCCAGCCCGAACTGCTACGCCACATCCCTTCTGCACGAGACCACAAGCATCCCCAAACATGTTTCGCCCTTGTTGGGGCTCATCAGTAAGGAGTAGCTTGGGTCTCTAGGCACAGCGGGCACGGGACCCATGTCTGGGCATACCCGTCCCACTCGGGGTGACATAGCAAAAACAAAGAGGTGATGGCTGGAAGGTTTAGACTTAATCTTAACCACTGGCAATGCTCTGGGAAACCCTCCAGACCACCGTTCTTCGCCTGCCAAGCCATTCCAGAAGGGAAAGACCATATGCAAATCAGGCTTGGCTCCACCCCAAAAGGGGCAGTCCAGGCCGAACTGCTAGGCCACATCCCTTCTGCACGAGACCACAAGCATCCCCAAACATGTTTCGCCCTTGTTGGGGCTCATCAGTGAGGAGTAGCTTGGGTCTCTAGGCCCAGCAGGCACGGGACCCACGTCTGGGCATACCCGTCCCACTCGGGGTGACATAGCAAAAAAAAAAGAGGTGATGGCTGGAAGGTTTAGACTTAATCTTAACCACTGGCAATGCTCTGGGCAACCCTCCAGACCACCGTTCTTCGCCTGCCAAGCCATTACAGAAGGGAAAGACCATATGCAAATCAGGCTTGGCTCCACCCCAAAAGGGGCAGTCCAGCCCGAACTGCTAGGCCACATCCCTTCTGCACGAGACCACAAGCATCCCCAAACATGCTTCGCCCTTGTTGGGGCTCATCAGTGAGGAGTAGCTTGGGTCTCTAGGCCCAGCAGGCACGGGACCCACGTCTGGGCATACCCGTCCCACTCGGGGTGACATAGCAAAAACAAAGAGGTGATGGCTGGAAGGTTTAGACTTAATCTTAACCACTGGCAATGCTCTGGGCAACCCTCCAGACCACCGTTCTTCGCCTGCCAAGCCATTACAGAAGGGAAAGACCATATGCAAATCAGGCTTGGCTCCACCCCAAAAGGGGCAGTCCAGGCCGAACTGCTAGGCCACATCCCTTCTGCACGAGACCACAAGCATCCCCAAACATGTTTCGCCCTTGTTGGGGCTCATCAGTGAGGAGTAGCTTGGGTCTCTAGGCCCAGCAGGCACGGGACCCACGTCTGGGCATACCCGTCCCACTCGGGGTGACATAGCAAAAACAAAGAGTTGATGGCTGGAAGGTTTAGACTTAATCTTAACCACTGGCAATGCTCTGGGCAACCCTCCAGACCACAGTTCTTCGCCTGCCAAGCCATTACAGAAGGGAAAGACCATATGCAAATCAGGCTTGGCTCCACCCCGAAATGCTAGGCCACATCCCTTCTGCACGAGACCACAAGCATCCCCAAACATGTTTCGCCCTTGTTGGGGCTCATCAGTGAGGAGTAGCTTGGGTCTCTATGCCCAGCAGGCACGGGACCCACGTCTGGGCATACCCGTCCCACTCGGCGTGACATAGCAAAAACAAAGAGGTAATGGCTGGAAGGTTTAGACTTAATCCTAACCACTGGCAATGCTCTGGGCAACCCTCCAGACCACCGTTCTTCGCCTGCCAAGCCATTACAGAAGAGAAAAACCATATGCAAATCAGGCTTGGCTCCACCCCAAAAGGGGCAGTCCAGCCCGAACTGCTAGGGCACATCCCTTCTGCACGAGACCACAAGCATCCCCAAACATGTTTCGCCCTTGTTGGGGCTCGTCAGTGAGGAGTAGCTTGGGTCTCTAGGCCCAGCAGGCACGGGACCCACGTCTGGGCATACCCGTCCCACTCGGGGTGACATAGCAACAACAAAGAGGTGATGGCTGGAAGGTTTAGACTTAATCTTAACCACTGGCAATGCTCTGGGCAACCCTCCAGACCACCGTTCTTCGCCTGCCAAGCCATTACAGAAGGGAAAGACCATATGCAAATCAGGCTTGGCTCCACCCCAAAAGGGGCAGTCCAGCCCGAACTGCTAGGCCACATCCCTTCTGCACGAGACCACAAGCATCCCCAAACATGTTTCGCCCTTGTTGGGGCTCATCAGTGAGGAGTAGCTTGGGTCTCTAGGCCCAGCAGGCACGGGACCCACGTCTGGGCATACCTGTCCCACTCGGGGTGACATAGCAAAAACAAAGAGGTGATGGCTGGAAGGTTTAGACTTAATCTTAACCACTGGCAATGCTCTGGGCAACCCTCCAGACCACCGTTCTTCGCCTGCCAAGCCATTACAGAAGGGAAAGACCATATGCAAATCAGGCTTGGCTCCACCCCAAAAGGGGCAGTCCAGCCCGAACTGCTAGGCCACATCCCTTCTGCACGAGACCACAAGCATCCCCAAACATCTTTCGCCCTTGTTGGGGCTCATCATTGAGGAGTAGCTTGGGTCTCTAGGCGCAGCAGGCACGGGACCCACGTCTGGGCATACCCGTCCCACTCGGGGTGACATAGCAAAAACAAAGAGGTGATGGCTGGAAGGTTTAGACTTAATCTTAACCACTGGCAATGCTCTGGGCAACCCTCCAGACCACCGTTCTTCGCCTGCCAAGCCATTACAGAAGGGAAAGACCATATGCAAATCAGGCTTGGCTCCACCCCAAAAGGGGCAGTCCAGGCCGAACTGCTAGGCCACATCCCTTCTGCACGAGACCACAAGCATCCCCAAACATGTTTCGCCCTTGTTGGGGCTCATCAGTGAGGAGTAGCTTGGGTCTCTAGGCCCAGCAGGCACGGGACCCACGTCTGGGCATACCCGTCCCACTCGGGGTGACATAGCAAAAACAAAGAGTTGATGGCTGGAAGGTTTAGACTTAATCTTAACCACTGGCAATGCTCTGGGCAACCCTCCAGACCACAGTTCTTCGCCTGCCAAGCCATTACAGAAGGGAAAGACCACATGCAAATCAGGCTTGGCTCCACCCCGAAATGCTAGGCCACATCCCTTCTGCACGAGACCACAAGCATCCCCAAACATGTTTCGCCCTTGTTGGGGCTCATCAGTGAGGAGTAGCTTGGGTCTCTAGGCCCAGCAGGCACGGGACCCACGTCTGGGCATACCCGTCCCACTCGGCGTGACATAGCAAAAACAAAGAGGTAATGGCTGGAAGGTTTAGACTTAATCTTAACCACTGGCAATGCTCTGGGCAACCCTCCAGACCACCGTTCTTCGCCTGCCAAGCCATTACAGAAGAGAAAGACCATATGCAAATCAGGCTTGGCTCCACCCCAAAAGGGGCAGTCCAGCCCGAACTGCTAGGGCACATCCCTTCTGCACGAGACCACAAGCATCCCCAAACATGTTTCGCCCTTGTTGGGGCTCGTCAGTGAGGAGTAGCTTGGGTCTCTAGGCCCAGCAGGCACGGGACCCACGTCTGGGCATACCCGTCCCACTCGGGGTGACATAGCAACAACAAAGAGGTGATGGCTGGAAGGTTTAGACTTAATCTTAACCACTGGCAATGCTCTGGGCAACCCTCCAGACCACCGTTCTTCACCTGCCAAGCCATTACAGAAGGGAAAGACCATATGCAAATCAGGCTTGGCTCCACCCCAAAAGGGGCAGTCCAGCCCGAACTGCTAGGCCACATCCCTTCTGCACGAGACCACAAGCATCCCCAAACATGTTTCGCCCTTGTTGGGGCTCATCAGTGAGGAGTAGCTTGGGTCTCTAGGCCCAGCAGGCTCGGGACCCACGTCTGAGCATACCCGTCCCACTCGGGGTGACATAGCAAAAACAAAGAGGTGATGGCTGGAAGGTTTAGACTTAATCTTAACCACTGGCAATGCTCTGGGCAACCCTTCAGACCACCGTTCTTCGCCTGCCAAGCCATTACAGAAGGGAAAGACCATATGCAAATCAGGCTTGGCTCCACCCCAAAAGGGGCTGTCCAGCCCGAACTGCTAGGCCACATCCCTTCTGCACGAGACCACAAGCATCCCCAAACATGTTTCGCCCTTGTTGGGGCTCATCAGTGAGGAGTAGCTTGGGTCTCTAGGCCCAGCAGGCACGGGACCCACGTCTGGGCATACCCGTCCCACTCGGGGTAACATAGCAAAAACAAAGAGGTGATGGCTGGAAGTTTTAGACTGGAGGGTTGCCCAGAGCTTTGACCGTGGTTATGATTAATTCAAAACCTTCCAGCCATCACCCTTCTGTTTTGCTAAAGTCACCCCGAGTGGGACGGGTATGCCCAGACGTGGGTCCCGAGTCTGCCAGGCCTAGAGACCCAAGCTACTCCTCACTGATGACGCCCAACAAGGCTGAAACATGTCTGGGGATGCTTGTGGTCTCGTGTAGAAGGGATGTGACCTAGCAGTTCGGGCTGGACTGCCCCTTTTGGGGTAGGACCAAGCCTGATTTGCATATGGTTTTTCCCCTTCTGTAATGGCTTGGCAGGCTGAAAAACGATGGTCTGGAGGGTTGCCCAGAGCTTTGCCCGTGGTTATGATTAATTCAAAACCTTCCAGCCATCACCCTTCTGTTTTGCTAAAGCTTCCCCCCAATGTCCCTGGTCTTCCCCACCTCCCTAATCCAGGCGTTCATAACGGGAGGTTAGTAGCTACCGCCAGGTGACCTGTACTGACTCTTGTTCTTTTTAAGACTTAAGTGCAACTTGCCTAAATCGTTGGCTACCTGACTCCATGGGGGTCTTCTAACTCTCCCTCTTCTAAACCTGCTTAGTGTTCTAGGGGTGTTATGGGGTGGTGCCTCCTTACACACAGGTCCACCTGCTCGTCTTGCACACACTGTCTCCCCTGACCTTTCCCTGCACTATGTCCCAAGATATCCTCCACTCACTGTACTACTGTCCCTCCGATCACTCACTCTGCCGTTCCACCTCTTGCCTTTGCTCTGACTTCTCTTCTCAACTCTTTTGCTTTTTACTGTCGCTACCTCCTGTTACCTCTGTTGTTCCCTTCCTCTAAATCTACTTCCTTGCCTCTTGCTATTCTTGTTATAAACACTCTCTCTACTCCTACCACTGGCGACTCGTATTCTCCCACTCCTATTTTTCTTACTCTTACTAACACTATCCCTTTACTTCCATTACCTCCTGTGAATCTATTGATCTTTCTGCTCATTAGTGTGCACTATTGCCCTTTACTACCAACTACCACTCTACTGCCTATACCACTTACTTGCTGCTCCCTCTACCTACTGCCTCCATTCTACACCATCACTCACACATACTCCACAGACCCCCTCCATATAATAGTCTCAGCACTCCGTTTGCTCTTGCCTTTTCTAGTCTCTCGGACATCGTCCACCTGACCTACACTAAATCCTTCACACACCTTTACTTAAATCGCCTCCCACCCTCCAGGTTTGAACAACTTACCTTAGCGAATCACTTACCTTCCTTGATGGGGTGTGTAGGGGGAGGCCATGGGAGGGCTTAAGAGGACTTGAAAGCTCTGTCCCTTTCCAACAGACCCTAATGGGGTCCAGGGACGTTGGATATGGAAGGGCTCCAGGGGGCCTTTTAATGTAGTAGTCATATCCCTGGTGGCCTATTGGGCTATTCTTAAGGCATTTTAAAAACAATCCCTGGTAGGCTAGTGGTGTAAGGCATTTATTTAATAAGTAAAAAGTCCCTTATGGATTAGTGAAGGCTCCCTGCTTGCGTGGGCTCCAGCAGACAGTCTGCTGGAGCCGTGCTGGTGTTGTAGTTGATGCAGCTCCCCTTGGTGCCGTGATGCATCATTGCCTCGTCCTGCAACTGGTGTTGCCACGTGCCACCGCTCCTACAGGCATCTCCTTGCACTGTGGTGCTGCTCCGACTGCAGAGGGGTCCTTCCTGCCCCCGCCACCTGCATTCTTCAGGTAAGGAAGAGTGGGAGGGGACCTGCCCTCACTCCGGCACCGGTCGGGTTGTTGGGGTGGGTCTGACTCCGTCCTCCTCTTGACAGCCTGAAAGCAGGCCCTGTCACAAGAGGCGGGATGGATTGCCACTTCAGCAGTAACAGGTGGCATGTATGCTGCTATTTATGTATAGTCAACCAAGTTGCAAGATACTATTCAAACAAGGTTTGGCAGCTTTTGGATATGTAAATCTGTGTGTACGAGGCGTGAGAATCCGATGCACCCTGTTTCAGCAGTTTTGGCGAACCCCCGTGGCTGCAGAGCCTCTTTCGGCACAGCCACAACTCTGTGCCGCTTATTTGGCGCGAGGACAATTTAGGTGCAGCTGCTAAATGTCAGCATTTTACAGCCGTTGTGTAAATTGCACTTGCGCCACAATGAGCACCATACACTTGGTTTCATTTAATACAAAATAAATATCATTTTGTTTAAAACACCAACTAAGTAAGTTGCTGGCAATGTAAACCCAGGTCGTGACAGTTTAAAGCCCAGCTTTTAAACGCAAGCCCAAATGAAGCTTTTTGTATTGTGCCGTGAAATCTGTGAGTATCTTATTTGCTTTTACCAATTTCATTAAATAGGAATTCTATTTCTATTAGAGGGCAATTTTAGTGACTTGGTGAAAATGTGTGCTAGTCAGGGTGCACCTTAACACACCTGAGCCTATAGGTCCCTGCACCCTGCTGGCTGCGGCCAACAGTGCGGCCAAGAGGGGAGGTGTGTCAAAGCAGCTGAGCCAAAACGTCGAGTGCCAAATGGTTCGTGCCTAAATATCCTGCTTGGGTTAACATGCTTTACAGAGGCTGCCAACTAGTGGTTCGTGTGGAGTGTTGTTATTTTTCGAATTTGAAAAAGGGAGCATCGATGAGTACTCGTCATACTATCCCTATCCTACGTCTATGGGTACCCAGGAACCCTCATGTGTAAACTTCCTCGGATTGTTTTTTTCTGCTATTAGATTCGATGTAAAATGCAGAGCTCTGATTATTATAGACCTCAAACGACAGGGTATCTATCATCTGTCTTTTTGAGGCTGAAGCAACGTGTGTGTAAAACCTGGAACGTGCCGGTACGTGCCGGTACGTGCCGGTACGTGCCGGTACGTGCCGGAATGCCACCCTAAAATATAAAACGGCAGTGAAACTCACCTGAAAATGATGCAAACGCACATGAAGAACATTTTGAAATGAGAAAGGTGCACCAATATGCTGTCATTAACCCATTACTGCCCAACATCTACATTTTATCACGAAAACAGGCCAGAACACTACCCTAATAAATAAAACGGCAGTGAAACTCGCCTCAAAATGTTGCAAAAACACATGAAGAACATTTTGAAATGAGAAAGGTGCACCAATATGCTGTCATTAACCATTTACTGCCCAAAATCTACATTTTATCATGAAAAAGTACCCAGAAGGAGCCAGAACGCTACCGTACTATATAAAACGGCAGCGAAACTCACCTGAAAATGTTTCAAACACTCATGAAGAACATTTTGAAATGAGAAAGGTGCACCAATATGCTGTCATTAACCCATTACTGCCCAAAATCTACATTTTATCACAAAAAAGTACCCCGAATAGGCCGGAAAGCTACCCTAATATACAAAACGGCAGCGAAACTCACCTGAAAATGATGCAAACACACATGAAGAACATTTTGAAATGAGAAAGGTGCACCAATATGCTGTCATTAACCATTTACTGCCCAAAATCTACATTTTATCATGAAAAGTACCCAGAAGGAGCCAGAACGCTACCGTACTATATAAAACGGCAGCGAAACTCACCTGAAAATGATGCAAACACTCATGAAGAACATTTTGAAATGAGAAAGGTGCACCAATATGCTGTCATTAACTCATTACTGCCCAAAATCTACATTTTATCACAAAAAAGTACCCCGAATAGGCCGGAACGCTACCCTAATATATAAAACGGCAGCGAAACTCACCTGAAAATGATGCAAACACTCATGAAGAACATTTTGAAATGAGAAAGGTGCACCAATATGCTGTCATTAACCCATTACTGCCCAAAATCTACATTTTATCACAAAAAAGTACCCCAAATAGGCCGGAACGCTACCCTAATATATAAAACGGCAGCGAAACTCACCTGAAAATGATGCAAACACACATGAAGAACATTTGGAAATGAGAAAGGTTAAACGATGACTGTCATTAACTCATTACTCACGAACATGGCCTATAGTGATGTGTCTTCCAGTACCTGGATATATGGAGTAGAACTTGTCAGTTAAAGGTATGAGGTTATGCTGTATGGTAGAAGTGCACAGTCTTATCACAAAAGAGGTTGAGCACATGGTGGAAGAAGCTGGGCATTTGATGCCAACACTGGCAAATGATGTTAATGTTATGAGATCTTGTACCGCCCACTGTTGCCACTGGTGTAGTCTCTTGGCACACGGGCAGATCTGCAATGTAAGGAGTATTGGGGTGGGGGTTGTTGGTGGGATTGAGAGAGAACAGAGCAAGAGAGCTTTAATGTACTGTTGGCAGCTTCAGTTCAGAGAATCCGGTCCCTGAGCGCTGGTGCATTTTTGGTTGGTAGCCGTCATGTGGTGTTGATGTATGATTGTGCATGGTTTGGTTTTATGCTGGATTGGGTGTTGTTAAGTGCATGCAGGTTGTGGTGCGGTGGAGGTATGGTTGTGTCCAGTTCAGAATTTGCAGGTGAGTATGCAGAATTTGATTGTTTTTAGTACGGTTAGTTAGAAGAAACACATGTCTAACTTACACAGTTAGGCTAAATGCAAAAGATGGAACACAGGTAGATATATGATATTAGATTATAAGAGTGGTGGTGTTTTACTGGAGTACAGCAATGGCTGTACTCCCTACCCACACCCCTCTTACCTTGTCAGTCACTCTAGGTTGTCTACGTCAGGCGTCCATGGGCTAACAGGGGCAAACAGGGAGAGGAGCTGCTCTGGAGGGAGCTTCCCTTTGACTCTGGTCCTTAGCCGATGGCTGTTCAGGCAAGGCTGCCCTGGAGTTCTTCGGGATGAGGGACCTGTGACTCGCTCACGGCCCAATCCACTTGGAAAGGACCAAACAAGCAAAAAAACACAAAGACGAAACGAAAGTGGAGAGAGGGGGGACAGTAAGATGAAACACAAGAGCAGTGGCACTCAACAGCAGTGTCTGGTAGGGCTGTGCAAGTGGAATCAAGTGGGTGAGGGGAGCACATGCAAAGTAGAAGACTCTCCGCTCTTCGCTACCTGTTGGGCCAAGTGACTCGCTCAGGATAACTTGGTTAGTGTTTTGGATATGCTTATGTTTATATACATTCCACTGCACAAGTGGAAGGCACAGGCAGAGGAGTGAAACATTGTGTGACAAGTTTGTAAGATGGGACAAGAGATCTGAGTTTTCTGCATTGGGTATGACTGCAATGAATAATCAAATTCAGCAATGGCACTAAGTACAATTCACCAGTGTCACTTACCACCCCGGGTGTAATACATCTGCAAAGGCGCTGGACAATACTACTTGTATATTAGCATATATTTTATAACATTTAACCAAATGTAAATAAATGAAATAACATTGTAAATGAGATACTATAACATGGTTTCAAGCTACCAATAACACATTTATGGATGAGCTCTCTTTCACAATATATGCCATCCCTTTCTTCAAACTCTTGACCAAGCCACCTGAGAGCCTTGGGAGATCATCTCACTTGTAGGATGTCAGTAAAACATGCCTTCTATTCCTGTTAATCTAGCACATGAGACAAGCAGATTGTGTTGCCTGAACCAGCTGCATCTGGCAAATGTTGTGCTAACAAGTCACATAAAACGTAACATAAAATGTCTTTCAAAGGTTGTCCATAAACTTTGATGCAGTGCGAGTGTCTTATTTTATTGGTCTTTAGGTAGACATCTGTACAATACACTTCGGACATTTGTACAAACCACTAGTGAAATGAGCTAGGTCAAGGCAAGACAAATGATACCAGTCCTGGCATAGTCCCTGGCAGAGTATCATTTTTTATTTAGTTGGTTTTTTACAGAGTTTACCCATGAAACAGAGGAACCAAGTTGCTGTGTAATAGTCATCTAATGCTGTAGATAAGAATGCAACAGTGGATGTTGCCTCTTTTGGAGTATTCCTTGAAAACGGTGTATTAAAATCTTTCTTAATCTCTTTCTTTGCTCTGCAATATTTTTGTTTCTTCAACTGTGATTTTGGGAGAAAGGATTTTCCACTAATTAATTCCATAGCTATGCACTGTCGCACCGCAGTAATGTCTGCATGGAATGGTACAAGTGACCCACTACAAAATATATGTGCAAATAAGCAGGGACATAGTCCACAGCTGGATGAATCATGCTGAGCTGGTACATCATGAGGAGCATGGATTGTCCACTTAGACCAGTCAATTTCTGATGCCATCAGCATGTTCATGAATGTTTGTAGTATGTTTATGTACTTTGTGTAGAGGGTTTTATTGAAGTCTAAATATAGAATAATCTTCCACTTCATGAACACCAGCATAAGTACCCAGTGAGTATTTTGCACATTTCTGGGGATGATCCAGATGTCCTTTGCCATAATATCTGATTTGATGCCAAACTCATGAACACTTGAAGAGTATCCACGTAAGTCAATGAAATATATTATGAATTGACTGAAAACACTCACACGTACATCACATTCAGTGACATGTTTTAGAGAAGCTCTAGTAAGCAAGAAGCCTTCAATGACCGTGTCAACCAGCCAGTTATCACCTAAGAGAGACTTCATTTCTTCAACATTGATGTAAATATTTTTAACTAGGACACACTCTGCATGCGTGAATAACCCGGTATTAATTCCCATGGAAGTGGCACCGTTTTCTTTGTTTGTTTAGGAGAGCTTGACCGCTGCGGTACACCCACATCATACTTGTCTACCAGAAAAGAGGTCAAATGTTCTTTCTTGGGAATATTCTCATATGGGTCGTAATGTCTTCCTGAGTGTCATCAAATTTAGTTTCACTCATCAGAATATAATCCATTGCGGGTACAGTCTGCAGCTCATCTTTCTGTCTAATTCTTTTCCTTCCAGATTTGCCTTTTCTGACATTCATCCTGAGCTTTTTCAGAGAGTACACTATTCTTTTCTTACTTGAACTCTTACCAATTGATTTATGTACAGCCAGAATGTGGTAGCATGTTTGTGAACTGTTGCAAAAGCATGTTTCAACTGGTAATAACTTTACCACATAGGTTTTGTCTCGTAATCTGGTAACTATGAAACATCCAGACAGTGCCTGAAGAAATACTCGGTTTTGCTTAACTCTCAAGTCTGCTAGGGCTTCCATTGTATTTGATTTGCACTCATCACCTTTTGATATTGTTACAGGTTCTTCATCATAGTGACCCTTCTTTATAAAGTCCACTATCTTTTCCACAGGTATGTAATCAAATGGGAATTCAATATCACCAGAATTAAGTTTTTTGCCAGCATGCCTGTTTGACAGGTGATAATTCGCCATACCACACTTTCCTCTCAACACTTCCTTTAGATAAAATGTTTGCAAAAAGTAGATTGTCAATACCATTTCATCCATGTGAACCTCTTTGTGTGTAGTCAGTCTTTTCATCACTGCATTCATGCTTTCTGACACATTAGTTTTTACGACTAATGTGTCAGAACTCCATTGGTTTTCCTATAAATGCCAACTGTTTCCAAGACCCATCTGCCTGCCTTTGTCAAGATGTCTTTGCTCAGTTTTTCCTCAAAATATTTTACAAAAGAAGCACTCCATGCTGCCCTTAGTTTTTCCAACAATGTTAGAAAGTCTCCTTCAGTTTTACAGTCTCAGAGCTGTAGAACATTATTGGTGTACACTTTTCTGTCTGTTTTTCCTCCTTCATGACCTGAAACCCAGAATTCCACGTCTTTCAGTATGTGTTGCCAACAAACCACATACTTGCATCTTGGAATAATATTCTCTACAGATTTCACAATAGCAGCTTCTCTGTCTGTTACTATAGTGATGGAACTCTGGTTAATTTGAGGCATACGCTTTGCTACAAAATAAATAAATGTTTCATGAGCAATCATTGTGCGTTTATCATGAATCAGTACAAAGGCAGGGATTGCAGGATTTTCCTCAAACAATAAAGATTGCCCACGCTAATAGCTCAGGAAAGTCTTCATTCTCTTAAAGGCAAGGAGGCGAGCATTATGCTTTATCTTTCTTTAATACTGCCAATTCAGCATTTTAAAAGTTTAACTTTCTGTTTTTAGTTTTTCGTGCATAACCTCAGGAAAACAAATGTAAAAGTTACAAGTTCCTCATAAGAACAAAACTCCACTAAGTTCCAGTGAACTATGACTCCCATGAGCCTGAGGTCCTTTGTAGTCTTGACCTCCTCTTCCCCACCAATCCGGGCATAGGTCGGGGTATAAACTCTCTCCCCTCCCAGGTCTATTCCTCTTTCTTTGCCATCAGAGTGTAAACCATATAACCATTCAACAGTCCAACTCGTGCCATCCGATATGTCTTGATCCGTAGCTGGCGTATCCAAACGGTCCAACGGGGACAACTTGCTAGTACAAGAGCAGTTCACTGACCAACAAACTCATGACATTCTCTGGTTGTCTCCTACGAGAATAGAAGCATTCACATGAGGGAGGGCATGAATTCAAATGTTACACACTATCACATTTAATCACTCTTTTCATCAATTCGGGTGGAATATAATGCTTGCCTCCTTGTCTTTAATAGAATGAAGTCTTTCCTGAGCTATTAGCGTGGGCAATCTTTATTCTATGACAAGACAGGAGGCTTGCATTACGCTTGTTCAGAGCTAGCTATCACTCTATTTGGAACCGCAGATACTGGTTTGAAATAAAATGTCTTCAAGGTAGACTGAGAGGACCAATCAGCAGATTTCATAATATCCTGTAACGACACTCCTGTCGCGAATGCTCTAGAAGCCATCGCCCCTCTAGCTGAATGAGCACCAAATAAGGATAAGTCTATTCCTGCCCATTGCATCACTTCTCTCACTCACCTCGCAATAGTTGCTATGGCTACCGCATGATGTGGCTTTCTACGCGCTATAAGCAATTGCGTTACGCCGCGTGGTCTAACCTGCGCTGTTGCTGCTTCACAATCTTTAATGCATTGCGCCACGCATAGCTTTTTACTTCCTGTAAAATACGGGTAGGAAATCACTCTGGAATCGGTCTTAGTCCTTTTAACGATAGTAAATGCTACTCCTTCTGGATAAAATATCTTCCTATCAATCTCTAATGCCTTTACATCTGATACTCTCCGGCAGGCTACGAGGCACAGAAGCATGTGATCGGGACAAAGCCTCATTCTCTGGCCATCTAAGGAATAAGTGAAACACGTCTCTCACGTCCCAAAGAACCGCATACTTGGGTTCTGGAGGCCTACGCAATTTCATGCCTTTGAGGAGACGCAGTACAGCCGGATGCTCTCCTGCCGGCCTACTCTCCACCTTCTTATGTCCCGCTGAAATTGCTGATCTGTACACTCCTATAGTTCTATAGGCACAACCATCTTGAAACTTTGAAGCTAAGAAATTGAGGATGTGCACTAAAGGAGCTGAAATGGGATCCAAACTGTGTTCCGAACACCACCTTGCCCAACCGTTCCAAGCTGTGTTATAGCTCCTAACGGTGGAAGGCGCCCAGGAATCTCGGATAAAGTCTGCAGCGAATTCTGAAATTCCTGGCAAGTTCCATCTTTTCCTGAAACCCTGCATGCCATGAGCTGTAAGGATCCCGCTTCTATCAGCGGGTGGGTTCAACCGGTCGGGTCGAGTAGAAGGCCCAGCATGTTCGTAACTATCCTTGGAAAATCCGTAGACAGTTCCATCGCTACTGGAAACCAGGCCTGTGCCCTCCAGCAAGGCAGCACTATCACCACTTCTGCTTTGTCTCTGCGGACTTTGGCTAGAACCCTCGTGATCATCACGAATGGCGGAAAGGCGTAATGGACTGCTCCGTTCCATGTTTGCAGGAAGGCGTCTGTACCCGCTGCACCCGGGTCTATCCTCCAGCTGTAGTACTGCGTTGTCTGCGCATTCAGCCTGGAGGCAAATAAATCGCTAGAGGTCCCCATATCTCTTGTAGGCGCCTGAAAATCAGGGGGTGTAGCTTCCAATCGCTGGAGTCTACAAGATATCGAGGATTCCAGTCTGCTACACTGTTCTGATTCCCTGGAAGATACTCTGTGGTTACTGCAATGTTGTTCTGTAGGCAATAATGCCAGATATCCTTCGCTAATTCCGCTCGTATTCTGTATTTGGTGCCTCCTAGCTTGTTGATGTAGCGGACTGCTGAGATGTTGTCCATCTTGAGCAGGACACAACATCTCACTCTGTCCTTTGTGAACGCTCGAACCGCAAAGGAGCCTGCTAGAAGCTCGAGGCAATGTATGTGGAGACTCAACTCTTCCTCTGACCATTTCCCCCCTGCCTGAGTCTGTTCGCACCTGGCTCCCCAGCCTGACCTGCTCACATCTGACTCTATGATCAGCTCTGGGACATCCCCGAAAATCGCCCGTCCGTTCCAGGCTTCCATATTCTCTAGCCACCACTGTAGTTCTGCTATGGCTTATGGATCTAGGTTCACTATCTGATGGTATTTCAAGCCTCTGCGGAGATGCTTTATTTTTAACCTCTGTAATGCTCGATAGTGCAAAGGACCCGGAAAAATGGCTTGAGTGGATGCTACTAACAGCGCCACCACTCTGGCCAGACTCCGAAGGGAAATAGCTCGCTTTGCTAACATTACCCTGAGCTCTTTCCTTATCGCTCTTACTTTGTGGCCTGGGAGCTCCAAGATCGCCCTCACTGTATCTATGGTGAAGCCTAAGAACTCCAGTCTCTGAACTGGCGCTAATTGCGGTTTCTCTAAATTCACCAAGAACCCCAGAGTGGATAGGAAATTGAAAATCCACCGTACATCTCTCGAGAGAGTTTCTTTATTGGATCCCATCACTAGGATGTCGTCTAGATAGATTATCATACACACTCCTCTCTCCCTGATCGCTGCGGCTACCGGTTTCATCACTTTCATGAAGGCCCATGGGGCTGACGCCAGTCCGAATGGAAGACATGTGAAGCGCCAAATCTCCTCCCCCCATCGGAAACCTCAGATACTTCCAAAATGTTGCTGGTATCGGAATCGTTAGATAAGCGTCCTTGAGGTCTAGGCGCGCTAGCCAGTCTCCTGAACGCAATAGGTCTCGGAGGAGGTGGATGCCCTCCATCTTGAAATGATTGTACTCTAACCAGCTGTTCAGATCTTTTAGGTTTATGACGGGACAGATCTTTTCCCCTTGCTCCACTATGCTCTCGCGCTCTATCGCTCCCTTCTTCGCTAGACTTAATAACTCGTTGTGCAAAAGCGCATGCTCTTCTTGAGTCATGAAAATGGGAAAGGGCTCCCTGACTTGTACGGGGGTGTCTGTAAAATCTAGCTGAAGCCCTGCTACCGCTTGTAAGACCCAAGCATCGCTTGATAAAGCTTGCCATTGCCTCAGAAAGAGGAGAGTTCTCCTTCCGATAGGAATATTTGGTGTACTCACCGGTGTACTCACCGCCTGCTGCACTGGGTTGACGGAAGGAGCCTCTCCCTCTGCGACCCCTCAGATGTCTTCCTCTGGCCGGAAAGAAGGTGTCTTGTGGGTGCCCTTCCCAATATTGGGCGCGTGGGCCTTGAGGCCTTCGCTGATAGTTGAAACGACCGGACGAGGGGCCCCTGAAATGTCCAGTCCCGGCAAAAACACGCCCCTGGAAAATTTTCCTTATAGAGCTCTGGGCTCTTTTGAGGGCCGTGTAGGTGCCCACAAACTGGGACATCTCCTTCACAAAGGCTTCCCCGAAAAGAAGACCTTTGGCGCCCTCACCGGCCTCGTATGTGGCTAGGTCACTGAGTTTTTTATCAATCTTTAAGAGAACTCTCCTTTTCCTCTCAGATGACAGGGCGCAGTTGACGTTGCCTAATGGGCACACTGCCCTCTGGTCCCAGTTACCTAATGCTTGGACATCCACCGGGGTACCAGTGTCTTTTGACTTTTCTACCAAATCCATAATTTTTGCAAGCGGACCTGCTAAATCCAGAAGCTTGTCTTGACAACCTTTCCAAGCGCGATCAACACCTTTCCTAATGTCTTGCGCTGATTTGGTAATGAAAGTGACCATCTTTGGGTCCAAGTCTGGTGTATCCGCTAACCTTCCCGGCAGTTCCGGTCTTGGGCATTCCGACGGCATGCGGGATCGGACCTCTCTGTCCAGTGGCTTCCTGATGTGTTGTGCCATATACAATGTTGTGCCACCCTGGGCGAGGGCACCCATTCAGATGACTTAGGGTGCCTAATGGCCTCTGGGTCGAACATATCTACAATGTTGTCTTCATCCTCGTGGGCACTACGTGCGATGGGTTCAGCTATATCTTCATCTTCGCCACCTTCATCATCGGGGGCATAGCCCTCTTCATAATCCCTTGAATTGTCTACCCCTACGGCAGGGGGTCTATCATGGCACTCAGCCATTTTAGCCAGAAAGCTTCTTTTAATCTGGCGACAGGGTAGCTCTGACTTTGGGGAACAGCGTTGTCCCTTTCATCTGTGCCTGTGGGGGTCAAAGAGTCTGGGCTCTCTCGGGCTTTCTTACACCCCTTCATGTCAACCTTTTTTCGAGGGTGTCCAGCTGATGTCCCTTCCCCAGGGCTATCTGCCTGTCTTTTCCTGGCTGCTAGCTGTTCTCGTTGCTCAGCCATCGATGCTTATAGCATCTCCAACCTTTGCGCCAAAGGTTGCACCCCCTGAGAGACTGCTTGAGTCAGAGAATCCCCCAGTACTCTCTTAAAGCTGAAAGACAAATCGTCCTCTTGCCATGCGTGATCTTCTTCTTCCCACTCCTGTTCACTCCACTCAGGTGTGGTGGATTGGGAATCTCTGGGGTGCGATGAGTGAGCCATAGTAATATGTTAGCAGAGCTAACTTTTTGGGGTCAGCTTATGAAAAAGGCTCTGAATCAGAGTTAGGATTACTCCACTCTGAGCTTTTCTAGCTTGTTTTTGTATGGATCACACCACGTTTCTCTCAGCAAAACTGAGTACATTTTCTTTTTTTTTTTAATGAAAATCTCCAGAACTCAACTTCACGACTCCGTTTATCCGCCTTTTATGACGAAAACGAACGTTGGTGAGCTGAGGGAATGCCGGGAAGCTTGCACGAAGGCTTTTGGTCCACTGGGTCCTAAAACCCTTGTATACAGCGGCTTGGGCCGGGCGCAGGCCTACGCGCGTGGGCAGGCCTTTGCTCCGCCGGGTCCTAGCGCCCGATGCTGTTTCAGCGGCACGGACCTCGTTAGTGTACGCTCATGGAGAATGGGGTGGCTGCCTGGGACGAGCGGCTTTGCTCGCGGCTCCACCCCGCTTCTCCTCACCGTCGTCTTTCGGAAATACACGCGAACGCATAAGAAAAGGTAAGCGCGCCTGTCGTGAATGACTGAAAATATGCTTGCATTGAAACTTTTTACACATCCCAAATATCCATACAACATGTGTCCTACTACACAGTACTATTGATGAAACCTCGCTGTCAGGCTAGAGTCACATTGCTCAATAATGACATAATACGATTAACTAGAAAGGTAAACACTTATCTTCTGTGGCAGCAAAAAGAAAGAGGAATGGACCTGGGAGGAGAGAGAGTTTATACCCCGAACTATGCCCGGATTGGTGGGGAAGAGGAGGTCAAGACTACAAAGGACCTCAGGCTCATGGGAGTCGTAGTTTACTGGACCTTAGTGGAGTTTTGTTCTTATGAGGAACTTGTAACTTTTGCATTTGTTTTCCTGAGGTTATGCAAGAAAAACTAAAAACAGAAAGTTAAACTTTTAAAATGCTGAATTGGCAGTATTAAAGAAAGATAAAGCATAATGCGAGCCTCCTGTCTTGTCATAGAATGAACATTGAAATATTCGGACATTCAGGACTATCCACTGGCTCAAAACTCTCGACTCATAACGACCTTCCGTTGCCCGGATGCACCCCTACCATGTGGCTCCTTACCTCATTGAATGTATATATGTATATAGTATTGCATATAGTGTATATGATCTACCCTTCCTATTCGGCGTGATACGTCCGGCACTGTAACCACAGCTGGACCTCACCCTACTGTAAGTTTTGCAATCCTCTTGCTGCCTTTGCGCCTGGCTACCCCTGGGTTAGGTGCGTATTATAAATAAATACAATACAATACAATACAATACAATCAGTGGAGAGAGGTAAAAATCACCTAATTGAAATGTTGTGTCATATGAAATTAGGGTTCTTGAATTCAACTTCATCACTTCCTCAAAAATATTGATAATGTCTGGAAGAGCCAAAGTTACAATAGTTTCGGGAACCAGAGAGTAATGGCATACAAACCCTTCCAGTGCATAGGTGAAGCTTGTAGATGTTATATAAATCATCATGACTGATACTACATTTCTGTTTCCCATACTTAAGTTTATTTCTTATTTGCTCTGTACTTTTCGGCACTGTTACTCTCATGTGGGTAGGGGAAGCTTCACATTCTGCAATTATTTTCTGGTAAATTGAAGTTGGACCTAAATCTTTATTTTCAGCAATTTCTACCAGCACAGATGGCATTGTGCGAACATGAGCTCTTAAGGGGTATTTTCTCATATTTCCATGAGGCATGCATGGCTCAGGTGTTTTGTCGTCGCCTATATAATGGACAATCACTTTTTCAACACTTCCATCAAGAACTTCATAGCCATATCTGTAAAATGTAACTTCCTCTCTACCAATTAATCTTTCGAAGTATGTCTTCCACACCAGAGAACTGGCCCTCAGCAGAGCATGCCTTCCTTTCTGACTCTATTTATACTGACCACATCTCCAATCATCTTTTCTATGCTTTTGTCCTTCATAACTGTATAGGAACACCTGACCATTTTTTGGATTAGTTGCTGGAAGTATGCAAATATTGCCTTTTACATGATGCCTTAAAATGTTGAATACTTCTTGTGGTGAAAGCGGCGTTTGTTTGTTGATATAAACTATGCTGCACATTCTGGAGGAAAAATATGAATTAAATAAAAAATGAACACTGTTTCCCTCACACCCTAGGATTATTACAAATATCCAGGCAGTGGGTTTGTTACTCAAGAATGGACACAATGATAAGGGATGATGTCAGGACATAGTGATAAAGGAAGCATGGCTGGACTTAGTGGCCTATTCTGATGGAGGTATAATTATGCTAGAGGTGTAATTCATGGGTGAATTCCCCATTCGGAATGTACACCTGTTTTTTACACCTGTTTCCTATCTCTATAATGGGGCCTATTCTGCTAGAGGTATAATATCCCCATGGGGTTGTTCCACCTCTAGCAGAATAGGGCCCATTATAAAGATAGAAAACTGGTGTAAAAAGCAAATGTACATTCCGAATGGGGAATTCACCCATGAATTACAACCCAGGCATAATATGGCCCTAAGGGCCATGGGTGTGTTACACCTCTAACAGAATTGGGCCCTAAGTTCCACACTATATACTAAAATGGGTCTCTATGTGCTGATGACGAGTAATCTGTGTGTATCAATGGGGTAAACACCTTATCTTCAGCAGCCTCACTAGAAGCCCTTGACACTGATCCCTGTAACGTTCCCTACTCTCACTGATTATCCAAAAAGGATGGCAGGATGGGAGGTCTTCTGATCAGTAAAGACACGCTATCCACCTCTCTCCCAATTACTTAATCTAATTTTCTTTTGAGTATGTTTGTATTCAGCTCCTTGCTCCACCTCCTCCTGCATCTTGTCTTCAATCCCTCTTTTCCAATGACTTAGACCTCTTAATCAAATCTCTGCCACTGAACTCCTGTCAATTCAACCTGCCGTAAACATGACTACGGCCAATGTCTTCACCTTGACTCCTCATACTCTGACCATTTTCTGGTCACCCTCCACAATCAGTCGGCCCAATTTTTCTGAAACTCACTGGACTAAATAACTCCTCATCTGAATAAAGTCAGGCCCTTCCTTTAGGTGCTCTTTCCATCTGTTACCAACTCAAGTCAGAAGGTCTACCCAGATTTTAACCTAGCACTAGTGCCCTCGCTAAGTACCATTATCCCTCTTGCCTTTGCTTTGAACCTTGGATTTCCCCAACCATCCAGCATCTCAGAACCTATTGTGAGGGGTATGAAATGTGAGGCGGACAACTTTGTAAAGAGTTTTCAACTTTAGCATTTTATTAAATAAAAAGGTAGGAGAAACGCCACTCTATCCCTACCCTGACAAGGATTTTCTTGCCTAGAATAAACTAAAGAAAATACTCTTACAAAAGGATATCTGTCCCTCACACTTATATGTATACTCAATAAATCAATAAGGAAATGTATGGCAGTTTAATCCAACAATTATATATAACATAAAACCACATTCACAATGTGGCCACTGCCTCTTCTCATAAACTGGGTTAATTCCCCTTCCCTATGTTTGAGCAAGGTTTTGCTCCACAGTTCAAAAGAAATCAGGAAATTCTGTTTTTCCACAAGGTTCCAACACAGTTCTTTCGGATTCAAAACTTGATAATAAAAAGTTCAGTTATATCAACAATGTATGAAAAGGAGGTATAGGTTCCAGCTCCTCCTGGAGTAAGAACAGGATTTACATTCATCTCTTTCAAGTAAACAACAACTGTTTTTGTCAGGATGATATGCCATTGTGTCGGGAGGATAGCTCTGGGGCAACGTTCTCACTTTGGTAGCAAGACAGCGCTGAGCAACACAGCTTCGATGCCCGGGTCCGCGCCTAGAAACCTCTGGGCATTAAGCACTTTATAAATAACCAATTATAATTGTGGGTGACTTTAATACTAAGGTCAATGAGGTGGAGAACTTTAAGATTCAAAGCTTTCTGTCCTCTATGAAAGAACTGACCCTCCCTCAACAGGTTAATGAACAGACCCATTCCTTAGGTAACACCTTGGACCTGATTTTCTCAGCAGATGCTGAGATCACTCTTTTTGCAGCCTTTCAAATCCTGTGGTCTGATCATTTCTTTGTTCCCTTAACGTGGGGCAATAAGGGCTTGCCATCTGCTCCACCAGCCAAATTAGTCCAGCGGCGTGGATGGCGCTCACTATCTAAATCTGCTATGACCTCTTTATACTTGCCCGACATTCAGGGCTGTCCCCTGTGGACATGAATTCTAGTACTCTGACCGCAGTTGCAGACAGCCTTGCTCAGCTCAAGACATCTAGGCTATCTTCATGCCCCTCTCAGTTTCATTGACAAGCTACGTGCCCGTCGCCTACAACGCAGGCAGATGGAGCGAAAGTGGAGGCGCTCTTATACCTCCAGGGAAAAGCTTGCCTTGTCTCTGGTCACCTCTCAGTATTACCTTGCCATTTCATGTGCCAAACGTGTCTACGTTGCATCTATTATTGAAACTTCTGTGAATCACCCAGGGAGTTGTTCAAAGTTGTTCGTAATCTCTCTACTAGCTTACCGGTTCCTGTTCCCTCCTCTCAGGCCCTCTGTAATTCCTTGTCCACATGTTTTATGGATGAAATCCTTTCTATTCAATCGAATATTGCTGTTACTCACCTTCCTTCTGAGGCTGATATTGATATGATATGATATTTTATTATAATCCGCCCATACACAAGTGTTTCAGAGCATGAAGAGTCAAGGGAGGGGAAACAAGGGAGGACAAAACAACGATCTTACTAGGCCCAGTGACATTAAGAATTTGCGAGTGCAGGGGGGAGGGAAGGGGGAAGTGTGAGGGGCAGGGGAGGAGTGTAAAGTGGTTTACACGTGATAGAACAACACCAGGTAGTAGTGCGGCCAGCAGGTGTTAAGTGAGAAAATAAGGTGTAAACAATGGGTGTATTATAAGTGCTCGAAAGGTACTGTAGGGTAGCAGATACAGACCCAAGTGCAAGGGTTGCCAGGAGGCAGTGCGGGTGTGTGGCTGGGAGGGCAGGGATCTGGGCCCGATATCAGAGGGTAACCAGGTGCCCGGTGCCAAAGCAGACAGTTTAGCAGGGGAGAGGAAGAGCGAAGGCAGAAGCAAAGAGGAAGGGATTGAGGTGCTTCTGGAACCGAAGATGGTTCTCCTCAAGTTTCAGGGAGGCTGTTCCAGATGGATGCCCCAGCAGAGGAAGGGGATCTACCCCCAACTTGTTGCTTGGAGAAGCGACTGACCATGATGGAGTTGGGGGTGAAGGAGCGAAGAGCTCAAGTAGGAAGGTATTTACGCAGGGAAAGTTCAAGGTATTGTGGAACCAGGCCCCAGAAAGCCTTGTGGACAATGCAAAGGGTCTTGAATTTAATCCTTGCAGACACTGGGAGCCAATGAAGAGATTTCAGGGCTGGAGAGATACGATCGCAGGGCTCGAGGCCAAGGACAAGTCTCGCAGTCCTGTTCTGGATGAGCTGCAGAGGGCAGAGAGTGGTTGCAGGCGGAATTTAGAAAGAGGCTGTTGCAATAGTCCATCCTAGAGAGAACCAGAGCTCTGGAAACAGTGAGCTTCTGGGGGAAGGAAAGGCAAGGAAGCATACCTCTTAGGAGGTACAGTTGGTAGATAGACTTGGAGAAAAGAAAAGCGTGGAGTCGAAGATGACCCAGAGGTTCTTAGCCTCGCAAGTGGGAGCAGGGAAAGGGCCAAGGGAGGCTGGCCAGAGAGTGACAGGAAAGGAAGGTGCAGGAGTGCCGATGAGGAGGATCTGTCTTACTGGCAGTAAGCAGAGGTCGTTGGCGTCTGGATTGCAGACACACAGTCAGAGATGAGAGAGGCAGAAGAGGTGGTAGAGGGGAGCCTGAAAACAAATTGGGTGTCATCCGCATAGCACTGAAAGTTTGAGCAGAGAGCAGCAATGCAGTGGGCGAGCGGTCCCAGGTATTGGTTGAAAAGCCAAGGAGAGAGGTTAGACCCCTGGGGAACACCACAGGTCGAAAGTGAGATAGATGAAAGGAAGGACCCAAGTTGGACCTAGGAGGGTCGGTTGGTGAGAAAGGGGGTCAGCCATGCCAGGGCCTGATCAGTGATACCAAGGTTATCACAGAGGCGATTGAACAGGATGACATGGTTGACATTGTGAAAGGCAGAAGAAAGATCGAGTAGGATGAGGTCAGATGGCATATTTGAATGAAGGTTGGAGAGCAGGTCTTCACGGATGTTCCGGAGAGCACTTTCCATGCTTCTGGCAGCTCAGAAGCCAGACTGATGGTCATCGAGACAACCAACAGAATCGAAGTGAAGTTTCAGCTGGGAGATGGGCAGCTTTTCCTGGAGTTTGCCCAGGAAAGGAGTGATAGAGATTGGGTGAAAGTTAGCCGGGCAAGAGGGGTCGGCTATGGGTTTCTTGAGAAGAGGGTGCACAAGAGAGTGCTTCAGAGGCGAGGGGAAGGCTTCAGAGGTGAAGGAGTGGTTGCAGAAGTCGGCCAGAGCAGGAGCAAGGGTGTCGATGTGGTCCTTGATGGTTTTGGATGAACAGGAAATAACCTATTTTGACGATACTTTCATAGATTGGACTTTCTGGAAATCTCGTCAAGGGGGAACAGGGGAAAAAATGAGAAAGAGGGAGTAGAGGCGGCTGCAGGGGGGCCAAAGGTAGTGGAGAGAGAAGCGGGAGGAGGAGGAGAGCACGAGAGGGTGGACAGGATGTCCTGGGTTTTTGAGATTAAATGAAAAGTAAAGGACATGCATGGCCTGGGAGGCGACAGGAGAGGTAGAGACTGCAGCAGGGTTGGCCAGCTCCTTGCAGATTTGAAAGAGTACGGCCAAGTTGGTAGATGCCGCAAAGATGCAGGCTTGGATGTGCGCTCCCTTCTTAGTGCAGACAAGGACCTGGTATTGCCTTTGAAGCAGGGGCATGCCAGTTTGTCAGAGGATGCACAAGAAGCCCGCCATTTCCTCTCAGCCACCCTACACTTGCGTTAGTGGGTAACTAGGTCAGAGTCATACCAAGAGTTGCACTTGGTTTTGGGCTTCAAGCGGATGTTCATGACAGGGACAAGAACATCAAGAGTATCAGAGATAGGAGACTAGAGCATGGAAAGGGCTGTGTCAGGATGTGAGTCAGCCAGAGGAGGTGGAGGGGGAGAGAAAGTGGAAGTGAAAGCCTCAACTGACAAACGCTGCTTGGGTCGAATTAACGAGAAGGTACATGGCAGTGTTGGAGTTGGCTTGGCCTGATGGGTAGAGAGGGAGAGATGGGAGGAAAGGAGAGAGTGATCACTCCTGGAGAGAGGAGTGGTCAGAGGGATAGAGAGGGGGAGGTCTGAAGAGATCAGAGCATCCAGAGTGGGCCCAGGAGAGTGAGTTGGGCCAGATGGGAGAATAGAAAGAGAGATGTGGGTGTATCTATTACCCCAAAATTCACACATGAACTTATAATTGCTAGTACTCATAAAATGATCACATTACATAAAACGCCATAAAAACATATAAAACATATATTTCACAGAAACACAAGATAGAACAAACAATGTGGGTTAAATCTTTCGGTCACTAGATCAACACCATGTGATGCTCCACATTGGAGTTGTTTTCCTTTTTTACAATGATATTATTATTGTTTTCTGAGCCCAACTTGCACAAGTTTCTGTCCCTAAAACACAGATAAATGTAGTACATTCATCAGGGGTGTATAGTTGCTTGTGTTATATGTTGGTGATAAAGTCTTCTTTCTTATCACTCCGTCAAGTATGTTAAAAAAATTGCGAACCCTGTGGGTTAAAGACACTCTATTAGAACTTGTATTCACATATATCTACTATCACTAAAATCTGGTAATTAGACCTTGATAGGAGTACCCCTGATCCACCTAGGGGGCTAGGTATGTGTTCTTTCTTACATACCTTATAGATTGTGGTGGAAATTTTCCACAAGCTGTATTGTACCACTAAATGGTAACAGGGTGAAGGATTTCCTTTTCTTGGGGAATATCTCTCCAAATTTCTTCTATTCTATAATAAATGGAAACAAAGAGTGCTATCTTAGAATTGTATACATATGTTTCATCATGAGTATTCTATTTTCATGGCGGGTCCTCTTACCAGTGAGGAATATGGTAAAAGTCTGTCCACCCTCCAATGTAATCACTGCACAGTTTGTGCAGAAGATAGTCCAAAGGGCAACTGAAGGAAAATTAATGGGGGAGAGAAAAAAGACAAAGAAAGCCTGACTCAGTATGTAGTTCAACGACCAATCAATACGGTAGTATGGTAATAAGGGCCAACACACTTACTTTGAAAATGTTCATTTTTGCCTGTTTCAGATACAGGTCTTCAGTAATTCTGAATGCCCGCTCTCACTGGAGGTAGAAAAATACCAGTCTTGGTTTGTATCTACAGGAATAGAGCATAATTCTTACTCAGAAAGGTTGTTCACGGGAACTATTCAGTTCCATAACTCCAATGGGGAAAGAACATTAACAGACTACTTTGGAGAAATAATAAAATCCAATTTACCCAGGTCAATAGTTTAATCTGTGTGGATTTGTCTAGGGCATTAAATCGCGTACAAGCCGCCAAAACAAAATGGCCGCTTTTTGTAGGTACGTGCGCATCCGCATGATGACATCATCACGGCGAACATGCGATGACGTCAACACGCAACTGCGTGATGACGTCATTACATCATTGCGCGTGACTTCCACAGAGAAAGGCTAATTCAGTCTGGGAAATGTAGTTTTCTCCATGTGTGTGTCTTTATCCGCGATAGTCTAAATGCGGGGCACTAGTTACCAAGCGTAGTTATAAATATTGAATTAACCTTGATCATTATGCCTCCAAGGTCTTAACCACCTACCGGTGGGCTCCCAATTTCATAATTTAATATTGATACACAGCATGTGTACCATGAAATTCAAGGAGCATCACTTGGTACCACTACACACCATCATTACAAAGCTTACGTGATGGATATATTATGGATAATTGGTTACCCATTACTATGGAGGCATTCCAAAGCAGAAAACAACGTCAAGTCTCATATAACTCATTTAGACATTGGCACTCTAAAGCCAACACATTACAAAGTCATTCAGATTCAGCGCCCAATGTATAGTCTGATGTAGACAGATATAGCACCAAATCCAATGTGTCACAGAAAATAGAACATAGAACACATCTTCCATATGCTTATGTTTGATGATACTCATGTCATGTGTCAGATTTGTTGTCTCTTATACTTGGTAACATTAACAGATTGATTGAGCAAACACAAGGAGTTGTCCCATCTAGGCCTTGTGTCCTTCATTATATTCATTGTGTCAGATTTGTTGTCTATTTACATTTGGTAACATTAACGGGTTGATTGAGCAGCAAAAGAAGTAGTCCTCTCTAGGCATTGTGCCATTCAATATTTTCATTGAGTCCATGGATATGACTCCGGGTCAGAAAATTAAGTTTCTGTTCCAGGCTCAATCATTTTTTATTTGTTTGTTCTTGTGTTCGTCCTCTCACATGTTTTAAGATAGTCCAATTGAAATCGCTGTGTTTGTGATTTTTTTCCAAAAAATGTCTAACAAGTGGTGCTTGATCTACCTTGTCTTTAATACAACTTTTGTGCTCCATCATTCTCGTTTTACATTTTCTAATAGTTTTACCAATGTAGATGTATTGACACGGACATCTAATTACATATACTACATTTTCTGTATTACAATGTGTGTGTTCCGTAAGGTTCCATTCCCTTTCTAAACCTAGATCCACTGTTGTAGTTTTTCTGGTTTGAGCACACATAGTACAATTCCCACATGGGTGGTGTCCTGACACTGGCGGTAAACCCCATAATCTTGTCTGGTTGGATTCTTTTTCTTTGGTACTCCCAATGTCATTTTTCATCACTAGGTTACATATGGTGGTACTTTTTTTTAATGCTATGAGGGGTTTGTCACATTCTTTGATCATGACTTTGTTCCAGTTCCTATTAATGATGCCCTTAATTTTATAGGATTTATTGCTAAAGGTATTCACAAATACCAGTGGAGTCCCTCTTGTGTCTCGGTTTCTGTGCAGTTGTTGGTCTAAAAGGGCCACCCTATTATTATTGAATGCCCTTTTTGCTGCATCCTTAACAAAGCGTTTAGGATAGCCACGGTTGGTCTGTTTCTCAATTAGTTTATTGGCCCCATCCTCATAGGATTAGTTTGTGCTACTATGTTTCTTAATACGCAGAAACTGACCAAAAGGTAAATTGGTCTTTGCATGCTGAGCATGGTGGCTGTTAAAGTGGAGGAGAGCGTTTCTGTCAGTATCTTTGGTATAGGGTTTGATCAGCAGGATGCCTTGGTGGTGATTTATGGATATATCCAAAAAATTCACTAGATTGTTGCTCATATTCATGGTGAATTTAAGATATCTATTTTGTTAATTCAACCAGATATTGAATTGGTTAGCTTCATCCTTGCTTCCCTTCCAGATAACGAAGATGTCATCTATATATCTTAACCAACATAGAATATTATCTTGGTATGGATTTAGATTACGGTAGATGACAGTCTCTTCGAACATATTGACGTACAAGTTGGCTAAAGTGGGAGCCATAGCTGTACCTTCTATTTGTATGTAGAATTGGCCCATAAACGGAAAAAAAGTTGTTCTTAAGTGCCATCTCTGTGCGCCATTTGATGAATGAATTGGGGACAGGATGATCATCTTCCCTTTTCAAAAGTGTTTCTTCGACAACCTCCAGGGTGGTTTGTTGAGGTATATTGGTATATAGGGCTTGTATGTCCAAACATAATAGTAAATTTACATCAGGAATGAATACACTTCCCTCGATTCTATTGATGGCATCGGTAGTGTCCTTAACATAGCTCTTCATAGTCGGTATGAATGGTCTGAGATACAGATCGACATACTTAGATAGGGGCTCCAATAGGGAATTTATTCCAGATACAATGGGTCTCCCCGGGGGGCTTTCCAAACTCTTATGAATCTTAGGTGGAATATAAAAAATTGGTACCCTACCCTTTCCTCTCATAAGGTATTCCCCTTCTTGTTCGCTAATGAGTTTCAAATCTACAGCTTTAGTGACGTTGTCTTTGATGATAATGGATAATTCATCACTAGGGTCCCCATTGATTTTCAGGTAGTGGTTTGTGTCTGATAGTAATTTAAGACATTCTTTTACATAATTCGTTTTGTTCAAAACCACTATTGCCCCACCTTTGTCCGCTTGTCGGATGATGATGTTCTGGTTAGTGCCCAAGGATTTAAGAATGATTTGTTCGCTCTTACTGAGATTTGAGTGCTTTGGGACACCCTTAGATTCTAAAGCTTGAATCTCTTCCATTACTTTCTTTTCAAAGACAATGGACACCGGAGAGTACGAAGAAGGCGGAGCACAGAAAGTGGAGGGATTTCTAAGTCCACTATGATTGCTATTTTCACAAAAGGAATTGTTCTTGAAAAACTCTTTGAGGTGGACTTTCCTCATGAACTGTTGAAACTCAACTCTAAATTCGAAAGTATTATGATATTTTGATATCACATAATTTAGACCCTTATTCAGAACCAATTTTTCTTTGTCTTTAAGGGATATGGAGGAAAGATTCACTACCAACCCCTGTGACTCCGGGTCTGCATTCGGTCCGGAACCCATTGTCTTTGAGCACCGCCTCTTTCTAAAAAGATAGATATAGCCATGGTAAGAGAGTGGCCAGGAGAGAGAGAAAGCCTCAGACAAGGCATTTGAAAGAGTAGTAGGCCTGCATAGGAATGACAGAGGCAGGACTCCACTCCAGGAAGATCAAGGCTACACCGCCTCCAGAACGGTTGGATCTGGGCGCGGAGAGGATCTTACAGCCATCGGGGAGGAGATTGTCAAAGCTTGTGACAGAGCTGGCCTTGAACCATGTCTCGGTGAGACTGTGGACATCTACGTCAAGTTCTTCCAGGAGGCGGCAGATGTCAGAGGAGTGTTTGACAGCTGAGCAAGAGTTTAGAGTGGCAATATGGAGAAGGTTGCCATCCTTGAATGACTTCCGGGGGGGGGGTACAAATCAGAGGTACGCGCTGCGGAGGTGTAGAAGGAGCCTGAGGGGGGGCAGAAGAGGAAGGAGGAGAGGGCAAGGTAGCCAAGGAGGAGGCAGGGGGGGCAAGGAAGCTGATGAAGGGAGAGACAGGACAGCAGGAGAAGAAAGGAAATTGATGGGGTGTGGAAAGCGTCTATGAAAGAGGAGCAGTTTGGCCTGAGGGCCTTGGACAATGACAGTGCCATTAAAGTAGACATTAATGATTACCTTAGAGGAGTGGAAGGGGTCCAGGAGTGCCTCCCACCGGGTGCTACCATTAATGGGTGAGGAAGAGAAGGGAGAGAGTACAGAGACCATATGAGGAGTCCAAAGGTCTGGCGAAGGAACGACAAAGAGTCAGTGAGGGTCTGTCTGGAGGAAGCGCTGGAGTAGGTGTCAGCGATAGGGAGATCCGGGTTAGAGGCCAAGACATCCTTTTTGAACTTATTCCTACCAGACATAGTGAGAAGGGTAGCATAGTCAATGGAGAAACCGTTAGAAAAAATAGGAGAGACAGAGAGTGCCATAGGTGTTGTGGAGGAGGGGAGTTGGTGAGGTGACAGGATGGGGAAAGGCAGTATGGGGTTAGCACAGGGTAGTCACTTGGCGCAGCCAAGGTAAAAAAAGCAGCAAATGGCACTAATAGCTAACTTTAAAATAGCAGCAAACTTTAAAATAGCAGCAAATGATATTGAGCCATGTGAGCCTTCGCCGCCCGCTTCTTGGTCTGTGTTTCCTACTTTCTCTGTTCTGGAGGTGACCACTGTTGTTACTAAGCTCAGGTCATCATCCCCTCTTGATCCTATTCCTCTTCATCTTATTAATGATATCCTTCTTCACATTGCTCATTTGTTGACAGAAGCAGTTAATACATCCATCTCTGTGAGTGATCCTGGCCTCCCTTAAACTGGCCACTGTGATCCCATTGTTAGAGAAACCCTTGTTGGATTCACTGATCCCTTCTAACTTCCGTCCTATCTCTCTTTTACCTTTCCTGAAGAAACCTCTTGAATCCGTGGTCTGTCCACTACTCTCCACTTTACTTTCACCCCTCACAATCGGGGTTTTGCCCAGGACGCCGGAACAAGAGTGTCCTGGTGTCTGTCATGGACGACTTGGCGGGGACTCATCACGGGGGCAATGTCAGTGCTCTGATTCTATTGGACCCGTCAGCCGCCTTTGACACCATCGATAGTGGAGTCCTGCTAGGCCACATGGCAGGTGCCGGCCTGTCGGGCACCGTCCTTGATTGGTTCTCTTCCTTCCTCACCGACCGTTGTCAACTTCAATCACTCCCTCCTTTTTTTCCTGCGGCTATGGCTAGATCATGCAGAGTTCCTCAAGGGTCCGCCGTCTCCCCGGCCATATTTAACGTCTACCTCCAGCCTTTGACCAAACTGATATTCTCTCACGGTGTCAGGCTGCTGGTCCTGAGAATAATCCGGTAGAAGAACTGGAAGCGTCGCTGTAGAGTTCTTCCTACCAATGTACCCCTTTGTATTTATAGTCAAACCTACAAAGGGATCAATTAGCCGAAAGATGGCGATCACTGCAACCGTAGTTTGGCAGGTTCAGACACCGTTGTTAGCCTTGGGTTGGAAACTCCAATATTGATGACTGCCTAAATGAAAATACCTGAGTTCAAAACAAGGTAGTCTCCCAAGAACTATACAAGACCATGAATATCAGAACCAAACAAGAACATTGAACAGCAAGGAGCAAGAAGAAACGAGATGAAATGTAGCACACTTACCACTGGGGTCTATGGTGGGAATACTACTGAGGAACTCGTACACCATCCAACCTAACCCTAACACCTCGCCGACAGGAGGACGCCTATGCGGAAATAGTGTCTAGTCCAAGGTATTATCCCGACAAAACGAGGACGCCTAACGCCTCATGCGCCAATGATAACAGTCTCTAGTCCAGGCGCCGAGAATGGGATGGTGTAGGTTCGCTCTAGGTAGTAGTGGAGGCAAGCAAACACGGCCGCCCAATCAGCCGTAGCGGATCGGGAGCCGCTCCCCAGTTAATGCCGTGTGGCAGATGCAGATGATGTCCAAGAAGAGGGAGTAGGTTGTTGGACGTTCTAGGGTCGGCAGCGGGTGAGCAATGCAGATAATGTCTGAAAAGAGGAGGCAGGTCGTTGAACAATCCGAGGTCAAGCAGCATGCGGGCAATGCAGGTAAAATCCGAAAAGACGAGGCAGGTCGTTGGACCGTCCGAATTCAGCAGCGTGTAATCAACAACAGGTAAAACATATCCACAATGCAAGTCAGAGGAACAGTCCGGAGTCGTGAGCCAGGGGGAGAGCAAACCAGGCAAAAGAGGGCAAAAAAGGGGGGTCAAGAACACGAGCAAAGGTACGAACAAACTAGCCTTGAATCAGAATCAGAAGCAACGAGTGCGGCAACCCGGAAGGGATTATAACGGGTGAGCGCAGCCTCGCTTCCGCTTGACTCCTCCCCTGAGGAATGCGATGCGTTATGCTTGTGGAGGGGACGCCACAATCGCCATGGCAACGAAGCTGTATGCGTCCTGAAGTGGGTGTGGATGTAACGGGAATCCGAACGTGAAGTGAGTTTTGCAAGGGTTCTGCAAGAGATACTGCCGGGTGACATAGAAGGCAATGAGTGTTTCTGGCCGATCCTGACAGACGGCTTCCTCTGTTATTCCTACACCAACGATACGCAGATACTGGTTCGTCTGGATCTCTCCAGCGCTGAGTCAGCTGCCAGATTTCGTGCCTGTCTGGAGGCCTTGGGAGAATGGATGAATTCCAACTGGCTTAAACTGAACAGTGATAAAACCAAGGTTTTGGTGGTGCTCCCCCCAACCCTGCAGCTGCTATTCTTTGGATGCCAGCTTTCTGGCCTGCCTCCCTAGGCCCCTTTCCTCAGCCAGTCTCAATGGTCAAGGACCTTAGGGTTAAACTCACTGCGTCCTTGTCCATGAAGTCACAAGTCAGCTCTGTGTGCCAGCGGGGCCATTTTCAGCAGAGGCTCTTGTGTTGGGTCATCCCCGATATCCCAGAGTATCTCTGTGACATTATCATGTTTGCTTTGGTTACGTCCTTATTGTACTATTGCAACTCTCTGTACTTTGGCCAACCTGCTTATATACTTCATTGCCTGCAAGTCCTCCAGAATGCTGCTGCCCAATTGGTGACTTCTACTCCTCATGGCTGTCACATCGCCCCTGTTCTCCACAAACTCCATTGGCTGCCGGTGGCCAAACATATTCATTTTTTTTTAAAGTTTTTTTTTAATAACACAATTTATTGATTTTGTCTTATTGGTTCAAACATCAACAAACATTTCATGGTAACATACATACATAATGTACGTGTTCCTACACGTGATTCACAACCTTTGGATCCAGTTATTTGCACATTATGAACTCTTACATTATATCATTATATATGCAGTTCACAGCTCAGTCGCACCCAAGGTTCCCTAACGAGACACATTTCTACTTAACATTAACATTGACATTAACATTGCTCCCATTTTTGCCAGATTTTATGGGCTTTCCCAGGGCATCCTCTGGCTGTGTATATTCGGTGTTCCATTGCTATGCATGCATCCACGTCTGCCACCCATTAATCATAATGTAGAAAAGCATCCGAACCCCACAATTGTGCAACATTTCTTTTGGCTAGTCCAGTGGCCGTTGAAAGCAATAATTACTCAAAGTGGGTCATTTCTCCTTCCTCCTCAAACCCCAATATTATCAATTTAGGATCTCTAGGGATGTATCGTCCCAGAACCGCAGATAGTCTGTCGCAGCAGTCCTGCCAGAACTGTTGGATATGCAGGCATTCCCATAGTATATGAAAGAAGGTGTCCTCATCTTGGTGGCAGTGCAGGCAGTTGGGTTTCATGGTTTTACCCCAGCGGTAGAGGGCCACTCGCGGAGAGTACATTCTGTGTAGCACTTTAAGTTGTATAAGCCTGATCCTAGCGGATATAGCGGTTTCCCGGGGGTACATTAGGATCATGGTCCAATCTTCAGGCAGTAATGGGCCAACATCATCTGCAAAGCTCCGGTGTGGCAAAGGAGGAAATGGCATTATACATGATCAATGTGGTTTTGACATCCACACGGTCCAGCACAATATTTCTTTCTATGCGTGTACATTCAGGCAGGCTAGAGAGATCTGGTATATGTGTACGAATTGCGTGAGACAGTTTCATGTAATGGTAGCGCTCAGTTACAGGGAGATCAAAGCGGGTCGCTAGATCTTCAAAGGGTACGTGTCTGCCTTCTTTTATTACATCACCAATTTTTGACATGCCCGCTATTTCCCAGTTCGGCCACCTCAGGAGTTTATTAAGCTGCGGCACATTGTTCAACCTTCCCCATTTCCAAAATGTTCTTCATGTGTGTTTGCATCATTTTCAGGTGAGTTTTGCTGCCGTTTTATATATTGGGGTAGTGGTCCAGCCCGTTCTGGGTACTTTTTTGTGTGAAAATGTAGATTTTGGGCAGTAATGGGTTAAGGACAGCACATTGTTCAACGTTCCCCCTTTCCAAAATGTTATAATGTTCTTCATGTGTGTTTGCATTATTTTCAGGTGAGTTTTGCTGCCGTTGTATAAATTAGGGTAGCGTCCCGGCCCGTTCCGGGTACTTTTTCGTGTGAAAATGTAGATTTTGGGCAGTAATGGGTTAAGGACAGCACATTGTTCAACCTTCCCCATTTCCAAAATGTTCTTCATGTATGTTTGCATCGTTTTCAGGTGAGTTTTGCTGCCGTTTTATATATAAGGGTACCGTTCCAGCCCGTTCCGGGTACTTTTTCATGTGAAAATGTAGATTGTGTGCAGTAATGGGTTAATGACAGCACATTGTTCAACCTTCCCCATTTCCAAAATGTTCTTCATGTGTGTTTGCATCATTTTCAGGTGAGTTTTGCTGCCGTTTTATATATTAGGCTAGCGTTCTGGCCCGTTCCGGGTACTTTTTCGTGTGAAGATGTAGATTTTGGGCAGTAATGGGTTAATGACAGCACATTGTTCAACCTTCCCCATTTCCAAAATGTTCTTCATGTGTGTTTGCATCATTTTCAGGTGAGTTTTGCTGCCGTTTTATATAATAGAGTACCGTTCCGGCCTGTTCCGGGTTTTACATTGTTCCCAAATGGTGTCAAAAAATACTATCAACTGAATTTTAAAATTTCTGAAAAGCTAATGAGGAAAATTAATGGTGGCCGGAACTCCAGCACACAGTAGAATAAATAAGCGCAGGACCAGCACTATACTTTCAACAATAATAGTCATTGAGTTACATATGTTTATATTTCAAATTGGTTCAATATCATTCGGGTTAACTGGTTTTTGTTACATATTTAAAGATAGGGGTGAAAGAGAGAGAAAGGAGGGGAGCAAAAAAGGAGGGAGAATGGACCAGAGCACGACATCCTGTGTAATCTATGGGTTAAGTCAGGTTAAGTCAATATCTATATGTATAATTATGTTTGTTGGAAGGCTTGGGATCACATAGGGAGGAGTTCAAAGGGGTGCCTACATGAGCAGTCAGCTGGTTATTGCATAATAAATTGATCTAGTAATGTGGAAAGAACAGGTGTTTTTTGGCCTTTACATCAAGGGGGAAATTGGTTAACAGATTATAAATGAGAAAACTCATGGTGGTTTACATACTTCATCCATTGTAGGGCCTCTAGACATCGCCAAGGCAGGTGCCATGAGAAACATTTCCAGTAGGGACCAAAACCTGTTAAAAGGAGTTGCAGTATACTGATCCTGGTCAAGTTATTTTGCGAGTCTGTGGGTGAGCCAAACGGAGTTCCACCATGCTGTGAGACACGGAGAGTCCTTTTTCTTTTAGGTACTGGTTATGCTATTTATAGCCATTGTGAGCATGTTGTCTATAGGCCTGGTCATCTGGGATGAGAAGGTTGTGTTTCCTGTAATATTGTTCACTAAAAGGGTATTTGATGAAGGAGTTGTCATCAAGGTTTAGGATCTTTAAAATGTGAGAAAATACGCGTGACCAATATCTTTTAAGTTTAGGGCATAAGAAAAGCATACGTTCCATGGAGCTGCATCATTGCAATACCCCACTGCAATACCAGCACCAGTCGTTTTCTCTAAGATTGGCTTTGAATAAATTGATAGACGTCCAAAAGGCCCTTTGAGGGATAAATACACGCATTTTGACCTTACCTGCTGCTTTTTAGGCTGTGTAGCATCTTTCGTACAGCTTTCCATTCCTCTATACTAGGCCCAAACTCTCTTCCCATTTGATTTGAGCTCTTGTGGGGTTTTATGTTTTGAGGCTGAAGATTCTGCTAAGTTTAGTATATTACAAAACATTGTTTGGCGTGGAGTCCTTAATATGAAGCAGGTCTTGGAAAGAGTTAATGGGTTTCATTTGGTCTGCGTTATTTCCTTTTTTGTAGGATTTTCATGTTTTGTGTTGTTAGGCTTCTTGTTATCTGGTAAGCCGTATGCTTTTTGTATGTCCTTACAGCTGAGAACTCTCTCCCTTTTAATAGGTGTTTAATGCATACTATCCCTCTATCTATGCATGGTTTCCATTCTAAGGTTTTTTGTTGGTTCTAATTAAGGGGTTGTGCCACATGGAGGAGTCTAGCCATATCTGTCTTGTCTGTCTGGTTTGTTTATTAGGTTTTTGCAGCAATTTGTTAGAAGGAGCCAGTACAAGATACTTGGTGTGTGCCTTATATTTAAACATGGAATTTAAAGGGGAGAGCGGGAATAGTTTACACATTTGTTCTTCCATTACAAACCATCCGGGGTTACACGGTACAGTAAACCATTGGGGGAAAGCACTGGGCATTACATAGGAGATAATTATAAGAAGGTGCACAGTCCTCTGCTTACCCAGGGGTAGTGGGTATTAATATTAGGTGGTTAGCACTTTGAATACGTTTTTTATTTACTTTAATGTGAGTGCATGGGAGTTCTGCCTTTGTTCAAATATGAGCTTGTATTAACCTGAGTCTTTACTTTGATCAGATTTTCCTTCTCCTCCTTTCCTCTGTGCCTTTTTTTCCTCAATATTTTAAATATTATTGTTCCCTTTCTTTTATATGTGCACCTTTCTATACAGTTCACTTTACTGAAGCTCCCATCTCATCTCATATCTGTTTTTTTTCCTTTATAAAAATCCTGGCTTCTCTCTCCTGCCTCGTTCTCCTTACTTCTCAAGCCAGTCAATTTTACCTTCCTTTATGCACTGCTTCCATCATTGCTTGCTTGAGCTCGACGGCTGTCACACACAGGGCTCATTTTCACTCTTCAGCCAGCGCCACCTCTCAGGGTGGATTCGAACATGTGTGTTGTGCTGTGATCGGCTCAATACCTGCTGGTGCAGCCGCCAGAGCCCAATCCCATCCTAGTCACCAAACATGTGAAGGAGCAGAAGACAGGAAGCTGGCAGGTTAATTATATATATAATATATATTTATGTATTTAGTTTATACACATTTTAAAACACTTAGCATTTGTACAAAATTCATCAACCTTTAAAAACACATAACATCAATATTATTCATATTCCACATATATCTAAATAAAACAAAATATCCTATATACATATTATAAAAGAAAAAAGAAGAAAAAGATAGAAACAAATCCATTCATTTATAGACATTCTCCCCCAACAGTTTGTGTATTTTGTCTAAAGGAAGTCTGTGTCAGGAAGTCCAAAGCAAAAATATGTCTGTGTCAAAAACCTATGCTGTCCTCACAACTACAACAAGACTAGTGGGGGAATGCTCTCAACAAAGCACATGTTCAACAAATGTTACTTCAAAGTTCCATAAAGTTCTGTTCTTCAAGTTCAACACAATTCCAATATAATCTCTTCTCAGCAAATGTTGGACAAGTTCTGAAGTTACCTTCTGTGGCTTTGCAGATATCACAGTTCACATCAAAATGAAGAATTCGGGGTCTCCCTTCTCCAAGTTCAAAGTTGCAACACAAAGTTCACACATCACATCAGTGTTGGGAGTGCCTTATCCAAGACAAATGTGGCAAAAGTCTTTTTTCACATGGGAGTCCTGGAACTCCCTTCCCCAGGACAAATATAACAAATGTTCACAACTCTTTACTGTTTGACAAACTTGTAATGGCTTCTGGTCCAGGCGCAGTTGTCAGACCAGACGGTCCACTCATCACAGGTCACGCAACCCGCAACTATATATCTTGATTGTGAATTATGCCTTGATGTTAAGAAAGTTTATTTTTGGGAAATGTACTGGTCTAGGCGCAGTTGTTTGACCACACGGTCCACGCATCACAGGTCACAAAACCATGAGTTTCCTCTCAGCTGATATTCAATGATTCACAAGTTCATGTCTTTCATTTGAGGTGTTATCTTTGGAAAAATTAGAATGTATACAGCTTCTGTGGTATGGGCTCATGCAGCCCTTTTTGCCAAAGTCTATCAAGGTGCACTCGTATTCAGCCAACACTGTTCACCTCTTTCATGTAGGGGCCCACTATCCCTTTTCATGCACTCTGCATTCTATATTAGCACTCTGCTAATGCTTTGAGCTCACTGGCTCCTTTGTACCAAGTGTAATCTTCACTGTATGTAAGTTTCCTGCTTTTATCACATGCTCCATTCACAGTTCTTGATTTCCACCTTTTCTGTGATATGCAGCACTCAGGGGTTTCACACATTCAAACTTTCTGGATGATTGACATTCAGAACTCAAGCATTCCGCGTGCCATAACGTGCGGTATGCCTTTTGGTGAGCGTCTGGCTTAACAGCCCTTCGCAGAGTGCCCTGAGTCCTGCGTTGCTACAGACACTTAAAGGACGATCACTCCTGCGCTTCCGGGTGCTCTCTGCAGCACTCCCTGGCCTCTGTGCAGGACTCTACTGCCGCTTCCTCATCAGTGGTCGTTTTTTGCCTCTTCCCCACAAGGGCTTTTCAGACTGGCACTGCTACCTCGGCTGGAATTCCGTGAACTCCGTTGGCGTCTCTGTGCCTCGGCTTCTCATCCCCTCGGCATGACTCCCATCAGGTTCCCTGCTCCACCTGCAGCTACTCTCCCACACTTCTCTACTTCCCTGTGAGAACACCACCTTTTTATATATTACTTAATTGTCAAGGGATTTCAGGTGGACCCAATTATTCTCAATTGCCTTACTTTGCAAATACTTATTGGTGGAACATGCCTGATCCTCATGCACGCCTCTACACCTTTCTTCTTCACCCCAGTACCAAAGAGGTTTTTACCATAGGTAATCTGCATTGCTCCTAGTTGCTTCTTCTTCTTCACAGTAGTCCCAGGGGGAGTTACAGGGGTTAAGGGAATAGGACTGACAACAGTCCATAAAGGCTATGGGAGGGGAGGGTAGGTCACTATCAGGAAGGGTGAGATAGCATGTCTCGCCCTCAGGTACTATCTTTCCAATCATCAATGACCCTCTACTCAGATGGTCCTCCCTTGCGTGTCCACCCCCAGGGTCAGGATGCAAAAGCGATGGCCCCTCCCTGGCCACCTGAACAACAGACCCACAGGGACTACTGGTAAGAACCCCCTCGGGTTTCTCACAAACTCTTCCCCTAAACCTCTGTCCTCCACCCAAGGGGAGAAAGCTGCTTGGAGGGTGCTTTCTGTTGGGGTTGGCCATTCCCATACATTGGCCTGTGGGGAAAAAGGTACTTACTGATAGTTATTATGTGGAGAGAAGATGGGTGTTTGGGTATTAATGTCCTGTATTAAAGAGGAAAACTTGGGGAAATCCTTTCTAATGATGACATCCTCTGGTAGGCCAGGTATGCCGATGGGATCACCTCCCTTTTCCCCTTGATGTAAATGGGGACGGGAATTTTTGGATAGATCTCCTGGCCTCCATGAACACATGTGATCCTAACCCATCAAGCGTGTTTGAGATTTTCAGTGGGTAGTAGGTCAGATCCTATGCTGTTTGCTTGGCCATTCACCTTGGCAGGTTTATAGGTGGAATCTGATGGAATATTGCAGAAGCAGGCACTTAAGGTTTCAATATCCTCTTCCTGCTCATCCCATTAAACAACCTATTTCCATGTGTTCTTCCATTAGATTTTGGGGGCAGTTTTGGGCTAAATGTCCTGGCTCTTTACAAGAGAAGCAAATGAGGGAAGGTGGTTTGCTGGATAGAACCTCCTTTATCTTGGCTTCTTCCTAATTTTGAAATCCGTCCTTTACTCTATTTTCTTTTTATTTTTTTGATTTTTTATTTTGTGTTTATCAAATTTTCTTTGATTTTACAAAAGTGATGAGAAGAAGATGAAACTGAAGACAAGGAAGAAGAAGACGCGGGTCTTCATTGCTAGATGTCATATATTTCTTTAAATGTTAAAGTTTTTCTGTTTGTTGTTGTCAACTGGTGTAGAATCAAAGACTTAAATATCACTAACCTGGGCAGACTGTGATTCGCAAAGGAGGCAACTGGCAGAGATTGAGGAATCCCTCATGGGAGTCCTACTTTCTCTCACTCCCTGGATTGAATATCAGAGAGGAGGGAGGCAGAATCCCCAGGGAAACCCTCCTGGGGAATAAAACCCTGAGTCGCAGTGCCTCTTCGGAACGGATGGTAGCAGCTTGGACGGTCCCTCTAGGCAAGCTGGAGCGCGAAGAGGATTGGAAACCTTTCCAGGAAAACAAGATAGAACAGGTAGGTGCCAGGTAGGAAGGACTGAAAGAAAAGGAGAGTACTAAGGTTTGGAAGTTACACGTACGTGATGTTCAGAATGGGATCCTCAATGGGATGAGGACGTGCTTGGGTGTCTCCGGATGACCGAGAGTCTGATTACTACGATTAGAACTGTGGTGCTGAGAGAACGGATAAGTAAAGGAATAAATGTTAGATATGGCAGGATTGAGTGTGCTGAAGAGGACGCTAAGTTTAAGGGAACTTACTGACAAGGGCGGAACTCCTAACTCGAAACCTATGGTGGAGGAGGGATACGGCCTGAGAGTGCGCCTGCGGGTATGGGAGGCAGAAAGAAAGAGGGAAGTTAGATATCAGTGGAGAATGCAAGTTAGCAATATCAGAAGGAGGAAATCCTAGCGGCGAACTTACGGAACGTCGGTATCAACAGTAGCGACGCGTATGCTATCAACACTTCCTTCCTTATCAGGAGTCACGTCAGCAGACGCAGGAACGTCAGATGTGCGTGGAACAACTAGACCGCGGTCATCCTTACAAAGGACCGTTGCTTTGGGAGCCTGCATTAAAACGTTATGTGCCGTTCTTCCTAATCTCCTGCTTTGCCACCATGACCAACGCTGATAATGTGTAACAGTTGTTCCTCTGTTAGCCTTACTGGATTTCTGTTTTGAGACACTCTGCCTGGGCTGCTTCGAGGATTTTGACAGCCGCGAGTGTCCAGGTGTTTTTGTTCCCACTTATGAGTCGGTTCCACCAGGTTTCTTCTTCTCGTAGATCGAAATCCTTCAAGAGTGGTGTTAGGTAGGCTTTTCTTTTTTAAACATTTATTTTATTATGAGAGCAGGTTAGCATTCAGACCGTCCACAAAAGAAAGAATTTGACAAGGTATTGAGGCATGTACAGTATTGGCACATATATACAGAGTAGCAAGAAAAACACATCAAACATCCCACATCATGGCAAAGGGAGAGGCGTAGTATCCTCATTCGGTATCTGGGAACACAAATAAATACGCAGCAGCGACCAAATGTCTTTGGGCCGACACTGTGTCGGGACCGATAAAACAAAAAGTTCTTCATAGTCGTTTACCAAACATAAGTCTTTTAAGAAATTGGCTCTGGATGGTGCAGTTGTAGACTTCCATGATTTAAGGATACAGCGCTTGGCAACAACACATGAAATATTAAATAAACGCCTCGTAGTTTCTTTCACCTTACCAATGTCACCAAGCAAGTACTTTAAGGGGGACAGGGTCGCCGGAATCAACGTTATGTCTTCGAGGAGTTCTGCCACCTCCCGCCAGAATTCCATAATCAAAGGGCATGACCAGTACATGTGGTAGGGGCTAGCGTTTGGTGTATTGCACTTGGGGCAGGCTCCCGTGCAACTCTCAACAAATTTGGCCAGTCTGCCGGGGGCATAGTGGAGCTGATTCAGAACTTTAAACTGGATCAGCCGTAGCCCCGCGTTCATAGAGACGGATCTGGTGAGTTGACAGAAGCGTGACCACCGTATTTCATCAATCTGAGTGCCCGTATCCCGCTCCCAGGTCTCTCTTATCGTATTATGTGATGGGGAGTGGGTTTGTACTAGTGAGTATACCAACGAGACCCCTTTATTGTGACTATTAGGGGATACTATTGCCCTAATACATTCATCTACCTGGGGTTCCAACGGGAAAGATGGCCATCTAGCCGCAAAAGCAGTTTTCATACGATGATATTGAAAGCGTTTAAGTGGGCCTCCTCCCACCATCCCGATGAAGTCAGTGAGTTCACAGAACGTGCCATTTGGGAACATGTCCCTTAGTGTGAATAACTTGTTAGGATCCCAGGATTGTTGAATGGCTTTATCAAATGTTGGGGATATACTGGAGAAGTTCCACAGGGGGACCTCCGGGTCATAGGGGGTCTCAAGGCCTAATCTGTTATATATCTTGGCCCAGGCGCGTATGGTTGTATATACCGGGTTAAACGGGCATGTGTCTCCATAGACAGGGTTAAGAAGAAGTGATCTGATGTCATTGGGGCGATCAGCATGTTTCTCCATGGGGATGTGGGGGATGTGTCATCAGGGTCAGACCAGTGTTTAACAAATTGAGCCTGTGCAGCCAGATAATATAGTTCAAAATCTGGCGCAGCAATGCCACCCCGTGAGAATGGTTCCACCATCTTATCCCACCCCAATCTGGCCGTCTTCCCATTCCAAACGAAATTAGAGGCGAGCGACTTGAGTTTCATGAAAAAGTACTTGCCGGGCCATATCGGAATGTTGTTAAAATAATATAAGAGTTTGGGTAAGACTACCATTTTGAGAATAGCCACTCTACCATACAAGGACAAGGGAAGGCTAGCCCACGTTTGGAACTTGGTCGTCAAACTCAGTAACAGTTCACCATGGTTCTGTGTATATAACAATTGTTTGTCCCTGGCCACCATAATACCCAAGTAACGTACTTGAGTCGGGGTGGGCCTAAGCCCAGCAATTGCAGCAATGCTACCCGTACAATCCGTAAGGGGAAATATTTCGGACTTGGGAACATTGATTCTGTACCCTGAATTTTCCGAGAACTCATGTATGTCCGACATTATGTGCTGTACATTCTCTACTGGGTCGCAGACATATAGCAGGGTATCGTCAGCATATAGTGAAATGATCTGGGGGGGGCGGTCATCCTAAGCCCTCTATGTGAGTGGTTCTGGCGTATATGTTCCGCCATCGGCTTGATAGTAAGTGCGAAAAGTATAGGTGAAAAGGGACAGCCCTGCCTGGTACCTCTGTAGAGCCTAAACGAGGGGGACAAAGTGGCGTTGGTCAGAACCTTAGCAGTCGGGTGAGTATATAGTAGCTGTACGCATTTGATGAAGTATCGGCCAAAGCCAAATCGTTCAAGCACCGGGAAGAGATAAGACCAGGACACGGAATCGAAGGCCTTCTCGGCATCAAGGGCCACCACGGCAGCCTTTGTTGTGGGATCAATGTGTGCCATAACATTAAACAAGCGCCTCAGGTTGAGAGCTGTAGATCTAGTTGGTATAAAGCCTGCCTGGTCTGGGTGAACAAGGATCGACATGTACGGCAGGAGCCTGGTGGCTAACACCTTGGCGAAAATTTTCGCATCGGTATTAATCAAGGAGAGCGGTCTATACGAACCCATGTCATGTGCAGGTCTACGGGGTTTCAGGAGGACAGTAATAATAGCTTCGCGCATCGATTCTGGAAGGTTCCCTTGATCCATCGCCTCCTCCCACACCTTTAACAGTAGGGGGGCTAGTTCAGTTCTAAATTCCTTATATAGTTCCGCGCTAAGTCCATCCGAGCCGGGGGCGCGGCTCCCTGACAGAGATTTAATGGCCGCTACGATTTCTTCAATAGTGATGGGCTGATCCAGTATGTTACGGGTCTCAGTGGTCAGTGTAGGGAGGTCTAGGCTATCCAAATACCGGAACGTGTCTTCTTTACTTTTGATGTCATGATTGGAATAAAGGGAGGAATAAAACTCAGCGAAGGTGGAATTAATGTCTTGCTCCTTAGTAACCAAAGCCCCAGTGGGTGTCAAAATACCAGGGATTGAGCTTCGATGTCTATCTGTTTTAAGCATGGTGGCTAAGAATTTCCCGGCCTTATTACTCTCCCCATATCTACGGGCCTTGGCAGGCGCAGCCATGTATAAGACTTCCCTGCTGGCTAACGCGTTGAATTCCTTCAACGCGACATGCATTTGCGATAGTGTTGCCTTGTCCGGTGTGGCGCTATATTCAGTTTGTAACAGGCCTATTTTAGTTTTGACTGCGCCCAGGTCCCGTTTTACAGCTTTAAGCATACCCGTGGACTTGCCAAGGATAGTACCCCGGATCCAGTCCTTGAATGCCTCCCAGAGAGTAGCATAAGTGGTTACCGAGCCCTCATTTATTTCAATAAATTCCGTGATCTCAGTATGGAGGGATTCGCAAATATTAGTGTCCCTGAGTATGGCGTGGGGCATTCTCCACCGTCTAACTGGAGGAGGGGCATCACCCAGCTGAATGCCAAGTGTTACTGGTGAGTGGTCAGAGAGGGTGCGGGGGTGTATTTCACAACTGGTGACCATGCCGGCTAGGGGTGAGCTAATGAACCAGTAATCGATATGTGAATGGGAATCATGGACAGAAGAGTAAAAGGTGAATTTCCTCTCAGTAGGGTGCAGTGTGCGCCAAGCGTCTACCACATCCATCTGTTCCATCAACTGCCGCACAACCAATGCGGTTCTGGAAGGGGCTGTAACGCTCACCTGATTCCCGTAGAGGCGCCGGTCTTGACTGGGCGTATACAGTATCTTCAAAGGTGATGTGTAACACACGGCTGGCTCTTTGGGCTGGACCTCTGTGCACTGTATGTCTGACTCGAAGGGAAAGATGTCTGCAGATAGAAAATATGGGATTAAGGAACTGGGTTATTGAATGTCTCTCTCTTCTTCCCTTTCTCTTCTCCTGTAGAACCCCAAAGGTTAACGCTCTCACCTTAGGTAAGTGAACGCCGTGCTCTCCATCTGCCTCGGGGCAGGGTGCTGTAACCAGTTTCTTCACTGGATAAGGGGAGCAGGCCTCTTGACTTCAGAGGACTGCTGTCCGTCGTTTACTGCACGAACGGTAAGTTTCGAGTAATCCTAGTGTCTTTAAAGTCTTTAGTAATGATGTCTCTTGTTTTGCAGGGTTCCGGCGATGGCGGATGACGGGCTGAAGTGAGTTGAAGATGGAGCCCGTGTGATGAATAGAAGCGCCTGGAAGCACGTAAGTAAGCGCTTGTTGCCTGCTTCACGATGCGCTCTAACTGTCTTTTTATTTTGCAGGTACAAGTTCGGAGCGGCTGCAGGGTGCCGGAATACCCACTGGGTTAGATGTGGAAAGGAGTAATGGCACGTGAGTATTAAAGTTCCCCAATGTCTTTAAACGCACCTTGTTTTGTCTTTCAGATGCGGGATGCAGCGCCGAAGGCCTCCGGAGCGTGCGAAGAGTTGGTAAGCTTTTGTCTTTCAGATGCCGGAATGCAGTGTGAAGACCTCTGGAGCGCACGAAGAGTAGGTAAGCCTTTGTCTTTCAGATGCCGGAATGCAGCGCGAGGCGTTGGTGACAGCCGATAGACCAGGTAAGTGAAGAGCTGTCACTGAAGACCGTAATGCTAACCTGTTCTTTCTTGTCTTTATAGGTGTTGCTGAAGACTGGATTCAGGATGGTAAGCCTTTTTCCTTAGGCCCAGGATCAGATGCAGAAGACACGATGAGCGTTCTGCTGCAGAGGATGCAGAATAACGCAAAGCAAGATTCATCCATCGGGTGTGGTTTAAATAGCCTCCTGTAGTGCTTAGGTGTCTCCTTCCACAGCCACGTCTAGGTAAGAAAAGAGTTCCTGCTTTCCAGAAGAGTTCCAGTGTTCTGAATCTAGGGAGTGGCTCCTGCCCCACCCAACAGGAAAAGTAGTTCCAAACAGAAGAGGATCAGAGGCTCAACTGGCAGGCAAGTAAGCAGCATGGTCTGCTGCAGGTAAGTCCACCCAAGCATTATCAGCCCGGCGCTTCCAGCGCTGGGACTGGGCATATTTATGAGCCTGGTGCCACTGGCGCCAGGACTGGGTCCAAAAGGTCCCAATTGGGACTGGTTGGCACTCGGAACCTGGGTTATGGATCTGCTTCCAAGGGAGTTGGGAAAACCCTGACCTTTTGGAAGCAGAGATCATGACAGTACCCCCCCTCAAGGCCCCTCCCAAACCGGGCTTCTCCGGGGGTTTTGGCTTGTCAGGAAATGTTCGGTGAAATCTTTTGATTAGGCGAGGAGCGTGGACATATTCAGCAGGTTCCCATGATCTCTCTTGGGGGCCGTAGCCTTTCCAGTCAATTAGGTAAAATAGTTTAGATTTGGAGATCTTGGAGTCCAGAATGCTTTTGACTTCAAACTTGAGTTCTCCATCAACTAGGATAGGTTTTGGAGATTTAGTTAGTCGGGTTTGAGGTTGCACGGGTTTTAATAGAGAGACGTGGAAGACCGGATGTATCTTCATGTGCGGGGGCAAGTCCAACTTGACCGCTACTGGGTTTACTATGGTAGTGATGGAATAGGGACCAAGGTATCTTGGGTTGAATGTGCGTGGCCCTTTTAGAGGTAGATATTTGGTGGATAACCAGACTTGATCCCCTACTTGATATTGAGGGGCTTCCTTCCGATGTTGATCTGCTCCTTTCTTGTATTGTTCTTTAGCCCTTTGAAGGTGAGAAACAGCTTCCTTAAAGGCTTGGGTGATTGTAGAATGCAGGTAGTCTACTGCTGGTGTTTCAAGATCTTGGAGGGGATCCAACTCCGAGGTTCGAGGGTGACTGCCGTACAAAAGAAAAAACGGGGTTTTCCCAGTTCCCGAATGGACAGAGTTATTGTAGGCATATTCGGCTATCCAAAGGATGTCTTTCCAAGTTTTTTCCGTTTGTTGCAGCATGCAGCGTAAATACTGTTCCAGAGTTTGATTGGTCCTCTCGGTTTGTCCGTCGGTCTGAGGGTGGTGACTGGTCGATAGTCTCACATCAATTTGAGCCGACCGACAGCAACTTCGCCAAAAATGAGAAATAAATTGACTACCTCGATCCGAAATTAGAACCGAAGGAAAACCGTGCAGTCGGACGATGTTTTCGAGAAATTCTCGGGCCAGAGTTGCTGCTGTTGGCAAGCCTTTGAGCGGAATGAAATGCGCCATCTTGGAGAATAAGTCCACGATTGCTAGAATCGTATTGTATCCGGAGCATGGAGGTAGATCGGTGATGAAGTCCATAGAAAGCGTATGCCAAGGGCGAGGTGGGATGTCAATAGGGCGTAAGAGGCCTGCTGGTCTTTCCTTTTGACTCTTGTTTTGGGCGCATACTCCACAGGACATTATAAAGTCTCTGATATCTTTTTTCCAAGACGGCCACCAGAAGTAGCGCTTGATCTTTTCTGAGGTCTTGGCCATACCGGATGTCCTTCCATTAAAGAATCGTGATAACAAGAGATTACTTTTTTCTGTAAATCTGTGCTGGGTAGGTATAATCGTTCTTGGAAATACAATAAGTTGTCCTTTACTGCAAAGTCCTTTCCCTGCAGATGCCAATTCTGTATGTCTGCTGGAGTTACAAGTTGCCTGGCTTTATCCTTAACTTCCTCTATGGATTCTGTGGCGATTACACCCAGAATTCTTTGTTCGGGAATGATTGGTACAGGTTTAGGGTTGATCAAGTGTTCTTCCACTCCCATCCGAGAAAGGGCATCAGCTTTACCGTTCTTTGTACCAGGTCGATAGGTAATTATGAAGTCAAACTCGGCAAAGAATAATGCCCAACGGAGTTGTCTAGAGGATTGGGCTTTTGCGGTTTTCAAATATTGCAGGTTTCGGTGATCCGTAATCACAGTAACAGTGTGTCGGGCCCTCAGCAGATAATGCCGCCAAGCCTTAAAGGCAGACTTGATAGCCAGAAGTTCCTTGTCAGTAATCGTGTAATTGATTTCAGGAGGCGAGAATTTGCGGGACCAAAATGCCACGGGATGCAACTGATTGGTTACCGGGTCCTTTTGTGATAGAACTGCCCCCATGGCAAGGCTTGAAGCATCAGTTTCCACGATGTAGGGGAGTTCGGGGCGAGGATGTTTTAAGATTGGTGCAGAGATAAATTTAGTCTTCAAATCCTGGAAAGCTTGTTCCGCCTCGGTAGACCATTCAAAACGTTTGTTTTTCTTTAACAAGGCAGTGATGGGCTGGACTATTCGAGAGAATTCGGGGATAAACCTGCGGTAAAAGTTAGCAAAGCCTAACATGCTTTGCACACCTTTTACGGAGGATGGTGATGGCCATTTGAGAACTGCATCGACCTTCTTTGAATCCATACGCACTCCGCCAGGTGATAATATGAATCCCAAGAATTCAACTTCAGTCACATTGAAAACACATTTTTCCAACTTAGCGAAAAGTTTGTGTTGACGCAATCTTTCGAGGACCATTTTCAAGTGTTTCCGATGTTCAGATTCCGATGAAGAATAAACGAGGATGTCGTCAATGTAAACAACAACACACACATCTATGAGCTCTCTGAGGACATCGTTCATAAAATATTGAAAGGCGGCCGGGGCATTGCAAAGTCCGAAGGGCATGACCTGATATTCAAATAGCCCATACTTGGTGCGGAAGGCCGTCTTCCATTCATCGACCTCTTTTACTCGTACCAAGTGGTAAGCTCCTCTAAGATCCAGCTTTGTATATATGCATGCTTTTCTGACTTGGTCCAGGAGTTCAGGGATCAAAGGTAACGGATATCTATTCTTAACGGTGATCTGGTTCAGGGAGCGATAATCTATACAAGTTCTAAGGTCTCCTTCCTTTTTTGGAACGAAGAACAAAGCTGAAGAAGCAGGGGACTTGGAAGGACGAATAAACCCATTTGCCAGGTATTGATCCAGGTATTGTCGAAGGTGAAGGTTCTCAGGCTCGGTGAGGGCATAAATTCTACTACAAGGAGGAGTAGATCCAGGTATCAGGTCTATCTGGCAGTCATAAGACCTATGAGGAGGTAGAGAGTTAGCCTGATCCTTCCGGAAAACATCTTGGTATTCTAGGTATTCGGGAGGTAACTGGGGAGTCTCTGAAGAAATTGCTGCCAGTGCAACACCAGGTGGAGGGTGACAAGTAGAGACACATTCTGGAAACTGGACCGTTCTTGCTCGCCAATCGATCAGAGGATTGTGTTTCTCTAAGCAAGGTATTCCTAGAATAATCTGAAACTGAGGGGCCTTGATCACATCGAACACGATCTTCTCATGGTGTCCATCTTGACTTACTAGCATCACCTCTTGAGTGGTATGCGTTACTGGCCCGGAGGCTATCTCTGTACCATCCACCGTAGTAATGACGTCCTTTACAGCCTTGGGACAAAGAGTTAGATTCATCCTCAAAACCATTTCATGATCCACATAATTGCCGATGGCACCGCTGTCGACGTAAGCTTCAATTGCATGTAATCGATCCGGATTATCAGGGCTAATGAGGACCATAGGTATCACGAAATGCGAGGTCACGGAACTGGTTTTCACGCTCGGCAAGAGGACCTCTATTCTTGTCGGGCGAGGTCGTTTCCCTGCTCAGAGTTTGTAACTTTGGTAACTGCAGCTCCTACTGCCTTCTTGGCAGGTTTCACCGGACAGTCTCGAAGAAAGTGCCCTGAGTTTCCGCAATAGAGGCATAATTGCAACTGTTTTCTCCTTTCCCGCTCCTTTTGAGTTAGAGGACCTTTCAGACCCCCTATTTGCATGGGTTCCCCGGAGTCTACTCCTTTGGAAGGAGTTGGCGGTTTGGAAAATACTCGAGCATCAAACTTGGAACGATCGGCCTTCCTGTTCTGCAGTCTGTGATCTATTTGAACGACTAAGTCTATATAGTCCGAACAATCTTGTGGGGGATTCACTACTTGGGCTAACACATCTTTGAGCTCTCCACGTAGACCTCTATAAAACAGCGTAATCCTTTTGTCCTCAGGCCATTGAGTTTCCACTATCAGTCTGTTGAAAGACGCAATATAAGCCAAAAGGTCTTGATTACCTTGTCGCAACGAAAGAAGCTCATTGTCCAAGGCCTGCCCCTGTGAATGTCTTGCGAACAGTTTTTCCATACTGAGCTGAAAAGCTTGAAAATCATGGAGGACCGGATCATCTTGATTTACTAGAGGGATCGACCAGTCTGCCGCATTGCCACTAAGGTACGAAAGCACGAAAGCTACTTTAGCTTGATCAGTTGGAAAGGCTGCTGGCCGGCATAAGAAATGCAACCGGCACTGATTGATAAATACTGCAAACCTCTTTGGGTGACCAGAAAATCGTTCGGGCGGAGCCAGAGGTACATTCCCAGGTAGGTTGATCTGCACTGGATTCATAGAGGATGTAGAAGGAAGATTTCCCCCAGATGCGGGTAACGGGGTCTGTCTGGCTTGTGACTGTAGCAATTGTCTAGCGAGATCATCTGTTCGCTCCTTGGAAATAATCAGTTCCCTTCTTAGAGCGTTCGTTTCCTGACGGGCTGCATGCACTTCTGCCCTTAGTTCCCCAAGTAACTGGGCTAGCTGGTCGGTATCCGAGGTTTCCATAGCGCCTGGATGGGAGTTTTGTGGTAGGCTTTGCGTTCTGTAACGCTCACCTGATTCCCGTAGAGGCGCCGGTCTTGACTGGGCGTATACAGTATCTTCAAAGGTGATGTGTAACATACGGCTGGCTCTTTGGGCTGGACCTCTGTGCACTGTATGTCTGACTCGAAGGGTAAGATGTCTGCAGATAGAAAATATGGGATTAAGGAACTGGGTTATTGAATGTCTCTCTCTTCTTCCCTTTCTCTTCTCCTGTAGAACCCCAAAGGTTAACGCTCTCACCTTAGGTAAGTGAACGCCGTGCTCTCCATCTGCCTCGGGGCAGGGTGCTGTAACCAGTTTCTTCACTTGATAAGGGGAGCAGGCCTCTTGACTTCAGAGGACTGCTGTCCGTCGTTTACTGCACGAACGGTAAGTTTCGAGTAATCCTAGTGTCTTTAAAGTCTTTAGTAATGATGTCTCTTGTTTTGCAGGGTTCCGGCGATGGCGGATGACGGGCTGAAGTGAGTTGAAGATGGAGCCCGTGTGATGAATAGAAGCGCCTGGAAGCACGTAAGTAAGCGCTTGTTGCCTGCTTCACGATGCACTCTAACTGTCTTTTTATTTTGCAGGTACAAGTTCGGAGCGGCTGCAGGGTGCCGGAATACCCACTGGGTTAGATGTGGAAAGGAGTAATGGCACGTGAGTATTAAAGTTCCCCAATGTCTTTAAACGCACCTTGTTTTGTCTTTCAGATGCGGGATGCAGCGCCGAAGGCCTCCGGAGCGTGCGAAGAGTTGGTAAGCTTTTGTCTTTCAGATGCCGGAATGCAGTGTGAAGACCTCCGGAGCGCACGAAGAGTAGGTAAGCCTTTGTCTTTCAGATGCCGGAATGCAGCGCGAGGCGTTGGTGACAGCCGATGGACCAGGTAAGTGAAGAGCTGTCACTGAAGACCGTAATGCTAACCTGTTCTTTCTTGTCTTTATAGGTGTTGCTGAAGACTGGATTCAGGATGGTAAGCCTTTTTCCTTAGGCCCAGGATCAGATGCAGAAGACACGATGAGCGTTCTGCTGCAGAGGATGCAGAATAACGCAAAGCAAGATTCATCCATCGGGTGTGGTTTAAATAGCCTCCTGTAGTGCTTAGGTGTCTCCTTCCACAGCCACGCCTAGGTAAGAAAAGAGTTCCTGCTTTCCAGAAGAGTTCCAGTGTTCTGAATCTAGGGAGTGGCTCCTGCCCCACCCAACAGGAAAAGTAGTTCCAAACAGAAGAGGATCAGAGGCTCAACTGGCAGGCAAGTAAGTAGCATGGTCTGCTGCAGGTAAATCCACCCAAGCATTATGAGCCCGGCGCTTCCAGCGCTGGGACTGGGCATATTTATGAGCCTGGTGCCACTGGCCCCAGGACTGGGTCCAAAAGGTCCCAATTGGGACTGGTTGGCACTCGGAACCTGGGTTATGGATCTGCTTCCAAGGGAGTTGGGAAAACCCTGACCTTTTGGAAGCAGAGATCATGACAGGGGCCCTGGGGGCAGTAGAGGACCGATCAAGGGACTGTTCCAAAATAGTATTGAGATCGCCGCCCCAGAGTATCAGTGCCTCCCCTGACGTAGTCAGCATATCAAGTATCGTACAATAGAACTGTGGATCATCCACATTTGGCCCATATCTATTAACAAGTATTAATTGGTATCCCGCCAACTCCCCCCAGACTAGTGCATATCTGCCAAGCAGATCTATTTTACTGGAGTGGTATTTAAAGCACAACTTGGGGTGTATGAGGGTTAACACTCCCCTAGACTGTGTTGAGTATTCTGTGTAGTATCTCTGGGGGCCCCATCTTGGCAGGAATGCAGAATTGACATTACCCAGTGCGTGCGTCTCTTGAATGAAAAGAATATGTGGATCGTGGCGTGTAACATATGCTGCCACCTTCCTCGCCTTCACCGGGTTGTTAAGCCTGCGAATATTCCAGGAGAGTAGCTTGACTTCTAAGCCCCTATCAGCCTGTGCCATACCCGCATGTTGTAAAAATCATCTGTCCGTAGCCTCGCCCCTGTCGCAAGTGATGCGGCCATTCTGCCATGCAACTGCTCTCTGATTTTAACAATCAAACTCCTTTAAACAGAAACTCCCCAAACCATCCTGATCTGACACCAGGAACCCACAACATCTGCCCCAACTTTGTCCCACCCACCGCCCACCGCCCACATCAACTGCGGAGTATTGACCCACTCAATAACCGTGGTCGAGCTTGTTTTGGCATTGACCAAACTTCTGACCGAAGCCAACCTTGTATTCGAATGAAACCCCTTCAGGTGGTCCAAATTTCCACACCAAGAACACCCATTTCCAACTCCTCTTACCTCCCCCCCACCCTCATCATCACCCCCAACTTGACGATGTACCCAAAAACAATCGTGGAACATTCCCGGGGTAGCCATGTTGCCTCACATGGCCGCCTGATTGGCTCCAATCTCCAATAGTCACATGGAATGGAGCCGCCCTGCTTGTAGGACCCATAAGGCTGCAGTGGATACTACATAAGGATACAGACCAATCCGGTATGAGATCCCTAGTCCTCGGGTCTTGGTCTATTGTTCTGTGCCGGCCTGCCCCCCCTCGGGGGGAGAGGTATGGAAGTCTCTATATACTGTGTGGCCTCAGTCGGGGATTCGAAAAAATGCGCCCTACCCGCATGTTGGATCCTCATCTTTGCCGGGAACATCTGAGCATATGGAATCTGGCGGTCTCTAAGGAGTCTCTTGACTGGTTCATATGATCGCCTGCTCGCCTGGACCCCGTCAGAAAAGTCTGGATATATATGTATTCGGCATTCCTCGTGTTGAAGCATACCAGCCTCCCTGGCCAGCCGCAGGATTGTGTCCCTATCTCTATAGTTAAGCAGTCGTGCAATTATTGTGCGAGGGGGAGCACCTGGTTTGGGGGCCGGGGCAAGAGTACGGTGGGCTCTCTCCACCAAGAAATGTTCGGAGAATGACTCAGGACCGAATAGTGTTTTAAGCAGTTGTTCAAGTTGTTTCTCCATTTGGCCTTTCCCAAATGACTCCGCCACGCCGACCACACGGATGTTATTACGTCTTGATCTAGATTCAAGATCCTCGCATTTATGTTGCATTTTAGTCATGGCTTCCTTAAGATGAGCGATGTCACGACCATGTTGTGAGATAGCGTCTTCGTTACTACTAATTCTATTTTCTGCATCAGTGACACGTATGCTCTCTTTTTCAACTCTTGCCTTCAGGGAGCCAATGGTAGACACTATATCGTCCAGTTTCATGTTTACTGCTCGGAATCCATTTTCCACAAGCATGGTCAGCTTGTCCTCCCGTCCTTCAATGTCTGCAGGTGGGGTTTCATTAGCGTCAGCGTGCACCTCAGTTATGGCGTCCGGTGCCTGGCTGCCGGTAAATGCATCCATAGGACCCTTCCTCTTGTTACTGGGCGTCTTGCCTCCCTTCCCAGCCCTGTGCGGCTCGCCCATGGTGCCAGCCCCAGCCCGTTGTTTATGGATATTCAGCGAAGCCACCTGGATCAGGACGACAGAGTTTGCCGCTGGGGCAACAGAGGTCCTCCGCCTCACCCCCCTTACTCCCAAGACGTCTGTAGATTTTCCGGCAGGGACCCCAGCACCAGGGCACCAAGGCCCAATGTTAGGCACCAGCGATGGATATTTTCTCCCACGTAGTTAGGTGTCAAAACTCAGGGCGCGCCACAGTTTACGCCAAAGAGGGCCTATATAGATGACTGGGTGTCCATCAGCGCATAGGGTCGGCCAGGCCACCAGCACAGGGCTTCATGCGCTAGGGCGACCGTGCCTGAAGTCGCCAAAGGTAGTGTAATCTCCTGCGTATCTGCACCCACGACAAACAGATAGTTCTGGATGGGGACCGGGAGGCAAGGACTCCGCAGCAGACTACACGGATGTAGGGCGTGCAATGTAATATCAGGAGCAATGTTGCCCACTAGTAGGGCGTTTCCGTCAGTCCCCCCTCACTGGCACAGGGGCCCCTCACCTCCCGCTGCTTCACGAAGCCGTGGGCTTTGGCCTCCGTAAATGTATGTAATGTCTTAGCGGGCGTGGGCCCGCACGTAACACAGAGACCGGCTTCCCGTCCACCAGGAGTGTCAGATCACTCGGGGCCAATTCCTCCGCGCCCCACGTGCCGGCTCCCTGTCACGGGCAGCCGCGTAACAGGATGTCACCGCCGTGTCTAGTGGCGTCTCCGTCGCAAATTCCGGGGTGTGGGGCCACAGAAGAGTAGCGGGTATCGTACCTGAGGGGGGCACAACGTCCCCTCGTCTTCACGGCCGAACAGCTCTCAGTCTGCAGCTGCTCAGCGTGGGCGCGAGTCAGGCGCGGGCCGCTGACAATGGCCCCGCCCCCACTCGGCCTCCTCCTCGCCAGAGTCCACGGCTCCGCGTTGCCTCTGCCTGGAACTCCGAGCCGGATCGCGCTCCCAACACCAGTCGGGCCAAATTCAGAGCGGCGTAACTTTGGTGCCAGAGACCGATTTCCACCAGGATTTGGAGACGTTGGGGACCAGACCTCGGCTCGTCTACACAGCCATTTGTGGGTGCTTAGGTGGCTCCAAAACGGATGTTTTCTGGACGGATCTTGTACTGGAGCAGGAGCTCAGGATTCAGGCGGCCATCTTCGTTGTGCGCAACAGCGCCCCCCAGTTAGGCTTTTCTTAAGGTGGCGGTTTTCTGGCATTATGTTCAAATAGGGCGCACCGTTTCGATTTGTGAAGGATCTCTGCACAATCTACAGATGTTAGAGATGGATTTGCCTCTTAGTGTCCTTATTTCATTTGTTGGGAGCAGATTTAATCTGGCCCTTATGAAAGTGTGCCTTAAGCTTTTGTTTGGAAATCTCCTGATGACTAAGTTGATGTAATTTAATTTCTTACTTTGCTGTGGGAGGTGAGCGAGAAGTTTGTTGGATTCTGATTTGTCTTGCGTGTATATCCAGTCTCGTTCGTCCAACTTCTTCTTGATTTTCGTTGGGTTTAGAAATAGGTCTTCTTTAGTGCAGCCGATTTGTTCCAGTATATTTTCTTTTTCTGCCGTCCAGGCTATGAGTGGTTTGCATTGTCCCCTTTGAATTTCTTGCCCAATCAGTTTGTATTGCTCTGGGGCTTCTGGGATGGTTATCTTTCTGTATAGGAACATTTTGTTTGCATCTACTGTTGCTTTCAGTGAAGACAGTCCTAGTTCTCTTCGTATTACCGCGATCGATGTTGATTTTGGAAGGCGCATCACTTCTCTCCAGAAGTGGCCTTCTAACTTTGCCCAAAGTTCCGGTGGAATTGTGAGGAAAGCCTTGCACCTGTATGTTAAGGTGGGAACCACTTTGGCTTTGTAAAACTTTATTACTGGAAGCATCGAGAAGCGGCCACATTTTCTGTCTATGGCTCGAGCTTGAGCGGTAAGTTTCTTGGTTTTTTCCCATAGATGGTTCTGCATTTCTATCTCCTTCCCGTGCTGTCGATCGCTACTCCTAAGTATCCGAAGTCTTTTACGACTTCTATTTTGATGTTATTGACATTCCAACGGTGGGTGTTCTTCTTTATTGCTGCTTTGTGAAAATGAGGATTATTGTCTTTTCTATGTTTATTTCAAGATTCTTCTTTAAAATGTATCTGTCTAGATCGTTTAGTTTGCGTTGCAACCCGATTGGTGTTTGATCAAGGAGGATGATGTCATCTGCATAGATGTTACAACGAACCTCTGCGATGTCTATGGGTACCTCCGTCCCCAAGCTCCAGCGAAGGAGAAAAGGGCCGTGAATACGGGCACCAGGCACTGCAAAGGAAAAAGCAGGTGAGTGTAAGTACACGGTAAAGAATATGGGAATAATCAATAATCAAGATAATGGAGTGAGACCTACCAATCAGGAAGGGTAACCAGGACGGGAAGACAGCCGGGAAAGTAGGTGTTCAGGACCCCCACATTTAGGGGCTGTACGTGGTGCTGAGCCGAAGTCCAACCAAAACACCCTTGAGTCAGGGAGTTTCCAAAAGCAGTTCCAAGTAGTGTCCCAAGAAAAACCGGGTCCAAAATCCAAGAGATACAATCTTTGAAAGTTCCAAAAGCCAAGTCCGAAATCCGTAAGCAGGTCCAATGATTCACGCCAGAGAGTTCCAAAATCCGTGTAAGCAATAGTTCAAGCAACCAAATCCAAGGAGCAGGCAAAGACAGTCCAGAAATAATCAGAAGCCAGAGTTCAAAAACCAGAGTTCCAAGATCCAACACAACGCCACTCGAATCGCCGGAAACAGCTGAGAAGCGCGGAGACTCAGCTTCCGTGTTCTTTTAAACCGGTGTTCGGGTTACGTGAGCGACGCAGCGTACCACGTGACCCTCGCAACCGGGGAGCAGCAACATGATTGGACGAGCGGGCCGCTCCTACGGCAACACGTGGGCGTTGCCTAGGTGACCAGGACGCCGGGGTGGTGAGGCTCAATCCACCCCAGCGCCATCGCGGCCACAGTCTCCAAGCTGTCACGCGCCGCCTTCCTCTTCCGGGGAGCCCGGCACCATGACCTCTGAAGGGGGGCGCTCGGCCAAGCCACCGCCGTAGGTAAGATGTCGCTGAGAGATGGGCGGTGTTGCGCTGCGCTGGGAGGTGGGTGGTGTTGTGCTGCGCTGGGAGATGGGCGGTACTGCGCGGATCGTAACAGAACCCCCACCCAAAGGCCCACGTCCACGTGGGCAGGACGGATGCTCTCGATGGAATCGTGATACAAGCAGGGGGGCATGAACATGAGACGCAGGCTCCCAAGACCTCTCTTCCGGGCCGAAGCCAGCCCAATCAATCAGGTAGTACAAGACCCCATTACGAAGGCGCGAACCCAATATGTCCTTCACCTCATATTCATCGGAGGACCCTTGCACAAGAGGAGCCGACGGTAGTAGTGGTCTCGTGAGGGGCCGGCAAGGTTTCAACAGGGAAGTATGAAACACCGGGTGAATGCGCCAAGAGGAAGGAATGGTTAGACGAAAGGCCACTTGGTTAATGACCCTCGAAATACGGTACGGGCCAACAAAACGGGGAAGGAGCTTACGGCAACCAGGTATTCGTAGGTGACGGGTGGACAACCACACCTTATCCCCAACCGAGTAACAAGGGCTCGGGGCACGATGTCTATTGGCTGCACGGCACATGGCAGTCTGGGCGTCCTTTAAATGCACCAGGGTCTGAGCATGTACGCTTTTCAGATCCCTAATGCAGTCAGCAGCCGCAGGAGTTAATGTATTGGAGAAGTCAGGAATGGGAAAGACTCGGGGATGTTGCCCATACATGGAATAAAACAGAGAGAAACCAGTGGCAGAATGAGGTGCGTTGTTATATGCGAATTCTGCAAGGTGCAAAACTTGGAACCAGGTATATTGATGTTGGAGAGAAAGGCAGCAGAGATACTGTTCTAGTGTCTGGTTACAGCGTTCGGTCTGGCCATCAGTCTCGGGGTGATATGAAGACGAGAAACGAGCATCAATTCCCAAGAGGTGAGTGAGGGACCGCCAAAACCTAGAGGTGAATTGGGAGCCCCTATCGGAAATGATTACTGAAGGTAATCCGAAGAGACAGAATATCGATTGGAAAAACAATCTGGCTAGTGTTGGTGCTGATGGGATGCCGGTGCATGGAACGAAACGTGCCATTTTGGTGAATGCATCCACCACAACCCAGATGGTATCATGACCCTGGATCCTCGGCAGATCAGCTATAAAATCCATGGTTACAGTGTGCCAGGGACGGGGAGGAATGGGCAATGGTTGAAGCAGACCCAACGGGCGTCCTCTAGTATTTTTACATTGGGCACAAATTGGACAGTTTAGAACATAGTTGGTTACATCTCGACGCATGGACGGCCACCAACACCATCTCCTTAATAGTGTGAGGGTCTTTTGTTGTCCCGGATGTCTGTTGACTGGGGCGTCATGAGACCATTGAAGAGCCTGAATGCGTGTGTCCGTGGTGGGGAGAAACAAGAGGCCTTGCATAAAGGGTAACCCTTCACGATACTCTAAATCCCAGTCACTCATTTCATCGGAGTGCGTAGAAGCCCAAGTGCGAATGGCATTGACTAGGTTGATTGAAGGGGTACATAGACAGATGACATGATTTTTTTCTAAGATGTGTTCAGGGAACACAGGAAGAGACTCTCCACCTTGTAGGCGTGAGAGAGCATCTGCTTTACCATGACCAATGCCAGGACGGTGTCGTATGACAAAGTCATAGGCGGAGAAAAACAGGTGCCAACGGACTTGTCGACTGTTTACGCATTTCAGGTTCGCCAGATCTTGCAGGTTGCGATGGTCAGAATAAACAACAATTTGGTTTTTTGCTCCCAACAGATGGTGTCTCCAAACCTGAAATGCGTCTTTGACAGCGAGCAACTCTTTTTCGGTTACAGTGTAATGTAGTTCGGTAGCGGTGAACTTGCAGGAGTGATAGGCAACGGGGTGTAATAACCCCGAGATGGGACAATTTTGCGACAACACCGCACCTAATGCGAATGACGAGGCGTCTGCCTCCACTATAAAAGGCAGCTCCGGGTTTGGGTGTTGCAGAATGGGAGCGGAAGTGAAGGCTGCCTTTAATGTCTCGAAGACCAGATCCTGTGCTTTCGCCCAAGTGTATGGTTCTCGAGGGCTGGTCAGGCGGGTAAGTGGTGCAGCTATGGAGGAAAACCCCGCAATAAATCTCCTATAAAAATTTGCGAACCCGAGAAATGATTGCAAAGCCTTGAGTGTCGTGGGTACAGGCCATTTCAAGACAACATCAACCTTGGTGGCATTCATGGAAAGGCCTTTAGGAGTGATGTGAAACCCCAAGAAATCCACTTCGGAGACATGAAAGAGGCATTTTTCAGGTTTGGCGAATAAGGCGTTGGACCTGAGTCTATGGAGTACTTCTCTAACGTGAGTTACGTGTAAAGAAAAAGAAGAGGAGTATATCAGAATGTCGTCTAGATAGACTATGATGAATATATCTAGGATATCATGGAAGATGTCATTTATGAATCTCTGAAATGTCGCCGGTACATTGCAGAGTCCGAAAGGCATAACGGTATATTCATAGAGTCCATGTCGGGTGCAAAAAGCGGTTTTCCACTCGTCCCCTTTTCTAATTCGGATAAGATTGTAGGCCCCCCTGAGATCAAGCTTGGTAAACAGTACCGCGTGAGTAAGATTGTCTAAAAGGGGGTTTATTAAAGGAATCGGGTAACGATTCTTAATGGTGATTTGGTTGAGACGGCGGTAGTCTACACAAGGACGTAGGTCCCCTTCCCTCTTAGGAACGAAAAAGATAGGACTGGCAGCAGGGGACTGTGATGGCCGAATGTGGCCTATTCTTAAGGCGGTCTGTAAGTAGTCCTTGAGAGCCTGATCTTCCGTGGGTGACAAGGAATAGATCCGACCACAAGGAATTGCGGCCTCCGAGATGAGGTCGATGGGGCAATCATAAGGTCTGTGCGGCGGGAGTTCTTCAGCCTTTCCTTTATCAAAAACGTCCAGGTAATCCCTGTATTCTGCAGGTATGCCAGAAGCGGTGACTCCTATGACATGGTTAGGAGGATCTGACTCCATATCCTGCACATCCGTGAGCTGCAAGTGAGCCAAAGCACCCAGCACTTGGGAAGGATAGGTCACCGATTCTGGGTATACCAAACAATGATCTTGACAGTAGGGGGATTCGAAGAACACTTTACTCTGGGTCCAATCAATGATAGGGTTGTGGGTTCGCAACCACGGAAGACCCAAGATGAGACTGTACTGTGGTGTCGTGATAAGATCAAATGACAAGGTTTCTTTGTGTTTTTCGTGGATGACCAGGGTTAAAAGAGCTGTCTGTTGCTTAATGGGGCCCGAAATGAGTGATGAACCATCAACGGCTTGCACAGGTTCCGGTCGTCGTTTGTTCAGGATGGGTAAGTTAAGCGAGGCAGCGAGGGCGATGTCAATGTAGTTCCCCGTGGCTCCTGAATCGATTGCCAAGCACACCTGATGGGGAGTGCTGCCAGGGAAAAAGAGAAGGGCCTGAATATGCATGGGTCCCGCAAATGTTGCAGGCGAGGAGGAAGAAAAGGGAGGACCCGTCCGAACCCCCTCATTTAGGGACGGGCTTTCCGAAAATCCTCCGCCTTAGGTTTAGGACGTCGAGGACATTCCCGGACATAATGTCCATTCAACCCGCAGTAAAAACATGCGTTGGAGGTCCGACGGCGTTCCCTTTCGGTAGCCGTAATGGGACTACGTACCCCACCTATTTGCATAGGTTCAGGAGGAGAATCGCTGGTATTGGGATTTGAAAAGGGAACGGGTCTTTTAGCCCCAACTCTTCTCTCAGCCCTTCGAGCATCGACCTGAATTGTCAGATCCATGAGTTTGGGATATTGAGCTGGCAGGGAAGGAACTACTGCTAGTGCATCCTTCATTGCCTCATTTAGGCCGCGATAAAACACCACAGCCTTTTTATTTTCCGGCCATGCCGTCTCTACTGATAATTGATTAAAGCGAGTAATGTAATCCACTAATGAACTCTTACCCTGAACCAATTCTAATAATTCTAGGTCCCGGGTTTGTGCTTTGTGCCTAGTATGAAACACTCTTGTCATTTCCGTGATTAACAAATCGAAATCATATAATACGGGATTGTTTGTTTCTAACAGTGGGTTGGCCCAGGCGGCTGCTATGCCTCCCAGGTGTGAGAGCGTGAATGCTGCCTTCGTTGTGGAATCGGGAAAGGCCAAGGGGCGGCACAAGAAATGGAGTTTACATTGATTAATAAATGTACGGAATTTACTGGGGTCTCCATGAAACTTTTCGGGGGGGGCCAAAGGAAACGGTGTGGGAACATAGACCGGGGTAGAATTCGGAGCAGGAGCTGGTGGGATCATCTGGGGAATATTGTCCCCGAATTCCGGATCAGGGGGGAGTGCATGACGTTCGCTTTGTATGGTGTCTAGCTGCTGATGAATAGCTGCCGTGGCAACAGACATGTCGGCTCTGAGAACCGTAATAGCTTGTACCAGAGCAGCTACCTGGTCCCCGGCGGCGGCATCCATAGCCAAAGCAGAGAAGGCTTCTCAGTCTGTTACAACGAGCCTCTGCGATGTCTATGGGTACCTCCGTCCCCAAGCTCCAGCGAAGGAGAAAAGGGCCGTGAATACGGGCACCAGGCACTGCAAAGGAAAAAGCAGGTGAGTGTAAGTACACGGTAAAGAATATGGGAATAATCAATAATCAAGATAATGGAGTGGGACCTACCAATCAGGAAGGGTAACCAGGACGGGAAGACAGCCGGGAAAGTAGGTGTTCAGGACCCCCACATTTAGGGGCTGTACGTGGTGCTGAGCCGAAGTCCAACCAAAACACCCTTGAGTCAGGGAGTTTCCAAAAGCAGTTCCAAGTAGTGTCCCAAGAAAAACCGGGTCCAAAATCCAAGAGATACAATCTTTGAAAGTTCCAAAAGCCAAGTCCGAAATCCGTAAGCAGGTCCAATGATTCACGCCAGAGAGTTCCAAAATCCGTGTAAGCAATAGTTCAAGCAACCAAATCCAAGGAGCAGGCAAAGACAGTCCAGAAATAATCAGAAGCCAGAGTTCAAAAACCAGAGTTCCAAGATCCAACACAACGCCACTCGAATCGCCGGAAACAGCTGAGAAGCACGGAGACTCAGCTTCCGCGTTCTTTTAAACCGATGTTCGGGTTACGTGAGCGACGCAGCGTACCACGTGACCCTCGCAACCGGGGAGCAGCAACATGATTGGACGAGCGGGCCGCTCCTACGGCAACACGTGGGCGTTGCCTAGGTGACCAGGACGCCGGGGTGGTGAGGCTCAATCCACCCCAGCGCCATCGCGGCCACAGTCTCCAAGCTGTCACGCGCCGCCTTCCTCTTCCGGGGAGCCCGGCACCATGACCTCTGAAGGGGGGCGCTCGGCCAAGGCCACCGCCGTAGGTAAGATGTCGCTGAGAGATGGGCGGTGTTGCGCTGTGCTGGGAGGTGGGTGGTGTTGTGCTGCGCTGGGAGGTGGCCGGTACTGCGCGGATCGTAACAATAGAGAAGCCTTGGGACTGTGGTGTCCCCCAGTCTTGGTGCAAAGGTTCTGAGCTCTTTGCGGGAGTCTTTGTAGTCACCAAGAAACGCTATAAAAAGCGCCAGAGCTAACGGGCACCCTAGCTTCACACCTCGATTGATTTGGATTTCTTCAGATAGTGCTCCCTTTTGATTTAGCTTCACTCTCATGGATGTTTTCCGGTGAAGAGCTTTAATGGGTTCCAGGATTCCGTTTGGGCATTTCCACTCTTCTAGTTTTGACCATAGCAGAGTGTGATCTATCATGTCAAAAGCCTGAGTTAGGTCGACGAAGGCTACCAAGACCTTAGATCGCTGGGCGCGGGTTTTGGCCTTTATGATGGTTAATAGCATGATGTTTACAGATGTTCTGATGTTCTTTGTAAAACCCGCTTGGAATAGATCCCAACTAGGTGAGTGTTTAGACCATCTTTGGAAACCCTTTAATAGCAGTGAGCCGTAGATTTTTCCGATTGTGTCCAGCAATGCTATTGGGCGATAGTTGCTGGGGACAGATCTATCTCCTTTTTTTAATATTGACACCACCGTCGCTGTTGTCCAGGATCAGGGTATTGTTTTGGAGATTGTTATAGCTTTGAAGAGGAGGCTAATGAAGGCTGCCCATTCCTTTGGATTTTTTTTCAAGTCGATATTTGTTATTCCGTCTTGGCCGGGTGCTCGGCTTGACTTAAGTTTACAAATTGCTCCGTCTATTTCTTCAGAGTTTGAGAGGTCTTCCCAGGGTGAGAGGCAGGTAGAGTTTTCCTCTGAAAGTGATCTTTGGGGAGGTTGAAAAAGGGCAGAAAAGTGGCTTATCCATCTTTCTTCACTCACCGTATTGGGTAGCATATGATCTTGTTTCCTGTCCACTGTTTTTATGAGTGACCAAAATTCCCTGGAGTTTTTTCCCATGACCTTTTTGAGCATCTCCTCCGAGTCATGTTGGTAGAGTTTCAGACGGTGAAATTTTAACCAAGACCTGTATTTTTTTGCCTCTTCTTTGAATCTTTTTTAGTGGATTCTGATCTCGATTTTGTCGCCAAGCGCTTTAGTTTCCTTAAAGTGCGACCTTTGTCCATGAGTAGTTTATCATACTGGTGTGCAACTTGCTGTCTGTCTTTTTTCTGATGTTTTGAGGGTTTTGCCTGGTACTGGATCAGAAGGGGTTTATAGTCAGTTTCAGCCCTACTTTTGTCAAGGCTTATCTCGAGTTTTTTTTTGTAGTTGGATGTCAGGTCAACTATCCTTTCTGCTGTGAGTCTTAAACGATTTCCTTTATTCGAGACTTCTACCTTTTCCCTCATTGTGGGCTTTATATGATGCTGCGTAGTCCATGTTATTTGTAATATATTGTGGTACGTTGATCCTTGAACGAAGTTATGAGGTTCAACATTTCCTCTGAAGCGAATATGTAATCAATAGTTACTTTTTGCTTTATTCTTTCCCAAGTTGGAATTTGGGGTGTTATTTGTGAGAGCTGTGCGGCATTGTGGAAATTTCTTGAATCCATTCATTTTAGCCATTGCTGACCCCTTGAATCGCCTCAGAGGTTGATATTTGTTGTTAACGGGGGGATTTGTGTTCGGACATTTTGCATTTAGATCGCCACAGATGACTATCTGCATGGTTTCAGAGTTGGCTTGAATCTCGTCGATTTCTGCTTCAATTGTTCTGAGGAACATTTCGTCCGAGATTGTAGAGGGGTTCCAGTAAGCTGTTATTACAGCAATTGGAGATTCCAAGAGTTTGTTCGCCATTTGATCTTGACAAACCCATCTCACCAATACTGCGAGATGGCTTTGCGAGGCGGATAGTTGCTTTTCTATTAACAGACCGCTCCCTGACCTAACTGCGATCAGAAGACCAGCTGAAGGTCGACCTTTGGTGCCTCTTGAGGCTGGGGAGGCTGTTATCTCATATCCATCCATTGCAGGCGTGGCTGTGAGCCAGGTCTCTTGTAATGCTAAGATGTCAAATTCCCCCAAGTTTGTTCTTCCTATTCTCGTCAGATGTTTAAACCTGCGTGTATTCCACAAGGCCATTTTTAATGTTGTTGTGGTCGAGAGCATGGCTGATGTTGTTTCCCCGCAGGATTCCCTTTCTGCTCTCGTTGATCGTTGCTATTTGATGGATGTGACGGATATTGATTTGGGCAGCCATGGCCATAATTGTTTTATTGGTTCGAAGGAAAGACCGGATTGTTTTGTTTTTTCTTTTTTTTCAGGTGCTCCTTTCGTTGTTTGCTCCTTTTTGCATGTTTTTTCTTTGACCATATTTGGTTTTTCCTTTACTTGTCCACCTCGTTTTGGGATTTGGTCCTTTTTTAGTTCGTCTGAGCGTCCAGGCATGAGGAGCCGTTGATCTAGATTTTGTGGGCTATTCTCCACAAGGTGGTTTGCTTCGGTTCTTATCCTGTGTTGCGTTTGTTGTCGCCCAGCCACAATGCCGGTTGCGTGTTGGTCTGTACTTTGGGCGTTCCTCTGAAGTTCGGTAACGAGGTAGCCTTTTTTCTGTAAGTCCTCTTTTGACTCTTTGGACTGTTTTATTTGTATAGTTTCTTTTATGTGTATATAGGCTTTTGCTTTTTGGGCTCTGTGCTAAGGTTCTACGAGGGTGATGTCTTCTGGTCTTAGTTGTTTGAGGGCCCAGATATGTCTGAAGATCTTCATTACAGTCCCTCGATTTAGAGTTACTACTTCAAAGTTTTGCTCTGTTTGTTCCATCTTGAATGTTTTTGTTCAGTGCAGTTTCTTCTTTTGTACTTGCGAGATCCACGTATTTCTGGGTCTATTTGAGAAGTCGTGGCGTCTTGAAGGGAATCCACCAAAGGTTCTACAACCAGACGCTTTTTCTTTGCTTCTATTCGGCCTTGTTTTTTCTGGAGGGTTATTTACTCTATTCTTTCTCTATCCTAAGTTATTTGTTCCCTCGATTTTACCGGGACTCCAGATTTATCTTCCTGGGATAAGGGAGGACTGGATGTAGCTCAACCTTATTTCTTTTCATTACCTCAGTGTAGGGACTGAAAGTGCCGACTGGCATCAGAATAATTTTAAGCAGTTTCAATGGCTAAGGCCAGGGTAGGTTTATTCAACTGCAACACTGCTTGTTGTAAAAAGGGGGGTAGTGAATAAGTGAACTGTTCTATGTTAATTAATGCAATGATATCAGGTAAGGATTTCCCTTTTAACCAGAGGGGGCTGGTGTTCTTTATCCTCTCCCCTAACTCTACAGGGGTCTCCCCACGATGTAACGTGATGGCTCGTAGCTTTTGGTGATAGAAGTTACTAGTTTGTCCCACCCTCTGTAAGAGTCTCTTTAATTTCTGCTAATGTAGCTGTTCTGCAGAGGTTGAGTAATTGGTAAGAATTTTGGGGTTCGCTTTTAAGCAAAGGGCCTAAGTAACATAGTTCTCAATCTTTGCCCCAATGGAATTGTGCAACCAGTCGTTCAAAATTTTGAAATACAATTCCTAGATCTTCTCTCTCCTTGTAGGGTTGAAGGACGCTCTGGGGAATATTGAGTCTCTCCTGTGCTGCTATTAATCTCTCCAACCCCTCTTGTAGGCGTTCTTCAGCCTTGATCTGATGGTCAGTCAACCGAGCTAAGGCCTCTTCAATTGAAGCCATTTTGAAATGAGGGGTGAGAGTTTTATCTGATCCCTTTTCTGATTCATTCAATAAGTCAATATGACCTACGGTGAAAGGATTGGACAGGTCTTGGGCTAACTGGGTAGCGGAAGATGAAAGATTGATGGATGTCTTTCTCCTTCCCAAAAGGGAGGTTCCCAATCCACTGGGCTTGATGTAGGTTTGGGCTTGTCTGGCCTTTAGGACAATATGATCGCAGTGGCGCAGATGGTATGTGTAAATTGGCCTAGTGTCAAGGAGGAGTTGTGAGTGGAAGAACCGATCTTGTGTTTTTTTTAAAAACTTTATTTAACTTGCACAGAACATTGCATTGTAAAACCATACTTTCCATAGAGTACATAGCACAGAGAATTAATACAATACCATTATTGAGATCAGTTCACTACATATCCAATTTTACAATACCCTTTCTTCTCCATCTTCCTTCACACTTCTATTCATCGGATATTATCGAAAGCCACCCCATATATCCCTCGGACGGCTTGCCGGTGACATCAAGCTGGTGTACAATTCCTCCTTATCATTTGCCCAAATCATATCTACTAGCCAGTCATCAATTGTGGGGCCCATTTTGCTCTTCCAGCCCATCAATATATCCCTTTTAGTCAACAGAAGACCAATATTTATCATTTTACGTTTCATCAGATTCAATTTATACACGTATCTCAATATACATGTTGTATGGTCCCATGTTATGGGTTGATCACAATCTCTTCCAGAGCTCAACATACCTTGTCCCAATATTCCGACAATGCCCCGCATGCCCACAACATATGCAATATATCGGCATCTCCCTTCATGCATCTTGGGCATAGTCGCCCCGAATTGGGATACATCCTCTTCAGGCGGGATACAACCCTTTTGTTGTATGATCCAGACAAGGCAAAAATAAAACTCTGGGAACACAACTGGGTCCGTACGTGAGAACAATGCATGACCTATAAACAATTTGCTAAAAATCCATTTGCATTGAAAAAATCCAGTGTGACAGCTGCATATTTAGTAAAATCTCCTAGTTTGCAGCATCATGCAGACTTCTTGCGTTTTAGACTTAATTTGTGGCCCACTAAAGAAGTCTTATGCAGACGATGGATATTACCTAGGTCAGAAAATCTATGTAGATCCTGCCTGTTGGAAACTGAAACTTTGAAGCACTTGTTATCATCTTGTCACAAACTGACCTCTCGTAGAAATGTGTACATCAGATGTTACCTTGAAGATTTCAGAAATCCAAAACCGCAATTTCTATGGACATACCTGCTTCATACAACTAGAAAATCCATTAACTATGCCACTGTTAAGTATTTGCATAGTCTAAATCTGAATATTGTGTTTAACATCTGTTAAAACTTCTGCTACACATGAAAGTAATGAGTTATAGCCAGATAATGTCCTTTTTGATTGAGATGTGTGACTGGCAAAGTTTCATCTGGTCGATAGTAGTCACCACTTGATCCCAGTTTTTATGTTATGTTTCATTATTCCATACCAAGATTGGATGTAATCATTTTAGATTGTATGCAGTATGTGATTTATTTGTAATTGAAATTGATACATTTTTGTTACTCATGTACAATTTTATGTTGAAAGGTTGGATTTATCCAGCCGTAATAACTAATAAAAAAAAAGGTAAGGGTGTAGAAGAAGGAGACACACACACAGTGATTGCTATAGACCTTTATTAGTCAGGAAAATAAAGAGAAAACCTAACGTTCCCTATCTCTAAGAGGGGTTTCCTTGTCTCAACCAAACACTACGGGTTTTGTCAGAATGTCCATGTAAATCAATAATCCACCGTCCTATGTCAAAATACCTACTTCTGTCCCTTGCACTTAAAACTAAACTAGAGATAAAGTAGACCTTCTGACTCCCTTCTTCTGGACTGGGGATTAGAGTCCACTTCCAATTATTGGCCTCTTAGTAGGGGTAGGACTCCCTTCCTCTGGTCAAAGTTGTTCTCCAACATGAAAGACAAAGTTCAAACACGTTTGTTTGGTAGACATACTGCCTATCTTTGAACACTTTGTATCAAAAGGTCTTTAGACGTTTCAGTACAAGGAAAATAATGTCTTTCTCCTGGTATCTTGATTTAACAGTTCGGCACAACCCTTCCCCTGGTTTTGGTTAGTAGTAGAATGACTCAATTCTCCTGGTATCTTGGCTTTCAGAGTTCAATATAACCAGGGGGAAATACTCCCTTTTCTTGGTCTCTTTCCACTTGGTTGGACAGTTCAACACCAACAGGGGGGATGACTCCCTTCCCCTGGCCTCTCTTTCACTTTGGTTTCACAGTTCAATACCAGCAGGGAGAATTACTCCCTTCCCTTTGCCTCTCGTTCACTTTGGTTTCATAGTTCAACACCACCAGGTGCATGACTGCCTTCCCCTGGCATTTCTTTCACTTTGGTTTCACAGTTCAACACCACCAGGTGGAATTACTCCCTCCCCCTGGTGTCTCTTTTGCTTTGGTTTCACAGTTCAACACCACTGTAACGCTCACCTGATTCCCGCAGAGGCGCCGGTCTTGACTGGGTGAATGCCGTATCTTCAAAGGTGATGTGTAACACACGGTTGGCTCTTTGGGCTGGACCTCTGTGCACTGTATGTCTGACTCGAAGAGTAAGATGTCTGCAGATAGAAAATATGGGATTAATGAACTGGGGTTATTGGGTGCCTCTCTCCACTTCCCTTTCTCTTCTCTTGTAGAACCCCAAAGGTTAACACCCTCACCTTAGGTAAGTGAACGCCGAGCTCTCCATCTGCCTCGGGGCAGGGTGCCGTAACCAGTTTCTTCACTGGATAAGGGTGCAGGCCTCTTGACCTCAGAGGACTGCTGTCCGTCGATAACTGCACGAACGGTAAGTTCTGGGCACTTCAAATGTCTTAAAAGTCTTTTGTAATGATATCTCTTGTTTTGCAGGGTTCCGGCGATGGCGGATGGCGGGCTGATGAGAGTTGAGGATCGAACCCGCGTGAGGAATAGAAGCGCCTGGAAGCACGTAAGTAAGCGCTTGTAGCCTGCTTCACGATGCGCAGTAACTGTCCCTTTTATCTTGCAGGTACAAGTTCAGAGCTTTAAAGAAGCTGAAGGGTGCTGGAATACCCACTGGATTCGGCGTGGGAAGGAGTAATGGCACGTGAGTTATAAAGTTGCCCAATGTCTTTAAACGCACCTTCTTTTGTCTTTCAGATGCGGGATGCAGCGCCGAAGGCCTCCGGACCGTGCGAAGAGCTGGTAAGCTTTTGTCTTTCAGATGCCGGAATGCAGTGCGAAGACCTCCGGAGCATGCGAAGAGTAGGTAAGCCTTTGTCTTTCAGATGCCGGAATGCAGCGCGAGGCGTTGGTGACAGCCGATGGACCAGGTAAGAGATGCGCTGCCACTGAAGACCGTAGTGCTAACCTGTTCTTTCTTTGTCTTTACAGGTGCTGCTGAAGACTGGATTCCAGGATGGTAAGCCTTTGTTCCCTTAGGCCCAGGATCAGAAGCAGAAGACACGATGAGCGTTCTGCTGCAGAGAATGCAGAATAACGCAAAGCAAGATTCATCCATCGGGTGTGGTTTAAATAGCCTCCTGTAGTGCTTAGGTGTCTCCTTCCACAGCCACGCCTAGGTAAGAAAAGAGTTCCTGCTTTCCAGAAGAGTTCCAGTGTTCTGAACCTAGGGAGTGGCTCCTGCCCCACCCAACAGGAAAAGTAGTCCCAAACAGAAGAGGATCAGGGGTTCAACTGGCAGGTAAGTAAGCAGCCTGGTCTGCTGCAGGTAAGTCCACCCAAGCATTATGATGCCGGCGCTTCCAGCGCTGGGACTGGGCATCTTTATGAGCCTGGTGCCACTGGCGCCAGGACAGGGTCCAAAAGGTCCCAATTGGGACTGGCTGGCACTCGGAACCGGGGTTATGGGTCTGCTTCCAAGGGAGTCGGGCAAGTCCTGATCTTTTGGAAGCAGAGATCATGACAGCACCCCCCTCAAGGCCCCTCCCAAACCGGGCTTCTCCGGGGGTTTGGGCTTGTTAGGAAATGTTCGATGAAATCTTTTGATTAGACGAGGCGCGTGGACATATTCTGCAGGTTCCCAGGATCTTTCTTGGGGACCGTAGCCTTTCCAGTCAATCAGGTAAAATAGTTTAGATTTGGAGATCTTGGAATCCAGGATGCTTTTGACTTCAAACTCGAGTTCTCCATCAACTAGAATAGGTTTTGGAGATGTAGTTAGTCGGGTTTGAGGTTGCACTGGTTTTAATAGAGAGACGTGGAAGACCGGATGTATCTTCATGTGAGGGGGCAAGTCCAACTTGACCGCTACTGGATTTACTATGGTAGTGATGGAATAGGGACCAAGGTATCTTGGGTTGAATGTGCGTGGTCCTTTCAGAGGTAGATATTTGGTGGATAACCAGACTTGATCTCCTACTTGATATTGGGGGGCTTCCTTCCGATGTTGGTCTGCTCCTTTCTTGTATTGTTCTTTGGCCCTTTGAAGGTGAGAAACGGCTTCCTTAAAGGCTTGGGTGATTGTAGAATGCAGGTGGTCTACTGCTGGTGTTCCAAGATCTTGGAGTGGATCCAACTCCGAGGTTCGGGGGTGACTACCGTATAAAAGAAAAAACAGGGTCTTCCCAGTTCCCGAGTGGACAGAGTTATTGTAGGCATATTCGGCTATCCAAAGGATATCTTTCCAAGTTTTTTCAGTTTGTTGTAGCATGCAGCGCAAATACTGTTCCAGAGTTTGATTGGTCCTCTCGGTTTGTCCGTCGGTTTGAGGGTGGTGGCTGGTCGAAAGTCTCACATCAATTTGAGCCGACCGACAGCAACTTTGCCAAAAATGAGAAATAAATTGACTACCTCGATCCGAAATTAGAACTGAAGGAAAACCGTGCAGTCGGACGATGTTTTCGAGAAATTCTCGGGCCAGAGTTGCTGCTGTTGGTAAGCCTTTGAGTGGAATGAAATGCGCCATCTTGGAGAATAGGTCCACGATTACTAGGATCGTATTGTATCCGGAGCATGGAGGTAGATCGGTGATGAAGTCCATAGAAAGCGTATGCCAAGGGCGTGGCGGGATGTCAATAGGGCGTAAGAGGCCGGCTGGTTTTTCCTTTTGACTCTTGTTTTGGGCGCATACTCCACAGGACATTATAAAGTCTCTGATATCTTTTTTCCAGGACGGCCACCAGAAGTAGCGCTTGATCTTTTCCGAGGTCTTGGTCATACCGGGATGTCCTTCCATTAAAGAATCGTGATAACAAGAGATTACCTTTTTCTGTAAATCTGTGCTGGGCAGGTATAACCGTTCTTGGAAATATAATAGGTTGTCCTTCACCGTAAAGTCCTTTCCCTGCAGATGCCAATTCTGTATGTCTGCTGGAGTTACCAGTAGCCTGGCTTTATCCTTAACTTCCTCTATGGATTGTGTGGCGATTACACCTAGAATTCTTTGTTCGGGAATGATAGGTACAGGTTTAGGATTGATCAAATGTTCTTCCACTCCCATCCGAGAAAGGGCATCAGCTTTACCGTTTTTTGTACCAGGTCGATAGGTAATTATGAAGTCAAACTCGGCAAAGAATAGTGCCCAACGGAGTTGCCTAGAGGATTGAGCTTTTGCGGTTTTCAAATATTGCAGGTTTCGGTGATCTGTAATCACAGTAACGGTGTGTCGGGCCCCCAGAAGATAATGCCGCCAAGCCTTAAAGGCGGACTTGATAGCTAGAAGTTCCTTATCAGTAATAGTGTAATTGATTTCAGGAGGCGAGAATTTGCGGGACCAAAATGGCACGGGATGCAACTGATTGGTTACTGGGTCCTTTTGTGATAGAACTGCCCCCATGGCAAGGCTCGAAGCATCAGTTTCAACGATGTAGGGGAGTTCTGGGCGAGGATGTTTTAAGATCGGTGCAGAGATAAATCTAGTCTTCAAATTCTGGAAAGCTTGTTCCGCCTCGGTAGACCATTCAAAACGTTTGTTTTTCTTTAACAAAGCGGTGATGGGCTCGACTATTCGAGAGAATTCGGGGATAAACCTGCGGTAAAAGTTAGCGAAGCCTAACATGCTTTGAACACCTTTTACGGAGGATGGCGATGGCCATTTGAGAATTGCATCGACCTTCTTTGAATCCATACGCACTCCGCTAGGTGATAATATGAATCCCAAGAATTCAACTTCAGTCACGTTGAAAACACATTTTTCCAATTTAGCGAAAAGTTTGTGTTGACGCAATCTCTCGAGGACCATTTTCACGTGTTTCCGATGTTCAGTTTCCGATGAAGAATAAACGAGGATGTCGTCAATGTAAACAACAACACACACATCTATGAGCTCTCTGAGGACATCGTTCATAAAATATTGAAAGGCGGCCGGGGCATTGCAAAGTCCGAAGGGCATGACCTGATATTCAAATAGCCCATACTTGGTGCGGAAGGCCGTCTTCCATTCATCGCCCTCTTTTACTCGTACCAAGTGGTAGGCTCCTCTAAGATCCAGCTTTGTATATATGCATGCTTTTCTGACTTGGTCCAGGAGTTCAGGGATCAAAGGTAACGGATATCTATTCTTAACGGTGATCTGGTTCAGGGCGCGATAATCTATACAAGTTCTAAGGTCCCCTTCTTTTTTTGGAACGAAGAACAAAGCTGAGGAAGCAGGGGACTTGGAAGGACGAATAAACCCATTCGCTAGGTATTGATCCAGGTATTGTCGGAGGTGAAGATTCTCAGGCTCGGTGAGGGCATACATTCTACTACAAGGAGGAGTAGATCCAGGTATCAGGTCTATCTGGCAGTCATAAGACCTATGAGGAGGTAGAGAGTTAGCCTGATCCTTCCGGAAAACATCTTGGAATTCTAGGTATTCAGGAGGTAACTGGGGAGCCTCCGAGGAAATTGCTGCCAGTGCAACACCAGGTCGAGGGTGACAAGTAGAGACACATTCTGGAAACTGAACCGTTCTTGCTCGCCAATCGATCTGAGGATTGTGCTTCTCTAACCAAGGAATTCCTAGAATAATCTGGAACTGAGGGGCCTTGATCACATCGAACACGATCTTCTCATGGTGTCCATCTTGACTTACTAGCGTCACTTCTTGGGTGGTATGCGTTACTGGTCCGGAGGCTATCTCCGTACCATCCACCGTAGTAATGACGTCCTTTACAGCCTTTGGACAAAGAGTCAGATTCATCCTCAAAACCATTTCATGATCCACATAATTGCCGATGGCACCGCTGTCGACGTAAGCTTCAATCGCATGTAATCGATCCAGATGTTCAGGGCTAATGAGGACCATAGGTATCACGAAATGCGAGGTCACGGAACTGGTTTTAACGCTCGGCAAGAGGACCTCTATTCTTGTCGGGCGAGGTCGTTTCCCTGCTCAGAGTTTGTGACCCTGGTAACTGCAGCTCCTACTGCCTTCTTGGCTGGTTTCACCGGACAGTCTCGAAGAAAGTGCCCAGAGTTTCCGGAGTAGAGGCATAATTGCAGCTGTTTTCTCCTTTCCCGCTCCTTTTGTGTTAGTGGTCCTTTCAGGCCCCCTATTTGCATGGGTTACCCGGAGTTTACTCCTTTGGTAGGAGTTGGTGGTTTGGAAAATACTCGAGCATCAAACTTGGAACGATCGGCCTTCCTGTTCTGCAGTCTGTGGTCAATTTGAACGACTAAGTCAATATAGTCCGAACAGTCTTGCGGGGGATTCACTACTTGGGCTAACACATCTTTGAGCTCTCCACGTAGACCTCTATAAAACAGCGTAATCCTTTTGTCCTCAGGCCATCGAGTTTCCACTATCAGTCTGTTGAAAGACGCAATATAAGCCAAAAGGTCTTGATTACCCTGTCGCAATGAAAGGAGCTCATTGTCCAAGGCCTGCCCCTGTGAATGTCTTGCAAACAGTTTTTCCATACTGAGCTGAAAAGCTTGAAAATCATTGAGAACCGGATCATCTTGATTAACTAGAGGGATCGACCAGTCTGCCGCATTGCCACTAAGGTACGAAAGCACAAAAGCTACCTTAGCTTGATCAGTTGGAAAGGCTGCTGGCCGGCATAAGAAGTGCAACCGGCACTGATTAATAAATACTGCAAACCTCTTTGGGTCACCAGAAAATCGTTCGGGCGGAGCCAGAGGTACATTCCCAGGTAGGTTGATCTGCACTGGGTTCGTAGAGGATGTTGAAGGAAGATTTGCCCCTGATGCGGGTAACGGAGTTTGTCCGGCTTGTGACTGTAGCAATTGTCTAGCGAGATCTTCTGTTCGCTCCTTGGAAATAATCAGTTCCCTTCTTAGAGCATTCGTTTCCTGACGGGCTGCATGCACTTCTGCTCTTAGTTCCCCAAGTAACTGGGCTAGCTGGTCGGTATCCGAGGTTTCCATAGCGCCTGGGTGGGAGTTTTGCGATAGTCTTTGCGTTCTGTAACGCTCACCTGATTCCCGCAGAGGCACCGGTCTTGACTGGGTGAATGCCGTATCTTCAAAGGTGATGTGTAACACACGGTTGGCTCTTTGGGCTGGACCTCTGTGCACTGTATGTCTGACTCGAAGAGTAAGATGTCTGCAGATAGAAAATATGGGATTAATGAACTGGGGTTATTGGGTGCCTCTCTCCTCTTCCCTTTCTCTTCTCCTGTAGAACCCCAAAGGTTAACACCCTCACCTTAGGTAAGTGAACGCCGAGCTCTCCATCTGCCTCGGGGCAGGGTGCCGTAACCAGTTTCTTCACTGGATAAGGGTGCAGGCCTCTTGACCTCAGAGGACTGCTGTCCGTCGTTAACTGCACGAACGGTAAGTTCTGGGCACTTCAAATGTCTTAAAAGTCTTTTGTAATGATATCTCTTGTTTTGCAGGGTTCCGGCGATGGCGGATGGCGGGCTGATGAGAGTTGAGGATCGAACCCGCGTGAGGAATAGAAGCGCCTGGAAGCACGTAAGTAAGCGCTTGTAGCCTGCTTCACGATGCGCACTAACTGTCCCTTTTATCTTGCAGGTACAAGTTCGGAGCTTTTGAGAAGCTGAAGGGTGCTGGAATACCCACTGGATTCGGCGTGGGAAGGAGTAATGGCACGTGAGTAATAAAGTTGCCCAATGTCTTTAAACGCACCTTCTTTTGTCTTTCAGATGCGGGATGCAGTGCCGAAGGCCTCCGGAGCGTGCGAAGAGCTGGTAAGCTTTTGTCTTTCAGATGCCGGAATGCAGTGCGAAGACCTCCGGAGCATGCAAAGAGTAGGTAAGCCTTTGTCTTTCAGATGCCGGAATGCAGCGCGAGGCGTTGGTGACAGCCGATGGACCAGGTAAGAGATGCGCTGCCACTGAAGACCGTAGTGCTAACCTGTTCTTTCTTTGTCTTTACAGGTGCTGCTGAAGACTGGATTCCAGGATGGTAAGCCTTTGTTCCCTTAGGCCCAGGATCAGAAGCAGAAGACACAATGAGCGTTCTGCTGCAGAGAATGCAGAATAACGCAAAGCAAGATTCATCCATCGGGTGTGGTTTAAATAGCCTCCTGTAGTGCTTAGGTGTCTCCTTCCACAGCCACGCCTAGGTAAGAAAAGAGTTCCTGCTTTCCAGAAGAGTTCCAGTGTTCTGAACCTAGGGAGTGGCTCCTGCCCCACCCAACAGGAAAAGTAGTCCCAAACAGAAGAGGATCAGGGGTTCAACTGGCAGGTAAGTAAGCAGCATGGTCTGCTGCAGGTAAGTCCACCCAACCATTATGAGCCCGGCGCTTCCAGCGCTGGGACTGGGCATCTTTATGAGCCTGGTGCCACTGGCGCCAGGACAGGGTCCAAAAGGTCATAATTGGGACTGGCTGGCACTCGGAACCGGGGTTATGGGTCTGCTTCCAAGGGAGTCGGGCAAGTCCTGATCTTTTGGAAGCAGAGATCATGACAACCACAAGGGGGAACAACTCCCTTCCCCTAGTCTTTCGTAAATGTCTGCACTGCACAACACTAGGGGGAATGACTCTCTTCCCATGGCCTCTATTTCACTTAGTTTTACAACTTCACCATACCAGGGAGAATAACTCCCTTTCCCTTGTCTTCCTTTAACTTGGTTTTGGGCCAACTTGGTTCACTCTCCTGCTAAACCAGGCCCAGAGGAAAACAATATGCAAGTCTCCCTGGTTTTGCGTGTGGGTCCCAGACACGTATTTCTCTGCTTCTCTTGATGGGTAGTCTTGCTTTACTCTCCTACCAAGTACTGACACGTGGAAGATTATGGATGCCTCTTCCTTGGTTCTCTTTATTTAGGTGGGGGTTTTCATGAGTCCCCCAATTATAAAATATCCACTTTTTGGACTCTCTGGGATATTGTCTGTGAGGAGGAAGGGGGTCTAATGTTGCCCCAGATTTGTATGTTTTCCATCTTGGTGCCCTTGTGCCGTTCCCAAGACCTTCTTCTGCCCCCATCAGCCACCCCGTTCACTCCCGTACCTTTTGGGTTCTTCTCCTCGGGCTCTGGCCAATCTCAGGGTCGGCTTCCTCCTTGCTCATGGCTCTCACGGCTCCCGCTGAGTTCTCCTTCGCTACGGCAGCTCTGCGGTTTTTGGCTCCCTGCAGTATGCCTCACTGTTCCAGTTCCATACGCTGGTAGGTCTTTGATGCAGCCTGAGCCCAGGTAATCTCAGATCAAGAAGGAGGTGATTATAATCCTATGCAGCTGTTGGCATTTTCACCTCTACCTGTATGGGCATCCATTCCATGTGTTGTCAAACCACAAGCCCCTGATTCTGAAATATAATGGCTCACCTCCACAACCTCTTCCTTATATTGAGAAATGGAAACTTCATCCGCGAGAATATGATTTCACCATTGTGGACCGTACAGGGGCTGGCAATCCCGCTGACCTCTTGTTGTGTCATTCGACAGAAGTGACTCTGAGGGAATCCCTGATTGCAGCTCAGCTGGAGAAACATGTGAATTTAATTTTGTGGCAGCTGAATACATTCCGAATGCCTTTTTAATCGATGAGGTGTGGGACACCTCTCTTAGGCACAAGTGTTTTCGAGTTATCAAGGGGGCACTAAGTACTGGACACTGGAAAAACATTTTGCACAAACGACACAGGACTGAATCCGCTCGCTGCCGGCTAGTCAGCCTGTTTCAGAGATGAGAGGAGCTGTCAATACCCCCATGCAGGCTACTGCCGAGGGGCTCCAGTATAGTGATTCCTGCCAGGTGCTGTTAGTGCACATGGGCCACCAAGGTGGCGGGAAGACGTTTTACCTTATGTAGAAGGTATGGTTCCCGGAGCCGGAAACCGTAATAGAAGCCGTCATTTCTAGATGCATCCCATGCCAGTTGGCGGTAATAGCCAGGCTTCTGGCCTCCATCCAGTCTGTGCCTCAAGGGGAGTGTCTCTGGGAGCATGTAAACATAGATTGTGGGTCCATGCCTGATCGAAGACACAGCCTAGTAGTGGTAGAGTAGTTCTCGCGCTACCCTGAGGTGGAGTTTGTGGAATCAACAGCAGCTTCTGCAGTAATTCCTAAGTTGTGAAAGATCTTTGCAATGCATGGCCTGCCAGACGTCCTGAAGTTGGAAAACTAACCATCATTCCAGGGTTCGGACATCAAGGCGTTCTTAGAGAGGTTGGGAGTGAAAAATAGAAGAATCACTCCTTCCTGACTCCAGGCAAATGGGGATGTGGCAGAGGCATTATTAGGGGGGGCTTAAGGGGCTATAGCCCTGGGTCTTTTGGTTGTAGCCCTGGATAAAAGCTCAGGGGCTACAACCAAAATGCTAGCTAGCCCCGAGTCTTGACAGTCCTGACATTAGTGTAGCTCCAGATCTTTTCCAGACTTAGCAACACCCCTGGGACACGGAGAGAAGTATGAGAGCTTTAAATAAGACTTTGCGCATTGCCCGAGAGGAACAGACTGACACTTAACAAGCCATATAGCAATTCCTGAGGGAATATCACTCCTCACCTCATGCATTGACAGGTGTGGCTGCTGTGGCACCTCTGATGGGAAGAGCTCCGAACACAGTGATACCAACAGTCCTGAGTGAAAATCAGCTGAATTGGATAATGATGCTTACTTGACAAGGAGAGGCAGGATGAATGAGGAACAGAGCATGCAGAAAGGCGCTTCATCAACAACCCTTGGTGTATGTGACATGGTGGCTGGTCAAGAACTGGAGGCCCCAGAGCATGTTTGCTCTACCTTTCAATCCTTTGCCTATGAGAGTGGTTGCCCGAGAAGGAAGCACTGCCACGGCTCAAAGAGGGACGTTGTCCGTAACTCAGAATGTCTCCCACTTCAAACGGCTACCGAGTACACCCGAGGGTGCAACATTGGATTAGTACCTTCAGGTTGTGCAAAGAGAGGAGTATATAGAGAATCCTGAATGAGAGAATGAGGATGAAGGACATGGTGCAGAAGAATGCAATGTACAACCCAGCAAAGAGACGAGCACGCCTCAACGCCCCAAGAGAGCCACAAGAATTCCAGAAAGACTTAGAGAGCAGGAGTGGAGGATAGCTAATTTTGTGAGAAGTGAAGGGATTTGAGAGCGCTCAAGTCGATAAGTGGGGTACTGCTGTGCTTGTAGGTACCGCGCCCACACACATATGCACACGCAGGCAATCATGTGGTGATGCAGAAAGGCGTCAATGTGCAACTAAGGGCTGGAGGACCGAGCACAGGGTGCAGTCACAACTGAGTAACCAGAATCATGCGTGGGCTCGCTTTTATAGTAGTGGAGACTCTGTGTGAAAGTTATGAAACCTGTTGCACGCTTCTGAGCACTGCCTGCCCTAATATTATTTTTTGTAACTTTCTTTATTGGTTTTACAATAATGATATGATATGACATTAAAAGACTGTGCACCAGTCAACGTGACCCCTTACCCCCCCCTCCCTCCCTCGGTTCGGTCCCCACTTGATATTTAGCACAGTTTCTGATCAGTTCAATTGTCGTCGTTGTTCGCCACTCGTGGCTGCTGTTGAGGTTTCCGGTTGTTCGTGTCGGTTCTGCCTGCCCTAATATAATACAGGTGGTAGGCTCCCATGAGAGGAACCCACAGCCTGGAAATTTGATAGCATAACGCACACCTCCCAACCTTATATCATGCACTATATTATAGCATTGACTCCCACAGTCACTCCCACCCAGGAGTTGTGTGATGCCCTATTGCAGTACTTCATTACGAAGATTACCACCATTCGCCAGAACATATCTATGGGGGCCAACACCTCTTCCCCTAGTGAGAATCAACCCATTCACCCAGTGGTTCCCGCGAGCGCGGTGCACTGTTCTATCTTTCCCAGGTTTTCCCAAGAAACAGTTCTGGGTGCCATCCACAAAATCAAATCCTGTTCCCCCTCTGATGCTGTTCCCTTGATGGTGATGAAACAGATCTCCCCTGATATCCTTGCGGAGATCACAGCAGCTATTAATAACTCATGTCAGTCAGGGTCAGTTACACAAGAACTGAAGGCTTCCAGGGTGATCCCTTTATTGAAGAAACCCTCCTTGGATCCGGCTATATTGTCTAATTTCCACCCTATTTCACTCCTTCCTTTTCTCACTAAGCTCCTAGAGTCACTGCTGTCACCTTTGCTCTCTACTTTTCTTGAATCTTCTCATCTTCTTGATTCTGCTCAATCAGGTTTTCGGCCGGGTAGAGGCATGGAGGGCATCTTGGTTGCCGTCCAGGATGACATGGCCAGGCTGGTTGACGCAGGTGGAGTGAGTGCCCTTGTTAGATCTATCAGTGGCATTCGACACTGTCAACCATTCCATCCTGCTGTCCCGCCTTGCCCAGATTAGAATATCTGGACAGGTACTTGCCTGGTTCACTTCATTCCTGACGGATCATTCCCAGACCCTCTCCATACCCACTTTTCTTTCAGTTTCCTGTAACCTCAGTTGTGGAGTACCGTAAGGCTCCTCGCTGTCTCCGATTCTTTTTAACATCTATATTTGGGCCCTTGTGTGTCTCATCTGCTCCTTCAGCGTCAGATGCTACTCGTATGCCGACGACATTCAGATCCTGTTCCGATTAGATCTTGATCAGCCTGAGATGTCGTCGTGCCTGTGGGGGTGAATGGCGGCCGTGGGGGAATGGACGAACCACAATTGGCTCAAATTGAACAGAGACAAAACTGAGGTGCTGTTGGCGGGCTGCCCACCTGTTCCTACACTTTGGGTGTCTTCTTTCTGGCCTTCCTCTTTGGGTCTTCTTCCTATCCCTGTGGATAAGGTAAAAGATCTGGGTGTATCGCTGTCCGCATCCCTATCCATGGACAAACAAGTTACAGCCGTATGTCAATCCAGCCATTTCCAACTTAAAACACTAAAGAAAGTGCTGCCTATGATTCCTGCCCCCCTACGTCTACTGCTGGTGGCGGCCATGGTGATATCGCGGCTGAATTACTGTAACTCTCTCTTCTTGGCGCAATCAAAAGGACTGATCCAACGATTGCAACGACTGCAAAATTTGGCAGCTCGAGTGGCAACAGGCACACCTTATGGAGCCCATATATCACAGATGTTTCGATCTTTGCACTGGCTCCCGGTCACACAATGAGTCAACTTCAAGACTCTGTGTGTTGTCCACCGCGCCCTTCGCGGTCAGGGCGCCAAGTATCTCCAGGCCAAGTTTACTCATTACCTCCCCAGCCGGAGTCTGCGCTCTGCCTCGGCCGACCTGCTGATGGTTCCCACCTATAGGCGAGCTCGGATTGGAGGACGAGCCTTCTCCATAGTAGCGAAGCTGTGGAATGAACTTCCATTGGCCATTAAAAAAATCTCCAACTGCTTGGCTTTTGCTCCCTGACTAGGGACACCTTCCTCTAGTGCCAAGATAGGGTGATAACGCGCTTTAAAAATGTGCATAACATAACATAACATAACATGCCAACCCTCCCGATTTAGACGGGAGACTGGTGATTTTTCAATTAAAAGTAGTGCTATTTTGACTTTCTACCGTCTAAAATAATTATAAACCCAATTCAATCCTATGGGAAAAAAAATAATTTTCTCGATTTCTGTGGTGAAATCTTCCTCTCAGGGGCTACAGAATGTTGGCATGTCTGCTATATGGCCCCAAGGAGGGTGAAATCAAATGATTTTGTTTTGGGCGTGTGAGGGCCCATTGAATTACATGGGCAGACAGGAGGCTTGGCGGGTGATTGCACTATTTCCAATGCAGATGACACCCGGCCAAAGTGTGTCAGTTGACAGCTATGCATAACATGGAATGGTAAAAGCATACATGCCAACTCTCCTGATTTAGATGGGAGACTCCCGTTTTGTCAATTAAAAACATTCATTGCTATTTTTCTTTTCCTCCCACCTACAATAATTGCAAGCCTATTGTAACATTAATTTCTCCCACTTTCTTTGTCAAAATCTCCCTCCGAGGAGCTTCAGAATGTTGCCATGTATGTCATGGTTGTTATGTACACCTCACCGTGCTAATGCGGTGATGTGCAATAAATGCTGCAGCGTGCCTCTGAGAACAGAGGGGCTGTCGTGGGCGAGTCAACAAGCAGTGTGGATGCCTATTTATGACGAGCAGCGCGTGCCTCCCTCATGTCATCTCCATGCCCCATCCACCATGGCTGGAGTGCCGGCAACCCAGCAGGCAGCCACTTAACACTGGTGACGAGCGGGATCACAGGTCAGACACATGAGGACACAAGGAATTTTTTTAAATTAAATAAATGCATACCTACAAGAGAAAATAAAACCCTACCGCCCATCATGCACTCTAAGATCAAGCTCTGTCCTCTTACTAGTGATTCCAGCCTCCTTCAGCCACGATTGGAGGGTCTGCTTCCTCAACCTTGGCTCAAACTCTGTGGAACTCACTACCTCCGCACATTCCACACAACCAAGACTACATAGCATTCCGCCAAGCTCTAAAAACCTGGCTCTTTCCGTAAACCTGATTAGGACCAACTAGGGCCACTGAAACCCAACAACATCATAAACCATGACTTCAGTGACATTGCATCCGAAAGTAATTACAGCCTGTGGACAGATGTTCAGGGAAATACCGAGCAATGAGACCACAGAAAGCGACCAATAAGTCACCATGACAGAATTAGGAAAAGGATACCACAGATGACAACCTCAGCGTCCTGCAGGCTCTCGGATATGATACTTCTGACTCTCCACTTCACAAGTCTACTACGGAGGCCTAGCAGCCTCTCACACCATCAAGCTGATAATCCCCTTTCACTCCATACCATACCCAACTACATACCTAAGATACGACCCCACATTTGGGCAAAACACCCAGACTCTACGAGGCCTCTGTCCAGCCTATGCTTTAGCGTGACTGCCTCGATGTTACCACGTTAGTACGAGACACACCCTGTCCTATAATCAAATATTCTGCCTAATCCCACCCTGCAACCCACCATAAACCACAACCAGAGACCGGAATATGGGCTTGGTGTGACTACGTTGGTACGAGATAGCTCCTGCCATATAACCAAATATCCTCCCTAATACCACCCTCCACCCCATCATAAACCACGACCATCGATCCGGAACCGGGCCTCTGAGATGAATAGTGCTGAGCCTAAGAATAATGACCGTCTGTCCGAACAAACATATCCTACTCTGCTCCTAGCGATGAATCTACCTCAGAGTGTCACTACAACGAAACACGAGGACGACCACCACCAACTTATCCAGATCCAGAATGTAATCCTGGAACAGCAGGCTCGTAAGAATAAACCAGACACTCACCTCTCCTACCACTATGCTCACTCTCTACTTTACACCAACACACAATATGATATGATATGATATGGCATTTTTAACGCGCCTATACACAAGTGTTTCAAGGTGCGACGAGGTAAGGGAGGCGAACAGAGGGTAGACAGAGACTACGATCTTACTAGGCCAGGTGACATTGAGATTGCGCAAGTGCAGGGGAGAGGGGGAAGGGGAAAAGTGTGAGGGGGGGTGGAAGTGCAGTACATAGGATAACAGTAATAAATAAAAACAATAAATAAGAACAATAATAAGAAGAGCGGTGGCAGGTGCAAGGGTAAGTTCAGACATCAGGTGTCAAGTGCTGGTAGGGGGCTGTAGGGATACAGAGACTGCCCCAAGTGCAAAGGTTGCCAGGGGGCAGTGCAGGTGTGCAACTGGCAGGGAGGGGACCTGGGCCCAAGAACAGGGGGGAGCCAGGTGACCAGTGCAGTTTCAGTTTCAGCCAGGAGTTCAGCACGGGAGAGGAGAAGAGAAAGCAGGGGCAAAGAGGAAGGTCTTGAGGTGCTTCCAGAACTGGAGTTGGTTTCCTCAATTTTCAGAGAGGCAGGAGGGCTGTCCCAGAGAGAGGCCACAGCCGAAGAAAGAGATCTACCACCAACTCATTGCTTGGAGAAGCGACTGGCCCTGAGGGAGTTAGAGGCGGATGAGCAAAGAGCTTGAGAAGGAAGATAATTAGGAAGAGAGAGTTGAAGGTATTGAGGCACCAGGCCCCAGAAAGCCTTGTGGACAATGCAGAGGGTTTTGAACATAATCCTCGCAGCCACTGGGAGCCAGTGCAGAGATTTCAGTCCTAGAGAGATACAAACCCTGGGCTTGAGGCCAAGGACAAGTTTCGCAATCCTGTTTTGGATGAGTTGCAGAGGGCGGAGAGTAGAGGCAGGAAGATTTAGAACGAGGCTGTTGTAGTAGTCCAGTTTAGAGAGAACCAGAGCTCTGGAGACAATGAGCTTCTGGGGGAAGGAGAGGAAAGGAAGAATACCTCTGAGGAGGTGCAGCTGGTAGTGTGACCTCTTAGAGACATCAGAGATGTGAGGATAGAAGGAGAGTGTGGGGCCTCACATGTGGGAGCAGGAAGAGGGCCAAGAGAGGCAGGCCAGAGAGTGACAGGAAAGGAGGGAGTGGGTGTGCCGATGAGGGGAATCTCAGTCTTACTGGCATTAAGGCAGAGATCATTGGCGGCACACCACTCCTGGATAGCAGACAGACAGTCCGAGATGAGAGAAGGAGAAGAGGTGGCTCAATGGAGCCTGAACATAAGCTGAGTGTCATCCGCATAGCACTGAAAGTTGGGGCAAAGAGCAGCAAAGTAGTGGGGGAGAAGAGCCAGGTATTGGTTGAATAGCCAGGGAGAGAGGTTAGACCCGTGGGGAACACCACAGGTAGAGATAGAGGAGAGGAAGGACCAATGAAAGGAAAGAAGTCAGCCAAGCAAGGGCCTGATCAGTGATACCCAGGTTATCACAGAGACGGTTGAGCAGGATGGCATGGTTGACCGTGTCAAAGTCAGAAGAGAGATCAAGTAAGAATAGATTACAGCTATACCCCTCAATCAATTTCACTCTAGTTGCTCAAATACGAACAATACTCCATGAACACCTCAACATCCTGCTAGAATGCAGCTATACCCCATGAAACGATCGCCCTAGCTGTACACATACATGTCCTACACAGGCCTAATGCCGCCAGAATGCAGTCTCGGAAACCAACCACCTGACTGCACACATTCAACTGATCTCTCACTACCACTGCACCTAATGGTAGGATTCAGCTACCATCAGGTAATTCACACTATCTGCACACATACTGAGTGCACCCTAGCACCCTATACTACCCTACTCTCTTGACTGACCTGGACTAATGTCCCCAAGGGCGTTCAACCCACAGGCGCTTTGAGATTATACCAATGATATATAGAGAGCTATAAAAATTACAATAACAAATAATCAATACAGAATGCGAGCTATGACCCAATACAGGAGCAATCAATCACGCACGTGCACCTCACAGGGGGCCCACCAGCAGTGTGGCTCCACTCTACTACCGCAGAGCAAGTGTTTCCCCAGCTACAGAAAAAAAGAAAGAAAACACCACAGAAGAGAGGCACTTCTCACAAAGAGCTCCATCAACCAGGTGGGGCCAGGCCAATATCTACAAATAGCAAGGGACGGCTGACTGCCCCCCGCCCCACAATGTCTGCCACACCGAGCCCATCCACTCCTGCCACATTGGCGCCAACGTTCAGCCCCAATCTCCCACCACGACCACAGGGACATCTGGGCTTGGCCAAACCCCCTTTCGACCCTTATTTGGAACCACCATCAGTTTGACCAAGATGGGCCCTATGGATTCAGAAGTTCGAAATGGCCATGGACTGCAAGGACATTATTAGGTCAAAGAAAATGGGCTCTCACCTGCTGTTGAATGTTGGGGATGACACACTACACATCTACAACTCACTCCCATGCGCGCCGGACAGTGATGATGAATACAAAACAGCAAAAGACGCTCTCAAGCACCATTTCCTACCCCTACTCAACCCAGATTATGAGATCTTCAACTTCTGCATGACGGTACAAGGCGAGGCTGAAATAATTGATGCCTATCACACCCGGCTGCGGCGGCTTGCACTATCATGTGAATTAGAAAATGCTGACGAGGAAATTAGGCGGCAGATCATAAATGGAATGTATTCGGAAAAGCTAAGGAGAATCATACTGAGCGAAAAAGTGATTCCTTTATCCCGCATCCTAGAATACGGCCGCCAAAGGGAGCTCTCAAATGCAAGAGCCGCCCACATGAGCACGACCCAGCAAAGACTACAGCTGATGCCAAATTCAACAATTGTGGCAGTCACCAACAGACCACCACCACTGGGGGATGACAGTGGCCCCTTCCAAGCTTCTGAGTGGCGACCCAGAATCCCTGGCCCCAAAGACTGAGAGCGGTGTGCCGGGCAGCAACAAGGGAAGCACACCTGCTCAGCGCAGGATACCACATGCAGCGCATGTGGCCATCTGGATCATTACGCCAAAGTCTGCCAGTCTTTGGGTACCTCCACAGGCCAAACAACCACCAGCCAGGTAGATATGATATGATAGTTTATTTATATAGCGCCTATACACAATGGGCCTCATTACAAGGTAGGAGGTAGCCATTGTGCTATTAGCACCATGGCTACCCCCTTATAGCATACTGGGTCCGGGTTCTCAGAATGGGTACTTACCGGGTCATTCCACCCTTGGAGGACCCGGTAAATCCCCATTCTGAGAACCATTCCCCATTCCCATTTGAGCCTCCATAGGGCGCAATAGGAATGGGTAAGTAGCTAATAACGGTACCGCAATTTGCAGTACCGTTATTAGCTCTGAAGTCCCTTAGCGGGTCCCGTCCTTAACACCTGGTCAGACCAGGCGTTAAGAAAGGGACCTGCTAAGGGACCTCGGAATATGGAGGTAAGGGATTACCGGCACCCTTACCGGTGGCGGTAGTCCCTTACCTCCTACCTCGTAATGAGGCCCAATGTGTTTCAAAGCGCTTCAAAGATGACACCCAGGAACAGGAAGCAAGCAAAGGCAGAGTCGGAGGACGGAGACAGTAGGACGATTGGGGCAATTGCGACTCAACAGCCCCGGAAGAAGAAAGGGAAGGTGCATTTGATAGCTGTGCTAGAGCTAGGAGCCTAGAACACAAAGAGAAAGAAGAAAAGGCCCTGACGCAACATTCAAGTAGGTGAGCAGGAGGTGACAATGACAATCGACACTGGAGCATCAGTAAACGTGATGCCCCTCGATGCCCTGCACAAAATGGAACCCTAACCAGCGCTGAAGGATAAAAACACACAACTCTATGCATATGGCAGCAGGAAACCCCTAGTGGTGGTAGGCCGATTTGGCACCACAGTCAGCAGGAATGGGGGACTAACGATCCAATCAAAGATATATGTTGTAGATGTAGGCAACAAATGCCTGCTCATCTGGGATTTGACAGAAGACCTGGGACTGATCAAATTTATCTGAGACATCTCAGACAACAACAAAATCCGAAACCTCCTAACAAATCACCCCAAGTTACTCCAAGGGATCAGGTGTTTGAAAGTCAAAAGGTGATCAAACTGCATATAGACCCAATCATACAGCCACAAGCAGTACGACACCAGAGAACACCTTTCCTCATGAGGGACCTAGTCGCCAAAGAACTATGCAATCTGCAGAAAGCCAGAATAATCAAGGATGTGACAGGACCAACGCCATGGGTCTCCCCAATGGCAGTGACAAAGAAACCCAAGCAACCGGGTAAGATCACAATATGTATCGACTGTTAGGAAAGATTTCGTAATTGTAGAATTTTCCTTCCATGTGGCAACCCCTAAACTTTTTGCTGTTGTTTTTCACCTTGTTCTCGAATTTGCCAGAGAAGTGCAGCCTTCTGCCGCACTCCTCTGGGCTTTCGCTCCATTCTTACGGGGAAACTGACATGCCCTTAAGACAGTCAGTACCGGGAAACGCTGTTTTCCGTAGTTTCTTTTATCATGTTGTGGCTTTCGTGCAACATGACACAAGAGGGCACTGTAAGCTAAGTTACTGCTCTCTTGGGTCTCTAGCCTTCTACAGGCCCTAGATACTCTTTTTGGATTGTAACTGATCGGTGCAGGTGATTCACGGACGGGAATGGTGGCAGCGATCGTTTCTTGTGTTTTGAGCTCCTTTTGGCGTTTTAAGCGCGTTTCTCGCGCTTAGCCCAAAATGGTGGCCTGGCTCCCAAGATGGCCAGACCACGAGGCTCCTTTGTCCTGTCCGCTGACCGTCTTGCTCCCTTCACCTTCCCCCGGTCGAGCCGACCCGGGGCCTTCCCTATTTGGGCATGCACTTTCCCGCGAAACACGGATGCTTTCGCGGGCTTCTACATGCCTGGTGTGTGCCTCCAGGATGTGGGCTGGGACGTCTGGTCCCAATACACATCCTGGGTGCCAGAGAGTCTAGGGTGGTGTGAATGCCTGGGACCACCGTGGTCCGTGATAGGTCCACGAATGGTGTGAGTGTTGATGAGCGGATCTCCCATTGGGTCCCCTCCGTTTTGGCGCGAAGGGAACCGTGGATAAGAGGGTGCTGGAAACACCACTACCATGTCGATCTCCTGAGTTCTCACGAACGAAGGAATACAGGAGCCAAGTATCCTGCAACCAAGAGGCTGAACCGAGGAATCGATGGTGACCCGCTGAAAGACTGCTCCTCTGCACTGCTGTCGCCTTGTGAAACCCTTTTTACCTTTGATCGAACCAGAAGGCCTGTACTGGTACTTCGACCCTTGGAATAGCGGGAACAGCTATTCTCGGCATCTTCACCATCTCCTGCTCGTAAGCCTTCGGAAGCGTCTCTGGGCCATCCAGCAGACTGACCAGCCTACACAGGAGTCTTGCTCTGTAACCGCCGCCAGGTTGTGTAGTATTTCGAGTCCTTGTCACTCTCACATGATTCGTAAACTTGGCGTTCCCAGGTCTGAAGTGAGTAGTGTACATTTGGCTCAGATACACACGGCCGCTCCGTTGCCCTGCTTTGGTAACAATCTGTGCGGGTCCACTTCGTTTGGAACGTCTTCTACTCAACTCTGCTGCTGCAGACTCAACACGACGACGAGACATCCCCTGCTCTCCTGAACCTGCCAGCGACTGAAACTGACGCGGAGAAGCCTGGGTCTGCTTGCATCGGGGACCAGTGTGTAGCATAGCTAGGAACTGGTCGCCCTCCTGCAGGAGCCCATAGCTTTTCCCCGCTGTGTCAAAACAGCACGCCTTTCCGTACTTGCGCTCTGCTTCTGCCCACAGTGGACGCTGCGCTTGAGTCGCGGAACTCTGTTCTTCTTCATTTGACTGAACTGCCTGATTCCCTCGAAGAGACTCCCCCTTTTGCCCGTTGGCACCAGTGTGTGCAGGTACTTTTGAGCACAAGGCTCCACTCTTTGTAGGGCTCGGACTTCCTTTTAGTTAGGTGCCTCTGAAGGCGGACTGGGTCTAAGCATTATTTCGCACTGCCTGTTTTCCTTCCCTTTTAGGTGGACTACACATTTCGTGCATCTAACGCTTAAGACTTGTTTGTATTTGTATATATATTGTTTTGGCATGGTATGTGTTGGTTTACTAGAGTTGTATTGTGATTTCTCGCTACGGTCATTGTTTTAAAGGCCTTGGAATAAATGTGTATATATTTTTAATATAACACCTGTTTGGAGTAGTTTGTAAGTGTCCTTGCTTTGTGTGCTCATTGCGGGCTTTCAGTCACCCTCACCCCTCTTGAGACCTAGTCTTGACCGCCGCGATCGCTACCCTGATTGGTCTGGCTTGTCCAGAGGTTACCCTGTTCCAAGTAATTAGGTTGGCCTTCTGAACTTCTGCGCCACCAGGACAGAGTTCAGAAATCCGTCTTAACAAATTGGTGTACAGCGGTGGGATACGACTGAAGGTATCCAGTGTTGCGCACGAACTAAGGCATTTCAAGTTATTCCTACCAGGACACGTAGTGAATTGTTGTAGTATAACTTTAAAAAGGCCATAGTCCTATCTAACAGTATGGAAACAAATACCTTGTTAACTTTAAATGCTTCCAAATCAGAAACATTGAAAAAGATGTGTGCGGAGAGAGGTGTTTCCTCTCAAGGCACGAAATTGGATATGATCCAAAGAATCGTGGCGTGGCAAGAAGCGCAGCTTGACGCTATAACTTCTGAGGACAGTGCGGAAGGAGGTGGGGCTGCTCTCACTGGTAGAACCAACGGTTCTGTCGCTGCACTGATCCACCGCGACCACGAGGACAGGGAGGATGAGATGTCTAATGTTTCCTCTGCCAGTGCTGATGGGGAGGCTATGCTTGAATTCAAGAAGTAAGAGCTGCGGTTTAGGCAGAAGGAGCTTGAATTCAGCATAGCCAAACTAAAAATCGAACAGGCAGAAAAACAGAAAGAAGGGGATCACCAGTTGGAACTGGCCAAGCTTCAGGTTGCAAATGGGTCCAAGGGTCCTGGACATGGGTCTGGGGCCTCCTCTCATCCACGGTTTCCGAAAGATCTGCTCAGTGTGTATGAGGAAAGGAATGACATTATGGACTGGCTGAATGCGTTTGAGTATGCATGCAAAGTTCTACAAGTTGACAATGCTGATAAGATTGCCTGGTTACTCAGCAGACTGCCCCATTCTGGCTGTAGTGCCATTATGGAAACGTCGAAGGCTGAGCGAGCTGATTTCGCAATGTTAAAGCAAACTCTCATTTTAAAGTTTGGGAAGACTCCGGCCCAATATTTGAAACGATTCAGAGAGTACAAGAAAAAAGAAGGTGGTACTTGGGTATCTTATGTCACCGAATCCTTAAAAAGCTTAACTGGCTGGGTCGAAGGTTATAAGGTTTCTACTTTCGAAGGCATGATAAATCTTGTCATGCTGGAACACATTTTTGCATCTTCTTCCCCGGAGCTTAAGCAGCATTTGGCCGATTCAAAGGAGATAGATCCTAAGAAGCTGGCCATTGCAGCAGACTTATGGGTGTCACATCGAGTGTCCCATAAGGACAAAACTCATCCTGGTAAGCAGGAGGAAGGGAAAAAGTCCAAAGATAAGGAGGGTGGGGAATCTGATAAATATTCTTCTCAAAAGGGCCACAAAAAGAAAAATAAGGGTAAGACACACAAGAACTCACAGGGTAGTGGAGGTCAGCCTCCGAAACGGAACTCTGGTTACAACAAGCCTCTCTATGTAAACAGACCCAATGGATCTTGTTTTGCTTGTGGAGCAACTGACCACGTGAAGGGGGATCCCCGGTGTAAGTTTAGACCTTTGGGGGTCCACTCCGCTAATCTGGCCTCTCCTCCTACGAGGAAGAAGAGATTACAGGAGCATCCTTCTCCTCAGACTCGTTTCCCAGCGGGATAGAAGCTGAGGTAGGTTTAGTTTCCCTGGGTTCCTGGGAGCCTAAAGTCGCAGAGGTTTATGCTAGGATTGCAGATAATACCAAGCACTACTTTAAAGACAGTGTGCTGATCAATGGAGTAGATACTCCAGCTCTTAGGGATAGTGGGTGCAGTCGAACTTTAGTGGATTCTACCTTGGTAGACTCAGAGGAAGTTGCCAGAGCTACTCTGATGCCCACTAAGTTGGCTGACGGCCCACTCCGTATGTTCCCAGTAATACCTGTAAATCTTACTTTAAATGGTACAGCAGTCAGGATTCCAGTGAGCATTCAGAGAAACGTCCCAGGAAAGGTCTTGTTAGGTAATGATCTCAGAGCTTTAGGGCTCGTAGGAGACACTGCCGAAAGACCCTACACACGGTCTCAAGCACGGGCAGCATTGGCCAAGACCAATACGCCGCCCCAGCCGAAGGGGAAACCCAAGGCGAAAGGAGTAACCAAGTCAAGACGAGGGAAAGAGAATATTCCCCCGAGCTCGCCTACCACTGCGGTGGAGGAAGTTGGTCAATCGCCCGTGCCTGATGAGGGGGTGGTGATGCCTGAAGTATTTGACCCCAACGACCATCCTGAACTAAAAGACTTGTTAGTAGAAGGTGGTCCTGATAGGGACGAATTCAGTAAAGGCCAACGTGAGTGCCCATCTCTGGAAGGCCTAAGGAGACAGGCCTGCTCCCAGCTTGAAGGTGAACCTCCTGGGACGCATCGGATTTATTGGGAAGGTGGACTCCTGTATAGTGAGCCCACAGAGTCTACAGAAGGAGACCATAGGAGGTTGGTGGTTCCCCTTGCTGTTAGGCCCTTCCTCCTGCAGTTGGCGCATGAAGTGCCCCTTGCTGGTCACCTTGGTATTAAGAGGACCAAGCAAAGGTTATCCATGCACTTCTACTGGCCCAAGATGGGGGTGCAAGTAGAAAGTCACTGCAGGAGTTGTGCCTCCTGCCAGTTATCTGGTAAGGTTGGCTCGACAATCCAAGCTCCATTGGTACCACTCCCAGTTGTGGGAATACCATTTGAAAGGGTAGGGATCGACATCGTTGGTCCCCTTGACCCGCAAACATCCTCAGGCAATAGGTTTATCCTGGTGCTGGTCGACCATGCAACCAGATACCCTGAGGCCATCCCATTGAAAACTGTAACTGCCAAGTCAGTTGCAAAAGCGTTGCTTGGCATATTTACTAGGGTTGGCTTCCCTAAAGAAGTTGTGTCGGATCGTGGCAGCAACTTTATGTCGAAGTATATGCAGGCTATGTGGAAAGAATGTGGGGTCACCTACAAGTTCTCTTCTGCATACCAACCCCAGACCAATGGTCTGGTGGAACGTTTCAACAGAACGTTAAAGAGCATGATTGGGGCTCTGGAAGAACTTCAGAGAAGAAAATGGGATCTTCTTTTACCATGCTTACTGTTTGCCTACCGAGAGGTACCACAGGAGGGTGTTGGCTTCAGCCCCTTCGAACTTCTGTTCGGTCATCCTGTACGGGGACCCTTAGCCATAGTCAAAGAGGGATGGGAGATGCCCACTCCCCCTGTTACTACCAACGAAGTTGATTATGTGCTAGGGCTCAGAAAACGGATGGTACTTCTGATGGGCTTGGCTAGTGATAAATTGAAGGCAGGACAAGCGCTGGTGAAACATTGGTACGACCAGAAAGCTTCCCTCATCAACTTTACACCTGGTCAGCAAGTCCTGATCATGAATCCCATAAGGCCTCGAGCTTTACAGGACAAATGGTCAGGCCCTTACACGGTGGTGGAGCCCCTGGGTGAGGTTAACTATTTAGTGGAACTTGGAAGGCCTTGGCAGGCTCCAAAAGTGTTTCACGTGAATAGGCTGAAGGCTTTCGTCCCAAGAGTCGATATCGCAGCACTGCTACTGGCTTCAGACGTTGAGGAAAAGGAGTCTGAACCTCTCCCCGACCTGTTCCAAAGCGGTCCTTCAGATAGCTCCTTTGAGGGTGTCCGAGTGGCCCCTCACCTGACTTCTGATCAGCAGGCTGAGGTGAAAAGTTTGCTTAGGCAGTTTCCCCCCCTGTTTTCACAGTCGCCTGGTTTGACACCTTGGTGCAAACATAACATAGACACAGGAGACAGTGTACCTACCAAAAGTAGGGGATACAGGATGTCAGACAAAGTACGGTCTTATATTAAGACCGAGGTCAACAAGATGTTAGACCTTGGGGTGATTGAACCCTCTAGTAGTCCTTGGTCCAGCCCTGTGGTTTTGGTTCCAAAGGCAGGCACTTCTGAATTGAGGTTCTGCGTGGATTGCAGGGCTCTGAATGCTGTCACCAAGACAGATGCACACCCCTTGCCTCGAACAGATGAGCTGGTGGAACTTTGGGTGCCTCCAAGTACCTCAGCACGTTTGACCTCACTGCTGGCTATTGGCAAATAGCTTTAGCAGAACATCCCAAGGAGAAGACAGCGTTTTCTACTCCAGACGGCCTTTACCAATTCAGGGTAATGCCGTTCGGGTTGAAGAATGCACCTGCCACTTTCCAGAGGATTGTGACTCATGTTTTGAATGGGTTGGACGAATTCTGTCTTGCATATCTGGACGATATAGCAGTTTTCAGTGCCACCTGGGAAGACCATGTGAAACACCTCGGGATTGTGCTCCAGGCTCTTCAGAAAGCACACTTGACCATAAAGGCTAGTAAATGCCAGATTGGACAAGGCTCAGTGGTTTACCTTGGACATGAAGTAGGTGGAGGGAGGATACAGCCTCTACCCAGTAAAGTACAAGCAGTACAAGACTGGCCTATCCCCACTACACAGACCCAAGTGAGAGCCTTCTTAGGACTCACAGGGTATTACCGAAACTTCATGGCAGACTATGGCACCATAGCTGCCCCTCTGACTGCCCTCACCACTCCGAAGAAACCCAAGAAGGTAACTTGGACCGACGAGTGTGAGAAGGCCTTCAATGGCTTAAAAGACTCCTTGTGCCAGGCCCCTGTCCTCAGGGCCCCTGATTATCAAAGACCTTTTATCGTGCAGACGGACGCCTCTGACACTGGGATAGGAGCTGTACTATCACAAGTAGATGAGAAGGGTAAGGAACACCCTATTGGTTTTATTAGTCGCCAGCTTAAGGACAGAGAGCTCAGATGGTCCACGGTAGAGAAAGAATGTTTCTCTGTTGTGTGGGCCCTAAGGAAGCTGAGGCCCTACCTCTATGGGACCCACTTCACTGTGCAAACTGACCATAAGCCCTTAAAGTGGCTAATGAACATGAAGGGGGAGAATCCAAAGTTGCTTAGGTGGTCCATAAGTCTACATGGCTTCGACTTCACTATTGAGCATAGGCCAGGTGTCCAACATAGCAATGCTGATGGGTTGTCCAGAATGTTTAACCGACTTGAACAAGAGACTCATCCAGGGGCGGATTAGTTCCCCATGTCCATAGTCTAGGAGGGGCGAGTGTTAGGAAAGATTTCATAATTGTAGGTAATTTTCCTTCCAAGTGGCAACCCCTAAACTTTTTGCTGTTGTTTTTCACCTTGTTCTCGACTTTGCCAGAGAAGTGCAGCCTTCTGCCGCACTCCTCTGGGCTTTCGCTCCATTCTTACGGGGAAACTGACATGCCCTTAAGACAGTCAGTACCGGGAAACGCTGTTTTCCGTAGTTTCTTTTATCATGTTGCGGCTTTCGTGCAACATGACACAAGAGGGCACTGTAAGCTAAGTTACTGCTCTCTTGGGTCTCTAGCCTTCTACAGGCCCTAGATACTCTTTTTGGATTGTAACTGATCGGTGCAGGTGATTCACGGACGGGAATGGTGGCAGCGATCGTTTCTTGTGTTTTGAGCTCCTTTTGGCGTTTTAAGTGCGTTTCTCGCGCTTAGCCCAAAATGGTGGCCTGGCTCCCAAAATGGCCAGACCACGAGGCTCCTTTGTCCTGTCCGCTGACCGTCTTGCTCCCTTCACCTTCCCCCGGTCGAGCCGACCCGGGGCCTTACTTATTTGGGCATGCACTTTCCCGCGAAACACGGATGCTTTCGCGGGCTTCTACATGCCTGGTGTGTGCCTCCAGGATGTGGGCTGGGACGTCTGGTCCCAATACACATCCTGGGTGCCAGAGAGTCTAGGGTGGTGTGAATGCCTGGGACCACCGTGGTCCATGATAGGTGGATCTCCCATTGGGTCCCCTCCGTTTTGGCGCGAAGGGAACCGTGGATAAGAGGGGGCTGGAAACACCACTACCATGTCGATCTCCTGAGTTCTCACGAACGAAGGAATACAGGAGTATCCTGCAACCAAGAAGCTGAACCGAGGAATCGCTGGTGACCCGCTGAAGGACTGCTCCTCTGCACTGCTGTCACCTTGTGAAACCCTTTTTACCTTTGATCGAACCAGAAGGCCTGTACTGGTACTTCGACCCTTGGAATAGCAGGAACAGCTATTCTCGGCATCTTCACCATCTCCTGCTCGTAAGCCTTCGGAAGCGTTTCTGGGCCATCCAGCAGACTGACCAGCCTACACAGGAGTCTTGCTCTGTAACCGCCGCCAGGTTGTGTAGTATTTCGAGTCCTTGTCGCTCTCACACGATTCGTACACTTGGCCGTCCCAGGTCTGAAGTGAGTAGTGTACATTTGGCTCAGATACACACGGCCACTCCATTGCCCTGCTGTGGTAACAATCTGTGCGGGTCCACTTTGTTTGGGACGTCTTCTACTCAACTCTGCTGCTGCAGACTCAACACGACGATGAGACGTCCCCTGCTCTCCTGAACCTGCCAGCGACTGAAACTGACGCGGAGAAGCCTGGGTCTGCTTGCATCGGGGACCGGTGAGTAGCATAGCTAGGAACTGGTCGCCCTCCTGCAGGAGCCCATAGCTTTTCCCCGCTGTGTCAAAACAGCACGCCTTTCCGTACTCGCGCTCTGCTTCTGCCCACAGTGGAGGCTGCGCTTGAGTCGTGGAACTCTGTTCTTCTTCATTTGTGCACTAAACTGAACTGCCTGATTCCCTCGAAGAGACTCCCCCTTTTGCCCGTTGGCACCAGCGTGTGCAGGAACTTTTGAGCACAAGGCTACACTCTTCCTAGGGCTCAGACTTCCTTTTAGTTAGGTGCCTCTGAAGGCGGACTGGGTCTAAGCATTATTTCGCACTGCCTGTTTTCCTTCCCTTTTAGGTGGACTACACATTTCGTGCATCTAACGCTTAAGACTTGTTTGTATTTGTATATATATTGTTTTGGTATGGTATGTGTTGGTTTACTAGAGTTGTATTGTGATTTCTCGCTACGGTCATTGTTTTAAAGGCCTTGGAATAAATGTGTATATATTTTTAATATAACACCTGTTTGGAGTAGTTTGTAAGTGTCCTTGCTTTGTGTGCTCATTGCGGGCTTTCAGTCACCCTCACCCCTCTTGAGACCTAGTCTTGACCGCCGCGATCGCTACCCTGATTGGTCTGGCTTGTCCAGAGGTTACCCTGTTCCAAGTAATTAGGTTGGCCTTCTGAACTTCTGCGCCACCAGGACAGAGTTCAGAAATCCGTCTTAACATCGACATGCGTCTCCCCAATGTGGCCATTATCCGTGAGAGACATATCACCCCAAAACTCGATTAAATAATCACAGACCTCACAGGGTCCACATTTTTTTCAAAACAGACGTAAATGTGGGTTATCACCAGCTGATCCTGCACAAGGACCCAAGATACATAACGTTCTAGACACACCTGGGGCTACGCAGATACAAATGATTAAACTTCAGAATATCGTCTGCAGCAGAGGTCTTCCAACAAACCATATACACTGTCCTACAGGGCCTCCCACCAGTCCTAAATGTCAGTGATAATATCCTGGTACATGCCAAAGACAAAGCAGAACACATGGCTAGGTTGGCAGCGGCCTTTGACAGGGTAGAGGAGGCTGGCCTGACCATCTACAGCGACAAGTGTGAGTTTCTGAAGGAGGAACTAACCTTTTTCGGCTATGTGTTCAATAGCAGGGGCGTGTCGGCAGACCTCCTACGGTAGCCGACATTATTTATTTATTTATTTATTAGCATTTATAAAGCGCGCCTCAGCCCTTAGGCATTGTGGCGCTGTTACAGAGATACTTGCTGGTTACAAAGAATACAATAAGCTTAGTGGTTACAAAGGATGCAGAAAACTTAGTTACATGATACAACTGATATAGCGATTAGTGGGAACAGACTCCGGATGGCGAGGCGGGGTGGGCGGGGTAGTAGGCTGAGAGGGTGGGGAAGCATATGGAGCTATCTGAACAGGGTGGTTTTGAGGGTTTTCCCGAAAGGTGGACAGAAAGGGTTCTGCTCTGAGTGCATTGGGTAGGGCATTCCATAGTTTGGGTGCTATGTAGGGGAAACCTAAGCCTCCGGCATTTGTTCTTTTGATGGGGGGGATTCGGAGTTGGTTGGCGTGGTGACTGTGGAGGTGTCCTTGGTAATGATTTCTGATAGGTAGGATGGGGCAGAAAGATTGATGCATTTGTGCGTTAGGGTGAGGATTTTGAAGTTGACCCTTTCCTTGACTGGGAGCCAGTGGGCGAGCCGCACCACCTATAGCGGCCACAGAAGTTTGAAGCTTCTTGGAGAGGGCCACATACCACACGAGGTTCATCAAAAGTCCTGACTAAATCAGACAAGTGGGAGTGGGACAAGCTGTGCCAAGCTGTGCCAAGAGGCTTTTGAAAGCATCAAGGAGTCGCTGTTGGGCAGTACCGCCATGGCCTACTATGGCACCCACCTAGATACTATACATGGACGCAAGCCTTGTGGGTTTAGGAGCTGTATACTGGTATAAAGCACAACGTCAGGAGATTCCTGACCAGTGGCTTATGCGTCCAGGGCCCTCACCCCCACGGAACAACGCTACTCGCACATTGAGAAGGAAGCCATCGCCTTCCTGTGGGGGTGCAGGCAATTTCATTAATACTTGTATGGGCAGAAATTCAAGACCTTCACTGACCAAAAACCGTTTATCCCTATTTTTATGGGCTCAGCACCCCACCCTCCGGCACAAATCGGAAAATGGGTGCTGCAACTGCAACAGTATGTTTTTGACCTTGTGTACAGACCGGGGGCGGACAACCCACTGACTTTTTGTCCAGACACCCTAGAGCTGCCACTGTGGCTGGAATCTCGAGAGTCTGCGGAAATGGAGGAACACATATGTCTGGTCGTGGAAGCAACAAAACCAAAGGGCATGAGCACATCAGAACTGGTGGAAGCCACTAACGACTACCCCTGTTGCACCCTGACAAAGAAGGCCATCCTGGCAAGGGATTGGAACTCCTTCCTTCAAAACTACCACAACTGCATCCTGGATGCAAAGAACTTCCTAGCAGGGGTGTTCACCGTCCGCCACAAGCTATCATGGATGAAGGCCTCATCCTGAGAAGGACACACATCCTGGTACCATCCATGCTACAGGACAGAATGGTGGCCATGATGAGGACCAAGGCACGGATAAGAGAACAAGTGTAGTTCCCACTGATCGACGCAAAGGTCGAGGCAATCATCTCCTCATGCCTCCCGTGCATGACCACTGGGGCAATGCCGCTACCAGAACAAATTCAATCCGCACCAAGAGGCACGTCACGCTGGGAATCAGTGAGTGTCGATTTCTGCACAGTACAAGAAAAGACCTACCTCCTACTCTGCATCGATGAACACTCACGATGCCTGGAGGTGGAAGTGGTCCATTCAACGGCGGTGAAAGCAGTGTTGCCTGCCCTGGAAAAGATGCTTGCAACACACAGGTTACGCAGGTACCTAAAAAGTGACAATGGGCCCCCATTCCAAGTACATGGATGATCTCTGGATCACAAACACCACCTGATCACACTGCGGTGGCACCAGGCGAACGGCAACGTGGAAACGTTTATGAGAACGATTAACAAGGTCCTCAGGATAGCGAAGGCCCAGGGAGCCCCATGGGAGTTCGAACTATACTGGTTCCTCTGAAACTACCAAGTGACGCGCCATGCATCAACCGATACCCCCCAGCTGACATCATGTTCAGAGCTGTGTTACGATCCTCCATACATCAGCATCGAACAAAAAGGCTAAATCTGTGAACAGAGGACACACCACAAGCGGGTCAGAGCTAACGAGCACATGAGCATTAAACAGCAAGCCAAGAAGTCACACACCAAAGTTGGGGATCAGGTACTGGTCCTCCGGAACCCATTGAAGACCAAGCTGATGAGCCTATTCGAGACCACCCCCTGGATGGTGGCCAAACAGAAAGGAACTATGATCACTACAAGCCGTGATGGGAGTCTCATCTCAAGGAACGCATCATGGTTCAAGAAAGTTCCCCAGACAGTGTGGAAAGAGGAGCTGGATCAAATGAACGGCGGAGAGACAGTGGAGGGAGAGATAACAGTTATGGTACATAGCCAAGAAGGAAGGTGGCACCAGGCCACCAGCCCAGCCGAAATAGGCAGCCCAGGCAGAGAAGGAGGATGGCACCAGACCCCTAGGCCAGCCGACACAGTCGGCCCCGCCCGGCAGCCAGAAGGTGTACAGCCAATGAGCCCCCCCACCCCCGGACCCAATACCACATGAGGGCGGCGCCGAGGCCACCTGGAAAGCTAAGTGACTATGTGCGCTAACATGGAACTGTTGGTTTGATTAATAGAATTGTATATAAGTTTGCATTTGTATTATCAAGGGGAAGGAAGTGGGATGTTATGTACACGTCACCGCGCCAATGCAGTGACGTGCAATAAACACTGTGCATACATGCCAACATTCAGATGCCCTGGGAGGGAGATTTCCACAGGGAATCGGGAGACACATATTTCCCAATAGGAATGCATTGGTTTCTACAGTTATTTTAGGCGGTGTTGTGGGCTGACTCCGACCTCAGGGGCAGCCCGCCGATGTTGTCGGGATCACCCGACACGAGAGGTGAGCCGGGAAGCAGCCGGCGAACCTCGCGCAGGGGAGTACCCTACAGTGCCCGGTGACACTGGGCGCCAGACTCACAGTGCGGGAGTGTCACCCCCAGTTTCCACAGCCGCGGCTCCAAGGTCACTCGAGCCGCGGTACACAATAGGCCACGTCCACGTGGCAGGCCCACACACAAGGAAAACACAGACACGAGTTGCCACTTCCTGGGGTTCTGCTGCTCTGCCCTCGCAGCGCCAGTAGAGCCCCTTTTATTAAAGGAGCAGGTGAGCGTCATGACGCAGTCACGGCGCTCACGTTACCCACACAACTAGACCCCCACACAACATCCCTCTTTTATTATAACCAAACAAAAATCAAACAAAACCCACCACAAACATTTGGTGCATTCCAGTCCACGCACCACCTAACCGCTACTCAAACATTTAGTGCATTACAGTCTGCGCACCACCTAACCGCTACTCAAACCCAAACATTTTTGACACCGCAAAACAAACAGGTGTATTCCAGTCCCTACACCATGGGGCCCTATGACGGGGTCCTCCAACTCAGAAAATCCCGGGAACAAACTGGCCCCCGGCGCTGCTGCAGGACAAGAAGAATATATTCTCTTCATACTCCTCCCCCATACTATACGGTGCTTCTCTGGGACTCTCCGCCACCTGGACTGCCACCGCCTTGGGGGTCCTTCTCCCCTTCACCTCACTGCCCCCTGACGCCCCCGCTATGCCGGCTGGGGCTGGAGCGAGACACACTTGTGCGAAATGGTCTCCTTTCCCGCACCTTCCACAGATTTGTCCCATCGCCGGGCAGTCATGCGGGTGTGGCAGATCCCACTCACACTGATGACATATTGTGGCATTGGGGTCTCTCTTCTGCCAGTCTCCCCTCCTCATCACTCTTCCTCCTGGCCACCTGCCGACAGCCGCCACCTCCTCAACCTTCACTCGCTGCGTGGGGACCTCCATCTTTAGGTGGTATCTAGAGGAATCCATGGCCGAGGCCTGCACCTCTGCCAGTTCCTGGGCCCGGCCAAGCTCCAGTATTCGATCGAGGGTCAGCGCTGAGTCCCTCGGAACTTGCTTGCGCAGTTTGGTGGAGCTGCAGCCATAGATGATCTGCGCTCTGACCTCATCTTCCTCAAAGTTTCCCAGATTGCAGGACAGTGCAATGCCACGCAACTTGCCGTGGAATGCATCGAGGCTCTCCCCTTCTTTCTGCCTGGCACACTTCATTCTGAACCGTTCGTAGTCCCAGTTGACCATGGGTCGGAAGTACCCGTTCAGGGCCGTGATGGCAGCACCGTAGGACTCATCTGCTGGCCTTAGTGTCTTAAACAACCTCTGAACAGCCAGTCTGGCGGAGTACAGGAGCGTCGGGCGCTTAGATGCATCTTTGATCTCCACCGCAGCGAAGTATAGCTCCAGGTTCTCCACCCAGGCCGCCCACCTGGCCCCCAGACTTGCAGGTGCACCCATGACATCGAAATGGGGTATTGGTGCCAGCTGCCCCTGCATGTCCCCTCGTTGTCCGACATGCTGAATGCCGTTGGGGATGCCAAATGCAGTCACCGGTGTTGATGGATGCCTGCCATTGCTGGACTGTGGGTAGCTTGTCCCCCTATGAGGAGATTCTTTGGAGGCGTCCGCCTACTCCGGGGCAGCCACTGCCTCTCGGGGCTTATGGCTGGGGTGTCAGCATGGGGAATCCCTGTGGACATGTTCACTGGTCAGGGACACAAATGCATCCCATTGGTGGCCTTAGCAGTGCTGTCTCTCATCTGCTTCCCCGTGGCGCACGAGCACTCCAGATGGAGCAGCTACCCCTTCTCCCCCAACGTGGAGCAAGAAAACCCAGGGGTTTACTGTGTCCCCTTGTAGCTGGCGTGTTGCTCTTCTTCCGGCAATAGTCCTTAGCCAGCAAAATCACCTCCACGGCCCGGGGAGATAAGACACGCCCCCTTCTCCTTGTTGGCCCGCTGATGGATTAGAGGGCACGCTCCCAGCCGGCCGCACCGCGGGCGAGGCCCAGCGTTCCCGCTGGTCATCTGTTCTTCACTCGGCAGCCCGGGTGTACATGGGCCGTTGTCACCTGCTCCAGCTGGGCAAACTGGATGGCAAGTGTCTGCGGCGGCCGCCGCCGCTCCACGTGCCCACGGCCACACCCCGCGGGCACGGGCCCACACAGGCTCTGCACTTTTCCTTTGTCCGGGGCGCACCAGGCGACCACGCCCCCCTCACAGGCCGCTCCGGATGATGGGGGAGGGGAAACCGCAGAGGCACGGAGAGCGGCGGGGCTACAGCCGCGCCCTATAGAATGAGCCCTCCGCTGCCTCCACCAGCACCCCTCACTGCCGGCACCGGCCGTGTCCCTCGGTCCCGAGTGCTTCTTCCGCACGGCCGTGTGCGCGGGTACCTTCGTCCGCCTGCCGTGAGCACCAAACGGCGGGCCCGACCCTCGTCGCCAGTGTTGTGGGCTGCCTCCGACCTCAGGGGCAGCCCGCCGATGGTGTCGGGATCACCCGACACGAGAGGTGAGCCGGGTAGCAGCCAGCGAACCTCGCGGAGGGGAGCACCCTACAGCGCCCGGTGTCACCGGGCGCCAGACTCACAGTGCGGGGGTGTCACCCCCAGTTTCCACAGCCGCGGCTCCGAGTCACTCGGGCAACGGTACACAATAGGCCACTTCCACGTGGCAGGCCCACACACAAGGAAAACACAGACACGAGTTGCCACTTCCTGGGGCTCTGCTGCTCTGCCCTTGCAGCGCCAGCAGAGCCCTTTTATTAAAGGAGCACGTGAGCGTCATGACGCAGTCACGGCGCTCACGTTACCCACACAACTAGACCCCCACACAACAGGCGGGAGACTGAAAAATAGCAATATGTTTCACCTAAAAATCAGGAGTCTCCTGCCTAAATCGGGAGGGTTGGCATGTATGCCTGCGGCCTGCCTCCGAGAACGGAGGGGCACTCGTGGGCGAGTCAACAGTGCATAGCTCTCAACCATTTGTGTTGCAAAGGTGGGTGAAAACACCCGATTTTGTTTTTGGCAGGTGAGAGCCCTTTGAAACAAATTGCCATGCAGGAGGCTTGGCGGGTGAGTCAGCTCTGACAGCATACATGCCAACCCTCCCGATTTAGGCGGGAGACTCCCGATTTTTGCGTGAAAAATATTGCTATTTTTCACGTTCTCCCGCCTAAAATGAATCTTTGCCAATACATTCCTATGGGAAAATCTCAGTTTCCCGATTTTTCGGAGTAATCTCCCGCACAGGTGGGTTGAAATGTTGGCATGTATGTGACAGTGCGGCTGCCTATTTATGCCGCGCAGATGGTGCCCCCGCACACCAGCTCCAGGCCCTATCCACCAGGGCTGGAGGGCCAGCAACACAGCAAGCAGCCACTTAACAATGGCAATATCTGACAAAGGTGTGGCTAACTGTGCATATGATGGTCATGCCTGACAAACGCTTATCGTGCCTATCTAAAACTAATGCTCGTTTCATATGCTTTAATTGCACAGCTCTTAATTTACCTTTGGCTACTAGGTCGTTTATTCAGCAGTTGATATTCATAAGCACAGTGACGAAATGTTTCAAAATGATACTTTAATTTTGTATGTAATTATTTTTGTTTATTCCATTGCAACGTTGTTTTTTTTAAACGAACACTGCGACAATTTAAAATGTGCGCCATATTTCTTTATAGTGGAGTTCTTGTCCGTCTTCGATTACCATGTTTAACCTCTCTTCAGTGGATGGGAGGAGCTAGTGTATAGTTCCGCCCCGCTTGTTTGACAATATGTAAGGTGCGCTGATCTGGTCGTGGCACAAGCAATTGGAAGGGAGAAAAACGAGCATGAGTGCTGTTGCTGAGCCCGTGGTGATCGTCTCTGCTGCAAGAACACCAATAGGTAAGTGACCCCTTGTATTGTGCTAAATGTGCCATGAAAACAAAAGTAATATTTCTCCCTATAATGTGCGATTTTGTGTCTTATGTAAGTGCAATCTTAATATTATGGAATTACAAGTTTTTTAATTTTGAAAGAGGAACAAAAGGCCGACGTGAGTATAGTAGTTGTATTTGGGCGAAATGGGTGACCGTGTGAACATTACCCCTATCTCGTGATTTACTCAAAACCATGATATTTCAGCTCATCCTCATCTAGTTCCCTAGGATGGGCATTACAGGGAAAGTACAAGCAAGAAAGGCAACAAGGGAGCAGGTCATTTGTTACAAATTAAAATAAACCGAGCGTCAGAACCTTGAATTAGAGTTTCGAGGGGACCAGTAGTGATCGTCGTTGTTGGGTAACTGTCATATGCCCACTACCCAGCAGACAGTTACTGACACAACAGACACATTCACATGCTGGCAGAGGGCGGAGCTGAACGGCGTTTCCTGACTCAGACGTTTATTCTGTTTCTTCTGATTGACCAAAACGGTAGCACCACGAGACAGAAATGTGTCCCGATTGGCCAGCGTCATCTCTGCCCTCAGTCCCTTTCTCTGATTGGATTAGTGGGTTAGAACGATCACAGAATGCAGCTCTCTGATTAGACGTGGTTATATCAGTAGAGATTGCACTTTTCTACTCGTCCTTCGGGAATAGTCTCTACCTCCTTTAAATGTAGTTAATATTTTATTGAACTTAATATTGAATGTTTCCCAAGGCAGTTTCATTTCAGGCACCTGATCTAATCCAAACAAAAGATGTTCATTGAAGCATTGACTTTATTAGAAATATCTCTGTTGCTCACTATTATTGTTCAGTAAATAGGTTTATTCAGCGATAAAATGTAGGCAGATTCCATGCAAGCCAAGCAACAACTGCACTTTTGGATTTAGTGCTTAAATTAACACAACACGGGTTGTTTATGCATGCCTGCAGATTTTTAAACAGCCGCAATTTCTGGAAAGAAACTACCGTTTATATTTGGTAGCCAGCTAGCCGCTTAAAATGTTTCTGACTATTGCATTTCAGTGCCGTGGTGGTGGTAGGAGGGGGGGAGCGTGTGTGCGTGTGTGTGTACACAGTTTGTTGTGTAATCTCCTTATTGTATGTTGCATTTGATTCAGAACTAGCCTGAAATAAAGAAATCGTTGCCTCTGTGAGGCAGGAAGGAAGGCAGGGAGGAAGATAAAACCAAAGAATTCCAGGCGGTCTTTATGTAAATAATTACTTTTTTTCAGGGTCAGACTCTTTCTGTGCAAAACCACCTTCAGCCTATGGTGGTATTGTGACAGTGTCTTCTAAAGATCAGGATGGCGTCGCTCAAATTTATGACACATAGGATGTTCTGAAACCCCTCGGTAGCGGAGTCCCTGAAGCTCCGTTTCTTGTCGTGATGTATCCAGGGTCTTTGTGTAGCAGTATCTGGTGGTAGGTGGTGTGGCCCGCTCCCGGGGCACCAGAGCGGGCCTCCTCAGATGCCGGGACCACCCGACATGCACAGCTGATACTGCGCTCACGTAGTGTAAAGACCACAGGGGACACCCTGCATACTACGGAGCACAGAGTGGGACATCGGGGCTGTGAGCATACAGCAACCTCGGCTTTGGGGGCACCCAGGCCGAGCCTGCCACCATAGCCGTGATCACATGACACCATAGAATTGTGTCCACGCAACAGGGATCACCCTGCTTGCTCCGGCCCACCGGAGTGGAACATGTGGGCTGTGGGCTCGGGGGGCACACAGCCAACCGCAGCCCCTGCTCTGGGGCCACACGGGCCGGGGTTGCACCAATAGCCATGGTCACACGGCACAATCATTCCGTGGGGACAGTGTTGCCCAGCACGGGCTCCGTCCAGATGCAGGGCCCCGCCAGTGGGCCTGCTGCATACGGTGTGGCACCAGCATGGTGCTACCAAGAAGCACACCAGAGTCAGTTCTTATTCGACTGATGAGCGGCTCGTTCTTTTTATTAGCTTGGTCACATGGTTATGACCATGCGACCATTATACAAATGTTGAGAGCTACCATGCTCCCAGTAGGGTTGACATACAACACTAGGTACCCTACCGCCAGGTCATGTTTCAAGAATTGCTTCTTCCCTGGGATGTTTGCAAAGAGGGCAGAGTATGTGTTGGCTGCCTTTCTCGTTTGACAGTGCAGTTCAGGAGACATATGTCGCTATAGATGCCGACCCGGTCTCGCCCTTTAGGTTTTCGAGCCACTGTGATGGGCGACATCCAGTGGGTGGGCACGCCGATTTCTCGATAATTCCAGCTTGCTCCAAATTGCGTAGTTCTTACTCCACCAGCGGATGTAGGTGGAAGGGGTTGCACCTGTGCTTCAGTTCCACCGGTTTGACCGTCTAGTCATAGTGCAAGCGTACCTCTTGGGGTTGCTGGGAGACTTTCCTGTGGAGGAGATCTGCATGATGTTTGAGAAGGCTCTGAATCTCGTCTTCATATGTGCTGAATGTGAACTGGACTGGAGCCAAGTCTTCTGCAGTGTCGCAGCTGAGGAGTGTTGTGGTGTCAGTGGGGGTGATGTATATTTTGATCTGTACCACTGAGTCTTCGTATTGAAATGTCCTTTTGGCCACCCTATTGAGTGGGATGGCTGTGTCGCTGCCATAAGCGAAGATCTTCTACTTGGTGGGTATAATCAGAGGGCCAGAGGGCTCACCTTGAGATGTTTGTGTATTGTGCGCTGCTCATGACGGGCACCAATGTTGATCAGCACTGGTACAGGAGTGTCTTCCACAAGGATTCTGCAGTGGGGCTGATGGCGCAACTGTAAGGTAAGGCCTAGCGATGAGGTAAGGAACACTGCTTGTTTGTCATACGACTCCTCTTGTTCAGAGATCTGCTCAGCATCCACTTGGTAAACTCCTTGCTTCATTGATCCACAGGACCGCAAGGATGGAATGAAGTTCCCACTCTGCACACACTGGCAAAGTGATTTACCCTTCTGCATTCCACAAATTTGCTGGGCACCGACTTGGGTGTAGCACACTGCCTCTGTAATAGTCGCATTTTCTGGTAGCGGCCAGGGGAGCCGACTTATGAATTTCCCGGGGGGAGCACAAATACAGGAAGTGACATCACTGGCAGTTATAGGACCTCAAATTTACATGTAGTCGCCAACTTGGTGCAACGGCGCGTGGGGGGGTGGTTGTGCGCGCAGCGCAGAACGGTGGAAACATTGGCTAGCATGTACTGCATATACTAAAGTCAAGTAAGGAGATTTAAGCCTTCGAGCTGCATTCCAGTATGCCAACACTGCCCCTACTCCACCCCTCTATAAACATCCAGGTTGTAGTAGCCCTCAAAAGGCAGAGCAACACAACTAGGATGGGAGAACGAAATGGCGTCCCGTCCTGTGAGTGTGTCAAACGTCAGAGCAAAGACTGTGCGTGTGCCTCCTAACTTGGAGCACAATCTCACTAATTTGGTGCAAATCTCGCAAGTGGGAGCAAGGGAATCCACTGTGTGTGTGGGCTGCAGACCCCGGATCACATGCTCACTTCAGTGTGAAACTCTGGCCAAGGCTCTTTGGGCAAGCATTTAGGATGGGTCTCACACCTATAAACAGTGTGATATATTGAGTGGGCACCTCACTCCTTGGAGCATAGTATCAACCGTTGCGGGTAATCTCACAACTGAATGTACAGTTTAACTCTTGGTCATCTCAGTGACCCCATGTATATTAATTGAGTCAATCTCCCACCTGGGAAGACAATTATATTTCTGTTAAAACACTCTGAATTGTCTGAGAGAGCTCATTCTTTCATTCAAGAGAGATAAAGGGGTAACAACCCCCTGTATGTGGGATCAGGCTCATTTTGCCCCATGGCCCCTCCAGGAGGAGTGAGCGGGGTTTAAGACCCTGCTGATTCTGCTATCCCACAGGCTCGAGCCTTCTATCCCTTGCCCCATCACGGCTCCTAACATCCTGAGTGGCAGCTTATGGACAGTAGGCAGCTCCGGACATGCCTGTTGCCAATTGAATGTAGACAGATCTACTATTTAGACACTGGGAGAGAGCCATGAATCCACATTGGTGGTGAAGAAGCATTCAACATACAGAACACAATGGTATAGTGTTGCAGTCCTGCTGAGAAATGACAATTCGGAGCATGTGAGCAGTAGGCTGGATCAGTGCTGCCCCATAAAAGGTGTAGAAGCCTCTGTGAGAAGTGGCAGTACTGTCCCAACGGTGAGAAGTGTAGTATTTTCACATTAACTACGCTTAAGAACTTTGGGTTATTGAAGTGCTGCTACATTCTGAGTAATTCCATCCCTTTTAAATATATGAGCTCTTGTATAACCACAACAATGTTGAGTTATTCTGATGATGACAGACTTGCTTAATAGTTCTGTTTCTGTATCATTAAATGTACTTTAGATCTTTAGAGTATCGGAGGGATAGCTCAGGGGCAACGTGCTCGCCTTGGAAGCAACGACACAGAGCAACACAGGTTTGCTCCCTCGGTCCGCGCAACACAGGTTCGCTCCCTCGGTCCGCGCAACACAGGTTCGCTCCCTCAGTCCGCGCTTAGAAACCTCTGGGTAAACTGCAAAATTCTAAAACATCTGGGTTGATAAATTATGGTGCATCCATCCAGCTATCATTGAGTGGCTACATTCAAGACCCTGCTTAACCGGAAAGGTAGCATTCTGCCAACACCTGTATTCCATGTAGTGGAACACATTCTACAATCGCCTAAAATCCATAACTTGGTCGCCCTCATGGACTCGACTAAGTGCAGCACCCTGGTCAACTGCACAACCCTTCCAAGTGCTATACAATGGCTACCACGAGATCCTCTGGTGCAGAGGCTACAATCTGTGCCATGCAATGGCCACCCTCACAAAATCCTCAGAGCAACACCCAGGAGGTCACCCTTCTGAATTATTCCATGAGCAGCACATTGGCCAACTGCAGAAGTCCTCCAAGTGTAACTTGTTGGCTACCCTAATGAAAATTCACAGAGCAAAAACCTTGGCTACACTTATGTCATCAAAGAGCAGAAGCAATGTCCACCTTTCTAATAATGTGGTTCAACACGTTGGCCACCCTTGCAAATGCCTCCAGTGCAATATCTTGCCAACCCCGACAATCCATCCAAGTGCAATATATTTCCCATCCCCAAAATCCATCCAAGCGCAATACTTTGCCTACCCACAAATTCATGTAAATGCAATTCATTGCCTACACCAGATGGACACCTGGGTGCAATACAAGTCATCATGAAGTAAGACACAGACAGACAAGTTCAAACAAACAATATTTATAAAATTAAATGTGTCCAAAACCTGTGCTTGCCTTCCCAACTAAAAGAAACAGTATGCATGGCTGTTGATAATCAAAGAAATGGTGATCAACACAAAGTTTTAAGCTTCTTCCAGTTCCCAGCTTACCTTCAGCTTCCTCACTCCCCCCCCCCCCCCCACCACAAGTTCAACAAAAAAGTCTCCAGGATTTTGTTCAGAGTTCCACAAAGTCCTTAGGACTCACTTTTCCAAGTTCAAAGTAATACTGTTCAAACAAAAGAGGTCATGAGACCCTGCCCCCAAGATGGTAGTTATAGTTAATCAAATCCCTGGGTTTGCATCCCTAAGACTTCAACGTGGCACAGTTCAAACAAAAAAGGGCTCTTGAGGCCTTATCCTCAAGACAGTAGCTGTAGTTCATTAAGCCCCAGTGTCCCCTTCCCCAAGACTTCAACATTGCAACAAATGGATTATTGACCCTTCTTTGTAAGTTTTGCTTTGTCTTCCCCTTTTTATAATGTAAGGCTCACTGGTCGGTCTAGACGCAGTTATCAGACAACAGGGCCACCCATCGCAGGTCACCTAACCGTGGCCCCATGGTTCTTCAGGCAACACAGGTTTCTCTGCATTCACCACTGTGTGAAAATGAACACTCCCTTAGATTTTCCTTGTTAGCCTCTTGGCTTTTGTCACGCACCTTTTGTCAGTTGTGCTATAGCACTTTGAAGCGTTTTCTATGTGCTAGATGGAATTCCCAGTACATATTTTAGACCATATAACCGGACAGGCCCAAGGAAGATGATAAAATACTACTTTAATCTCAATGAAAGAAAGCAGGGAGATATAACAGCTATCAAAATAGATCCATGCGTATTCACACTTTATCTTGCCTGTACAGAGCTTATATACTTTTACATATGTCATTTATGATGTCATCCTACTTAGCATTTTCAAAACCTATTAACGGGAGGGACTGGATTAGGGGAACATGTCTACTTCTAGAATTGTATATAAGGGTTCATCTCGTTGGTAGCACCTTGTATGTAGGACATGCCCTGAGCTACCTATGCAAACGTAATATACTGATTATAGCAGAGAAAATGGTAGCAGATTGGTAAATGCAGCATTGTATGCAAAAGTGCGCGGCAGGCTTTATGATTGGTTGGCAAACCAATCGAACCTTGGACTTTCGGCTTGTTTAGCAGCACATGAGTGAAAACGAAACCTAGGTGCTCGAGATGCATCAATTAATTCCCTGTTTTCCCAACTATGCCATCATCCTGATCCTTAGCCAAGGTCTTATGTTTGTAGTTGACCTCGTAGTCTGCTCACTGTTCTGAACCATTCAAGGGAGTATGAACACACCACTATCTCCATCTAGCCCTTGTTTTTTTACTTCTGAGTCACGTGTTAGGAGACCACGTTTATATCCATTTCAACCTCTTATTTACTACTATTTGATTTTATAAACTGGTTGCCATTACCCTTTCTGGCCTTTAGAGACTTGCTCACTCCATTTCACATAGGCTATTGCCTTTGTGGTTGTTCAAGACCTGGCACCTGCACATGCCCTTCTTTCTCTTACACACATGGTCTGTTCATTCGACTCCCTTTGTGCCTTACACCCATTTCTCGAAATGGCCTCCTTGATCCCAGGCCAAGGTACTTCCTTACTCTGCACACAAAAAACAGCTTTTTCAATTTGCAATCCTGGGCTTTGAAGTTGAGGTAGCAGGGTGTTTTCTTCCAATGGTTGCCCTAAACGTTATGTATATACCTCCTTTTTTTTTAGCAAGCTTCTATATGCCTTTTCTACCTTGCTTTACAGCGGATTTACAGTTATTGGTCAGCACGTTACTTTGTCTTCTTCTATTCAGGATTACTTAGTCTTTAGGTGCATGTTTCTTAGTCCTTCAGTTGCATTGGCAGTCTTGAGTATCTTCATATAATTTCAGAATAGGTTCATACATCTTCTTTATGACACCTTCTGTTGTCATCAAACTTTACTTGGAATTCGTCCATATTACCCATAGCCGCATTCTGGCATCTTGGCAGTGGATATCCTTCCTGGTAGCATTCTTCCTCTGCCTCAACGTGAGGGTATATTCTGAATGACTGTCTGAGTGCATATCGTCTTTCATACACTCAACGTGGTATAGGAATGTTGCATGGGTTTCTAATTGTAGCTCTTTGTCGGCTACTCCTATAGGACGGTGGTAAGGGGGCAGGGACGGTGGTGAGGGGGCGGGGATCAGAGAAGAGGCATCCACCTACTCCTACATTTTCCCCCTCTGGTCGAATATTCAACCATACCCTTCTCTTCTTCTGCAATTCCTGCTGCATTTTCTTCTATTATCTCATCATATTTTCTTTTCTTCTGGACCCATATCTTCGTCTCCCCCCTCAGGTGATCTGCATTTTTGTATATGGTAATCCACACTCCAAGTCATATATAGACAATCCCCGGCTGGTGAACAGAAAGTCCATCATCCCACATACCTATTCCGACCTTGAGGATAGTAAACATTTGCTCCTGTAAGTGCAAGAGAACTCTTCTTGATTTTTTCGCAAGTACTTGCTTCTGTCTGCATTTTCTCTTCTGTCTGCATTTTCTCCAGTGTAACTGTTAATGTCAATCATTTTCATTCCAATAGCTTTCTTGGTTGTTTTCTGGCATTGTCCCAAAATGATCCTTATGAGACAGATCCTAGCATCACTAACTCTAATATGGCTCCAAGTATTTTGAAAGCATTTGCCAACCAAATGGAATCCATGAAAACGGAGATGAGAACCTGTCGTCTCATCAGCTTCCTCTTCCATCTTTGTATGCAAAGTTGTTAACATCGTTATTGCTTCTGTCACGGTTCCATTTTCTCCAACATGAGGTGGTATAAATGTACAGCAGGACGGCACAACCGTGGCACAAACACCTCCTTCCATTGCTGATATTAGATACAGAACATGCGTGTTCTGCAGGGTCATCAGCCTGATGGCTCTCACTTCTTCTTTGATTTCATTAAATCTTTTTTTATTGTTGCCTTGATCGTCTGCAGCAATTCCAACCTAGTGATGTGCATTCACTGCTGCTTGGAGTCCTGGTATAAATATACATGTCATTATCATGGCGATCTTGCTGAATAATTTATTCATTAGGAATGTCTTCAAAAGCCTTTATTGATTAAAAAAAAACATTTTCTTCAACTCTCTGAACCCTCGGTGGTTTAGATTGGTTGTTCGGTCGGGGTGTGAAGATTTTTACAGAATGTCTAAGATTCCGATGTTATGCAGGCACCACTGTAGCATATTGTCACTTTGTAAGTAGGTTAGGATGTCGCCCTAGTCTTTCCGAAAGGCCTCTGGTGATCCTTGAAGTTTATATGTCATCCATTTGAATGACACAAAACGCCTACTTTTTGCAGCCAGTCGTAGATCGTGGGCAGGGTTTTTGTTTCTGTTTTTGGGCAACCGTCAGCCATGCTGCTATCACCAAGATCATCACTCCCCTCTTTTGAATTTGCGTATGGGGCCTCTGACCTGATTCCCGCCATCCATACACTATCCCGAAGTTGGTCTATTCCCTGCATCATTTTGCCTATTGGGGATTTCACCCCCCCTCAAACTCCCTCCCTCGGAGGTTCGGCCCGCTCCACCATATGTGCCTCCAGTCCCCCTTTGTGAGGCATCGCCGCCAGCATGAGTCGCTGGTGGGACGGGTACATTGCGTGGAGCCTCTTTGGGGTGTAGTGCCATTGTAGTATAACTTTCTGGCACATCTCTCTCACTTGTTTCGAGTGCATTAGTTTGGGTATTATGCTCCCCACGTGTTCCCATTTGTTCCCTCGTGATGGGTTCGCCCAATGTTCTTTCCCAGCGTTTCATATAGCTCCAGCGTATTTCCTCCCCCCTGGTCGTTCAGGAATTTGAAGAGATTAGAGACTATCTTTTTAGTGCCTTTGTCTGTTATCATGTAGGTCTCAGGGTGTTGGCTGCCTGGTGGCTGCTTCTCTGATTGTGGGGGGGGGTCATCCAGTGCTTTAGTTGGGTATATTTAAATTCCTCTCTGGTTGTTATCCCCAGTGTTTCTTTACATTCCTGGTATGTCATTATGGTCTGACCCCCCCTCGACCCCCCCCCCACCCCCCATACATATCTCTTATCTTGCAGCAACCTGTCTGCACCCAATTGTTGTACGTGTTCCATTCCATCCCCGGTTGAAAGTCTGGATTCCTGAACATGGGGGTGATGGGGAATGTCACTGCCCCATCGTGTCTGGCCCAGATGTGTTGGGGAGATTGCGCCACCCATTCCCATATTACCCTCAATTGTGCTGCTTCGTAATATCTACGGAAGTGGGGGAGAGCTAGTCCGCCTTGGCTTTTCTGTGCTGTCAGTGTCGACATCGAAATCCGAGGGGGCTTGTGTTTCCATATATGTGATTCCCCCATAGAGAGTTATCCGCCTCCCGTTGCGTCATTCTTTCCTCCTTACCAACCCTTACCCATTGTGCAAACAAATCCTCTCAACAGTGCAGGATATGCCATGATATAGATAAAAAAAAAAGTTTCTTTTTCTTTTTTCTCATTTTCTTTTTTCTTTTCCCTGCCAACTCAGGCAATTCCCAATATACAAAGTTTCTGTGGACAGTAAGTAACATTATAATCTTTGTGTAAGAAGTTCAACACAATTTTCCAGTCCTTGGTGAATGTAGAGAGATTTCCCCCCCCCCCCCCGAATGGAATATGCCAACATAATTCCAAACTTTGGAGAACCAGTCTGTAACAAGTGGCGGTTCTTTCGCCTTCCACTTTTGGGCTATCGCCAACAATGCTGCTAATTGTAATACAACATAAACTTTCATGGTTGGCTTCAGGCAGCATGTGTATAGTGCCATTGCACCATCAGCATATACCAAGACTATCTTACTTGGATCGACCAGGTAAGTTTAGGTATTGCTTGCCATACGGACTCCCATTCCTCTTCCTGCACCACCTCCAGCGCTGTTTGTAGCTTATTGACTCATTTGGTATTGCATCACCCAACAATTTATGCAGATTCGAGATGAGTCCTATTTCCTGGGTTAGATGTCACAAATTTTTCAAAGAACATTAAATCTCTTAGTGCCTCCTTCTTTACTGGTGGGGCAATAATCCAATGCCTAACTTGGAAATACTGGAATCTGCTGTTCTCCCACAGGCCTAGTTCCTGTTTACATTGTATAAACGATTTAAGGTAATTTCCCTGAAACCTGTCTCTCAACTTCTCACTGCCAGCTTGTTTCCAGCCCCTGAATGCATTGGGTTCGAAGCCCGGAGTAAATTGCGAATTAAAGAATAAAGGTGTGAATGGGGAGGGGAACGTTCTTAGTTTGTACTATTAACTGCTCTATCTGTACTCCTAATTTCACTTGCATGTATGTTAGCTCGTCAATCCTGTTTCGGCAACCACAGTGCCTCACTGGGATGAGCTCCCCTTCCCCCCACATCCCCACCGCTTGCTCCATCTCTTCCCTGTCTCTCCCCACGGACCAATCTTTGATCCTTATTTGAGCTGCCTGGTAATATTTCAGGAAATTAGGGAGAACCCAGCCCTCCCTTCTCTGTTGGCATCATTTACGTACTTAGAGCTACTCTCAGAGTTTTATTATGCCATCTAAATGCAGAGATTGCCCTATGTAGCTTCCAGAAAAATGACAAGGGAACCCGTATTGGTAGAGTCGGAACATATAAAGCGCTTTGGGAAGTGTTACCATTTTCACAGTATTAATTCTACCCAGACGAGATGGTGAGAGGACTCCATTTTAATAATTGTGATTCTATTTCACTTAGCAATGGGGGATAATTAGCTGCATACAAACCTTTAATTGTAGAAGTTATAGTCGAGGAGAAAGAGAGAGAGGTTTTTGCTTCATTTACTTTTAGTCCCACCACCTTACCAAATTTCACAAATTCCTGAGTAAACCGCTGGTAATATGTTTATGGGATCTGCTGCCATAAGCAACATATCGTCGGCGTAGATCATCATTCTGTGCGATACACCCCCAAAGTCAATTCCCTTGATTCTCTCTGTCTAACCTTTGCAGGTAGTGGTTCTAAATGAAGTGCATACAGCAGGGGTGATGGAGGGCATCCTTGTTTAGTTCCACGCTGTAGATAAATGGGAAGAGGCAACTGGCCATTTATTAACAATCTTGCGGTAGGGTGTTTATAATTAGCCTTAATCATATCTGTGTACTTCGAGCCAACCCCCCCCATCCTCGCCAGGGCAGAAAAGAGAAACAACCGTTCAAAACGGTCAAATGCTTTTTCCTTGTCTATAGCGCCGATGACAGCTGGAATCTTGTTTCTTCTCTAATAAGTGACATGCTCTGCGAATATTGTCATGTGTCTGCCGGAGCTTTATAAAACCACTTTGGATGTATTTATGACTGTAATAAGTCCAGTAGCCTGTTGGCCAGCACTTTAGTCTATACTTTTGCGTCTATATTTATTAAAGCAATCCACAATTACTCAGATCTTTACCCGGTTTAGGAAACAGCACTATTTTCGCCTCTTCGATTGAAGGGGTGATAGTAGCTGAGGATGCAAAGGAATTGTACAATCGAGTTAAAATGGGAGCTAGTATGTTACCATATGTTTTATAAAACCCTGCCGAGTATCCATCGGGACCAGGCGACTTATTTAACAGGAGCTCACAAATGACTTGAAGCACCTCTTCCTGGGTGAAATCTGCTTTGAGCTCCTGACTATATACTGAAGTGAGCTGAGAGAGCGTAATCGTCTCTAAATATTTCCGTGGGGAGTGTAAATCTGGAGTAAAATGAATGGAATTGTGTGAGGATAACAGAGGATTCTGATGTAACTTCGCCTGATGGGAGCTTAATCTGCTGTATGGTCCTAGAGGATATGCTCTGAAGAAGTTGGGAGGCCAGGAGGTGATCCATTTTGTTGGCTTTTATATAATTCTGTTTAAGGAAGAGAAGGGCCTTCTCCACTTCACTTTGTTTGGTAACGATTACGCCTACCTGCCGCTGCCCTAAACGCTTTCTGTATCGTCGGACCTGTGATTGTTTCCATCTTTTTTCATTATTTGACTAAGTTCCTCCTCTAGTTCTGTTTCAACTGCCGTATTCTGCTTACGTCTCTTGGCTTCTTCTGCTATGAGGAAACCCCTTAATGTTGCCTTGAAGGCGTCCCATATTACATTCATTGTGGTCTCCCCCAATAGATTAATATCAAAATATTCCCTACTCTGCTCAGCAATCTTTCCCCATACCACATGATCTTGTAATAATTCCATTGGGAATCTCCATGTCCAGAGCCTTTGTTTCTCCCTTGCCAATTTTATATGCAGTGTAATTGGAGCATGATCTGATAATGTAATGGTGTGGGTCATAATTTGCGTGATATTGCCCAGAAATGGGATGGAGGACCAAGCATAGTCTATACGAGAAAATGAGTGGTGTACGTGTGAATGGAATGTGTAGCCCTTATCCTTTCCCTTGAGGGTCAGCCAAACATCCACTAGAGACAATTTTGCAAATTTATGTTGTAGGCAATGAATGGGCGAGGCTGGGCATAGTGTCGGCCTACTTCTGTCACGCTCCGGGTCCCATGTAATATTTCCCCCCTCTACAAATAATTGCAACTGTCTTAAGTAATTTATTTTTTTACTTCAAAAAACCTTTGTGGCCTGTATTAGGGGCATGTATAGAGGCCATGGTTAGCCTAATATAGCTCATCTCCACATTGTGAATATATATCTGCCCTCTTCATGAATCTTGGTGCGGATTACTTTAAACCCTGTCCCTGCCCTTATTGCTATAAGCACTCCAGTAACCTTGCTGTCCGCGTTTGCCTGCAGAAGCGGATAACGACGCAGAAAACGTTTACCTTTGTCCATTCTCCTAATATGAGTTTCTTGAAGCGCCACCAAGTCCTGTTGGTGACGCCCCAAGAGGGATTGTAACTTCCTGCATTTTTGTGAGGTAGTAAGCCCCGTTACATTCAATGAAAGACACTTGAATTAAACATCATTCTTTCCGTACATCGGGAGGGTTATTACATTCTGGCATAATTCTGCTGAAACATTCAATCGTTCGTATGCACAACGGGCTAGCCACCACTGACACCTCTTATCTCCCCCCCACACCCCTCCTTTTTCCCAACTTTCCCCCTACCCAAAAGTCCCCTGGTGTGAGACGCAGAACCTAGTGTTTCCCGGGGTGCATCACCCAATGGCCCATGGCTAAGTCCGGGGTATCCTAACGCCACCATCTGCTACATAGATAGACAAATTCCAAGGTGTTGCACTCCCTCTCTGTCAACTTTAATGTTCCTTTGGTGCTTCTTTGACTTTCCTGTGTGAACTCACAGGGCTCTTTCATTTTGTCAACCTGAAACTTGGTTCCTCTTAGACACTCCTTCGGCGATCTGATGAGGACCTTGATGATATGATATTTTATTTATATTGCGCCCATACACTAGTGTTTCAGGGCGCGACGAGGCAAGCGAGGGGTACAGGGGAGGAACAAAGCAACAATCTTACGGGACCCAGTGACATTGAGAACATGCAGCGGAGTGGGAGGGGATCGTTTAAGGGGATGGGGAGGAGTGGAAAGTGCTGAACAAGTGAACGACAACAGGTAGAGCGCCCAGCGGGTGGCAAGTGCAAGAATAAGGTGCAGACATCAGGGCTCTGATACGTACAGGGAAGGGACTGTAGGGTTCCATTTACAGACCCATGTGCAAGGGTTGCCAGGAGGCCGTGCGGGTGTGCGGCTGGGTGGCCAGGGATCTGGGCCCAAAATCAGAGGGTAGCCAGGTGCCTGGTGCCGAAACAGATAAACAACCAGGGAGAGGAAGGCAGAAGCAAAGAGGAAGGTCTTGAGGTGCTTCCGGAACCGAAGATGGTTCTCCTCAAGTTTCAGAGAGGCAGGGAGGCTGTTTCCAGAGGGAGGCCCCAGCCGAAGAGGTCTACCACCAACTTGTTGCTTGGAGAAGCGACTGACCCTGAGGGAGTTGGAGGTGGAGGAGCGAAGAGCTTGAGTAGGAAGGTATTTCCGAAGGGAGAGTTGAAGGTATTGCGGTCCCAGGCCCCAGAAGGCCTTGTGGACAATGCAAAAGGTCTTGAACTTGGTCCTTACAGCCACTGGAGCCAGTGAAGAGATTTCAGGGCTGGAGAGATATGATCCCTGGGCTTGAGGCCAAGGACAAGTCTCGCAGTCCGGTTCTGGATAAGTTGCAGAGGGCAGAGAGTAGAAGCAGCCAGATTTAGGAAGATGCTGTTGCAGAAGTGCAGCCCAGAGAGAACCAGAGCGCCAGACACCGTAAGCTTCTGGGGGAAGGTGAGGAAAGGAAGAATACCTCTGAGGAGATGCAGTTGGTAGTTTGACTTCTTAGAGACATCAGAGATGTGTGGAGAAAATGAACGCGTGGAGTCGAAGATGACCCTGAGGTTCTTACCATTCCGCAGGCTTGACCTGTTTGGTACCACCTTCCACCATAGCCCCTGTCTCTTCCTCCTCGATTTGAAGCAATTCTATGCCTGATTCTTTGGAGGTTATTTTGTGCTGTCTTCCACACAAGGAGAAGAGCAAAGCAAACAAAGGTCCATCTGTACTTGATTTTGCGTGCCTGAAGAGTCTTCACTACCTACTGCATTTCCCTGCGTTTTTGAAGTAATCAATGGACTTCTGCTCCATTGTATGTTATTGGCAGAAAATCATGGCACTCTCAATATTTGCTTGTTCTGTCGTTCTGTGGGTATGCTGGACATGCCACCAGCACATCTCGAGGATGGGCCCCCGGTTACAACCTCTTAAGTCCTGTGAACCCTATCTATTGAATCTCAGTTGCCTCCTTCAACAGTCTGTTACTGTTTCTGGAAGGTTCCTATCTCGAATATTAGAGCGTCTGTTACGCTCACCTGGTCTCTGCGGAGACGTTGGGGGCACGGTTGCAGCCCTCCCTGAACTTGAATCACCCCCTTCAGGCCTCTCCCTCAGTAGAAAAGCTGTGAGCGGTGGTACGTGGTTATACTGCTCCTGCGTTGAGATAAGAGTGTGTGAGTGTGCCAATCTGTGATTGTTGTACCTCTCGAACTCTTCACCCCAAGTACGGTTTCTGTGAGCATACGCCGTCCCATAAAGCTCACCTGTGAATTATGGGAGATGAGCTCTACGTTCTGCTACTTCTGGCAAGGGCTCGTCGAATGGGATCTAGTTCCTTCACTGATCCCTGATAAGGATAAGTCCAGTCCAGCTGCGAGTATGCCTCTCCTTATGATTGGTAAGTCTTTCTTGAGCTTTTGTGATGTTTTTCGTTCTGTTTAATGTCTTTATATGTTGCTCCTATTTATGCACGCAATAATGTCTCTTCTGTTTTCTTCCCTTAGATGGAAATGCAGCCTCAATGCAGCTGTCAGACGTGACGCGGCCGGATGGAAGATGGATGCTACCGCAATGTTGGACTGCAGGTAAGTGATGGTTTAAGGAAAGCGCGAAGTGTGGCGAAGCACAACCTTAAACTCAATGTTTTTTCGATGTCTAACCTTGTCTTCTGTTTTTCTTTGCAGGTGCTGCTGTCGACAATGGAGCTTGTCGTGCTGCGGTGCCAAGAAGAAGATTACGGCGTTCCGGAAAGTGTAAAGATGAATACTTGGTTCGCCGAATAGATGTACAGGTAAGAACGGCTTCCCCCCAGTTGGTAAGTATGCTGGCAGGAAGCAGGATGTCCAGGAAGCAGGATCTTCAAAGGTAAGTCTGACCTCAGGCGACGATGACCGTTACGCTGCTTGCAAGTGCAGAATAACGCGAAGCGTCTGTCTTGAGGATCGGGGCATCTTGTATAGCTGAGATCGTGGGCACACCCATTAGGGCTGGCTTAACAGCCACACTCTGCCGCTCCTAGAGAGTGAGCATGTGCAAAGGCAATCCATTAGCAGCCACATCCAAGAATACACTTGGTGCTGCTTAATGGATGGAATGTTCAAGGTTAATGCATCTTGCTTGATGGATGGAATGTTCAATGTTAATGCATCTGAAGTGCTATGTCCATAATAAAAGCTTTTTTGGTGTTAGATGGACGTTCTTGCTTACTTTAGTTCATGAGCCTGGTGCCAAAGGCGCCAGGACAGTGTCCATCCAGGTCACTGTTCCCCTCACTTCATGACCATGACAGCATCTGGGTTGATTCTCCAAGTCCTCATATTGGATTTCCAGGTTATGTGTGATCCTAGACGGTTCTTCCAAATTGATGTCTGATTGCCTACTGTCCTCCACTAATTCCTGAATTGCCCTCTCATTTGTATCAACTCGGTCCCCAAAGAGGTAGTTTATTTGCTAAAGTCAGCTAGTGAGAACTGAATCTGTGAGGTAAAAGAGGTAAATTGTGTTTGAAATGAGGCTGAGAAATTTTCTTGGAAGCTTTTAGTGAAATCTTCCTTAGCGGCGGCCATCTCTGAGCCCTCAGCTGGGGAAACCAGTGGGAGCTGTAATCCGGGTGGAATCTTAGGCATTGCTGTCTTAGATTGACTCGTCAAAAATGTCTCCAATGGGTTAAGCTGTTTTGAGCGAGGCTGTATGTGCACGGCCGAGGTCTACTTCCTGCCTCCCGGCATGTGCGTGCCAGTATGAGAGCCTTTAAAATCCACTACCCAAAGAGTAAGTCTGCAGCATCCATTTTCTCATTGGGGGGACCAAGTTCCAGAACAATTGTTTCGCATCTGGACAGGGTGTAGACGGGTGCTCCAATGTCTTGCTCTACTGCTGCTCAGATCTGTTTGGCTTGCTCAGAGATGGCTACCACCTACCCCAAGCAAAGGGGTCCACAACCTCTCAATACCGTCCCAGCCGAAAAACATTTATCCTTTGCCTACTGTGTACAGACCACCACTGCATATAACAGCAACTTGGGAGAGGGCTATGCAGCATCTTCCCCCAGCACATTCGGATTATGTTTCTGCAGGCTTTCAGTTGCGACTCACTGATGAAGCCCCCATCTAGGTCACAAGATCATTTCAATTGCTGAGCTAACTTTAGTTTCTTCCTCTGCCCGATTCCTGTGCTTTTTCAATGTCCACTCTATGGGCGCCATGTCTTTTACCAAAGGCTAATGTGCAAGATCAAAAACTCAAAAGACCCTGTGTGTAGGGCCACAGATCACCTTTCATCCGGCTGCACCCATCAAAGCTCCTGCGTGTCCTATTGTGGCTTTTTTAATTTTTTTATTTATGCTGCTTGCCGAGTTTCGTCGAGTGCAGTCTCGAGACACACCCTCCCTCCCTTGTTCCAATTACCCTCTCTGGACGTGCGGCACTTGCTGCCTTCACTGGGTCCAAGGATTGTGTCCACGCCTCTCCCGTTCTTACTTGCATCGCCGACGGCAGCCTCTGAGGACCCGGTCGTGGTACTGCTGATTACGATGAGCGCTGAATACAGTGTTGGGGTGGATGAGACCCCTACCCTCAGTCCTGTGCACTCCAGAAAGAAACGGCGGGCACACAGATTCTGCGCCTCAACCAACGCTGGGGCCACGGTCCTGCTGTTGTCAGCAGATTTGAGCAATCCCCACAACCGAGCAAGTGGGGCTCCTTCCCATCATTCCAGCTTCATAAAACCCCACACAGCATCAGTATTGGGTTGAGTTGCAGCCAGGACAGAGACCGAGCCTATGCTCGCACATCCTTATCGTGCTGCGGCCCTGTTGGAATCCAGGTAGTATCCTTTTCATCATGCATAGGACGAAGAGACACGTCTTGATTATTGCATTTAATTGTGGCTCTAGCGTTAGCTCGTTGTACGTTGCGACTTGAAGGTTTTTTACTATTTTGGTTGGCGCTGTTCCTAATTCTGTAGACCATGGAACGTATTGGTTGTTTTCCTGGTTTTTGGATATAATGATTTCTGTTTAGTTTGAGGCTGTTTGTGTTCATCCAGTCGTTTTTTATATAGCCTATTAGCGTTGTACATTTGTGGTGTGTCTTGAAAAGGTTGGCATGCACACCACACCAGTTGGTTTGAATTGTCCTGTTTGGCACGAGGTGTCAGCAATAGCTCCCTGTTCGTGAACCTTTCCCTCTTGGCTGAATGTTTCACTAACCGCCTTGGATAACCCCTTTCCGAGAGTTTCTGTCAATACAGGAGCCTGGTGTTCAAAGTCTTCTTTAAAAGTGCAATTCCGTCTTACTCGCAGGAATTGCCTGTAGGGAAGGTTGTCTTTTAGGGTTCTATGCTGTTGGCTTGTGTAAAGCAATAAGGTGTTTCCGGTCAGTTTCTTTGTGATATAAATTCGCATACAGATGTCCATTTTGGAGGCAGATAGGTCTAAAAACGGTAAGGACACTTTGTGTAAAGAGCAGGAAAACGTAAGATGTCTATTGTGTTCTTTAAGGCATGCAATAAAATTTCTTAAGATCATCCTCGGTTCCCTGCCAGCAGGGGGGAAAAAATAAATAAAATACATAATCTATGTAACGTTTCCAATGAGATGTGTGTCCCTCAAATAGATTGTTACTGTAGATGTGAATCTTTTCAAACTGCGACATGTAAAATGTTTGCCAAACTTGCTGTGAAAGATGCTCCCCTCGCGGTCCCTTGTTTTTGGAGAAAAGGATCACTGGCAAAATCAAAAATGATTGTATAACGCTATCTGCAGTAATTCCAGGATAAACGATGTGGGAATGTCATGTGGAGTGGATTTGCTATCTAAACTCTCTCTGGTGATCTCCAGAGCCTCTCCTTGGGGGATATTCGTGTATAATGCTGCCATGTCCAATGACGCTAGCAAACTTATGTCGGCATCGTATTGTAGCCCTCCAAAAGTACTGATTGCTGCCATTGTATCTTTAAAAAGATGAAGGTGTCTCGGCTGCCAAAGGCTGCAAAAATGTGTCCACATGGTTCCAAAACCGATCCACACAGGGCGACAATAGGTCTTCCCGGTGGAGTGATCGAATCTTTATACATTTTTGGCAGAGCATATATTACGAGAGTCCGGCAGTCTCAGGGTGTTAAAAACCTTGCTGCCTCAGGTGTCAAAAATCCTGCATCAATGTCGCCCTGACATAGCTCCTTCAGTAGTATCATGAGATCATAAATTGGATATAGCGACGTCTGCGTGTAGTGAGCCTTGTTGTCAATTAATTCCTTAACCATTGATGCATACTGGGGTTTGTCCATGATGACTATGCCCCAGCTGTTGTCAGCGGGCCTAATGAATATACGTTTTTTTTTTTTTTTTGGCAAGTTCTGTAAAGTCCTGAGTTCCCTCCGACTCATATTGTGAAATTGTTAAAAAATGGATGGGGGCACCTTGATAACCAGATTCTCAAAAGACAACATCTCGGGCAGAATTTTACTATCTCCTGGGGTGAAGAAAGATTGAGGTCTCAGATTGGTTGTCGCTTCCCACCCTTTCCTGAAAGAATGCTGAAGCACCCACTGCTATTCATTCCTACGCTCTACCAGTGCACCTCTATCCTGACCAGCAGCACCCACTCATATTTGGGCAATGGGGGTCAGCACGCAGCTCTGCCAATGCACATCAATCCTGACTTTCAGAAAGCACTGTTATTCTTGCACTGATATTCACGTACACCTCTGTTAAAGTACCCCAATGTAGCTTCCCCTACTGTTCTGCTATTATGGCTAGCACATAGCGCCGCAGTTGCAATTAATCCCAACATTCAGCAAACATTGCTTGTCCAGCACTGGGGCTAATCATTTCTCCCAATGTATCTCAATCCTGATCGGTAGCACCAGTTGCTACTCCAGCAGTGAGTGAAACCAGCATTCACCTCTGCCAATACACCTCAATCCTCACCCTCAGCACCCACTGTTATTCCAAGTATGCAGCCTGTTTATAACTCGGCCAGTGCCTTTTATTTGTGTTCTGTATTACCACAGATTTTCCAAACCTGCATTCAAGTCTGCCAATGCACCTGAATCCTGATAATACAGAATTGCAATCCACACAAAGCCCTAGCAGTCTTTCCTTGCACAGATTTCTGAAAATGCCGTACTTGGTTAGATCGCTGCAGCACCCACCCGGTTTCTCAAGCCAGTGCCAACTCGAAGTACACTTGGTGAAGTTTCCATTGTCTAGCACAATACACCAGGCACACCTCACTACATGGCTAGCCCTAGATTCCTTTATAATATTGTTTAAGCCAACCATTTGCTTTTTGGCTGTGCACTTCTATGCCCAACACTGGCAAAATGATTTAACTAACTTGATAGAAAAGAAAAAATGGCAATCGCACAAACTGTCTTTATTGATGCCTTGTTGCAATTAACTACTTGTCTCATTGAAAATAGGGACATGAACATTGCTAATCATTTAGTTTGGACTACTAGTAAAAAAATAAGGCAGCAGTTTTGACTAATACATTTTGCAAAACTAACGTATGCCTTGTAGGGCCCTACAGCACACCTTTTTATTTTTACTGCAGAGGTTCCTTTTGACTGCCACAATGTCTAAAATGACTACCCTTCTTGTTTAAGCCCTGTCTCTGTGGCCCACTGCCTTTGTTGGCTGCCTTCATCCTATTTAAGGTTAGGAAATGGCCACATATGGTCATGCTTATTCAATGGCTGTGTTCAGAGCCTGAGAAGGACAGCTGTGTGCTTAACTGGTGGAATCTGGTTTAGGGTCTAGACACCCAAATCCAAATTCTTACCTTGACTGACCTCACAAGTGTCTTAGAGCTAGTTATGAGTGTTTGAATGGTACATGTTTTGATAAAGGTGGGCTGAGGGGGTCACCCAAAGGCCAGCATTTTCCATAACTATATATGGTTTGGCACCATTCTTCCACTGACCACTGGAAGCTGTATCCAAAGCACTGAGATAGCCTTGAAGAAAGCAATGACTGCTTCTGACACCGACATTGGCCAAGCCAACTCTTGTAAGGCAAAGCTCTGACTTGCACAACTGGGATTCCCTTAACACGGGTGTCTCCCTTGCTCATTGGACTTACAGATCTGCTGCAGTTTTGAAGGTCTGTGCAGTTTGAGCAGACTCTCACCTTAAAACTGGATACCAGTTGCTGTACCTTTTTGGATCCTATGTTATGTGACATCATCACGGGACATCTTCTCATGGCTTTGTTGCTGCTTACAGCCTGGATGCTTTAACTCTCTGGGGCTCAAGTCAATTGACTCCATCCAATTGCCAGCAGACACTTTCTGGGTCACCTAAAGACTGCTCACTGCCGCTGGCATTGCCTGACCTTCTGCAGTGCCGTGGGACTTCATGTAGAGGAATTCCCTGATCTGCGAGAAGTCTTCTCGCTTACCTGGAGTCTTTGGTCTTTTGTTCTTCCTGTGGAGTACTGCTGAACCTGCTTGCAAACCCTTGCTAGCACTCCACCACCCCCCCCCATGCCCCTTGGACTGTGTAAACCTCCTTCGGGTGCAAAGTCTCTTGCCCTGCAGCCATTCCTGTCTTTGTCCGGTGGGGAATCTGGATGTAGGAATCTGCTGTGGGGTTCCCCTGATTTCCCCAGATAGTTGGCATCCCTCCTGTTTCTTCTTTTAAGGAACCTTTACCTATTTATATAGCAGTAACCACACCTGCCTTTTACTATGTGAGCCTATGGAGGGACTTTTCATATTGACTTAAATCTCTTCTAAATAGAGCTGCTGACATACCGATCTGTGACTGTTGCTCAAGGGCTAGGGGTGGACTTTTCAAGTTCCACCTGCAATACGTTTTGACAGCTATCTATCATTTCCACATTCTCATACCAACAGTGTAGCATTGTGTGATACAATTGTATACTGTTTTTTTTTTATTTAGTGTGGGTGGTGTGCCTTTTGCACACGTTATTGTTTTTATGATTATATAATTAATGTTAAATATCATGTAATTGGATTCCAAGATGGCCACCGGCACCCAGAAGACGTGCCGACAGCGACTTCACAGGCCTGTGGGAGTTCAGGCCTGTGGGAGTTCTAGGCGCTCTCCATCACCCCGAGAGCTGCCTCCTCTCCTGCGAGCAGCAGAGCTTTCTCGTTCAGCGCCAAGCTGGTCCAGGGTGTGAAGCGCCCCCACAGCAGTAGCTAGGAAGTCGGGCGTGAAGCGGCGGGCTCGCTGCAGTGGCCTGGCCCGGTGGGCGCTTCGACCCGGGCACAGAAGACGAACACCCTGCAGGGGATCACCGGCGCCACTGCATGTGTAAGTGACAGTCACGGAGAACTCAGCGGCTCTGGGCTGGCCCCCACTAAACCCCTGCCATCTGTAAGAGCAGCAGGGTGCCTCGTGCAGACCCTGAGCCCGCCGCAGGCACCGGTGGGGAGAGCGACGGCGAACCTGGTAAGAGGAGGCTGAGAGCAGGGTCTGTTGGCCGTCTTCAGGACAGGGGGCAGCAGCGCAGCACAACAGCACAGCCCTTCTCCCAGAAGGTAGAGCAGGTGTGCGTGCCCAGGAGGGTGCCCGGAGGGGGCCTCAACACGGGCCCTGGCTGGAACATCTTATGACCACATCTCACGAGCTGACTGAGGCCACTGGGAGGAGCATGGCGCAGAGCCCTGCTCCTTGTTGAGACCTGGGGTGCCTAGTGAGCCCGCTGTGCCTGGGCCAGACTGGAGCCCGGGGAGGAAATTGAACATTGAGTGCTGAAAGTGAGGACACAAGCCCTGAGCAGTCGTAGGGTGAATCATTGGGCATGCCCCAGGGAATCTAAGGTGAAGTCCCCCTACAGGGACATTTGAAGGTTGGGGGCCTCTGTTGAATCACCAGCAAATTAATAATTCCCAGGGGTTCCCCGGAAGGGCGGAACCAGGGGAGAGCACCAGCAGTGGAGGAGTGACAAATTCCCTGTGGTATAGCCTGGGCCCTGCCTACTGGACGATCCGATACCGGGCCTGGGGGGGAAGGGACCCCTTGGGTTTGGGTATGCAGCAGGAAGCAGTCCCCACACTGACTGCCTGGGAACCCCCTCCACCCCCAGGAACACTTGAGGAAAACGGGGTGCTGAAAGTATGCCCAAAGCTCTGACGAGATGCCCCTCTCCCTCGCCCACCCAGAGACCTCTTGAGGGCGTACAGACGGGTTCTCTCTGAATTCGGAGCGGCCTCAGGCCTGCAGATTAACGAAACGAAATCTAAGGTTTTAAACTTCAGTTGAGGGAGGTGGCAACCTTGAAGGCATCGGCACCCTTCGCATGGAACCCAAACGGAGGGATCAAATATCTGGGGATAATCCATATTACTCCACAGCTCTCATATTACTCCACAGCTCTCTGGATGGTACGCAGCAAACTATCCCCTCCATATCAGCTCACCTACATAGATGGAAAAACCCTTCGAAAGTTCCTGGCTGGGCCGATTAGCGGCAGTGAAAATGGTGGCCCTCCCCCATTTGCTTTACCTCTTTCAGGCCATGCCGGTGCCTGTTCCAAGTAGGTTTTTCTTTTTCAGGAACTAGAGTAACAGATGGGCAGCTTTATCTGTGAGGGCAAGCGGCAGAGGATCAGACGTAATGTGTTGATGTCCTCGAGAATGGAGGGGGTGGGCGTGGGACTTCCCAAATTACCAGCTATATTATGATGCTGCCCAGATCAGTAAAATAAGGGAATGGTTTGTGGGTCAAGGGCGGAAACCATGGGCAGTAATGTACTGGGCGGTAGTGGGGACACGATATAAGCGACGTCCTCTGGATAACTCGGCAGGATAGGCCTCTACGGATTTACTAAGTACCACAAAGTTGGTTGCCGATACTTGGGATTCCTTAGCCAAGAAACCTGACATCATGACGTTCCCCCTCCCTGTTCACGCCTATCTTTCTCAAACCCAGGCTTTACTCTGGGTGTGGAATACAGGGCATTTGGCCGATGGCAGGAGAGTGGGTGCTGGAGGATTCGGGACATGTTCCAGGGCCAGATGTTCAGATTATTTGTCAAATGTAAACAAAGCTTTGGGGTGAGTGAACACGAAAGGCTGGGGTATTGTCAGATTAGGCATTTCGTCTTGAATCCAGATATTAAAGCAGCAGCGTCCCGCCTTCTGAAGACATTTGAAAAATTCCTCACCACACAAGCCTGGGCAAGGAGCTTCATCTCGGGCCTCTATAAGATTCTGGATGATGCCGTTCCCAGGGCCTCATGGCCATATATGGCACAATAGGAGAAAACGGCCGGGAAGGAAATATCTAGGGAGGACTGGGAGAGACTTTGGAGGCCAGTCCCGAGACTAGCAAAGGCATCCTAAATTCAGGAATTTTGGTACAAGCTGATTTTTCAGTGGCACTATACCCTGGCTCCCCTGGATAAAATATATCCTGAGTCCTTGCAGGCCTGTTGGAGAAGGTGCGGAGGCATTGGTACATGGTTGTATATTTGGTGTAAGTGTCCCAAGATCATGTCTTTTTGGGGGGGGGGTACAAGAGCCTCCCCAGTGGAAATAATAATGGGACTGGAGAGGGAGGGAAGTGTCCAGAGGCCGCAGGAAGGCCCGACTGGTGCTAACGCTGGAAGCGATGTTACTCATTGCACAAAAATGAAAGGGGACAGAAATCCTGTCTTTCCAGGACTGGTTGCGCAAGTTGTGGGACTTGACGCTGGATTGGGCTAAATATGCTATAGATAATGGACTACTTTCTTTTACTACAGACTGGGGAGAGGTTTTGTCCTTTCTAAGAAAGGATTAGAGAATCCAATGGTGCACCGAGCGGCTGAAACTCTTGGACGTCAACTAGCTCATAGGCCCAGGCTATGGCAATCCACAATAATAGCCACATGTTTACTCCAGGGGGCGTATGGGGGTGAAGTCAGGGGGAGGGAAAGAGTTGGAGGGGAGGGAATGTACAATGGAACACAGTGTTGGTTTTGTTGTGTCCTTTGAAAATAATATAAGAATTCAACAACAAAAACATATCATGGAATTGAACTTAAATGTAATGCTGTTTATTCTGGTAAATATCTATGGTTTTCAATGTGGTCGGTGTGGGCAATCCTTTACTTGATTTCCTTTGTTAGGGATCAGTAATTTATTCCTGTGCCCACCCCTTCCAAGAGTAACTGTTCTTTAATTCTGCCAGTGAGAGTCTGGTATAACCTTTGTGGAAACCCTGCAAGTAGACTGCAAGTTCGGTCTGGTAAAACAATAATAGTATACCAACATGTTTAAGTACACCTATAATGTTCCAAAATTTCATTTTGGAGTGGCTGATGTGTTTACATTCTCTCAGGGTGCCAAAATGTTCACTCGCCACTAGCCATTGGCCAGTGATATTTGACTCTTGGTGAGTAGGAAATGGTTTATTGTGTGTATGTATAGAATTATAGTGGCGAGTGAATTGTTCATGGCTGTCTAGTAGCTTGCAACTTAAATTTTTGCACCCTAATTCTTTTATGTGTTAGATATTAGCTTTGATGTGTACTTTTCTAAATGTAAATCTGTTTTAATATTGTTACGCAGTTGTGTTGTGCATAGGAGCAAAATATACATTTCTTGAAACTGTCATGTGCACACCAGAAATGAAACTTTTGGGGTAAGAGGGATACACTATTGATCATTAGCCTCTCGAAGGGCAGAAGGCAGCTGCTTTTTTCAGAGGCGAGTAACGAACCCAATGTCGGACCTAGACGTGCTAGTAGTAGTAGTAGTAGTAGTAATAATAGGTCTGCCCTTGGAAGTTGTGTTTTTTCATTCAATATTTGAAATCGCCCTCCAATAAACCTGTCAAATACCACACCCCTATTCTCTCTTCGCTGTAAAATGTTGTTTGCTGCCAACGCAGGGAATGATGTAGGCGCAAAAAGTGAAGTAAAATTATCCAATACTTCTGCAGTCCATCAGATCCATATGTAGAGAGCATGGTCCAGTTGATTTAGAAATCCAAAGTCATAACCATAAATGATCACCCCATCTTAAACTGCCTTTGTACAGCAAGGCTGTCACAATCTTCTTTTTTTTTTTAGAAATAAAAGCCTGTTTGCCACCCCATATAAAATGGAGGTAATCGTTTTGGAACCTACTAACATCCGCTTTAGGGGTGTGTGCAGGAATGGCTTAGAAACGCCAAAGTAAGCAGAGAAGAAAACTTCTATTTCTCTCCCAACTTGCCACTTTCTGAAGTGTCAAAGAGATCAGGAAAGTTCGCCTTGTATAGATCTTGAATGTTTGCGTAATAATTAACCTCTTTGTCATCTGAACTGGATGGACCAACACGCTAGTTTTTCTTTTTTAATTCTAACGGCTGCGATAGGCCCAGCAGCTCATTTATTATAGTTCACCTTGAAGCCTGTCATATCTGCCAGACCTGGCTTCTCCCCTACGCCTACTCGCACAGCCGAGAGGACAGCCAGGCCGTTTTTCACACGCTGGCGGCTCTTGGGGAAACTTCCTGGCAAACAATTAAACATTTTCAAGCGTATCTCTTACGCTTTAAGGTACTATGCATTTCCTTCATCTCTATTGCATAGAACATCCAAACTGCATGCGCGTAGTGCCGATCATGGATCTGATCCACGGCATATGTGAGTGTCAGCTGATGTAACGTCATCCCACGTTACACGCAAACATCAGCTGACATGTATTTAAACCAGAAGCTTCCGGGTTTCGGCGCTTCTGATCGTTGTTTGTTCTCCGCTATGTTCCGGAGCTTGCTGTTCCTTAAAGCTTCTTACCGAGGATCCTTCTGTCAGCTGCTCAGACTCCGAGCAAGCTGCATCCCTACCGCATTACCTTACGGCATCTATTCACCAGTGGTAAGCCATTCTCCCTGACTTTCAAAGCTGCCTCCTACGTTGCTGCATTGCTGTGCTATCCAGCGGCACCGTTCTCTGGTCTGCAGCCGCTCCTATCCTGCTTTTCCTCAGCAGGGTGTTGGAGTCAAAGCCATCCATCTACTTGCACCTGCTCCCAACCATCTGTACCCAAAGAGGAGAGTTGTATTCAGCGGGTTAAGGTGAGAGCAGGTCCCTTCTGCAATTATTCTACTAGTCTACAACCCAATCCATATCCCATTTCATCTAAAGAGCTCTACCAGTCTGCTCTATTTCGAACTCTTTGATCCACATACTTCTCCAGGATAAACTCTGTTCTTCACCTCCACTCTTTCAGTCCAAGGCTACAGGATTCAGTGCACTGGACTTTATGGACGCTACCCTGTGTGCGCCATCCCGGATCTAGTATGGCCCTCGTTCCGTTCGGGTTAGTTTCCTTACTAACTTCCCTTTCCCTTTCGTTGGTTCAGGTTTACCTTTGTGGAGTTTCCTGAGTGACTTTCCCATTCAGCAGGTTAGTGTATTTCATTCAGATTTATATTGGTTCCAATTACTTCGGGTCAGTTGCTAAAACTCCTTCTTGTGTTTCCTTCAGCAGGCTGGTGGTTCCTTTTCAATAACACGCCCTTTCCACTGATTCCTCTCTTTTGACTGTCACTTAAATAGTCGAAGAGTGACATCAGTTGGAAGGTCGGAATTCAAAGGACTATGCTGTACTCCGAGTCATCTTCGGAAGACTACGTGTATCCTTTGAATAGACTACATGTATCCTTTGAATACTCTGGTATCCTTTATTGGTGTTGGTATTCCTGATATCCTGACAAAGCCAGAGAGTGCTGTCTAGCCATTTCATGTATTAAACAGCTGCAAAGTCAAGTATTCAAGTTAATTAATGTAAGCAGCACATAGTCTGGAAGCCTAGCTAATTCATAATTTAAACCCACAATGCAAAGTGGATCTCCTTAATGTTGTCATTGGCCATCACCCACATTTGTAAATGGCGGCATAGCTAAAGAAAAGAGCAGGGAGGGGGGGCATCCCTGACCATGTGCCCTGCCCCACGTTCCCAAAAGCTAAATTTCCTTATCCTGGAGCAAGGATAAACATACCTTGCAAATCTATAACTAAGAAACGTTCTCCTGAACATCCTAGCATGCTTTGTCTCCTTTAGGAAGCCCAGTGTACCCTGCCTAATGGCTTTTCAGCATGTAGTGATAACCAGATCAAAGGGGCCTTTGGAAGAGTATTGTCCAGAAAATGTGCCACCTTCTGATATTATCAAATGTCTGTACCAGTCACAAATCCTGCTTGACCTGAATTGATCAATTTGTGAGGGCGATATTTAAGCCTTCGTACAAGGATGTTAGTAAATAATTTAGTATCTAAGTTTAACAAGGAAATGGGTCTACAGGACCCACAATTTCCAGGATTTTTAACTGGTTTCAGTATTCAAATCAGGAGTGTCTGTGATTCCACAGGGTAATGATCTGCGATTCTGAAGTTCCCCATTTTAAACCACCCCCACGCCATGTGTAAAACAAACTAGTACACTATCTCAGTTTATCTCATTTTCATGTGGAAAAGAATCCTTCTCCCTTGTGTAAATCTTTCCATATATTGTAGACCACCCATTTTAGAGCACTCCTTATCAAGAGATCTGGATGCCATTTTAGCCTACGTTTCTAAACCCCTTCAAAATCCAATTCGCTGTCTATGATAAAGTTCAGGTAAACCCAAGAATCTATTAAACTTTGGCAAATTGAAAATCACTGGGAAAAGGTTCATGAGAAATGCATCTAGGCTAGTTTGGGGCATACATTGTGGCCAAGCAAACATCCGTATCCCCAGCTTCCCTCTGGCTAGCACCTAATAAAGTTGTGTTCTCTGAGAAAGTCCTCCAGTATGAACGGTGAACCTTTTCTGCACAGAATAGCTGCTCTGTCCATGTTGTTCGCAGCAGAGAATACCTGGGTTGAGATAATCCTATGCAGGCAGTGCACATCTGCCTGTATCAATGCCAGCTATGCCTGAATTATTTAACAAAGGTATCAACCTGTACCTTTTTTTTTATTTGGCAAGTTAATTCCGTGGATATTTAAGGAAAATATCGTTACCATATACAGGTGGGCCTTTTAGTATGTAACGTCCCTCCTGAGGGGTGAGTTTTGTTCTGTGTCTCTCAGCCTGCCTTTCCAGAACCACCAGCCCCCGTAACCCCCAGAATAACATCCCAACAATGGAGTGCACATAAGCCCATTAGAGGTGTACGACAACTGCCAGAGGGTGTGGTCACCAGGCCCGATCCAATCGCCATCCAATCAATATGGAAATCCAAAATAACCTGGTAAAAATAACAAGTATATAAAGTTGGCTCAAGGACTGTAATTGGGCCCCCCCATTTGCCATCTCTTGTGATTCCCTGCCCTTGAGCTGGAGTCAGTACAGGGGCTACCCAAAGTCCAGTATCATCGCAGGGCCATGTCCAAGGTAGCCGAAATGCCCAAAGACCAATACAAAACATTGTTTATACCTTGCTCGAAGATCTCTATCTATCCAGGCTACAAATATCTGCTCCTCCTGAATGCCTTCATGGCGATGCCAGCGAAAAAAGATATAATTTTCAATGATTCTTAAACCAGTAAATTATCTTTCATTTACTAGGTTAAGAATCATTGGGATCAGCACCAGTCAACTGGAAGCTCCTCTTAACCGCAGGCAGTGCTCCAGATATGATTTTGAGTTGGGGGGGGGGGGGGGGGGGGGTAATTTAATCCCTATTTCTAAACTTTGTGAGTAAATGTGATTTCAAGAGTAAAAATTAGTTTTCTCCTTTGCATGAGAGTAAAAAGTATGTGACTTCCAGCCGTTGTGTGTATAAACCTGTATGCAAATCATTACCATGTGGCAGCTTTCTGTGTCTTGACAGAAAAGCAGGTTTTGAATGGGTTGTGTCCTCCCACGTATTCCTTATCTTATGATATTTCCAATATCCAGCTAAGCTGCTTTGGAATTTCTTTTCAGCAGAGGGCGCTGCACGTCAATGTCTGTCAACTCGGTGTCCCTCAGAGGCCTCTGTCTCGATGTCGACATCACCAAAGGCATATAAAGCGTGCACAGCGTCCGTTGGCTTCAGTTCCCTTTTTCCGTGCTAACGCTTTGCATACAGTACGCTTCATTCCTTTGTGAAATCTTTGAGAGAAATCTTCGAAAATGGCTTTGCCATCTGCGTCTTCTCCGAAGTCGGGTTTAAAAAGAAATAAAATGCTGTGACTGCAGGTCGAAGATGTCCGTTGCAGACCCACCGCAGACTATGCTTGTGCTCCCTGGGATCTGCTCGTCCTTCATCTGTGTGAGGACTGCCTGTCCATGATGTCGAAAGCCCTGAGAGAGTGCAGAGGGAAACTTGTGGCAGTTAGGATCCATAAATCCCCATCAACTGCGTCGAAAAGACGGACATTGGACGAATCGAGAACTGTTTCTCCTCGCTGTAAGAAAAGTACAAGATCACCAAGTGGTTCCCACTATTCGTCATCGTCGAGACACTTTAAGAAACGGCGTCATAGTTCTCCATCTTCGTCCTCTTCGAGTTCCTCTATGGAAAGGGTCATATGTCCAACAAAAAAAGCAGCCGCCGCTCAGTGGGAAGAATTTAGTCTGAAGATGATGAAGGTATTTGAGAATGCGGCTTTGACCCCACCACCTCCCTCTCAAGTACTGTCGCAAGCCAAGACCCGATAAGAATAAGACCTGTGTGCCTTTGGGCCCGGCAAAGATAACTCCTCGAGCGTTCTAAACAACCCTCGAGTCGAGAAAGTCCCTTCGAGGAACGAGCCGTCGACGCCATGGGCGCCGAGAGACTCTTCATCTGCGCAGAAAAACGCGTCATCAACGCCATCAGCACCAAAAGACCATTTGTCAACGCCATCGCCACAAAAACATAAACAAAAGTCATCGACGCATCCAGGCATCTATCAAAGTCCTTGACGTCAACAGTATCGACAATCTCTACACCTTTTGTCGACGAATATCATGACCCCATCGGGTATCATTGAAAAAACATATACCCCTTTACCTAGGGCTGACTTTCAAGTTTTTTATGAGTACGCAGAACCATTGTCTGATGAATCGACCTTTTGGCCTCCAATATGGTACGCCATCAGTTCGAGAGGCCCTAATATCTGAAGAATCCAGAATAAAATCTTCACGACTGCCTACTTGATGCCAGTGGTTTGGACATCTCACCAGAGGTAGAGTTTGGCAAATCAGATCCATCTGATCATGCAGAAGTAACTTATAGGCAGTTCATTTCGAGGGTGGTTGAGTCCATGGGATGGAGTAGACCAAACCCAGTTTTCGAACAAGATGACCTGACAGATGTTCTGGACAGGGGACCTCCGGAAGACATAATTGTTCAATTTCATGCAGCTTTTACAAAAGCGTGTAAATACCAATTGGGAGGTGCCTGAATTGAATCCGGCAGTCAACAAAAAACAGACTTCTAAATACAGGTTTCAAGCAGTGATCCCTATTATTTGTCAAAACCCCCAACTCCGGAGAGTCTGGTGGTACAGTCTGCCACCTCAACCACAAGACAAAATGCCTACCCTACTATCCCTCCTGATAGGGATGATGAGCGTTACAGCGCTCTAACCAAAAAGGGGTTTTCGGCTGGACGTATGGACCTGAAGTCAGCAAATACCATGTGGGAATTTGGGAATGTATATGCATGACGGGTGACCATAGCCCCGAAGAGGAAGAGCGAGATGGGTTTTTGAACATACCGCCCTTGACTATGTGTGAATCCCTCCAGACTGGTCTCGACAGTATCGACGGAGCAATGGTGGCATGTACAGTTATGCTCAGGTTTGCCTGGTTAAGGAAGTCAGGCTTTGATCCAGATGTACAATCCAGACTGCTTAACAAGCCCTTTGACAGCACACATGTGTTTGGTAGCAAGGCTGATGAACATCTGGAAAAACTGCAAACTTCAAAGGCAGCAGCCAAATCCCTTGGTGCTTTGATTAGACAACCTCCAAAACGCCCCACGGGTACGCCCTGAAGGGTTAGGTCCTTTCCTCACTATTCCACATTTGGAAGAGGCAGAGGACAGTCAGTTCAAAGAGGCCAAAGAAGATTCCACTGTGGTGGACGGGGGAAGACCACCTCAGCAGCGGCTACTTTGCCATCAGCCACTGTGTCAGCCACCCCAAAACCTCTCTGAGGACTTAGTTCACAAGACTGCAGTGGGAGGCAGACTCTCACCGCATCTGAAAAAATGGCAGGCCATTCCTTCAGATGCATGGGCATTGGAAACAGTTGCCCAGGGTAAAAAAAAAAAAAACCTGTCATCCACCGGGGAACAGCTCTTTCAAAGTTCCAGATCCGCTCTTTATGCAGGAAATATTAACCCTGCTAGAGGAAGGTGCTCTAGAACCAGTACCTGTAGCGAAGAGGAACAAAGGTTGGTACTCCCCGTACTTTCTAATTCCAAAAAAGGACAGAGGATTGAGACCCATCTTGGACTTAAGAGAGTTGAAGTTCCTCAGGAAGGACACGTTCAAGACGGTTACCCTTTCTCAGATCAGGCCCTCCAGCTTTAGGCCTGGATAGTATCATTGGACCTTTAGGATGCTTATTTTCATGTGCCAATTCATCACAAGAACAGAAGGTACCTGAGGTTCACTGTTGGCGGTTCTCATTATCCGTTTCGAGTTCTGCCTCCGTTTGGGCTGACCTCTGCCCGAGAGTTTTCACCAAGTTAATGGCGGGGGGGGCAGCGAATCTCCAGAAAGGTGGGGGATTCACGTCTACCCCAACCTAGACGATTGGCTGATCAGGGCACGTTCGCCCCTGAGCAGGCTCTGGAACATCTCAGCTCCACCTGTCACTCCCTTCACAAACTGGGCTTCTTCGTCAACTTCAAGAAGTTCCACATGAAACCATCACGAAGGATGGAGCAGTCCTGGATGTCTCCCTGGGGGAAAAGCCTCGCCACCAGAGGTGAGGGCTCAAGGCATTCTGCAGATAGTCACCAAATTCCAGAGTGCCCAGCATCTCCCAGCCTTCGACTTTCTGAGGTTGCTCGGCCTCATGGCATTGTGCAGTTTTCTGGTGCCAGATGCTCACCTGACAATAAGTACTCTCCAATGGGCTCTCCGAACCCAATGGTCCCAGTTCTTAGGAAGGATGTCAGACCTCCTACAGATTCCGAGCAGAGTCTCATAGGACCTTCGATGGTGGGCCTGCCAGGAGAACCTTCTGAAAGGAGAACATTTTTGTCAACCGTGGCCGGAGATAACAGTAGTGACGGACGCCTCACTCACGGGGTGGGTAGCCCACACCAACAGTCGGACTATCAGCGATCATTGGTCTCCGACGGAGTCCAATCTACACATCAACTTTTTGGAGCTGAGGGCAATCAGACTAGGCTGAAGGCCTTTCTGCCCTCTGTATGGGGAAAGAATGTCCTGATAACGATGGACAATACAGGGGCCATGTACTACCTCAACAAAAGAGGAGGTATAGGGCCACTACCACTGTGCAGAGATGCAATGCAGCTCTGGTACTGGGTAATCCGAGAAGGGATCTCCCCATCGGTAATTCACCTAGCCGGAGTGGAGAATACGGTGGAGGACGCTCTGAGCAGGCAGAGCAGTCTTCCACGAGTGGCAACTCAACTAGCTTGGGAAGTCCTTTAAGAGTTCTTCAACCTTTGGGGAACCCCTCAAGTGGATTTGTTTGTGACCAGTGTCAACCGGAAGTGCGAACGGTTCTGCTCCAGGGAATTTCCCCCCCAGAGGAGCTCTAGGAGATGCGTTTGTGGTGGACTGGGTATTTAAACTCCTGTACACGTTTTCTCCAGTCCTCGTCATTCCTCGCATGATAAGGAGGTTGAGACAGTTCGGGAAATCCATTATCCTAATTTCTCCGGATTGGGCCAGGAGGCCATGGTACCCGGACCTTCTGGACATGTCCATCTGACCTTCAATCGGTCTCCCACAAAGAGAGGATCTTCTCTCGCAAGAGGAAGGTCGAGATCTCCATCCATAGGTCAAGACACTCAGCCTTCACGCATGGCTTGTGAGAGGACGAGATACAAGGATTGGGACCTCCTGGATGATGTAATGGAGATTATGCTTTTGGCCAGAAGGCCAGCAACTAAGTCTTTGTACCGCTGCCGTTGGAACAAATTCTGCAGTTGGAGTAGAGATAAGAATGTTGATCCATTTACATGTGATATACCTATGGTGTTAGCTAATCTGGGGCTCCAGATTGGTACTATTAATGGATATCTTGCAGCACTTTCTAATTTCAGGCACACTTCGGAGGAGGTATATTACTTCAAAATTCCTCTAATAATACAATTCCTAAAAGGATTGGCACATGTTTTCCCTCCGATCCCTTTTCAAGTCACGGTTTGAGATCTCAACTTAGTGTTGAAATGTATGATGTGTGCTCCTTTCGAGCCCATACACCCCTGTCCTTTGAGGCTGCTAACATTAAAAACCATCTTCTTAGTAGCACATCTGCTGGAAGGGTGAGATAACTTCAGGCTTTATCCTGCAAGCCTCCATACACTATTTTCTATAAGGACAATCCTTAAGGTGAAACACCTTTTCACCCAAAATTGTATCTGAATTCCATCTGACTCACGTTACCATCATTTTACCCTCCTTCACACCCTGGGAAGTAAGAGGAGAGGCTGCACAGACTTGTTCCTAAACGTGCACTAAGTTTCTATAGCACCAGAATGGCAAACCTAAGACAAGATGACCAACCGTTTGTTGGCTACTCGGGCCGCAAGTTTGGTATGGCAATCACAAAACGGACATTATCTACAGATGGATAATACTAGCAATATCTGAATGCTACAGACTGGCGGGAAAAGATCCTCCAGAAGGCCTTCAGGCTCATTCGACCAGGGGAATGGTGACTTCCTCTGCATTACAGAGGGGAGTACCAGTTAAAGAGATTTGTGTGGCTGCCACATGGTCGTCCGTACATCCTTTCACCAAACATTACAGTTTGGATCCTTCTTCAGGCCAGGAAAGCTTATTTGGTAAGGCATTGTTGCATTCTGTGCACACAGACCTTATGAGAACTACTAAATTGTCATGACAAATTCTGACTCCCAGAAATACTAGAACTGCTTTGGGAGTCTATCATAAGATAAGGAATATGTGGGAGGACACAATCCATTCGAAGAAAAAGTTACAAACCCCTGGTAATGTTCTTTCGACTGGATGTTCCTCCCACCTATTCCTGATCGCCCCTCCCAACCTACCCCGCAGTAGAATTTCCTTTGCTATTGCAGTCTGCCCTCTCTTCGGAGGAGTAACTGTCAGGTGTGGAATATATCCTACATTTGTAAAAACACAACTGAATCCAAAGGACGCTACACGCTCTATATATGCCTTCAGTGATGTTAACATTGGGATGGAGGCCTCCGTGAGACATCGAGTTGACAGACATCGATGCGCAGCACCCTCTGCTGAAATATTATTTCCAAAGCAGCTAATCTGGTTATTGGAAATATCGTAAGATAAGGAATACGTGGGAGGAACATCCAGTCGAAAGAAAGTTACCAGGGGTAATTAACTTGTTCTTCTCTCACAATTAACAGATAAAGCACTTGGTGCAGTTGCACAAATACCCTCTTAGAAATGGAATAGATGAGCACAAACACAGTTTCCCTTCGCCAACAACTGCAGTATAAGCTTTTTAATGCTTTCCTCACACAGAGCTGATCAGCTTGAGTAGGAACCCGCAAACTGAAGAGGTAAATTAAGGGCGTCGCCAAAGCAGTGCAAGCTACACTCACATTTATAACTGGAACATCATAGGCATCAGCAGTCTAAATGAATGTCACAAAGAACATGCCCAGCATGTGCCTTGCCGTTACAGCAGTGGGAGAACCACCCAGAAACAGCCAGAACACTTAATTGCCTCAGCAGTGCAAGAACCTCAAAGATGGAACTAATATAACAATGATAGCAACCAGTCAAAATATACAGGCGAAATCAAATCAAAAAAGCTTTGCATAGTAGGTATTCGGCATTCAGCATTCGAAAACAAATTTTCTAGATCAATTCCCAGCCCCTCTACAGCTGGTTCACTTCCTAAAACATGTTGCAGAAGGGAATGTTAATCTAATACAGGGCGATAAGTCCCTCAATACACCTTTCCTTATTTCCTCTAAGGTCTGGCCATTTGAACTCTTCTGTATATATTTTCATTTTTAAAACACAAAAACCTAACCAATTATACAGTAAAGCCACCATGAATTGTATTTTGAGCTTTGATGGGATTATCTTTTGATGTTTAAAGTCCTAATTTCCTGGCACTACTACTACCACCTAATCGTATGCCAATGTTCTGATACAACACTGCAGAGAGGTAAGGACTCCATACTGAAATCTATACAGAATGTCATGGTCAAATTTTGTGCTGGACAGAGTTAATGATGTGGTATTTATATAGAGCTTTTGGCAAAGCGTTGTACATATTTACATATAATTATCAACCAACCGAAGTTGGTATTCATTTATCAACCTCAGATGGATGAAAGGCTGAGTTGGCCTTGCCGGGATTCGGATCGCAGCAGCGAGAGCTCAACAGGCTGAGCTATCCTTCAGTGACCAGTAAACTGACTATCGACTGAGGTATAATAATCTCTGTGCCTAGAAGTTGGACGAACCATGCATGAAGTATTGCATAATAAAGTTAAATACCTATCTAGATTATCACTACAGGGACAGGTTTTGCTGAGTTTATTTTAATTACAAATGTAAATTTCGTTTTTGTTTGTTTTTGAACAGCGCTTCGAATCCTGGAGAGTCGGGTTTTGGGTGTTGTACAGTTTGAAAGAGGCTCTAACATCTGTGATTGGTGTAAATACAATCACTCAGCCTTGAGCAAGGCCCCTGTTGCCACTGACCATTTATAGTATTGTACTCCATTGACTGCAAGTTAAGGTTTAATGCTGTAAGCTAGACCTTGCATAATCATCATTTTGCACACTGTTTTTATAATTAGAGTGTACATTATAAATGTAAAAATGATTTGCCTCCGCAAGTATACAACAACCACAAAATGATGAAAATTGAAAATTAACCTCTTAAGTGCCATTGAGGTTCCCCCCCAGTGCCAATGGCTTTTTTTTTTAAAATCGCGCTATTCAGCGCCCAAACCCGCCAACATTTCCTCCCTCATTAACCCCTTAAGTGCCACCGACGAGCCGGCTCGTCGGTAGCAACCTGGAGCGGTTTTTACCGACGAGCCGGCTCGTCGCTGGCATTTAAAGGGTTAATAGGACCCAAAAGAAACAAAACAGTTGCCCAACAAAGAGGTCTTGTTTCAATCGATGTATTACATTTGTGGAAAACCTTCTGCTACACAATGTGTATGAACGCACCATATACATGCATAAAGAAAATATGTTTGTTTAATACTCGTATACATTCACTGCAATAAAGCATCATTTCTTACAAGAGTTAATTCTCAATTGTAACTCAGTTTTCCATCTTATTAATTATACAATCATAAAATGTTAGGAAAATAACTATGCACAATGCTTCTGTTTGCTCCATGATCATCTACACGCAACACAGCTGAACAGTAAAGTAATTCCTTATCACGGCGTGCGGTTTCTTTCTAAAAGACTTCAGAGAAAAATATTCTGTTTCAGAGGCCTTTCCCATGGTGTGCAATTACATCCATGTAGATAAAAATAAAGTGTTCTGGTTTCTGTCAAGTAACCTGACCTTTGCACTGCCCTCTGCTCTAATCCTGTGCTAAATGTATGCAAGGAAAGAATGAAGCTGTCGTTCTTGCAAGATTTGAATGTATAAAAAGGCCTGGTATTACGCTTATCTGGAGGCCTGCCTGCAGGGTTGCTGAGACCCCTCCCCCTCACCCCCCCAAATATATGGCCATAGTCACAGGGTAAAGCCCACCTATATATTACTATCGATGGCACATCATGGGACTAGGGCTCTGAGGGACATTGCATACCTGCTCGCTATCTTGGCTCACCTGCCCACATCGGCTCCTGCTTTTGTCACATCTGCATCATTAAGCAAAATCTACCATTCCAAATTTTACCACTCTGAAGGGGCTATCTATGAATCCTCATCTAATTAAAGCCGGACAATGGTAACAGCACCTACCTAGGCCTCCTCTCCTCCCTCACTGTCTTCTGAGGTTTCACAATATGTCAACCTATCCTCAAAGGAAGCCACCACAGGTCTAAATCACTTTCCTCCATTCACTGGCTGCAAGTCTTCAAAAAGTATTAAAATCCTTCTGCATCATCCACGTTTATCTTTGCAAGCTTGGACCGCCTTCATTCTTCATCGAAACTTTCCATCCATCGCCTTCTTTCACAAATCACTCTCAGGTTGTCGTGCTTCCATTGCTCTTGCATGCCTACAGTGGAACTTTCTACCATTCCAGATTTGTATTTCCCCTTTGAAAGATTCATGAAACATAACCCTTCCAAAAAAATCGAACTTCTATTGGCTTCCCCTCCCTCCTTGCGGAAATACACCACCCAAGTGGTAAATAACGCACTCCTGAAATGTTTATAATAAACCTCCCGGTGAACACACATGTTCAATTGTCTGTAGACGGCTTTGGGCATCAAATAGTTAGGGGACATTCTGACCTGATTTGTCTTCCCAAAATAGTAACAGAATTTATGGTAGACATCAATAGTAAACTGTGTTGCTCAGCCGGAAGAAAAGGTTGGTAAGAGAAATTAAACGCATAGTTTTTTAAAAAAAATGTTTTTATTGTTTCTTTTTCATACGATTAACGGCATGCTTATGGCCGCCAAATGTCAAAACGTCTGGCCATCTTCCTCTCAGGCCTTTTCCTCTGCCTCACACGAAGTATTACTATATTCAGAAAATCATGCAGATCTTGTGAAAATGTTTAGAGTTGGCCTATCCAGTATTGGCACATTCTGCAGCTGGCATACAGATACTTTTCACACAATCGCACACAGATCCATTTCCACTTGTTTATCAGTACCTTGTAAATATGCTTAAACTTGCTCCCTATCCCTGCTGCTAGCCATTTTCTCTAGTTCCATTGTTTTTCCGCAAAGGGTACTGCCATACAAAATATGAAATGGGTTCCCGAAGGTCTAAGGGCCCACTCGACCAGAGGTGTAGCCACTTCTTCAGCCCTCCAGAGAGGGGTACTAGTACAATGCTTTCACCTTGTCTTCTATGCATACATTTGTGAAATATTACTGTTTAAATTCCATTTCGGGCCAGGAATCCAGATTTGGAATGGCTGTGTTACACAGCATAAACCAGAATTAAATAAAAATCAAACTTGTCTTTCCCCCCCTCCTGCAACGCACTGCTATGGCATAATATCAAAGATGAGGAATACGTGAGAGGACACAATCTATTGAACAAATTACTTACCCCTGGCAATGTTCTTTCGACTGGGTGTTCCTCATCGCCCTCCCATCCGTACCCTCTGTCAAGAAGGAGTTTCGGTGGTTTACACCTTCCGTTAACCCTCAAGCATTCTCATCTTCGAGACTGCTGTGCTGGTGAGAGGAAAAACACGAACTGAGTAAACGGGCGCAGTGCGTGCCATATATACCAGCATCAACGTTCTACTCGAGGAGGACGGGGGCTCTCGAGGGACACGAGGTCGACGACGCACAGCACCCTCTTTTGAGAAAAGTTTGAGTTGCAAGCAGGATATTGGAATATATCAAAGATGAGGAATACTTGGGAGGAACATCCAGTTGAAAGAACATTACCATGGGTAAGTAATTTGTTCTTCGCTTCTACTGGCAGTTCATTATTTTCCAAAGTTGAGTAAACCTTTTAACTAATATTTTACGTGCCCTATACAAACATGGGTAGGGCTCAGTAAATGCTTAATTAAAGCATTTTGGAATCAGTTTGCTTGTTTAGTCCATGTTGAAGAAATGCCTTTCATTTTTCAGTAGGACATGGTATCATGGATACTTACTCATTGGCTGGATGGCCGGCACTTCATAGAGGGCGCAGTGATGGCAGCGGATGTAATCCACAGAGACCAAAACATTACTGTAGATGTAGCAAAGAGATTTAAAACGAAGTTCAGTTGTTGCAAAATTCTTGACGGGTTGAAGTTGCCTAAAGGGTCCTTACTTTCTGCATGTTGGTTTGCCATAATTCGTTTGGTAGTGGGATTGCATTGATAGGTGCCCTTCGCTGCTTCCCTATATTACCAAACCTGCACCTCCCTACCCCACTTAGAGCATTGGGCTGTGTGAGGTATTGGAGTGGTTATCGGAGGTTACAACCTGGTGATGTGGAATATTTGAAAGTGAGTATTTCATGGAATCCTGAATACTCGAGAATTGAGAGTTACAATATTCTCTTATGACTTTTGCACACTATCTGATTAATGTTATTAAACAGATTTATATTTTATAAAAGGGAAACTCATCGAAGATTTAAATCAGATAAAGACTTCAAAAAGAGATTTTTATGATTGCAGTTAAAGTGGCAATAAAAGCCTACAGGAAAGGCTCTCTGTCCTTGCCATTTGGTAAAAAGCATGCATATTAAGAGGCAGCTTGGAAAATCATTGCAAATGTTTTGCAAGCACTAAGCGGGATACAAATACAGTGATAATCTAAACAAAGAGGACTTCATGTACAAGAATTCGACTTTTGCACTTCTGTGCTTTGCTCGTCCAAATCATTGCTATTCGGTGCCAAAGTCCAATATGTTTGCTTGAGGTCAAGCAGGACCACGTGTCTCCGAAAACCATCAAGTGTTGACTGGAAATGTGCTGAACCTTTTCATATCAACCTGCACACCCTACAATACCCGAGAGTGCTGTTAATAAAAATAACGTGACCACGTGAAACTGACTAGTGCAGAGATATTTGATGGAAAATGTGAACGAATGCATTTGAAGTGTTTTTTTTCTATTAATTTACTGACGTGAATCCTATGCAATGACATTTTCTGCTTGCGGGGGCAATCTGTGTGTATCGTTAAGATTTGTATTGCATTTTATGACGTTTGTGTGTTGTTGTAGGTTCCATCAATGGCTCACTCTCTACTGTGCCGGTCCATGAGCTGGGCTCTGTTGTCATCAAAGAGGTTCTGAGGAGAGCAAATGTCGCACCAGAGGAGGTGTCTGAAGTTGTTCTCGGGCATGTTTTGACTGCAGGTAAACTGTGAATGCGTTGCATTTTCAATCAAACCTGTATCCCTGCTTTACCAATCATGTAACACTCGGAAAAGATGACCTGTCGTGTACCTTTCTCGCACGGTTAGGATTTCCACTTTTCTTTTATTTGTTGATGACATGAAGTTTGTATTTGTCCAAAGTTCTGCTCTAGAGGTCCCATCAGCACAGTGGTGCCATTTCAGGTATATTTCCGTATTAGGTGCTGTATGTTCGAAACAACCAGTGCGGTCCTGGTTCAAAAGGGTGTGCATAACCCTTGATAACGTAATGTCGCAGTTAGGTACTGGCAGCAAAAACATTCTTTCTGGAACTATACAAACGTTGCAGACCTGGATGCAGCTTAGAATACACAAATATGTAGGTATCATGTTCTTTTATAGCGACTGTATGGGTTTGTAAAATGTTAAAAGGGAAATCCGAAAGCTTCTGGTTCTGAGGTAAAATGCTTCTCGTGGAAGGTGCAAGGCTGCAAGGTGTCAACCGAGTTTCCACCAAGCCTTGCCCAGTAGCTGAATAAAATCTGTTTTTATTAATGCCACTTCCTTAGGAAAGACGCTTTATTCTTAAGGAGAAGTGGGCATGTTGTAAATCCCCTGTATGCAAAAAATGCATGGTCTTTTTCTGCACAATATGTTACCCAGAATGTTTCTTAGATTGACCACTGGGTTTTTTCAACTGTGTACGTCTTTATTCTAGTGCGAATCAGCAGAAGCCTGGAATGGAGTTGCCTGCTGACACTGGATAATTTAATTATACGAGATCAAATACGCAGTTCTAAAATAAAATGAGGTCGGGACAAGGAAATCTTGATAAACCATGCTTTGCTTTTGACAGCTTCAATGAGCAAAGTAAAGCCGCTAATTCCGATACGTAGAAAAGCACGTAAAATCCTAGCCTCTTTCACTCCCCTAGTTTTTGCCAATTTTTACATGGCTTTCATTTTGGCTGTCTGGACGCTTATGAAGCAAGGATGCTCTCTTGTTCATTACACCTCCGTTTTTTGCAAATAGAAATTGTTATTTTTCTATCCATTTATTTACCAACTTTGGGACTACCATTTGTTTTCATAGTTCTGTGACTGTACTTTCTCTGGAGAATTGTTTTCAAACCCTACTTTACCTACGCTTTACTCGTCACACTTTCTCCATGCATTGTCTCCCATATCAAATCTTCTGAACTGTGCTCTTTGAATCTTCTCGTGTCGTTTTTGATAAAACACATATCAATATTGTGCACGTTCTTTGGCTCTTAGTTGCACTAAAGTTTATTTTTTGTTCTATTAGTCTGTAAATATCTCCGTACTCTCATTGCTACCCCCTTTTAATCTTACCCGGGGTGTTTTGAATCTTTATTTCCTCCTTTTTCGTCAGTTCAGCATCTGTTCACCCCCACCCTCCCAAGTCTGCAAAGCATTTAAGCAATGTCCCTGAAAGTGTTTGCTCCCTCAATCGTATCTGTTAAAATTTCTTTTGAAACACCAAGTGATGTTTTTGACCTTTACTAATGGCTCCCGTCCTTGTCAAAGTGACCGTTTTTTTCTGGTGGCACAAATGACTAGATCACATTTTTAATAAAAGTATTGGCTGTTTTTTAAATAGTAATAAGAGGTAGTGAATGGCAAGCCCAATAGATGGGCATTGTGGCCTACAGGGACTGTGACCTTTCATGTCTCGCCCTCAACTGCATTGACATAACAACTATTTAAAGCTAGTATAGCTTTAAATAATTTGTTCTTTCTACATCCTAACGCTTTCACCTCTTGAATGCCTGATTGATTAGGCAGGCCTGTAACTTGGGCATTAATCATTTTCAGAAAACCATTCTGTGTCTCCATCTTTCATAGTATTGGGAGGACATGTAGCAATCACGTTTTTATTATTCTCTTTATTGGCATTTTCAAACATTAATATAACAGACAACCTAGAAACAATAGATTACTGTCATAATTCCCTATACATGAATTATGACAGTAATCTATTGCAGACGTTACAGCAACATCCTTGAGGATAGAACCCAGGGGCAATCTAAACACACAAATAGTGGAATGTGTTTATCCCTCAGTCACGTGGTTCGAGATTGAGATTCAATGAGCAGGAACTAAATTCAGCTCCTGGGTGTCGGCATCACCCTTTAGGCAGGAGCTACCTCTGGGGGAGCCAGGAGCTACCAGAGATGCTCCTTTTAACTTTTTGTCCATTTTGTATGAGCCATTGTGTTTAAATGTGTTCTCATTCTTTACAAGTAATGTTGCATTTACATGTTTGGAAGGCACCAGTTGGCCAGGGGTTGGTTTCAAGCTAACTAGGTTCTACTGTGCTAGACACGGGAGCTAAATGGCTCCGAGCTCCCCTCAATTTCAAACCCTGCAGTCATCACTTTTGGGTAGAGTAGATGATTCCTAAATGCAGACCAAATATTCTTAGGTTGGCAGCTCCAAGGGAATGGCTCACGCTGTCTGTCTTCAAGTTCATTAGTCTGTCTGGATTGGGATCAAATCTCCAACCACCTGCTGTTGTCAATCGCCAACACCCAGGTCTGCCTCCCATTTGCACCTAGCGACCAGGGACCTCTCAATCGCATACATCACTTATACATGAAGGAGATGGTTTCACCGACTGCTTGTGGGGACCTTGGCGACAGGTAATTGCTTACTATTATTCTTGCACTTGAAACTGCTAAATTCCCTTCCATGCCCACACGTAGCGCCTTAAAGCAGTCCAAGTGAGAGATGCATAACTTTCATAAAAATCCTCCAGCGCCACTAAACTCATCTTTTGCAGATCTCTCACTTTGGCCGAATCATGTGTGAAGGGAAGCCCAGGTATTTGGTCTACGTAAACATTTGGGCTGCATGGCTGAGGTTGTTGAAACTTAGTGTTGCTTAGAAATGCCCAACTTGTTGTAGAGACAGGATTTAGTTTGTTCCCAACAACTATAGGGTTATACAGTAAAGCTGACTTTAGGCTACCTTCTGTAACTTCACATGCTTAATCATTGGAGTTATATATCCGCGAATAACATGGTGTGTGCAACATGGTATTTGGTCTCGAAGCTGTTAGCACATTTCTGAGAATTCTCCCTAATTCCCTCCACCACAGAGCCATAGAGACCCCCAGCAACTTTGCTGGATTTTGAGGCCTTGATTTTTTTGAACCTGGAGAGAGTGAGACCTTTTTTCCCACTCTTTCGTATTTTAATGTGATTTTGAACTCTGTTTCTTTTGGTTATGGAGTCTGACAAACTCCACAGGCATCATCCTTTACATTGGGTCACAAAGCACCTTCAGTGCAGTGGCCCAGGGAAGTCTTTCAGATTTCCCAAGGTTTAAATGCCTTCCATTGGATAAACTACTGTTTCCAAGAGCAGTAAAGTGACATTGACTTTACTTACATTTGTGACTTTCTAGACTCAGCACACACTCTCTTAGAATAGGGTACTGGAGGGGTCACCTAGTATCCCCTTTGTCTAGCTTCGCATGTAACATTTTTTATGTTCACCTTTTCTCACTGAATGGCTGGTCGCAGTGGTTTTGTTTTAACTACTGTGGTGTGCATTTACCGCGGGCTGCGTTCGCAGCTGCAGTAAAGCACCCAAGGGTGCCATTTTTGTCAAAATGGCCCGGTCTTCTTTTTTTGTCATTTCTTTGTGGAAAGATCCTTCTTGAGGTTTACTCTGCCCGCCAAACCAGGTTTGGGCCCATTGTTCGCTTGGCCTTTGGCGGGATTCACGAGTGAAGCCCGCCTCTGGCTCCAGGGTGTCTGGGGTAGGCAGGAAGTGAGGGAGGTGCCTGAAACTCCCTGTGCTTTGTCTCCTAGGAGACCCAAATGCACTGTGTGGTGATTGGCCGGCTGACTGTCTGGCAAGGACAGCCACCCTGCTGGGTGACTGACAGCTAGGCTGGAATGAATCCGAGAGAACTGAATAAAAGGCGAGGCTTTTGGCTTGGAAGGCAGTCGACCACTGGATGAAGGAACCGAAGAACTTGAAGAGGACACCTGCTGCAACTCCTGGACCATTGGTTTGCCCGGTGAAGCCCTGCTGCATTGCCGAAACGCCAAGTTTGAATCGACAGACAAGCCCCTGCAAGGACGACTTCTCCCTTTTGAGTTGGTGGGGGTTATAGGTCAAAGAATCGAATCAAAAGGATTGAAATACAATAGGGTTGAATCAAAAGGACCGAAAACAAAAAGGGGGGTTTTATTTTTAGAATTTATTTTGGGGGGGTCTTCCCCTGCCAAAACCACTTTAATTTTTTTTGTTTTGTGTTTTTTATTTATCTATTTTTTTTGTGGTTAAAAAAAACACTTTTTTCCTATACGGAAACCCCCCAAAAAAAAAACTTTTTAACAAAATAATTTGACCCTTTTTGTTTTAGGTCGTATTGACTCGACCCTATGGCGTTCGAACCTTTGACTGGACACCGTTGGTGGGACCAATCAACTCCAAAGTAAGCCACCTGCACATCCATCTCGGAGCTGGTTGAATTTACAGAGTTGCTGCTGGACACAATATAGCCAGGGAAAGGAACACCACATTGTGTGCATTGCCTTTAAGCTGGCTAAGCGCTCCAGGAAGCAGGACTGACCAAGCCTGAGCCCCCTCAACAGAGTACAGGACCCCAGAAGCAAGGAAAATCCATCTCGACAGCCAGGAACCGTGGTGTTGCTATTTGTGTTAGATACGAGGAGCTGAAACACTGAACAGCCACTTAAAGTGAAGTTTGCCGGTTGCGAGTTTTGACCATCCCAGTGCATTGCAGGAGTCTCCCGACATCCTCCCTCTTGTCCCCATGATTGAGGGCCAGGAACAATGAGACCTGCAGAGCTGCACAGGAACAGGAGTCATCTACTGGATCTTTTCTTCATTTTAAAGGTACTGTACAAAGTCTAGGAGATTTTGCTTGCTGTAGAGTTGCTTGCATCTTCTACCACGCACAAGTCTAATCAGCTTGTGTCCCTACATTTGATTCTTCTTTTCTTCAAAGACTTCGAAAACATTGTGCAAATACTTATTTACCTACCAGAGGTGCTTCATCCTATATGACTTTTGCCCATTGACTTTGGCTTGGCCTATTGTACTGAATGACTCTTTCTGGGGGGGGGGGATCCACAAGTATTTGCCTGCTTAAGAATATGTGTGGTCTCTTGTATGTTCTAAATCTTTTCCTTTTTACTTATTACTGTGTAATCCTAAATGCAACAGTAATATAGTAATGTCCCCAGCACCCTAGCAATTGAAGTCACCTGAGTGTGTAGGTAGTGTCTGTGGGCCATCCTAAAAGGGTGTCTACTGATTTAGAGATATTAAGAGTGTGTATTTCATGAAGTGTACTGATGTGTTACTATTATATTGCTCCCTTCTGAAGAAGGCCTATTCTGACTAATAAATTAATAATTGTTTATTCAAGAAACCTTGAGTGTAAGAGTTTATTTGAATACTTGGAACTGCCACTACAGCTCACATTGACCCCTCTTGAGATAAGCCTGGCTGCTCGACACGCTACCAAAACCGTGTAGTACAAGCTTATACCAAAGGTTGGGTTTCCTATAACTGTAGTCCATGTTGTTTGTAGTGTTCACAACACAAGCAGCCAGGTCTTCGCTTTCCACTGGAAGGGTCAGCATGCCCCATCTTAGCAGCAGATGTCAACCTGCCCATCCAAGGGTGTCAAAATGGAATGCATTGTAGAGAAAAAGGAAGTTTGCAGTTTCAATGGTCTATTCATAAAGAGGTATAGAAGCACCATTTTAATTAACTATGTCCTGCCGATATGGTACAATGGACGTCTAATCAACTTGTCCACTAAACGGGAAGTAGCAAGAAGCAGAGTGCCATAATTCATCTGGTACAGTGCTGAGTTATGTGTGGCACAGGTTCTGGGGAACGTGCGCGGGAATAGCTTTTATCTTTCCAGTTCATATGGAGTCCAGACACCATCAATAAAAACAAAATTCCTGTTTCTATCCACCAGTGGCTCTCACGTGATTTGAGAAATGAACAGATAGCTACGATTTGTAGCATCTTAATCAGATTATTTTTTTTTTTACTTATTCATATTGATTCTTTACACCTAATTTGGACTGTTTGTTTAATTAAAGACCTGGGCAATGATGATTGTCAGTGGTGGTAAACCTGGAGCAGGCCTGACACCAGGAATTTTGTGAGCCCTTTTAATCTGAAAGTGCGAGGAGAATATTGGTTATCGAATTTCCTGGGAAGCCAGGGAGAGTTATTTCTAAGAAAAGTTCCATAGAGCCCTTCCATGTTGATTCTAGTAGTCCCAATATATGTGTAATGTTCCTCCTATAATGATTTTCATGGTCATCGTGTTTTGGCTCACTTTAAGTCCAGGTCTCTGCATAAAGGTGTGACTGCGTCCTCAAAAGATTGTATGTTATTCTTGGGAGGCAATCGTCTGCCTCCAACATACAACCACAAAACGGCTCAGCCTTGTGTTGCAATGCTTCCACGTTTGAGGTAAGATTGTCCAGCTTCTGATCAATGACAGCCACTGGTTCAATTGCTGTAGCACCCAGGTGAGTGCATCAGAATAATCCTAACCAACAATATCCTCATGGTTTTCGGACAGAGGATCCACTTATTTGCATGTTTAGAGTGTTCTAACCGTGTCCAATAATTAGCTGCAGCATCTCATCTACCTAATTTGTTAACACCATTCTAAGTTATTTCAGGTAGTGTGGGCTCCAAGACAGACTGGCTATCCTAGAGGGGTCTCCCATGGACTTTGCAAAACGAAACCATACCGATTTAGAGATGTCAATATGCAAACCAGACATGTGGATAAAGCACAGAATTTCACTCCTTAAAGGTAATCTATTTTAACCTGGGTGTCTAGAATATTATAGGCATAGAGGGAGATAAGTACTTTATAACTGAAGACACATACCCCGTTATCCTTAAGTACTCTACTAGCCAAGCGTTTCACACCATTGACAAATAAGAGGCAAAAACATGCAGCCTTCTTATGTTCCCTAAATTAGTGCAAAGGAGTCATACAAAATACTGCTAGTGCAAACCCTTGCTCCACTCTGGATATTTCTCGCTTGTTTCTCTCTTTCTTATCCCTGTTGCAGGGTGTCTTCTTTCTCTACTCCTCTCTGGACGTATCTCGACTCTCCTCCACCCCTGCCCCCCTGACCCCCATGGGCTACCTTCACTCTGGCACCCTCCCTTGGGGTATCTTCACTCTCTCCCCCTCTCCTGTGGGATCTTGACTATCCTCCCCCTCTCTTGGGAGGTACCTTCACTCTCTCTCTTGGGTTATCTGGTACTCGGAGCAACAGGGTCTATCTCTTCCTCGACTCCTTTTAATTGGGCTCACCTCTTCCTCTCCAAGAGCGAGCACAGGCTGCCTTTCTTCCATCTCCTCTGGGCTCCTGGGTCAGAGGGGTACTGGCCTCTTCTGCTCTGGGTTCAGCTGTGCACCCTCAGGTTTCCCCGCTTCAGCACACAAGGGTAGTTACCGGGCAAACAGCAGTCTTCCTTCTCCTGCTTCATGTTCCCTCTCCACTATTTCTCCCAAACCAGCGAGACAGGGAACCAGTTCCTAGCTGAGACATTTGACAACTGTGCCGAGTCTCCCTTTATACAGTACAACTCCTGATAGGCTGAACTGTCTGACCTTCCTTTTGGTGTAAGTGGTGTTTACATCATAGGCCTTCTAGGGTTGTGTGACGAATCCCTCAATATCGTCGCTTCTCCCTGGGTGGTGGAGCTGCTGAAAGCCGAGGGAAGACCACGAGAGCGCAGGGGAAGCAGCAGAAGCTTACTGGTGTTGCTGAGGACCAGAACCCTTGCGGACCAAGTGGAAAGGTAAGCGGAGGAGGACCAGAGTCTGTGGTTGGGAGGAAGTGCAGAAGAGAGAGAGAGAGAGAGAGAGAGAGAGAGAGAGAGAGAGAGAGAGAGAAAAGAAAAAACACAAAACGCACACGGCAGGATAGTGAACCGGGCCTAGACATTACACAGCTGAAGGAGAGGTTGTGGACTCACAAATTGAGAAACCAAGAGAATTATACATACAAGGTAATGCCTGGTAGGTTAGTGAACCGAGCTTAAGAACTTCACACTACAAGGGTGAGAAAGGGATCTGGGACCCACACAAGAAGACGTGAAGTACAGGGGAGGAAATCCTTTGGCACAAGTTATGAGACGACCAGAAGGAAGATATATCCTTTGGTCGAATGTAGAACTTTGATGAATACGGCTATTGGAGAAGAGAGCCGGAGAAAGGCTTGGGGAAGGGAGACGTCTTCCCAATATTCTTTTGGAACTTGGATAAATCATTTTAGAAGGTCTGGAGAGAGAAAAACCTCATCCCTGTCTACGGGGAACAGCATGTTAAAGCCTAGTGACGGATAGGGCAAGAAGGCTATTCCCCCATCATTTATAAACTGCCTAACCTATCCCGAAGGAGGGAGTCATCCTGTTATAAGCAGGGTGTACTTTAGTTATAGGTTTGTTTTGAAGTGTGAGGGACGGAAATGGGTTTGGGACACAGGACAGTGGACTATTTACTTTTGATGGCCATTCTGATCTCCTTGGTTTTGGTTGAGGCAGGGAATCCCCTCTTAGTTATGGGGATAGATGGGGATTTTCTTTACTTCATATTCAATACAAGTTTGTATCAACATATGCCACCATTGTGTCCCGTGTCTACTTCTGCATCCAAACAGTAGTTTATCTCCTCGTTCTTAGTTTGCATATTGGTTAGGTTACAGGTGTGAAAGCATCATGCAGAAGGATACAGACACAAAGGTATAGCTTGTACTATAAACCTTTATTTTATAAAGAAAGGGGTAGGAAAAAAGCCTAACTTGCCCTATTCTAAGGTGGGTTGTCCCTACCTAAATGAAACTAAGGATAGTCTACATTAGAATGTCCCAAAGTAAAACATTAGTCCATGTCCAAAACCACCTATACTTGCCCTCACAGCTAAATCTATGCAATGTGTAGGGATGGCAGCACCAAAAGAAACGGTGTTCAAAATAAATCTCTGTGCTTCTTCCAGCCCAGGCTTGTTTTGGCATCCCCATGTTCAAGATGGCTCCCAAGTGTTCAACACAGTTCAAAGCAAGGCTCTCAGGCTTCCCTTTTCCCAAGTTCTACAGAGTTAGACAAAATTTCCTTCGCGTTCCGTTCCCCAAGGACAACGGTTTCTTGACTTTCAATTCACTGTCCATTCACATTCTTAGCAAATCTACTTTACAACCTTTCAGGCTTTTCATCAGCTCTCGTATATATTCGCCTTCCTTTCATTTCCTTGAACATTTATTTATTAGGCATAACAGCGTCGGCCTCTTGACTTGGTTCACTCCAAGTAGTGGTCTAGGCGCAGTTCTTGTACCACGCGGTCCACGCATCACAGGTCACGCAACCAATAACCCTTGGCACTTGGCAGTCAGTGACTTTCCTTGGACTTCCTTGCCAACAGAGGTTTCCTATCTGCAACTGTGTAATTTGTCCATGTACACTTTTGTATTATGGTGAAAGATTTTTGACTCAGCCAACATGTGACCTTTACACACATTGTGGTATTTCTCCTTGTCACCTCCTTGCTTTCACACTATCTCATGGTGCTTCTCAAAATACTTTTCACTCGCATGCCAGGCTTTCATTTATAGCTTAGACGGGATTTGTACTTTTCAATTCAAAAAGGCTTTTAATTAATCGTTGGCTTTGCTTTCGTTTCTCGCATCTTTCTGAGCAACACACTTGTCTTGCATATCATATTTTTCCAACATCTTCTTATATCCGATATGTTGCTCACAGCAAGTATACCACTCAGTTTTCCCTTCTATTTATACATTTGAGAATACTAACATTTAGGCTTTTGTTATGAGAATAGTTCACTTGCGAGTTGCCTTTCCCTCACAGAGCCTGTTAATTGCTCTCCTCTTGGATTGGGCAATGTACATGCAAAGTTCTTTCCGCTCTTTCTCCTGGTTCAAAGCTAGACAATCTTGGATACAAAGATTTCTTCTTTTGACAATGGGAAAACATACTTGCGAGTCGTATTTCTCTCGTTTTGCACACTAATGAATTCAACAATAGCCTTCGACTTTGTTTCTGCTCACACATGGTTCTAATTCAGGGGTGGTTCAACAATACTTGATCAATGAAATGATAGGTTGTCGTTGCTTGTGGCCGTGAGCTTCGTAATAAAAACACTAAGGGTTTCGTTCATGTAATGCTTCTCTTGATACAAAGTAAAATCTAATTTGATCGTATTCGCGTATGGAGCACCCCAGGGTTTCCATTATGACAGAAACTCTCCAGCTCTTCTGTTCAGCTTCACTTCCAACACTCTGCTCTCATGCCAGACAAATATCTGTCTCCTGCGACTCCTGTTGCTGGCGGGTTTACCGTACTTAAGGGAAGAGACCCTCTCAGGATTAACATTTGCTCTCTTCCTAACTATACCCCTTGCGTCTCGGCAGCCCTCGGCACCACATCTTCTGTCACTTGCTTCGCAATCTCTGCACAACACACTTGTTTTTGGGTAAGCGTTTCTCTTCAGGTCAGAGTTCCTTCTCTGGCGATCCTCCCAGCATCCGGCTCCACTTTCCCGCTGGTCGTGGTCCTGGCATCCTCTTCTCCTGCTACAACTTCCGCACTGGTCCTAAACTCACCCGGCAGCTCTCTGCTACTCCTGTTGAAATGCCGGCATTCAAACATCCCGCCAGCTTGATTGAGTTCCTGACAACTAGACCGTGCAATGTTACTTTTCCAGTCTGTTTCAATAGTGGCCGTACCTAAATGTAAAGCATGACACTGGCAGTCACAGGAAGAATGACAATATCCCCCAAGGGCCTGAAGAATGGAGGGTGTGTCAACGAAAGGAAAAGGGGATACCATGTCTTGTTGTTGGGTACACCTCTCCCCTCGGTCGCCTCCCCCCAGGTAGTCCTCCCTCCGATAGCCACACCCATGGTCAGGATCCGGCAGCAACAGCCTCTCCCTGGCCATCTGGGAGGACAAGAAAGGGAAAGTAGTGAGGACGCCCTCAGATTCCTCACAGAGCTTCCAATTAACCCTACTTTATAAGGACTTTTCTCCAGTTTATCTGGTTTGATCCTCTTGGGTAGTTGGTAGGTATGTCTCTCTGTGTTCCTCCTGTTTTGTTAAATACACTTTTATTTAATTTCATCATGCCCTTGTGGCTTTGTAGTTTTTATTTCATTAATTTAAACCTAGATCTCTTTACATGGGAGGTAAGAATCCTACCGCTGTGCTGCTACTCCATTGTAAGGGATTTGTGAGTCAGCTGAAAAGTGTTTTTATCTCTCTCGTTGGCAGCACATCTCCCTGCATGTTGCTGGCTTGACCAGCTGCTCCTCTTGCCCACAGTGATGTGACAAACAGATCTCCCCCTTCAGGTCAGTAACTCATGGGGCCCAAGACACCCCAGGTTGTCAGTTTTCCCTCAACTCTACCGCCATCTCCTCCAAATTGTGTGGCCAGGTTGCCATCAATCTCCCACTTCGCCACCACAGGGAGTCGTAGGTATGTCTTGTCTGGGGCGAGGAGCAACCTTGATTCTTCATTGGGTCCATGAAAGTTGGTAAAGCCCGAATATATCCCAGATATAGGCAAGCCGAAGTACCTTAGCATTCCTTTGAAGATGAGAGCAGCCCTTGACTTCTGCATCTCCTGTAGAGTTGCAGTTCCACCTCGTTTCGCAGGATCTCCCACAAAGTCACCTGATCTGTGGACACATGAGGATATGGCAACGTCCAAGCCCTTATTGCCCTGAGTGTTGGTGTGGCTCCCCGAACACCTTCAGGTATGACCCTCTGTATAGCTTCCAGGACACTGCTGCCAGGGATAAGGGCCAGCAAACCCCAACATTAATGATCAAAGTAAGAGTGCGCAGCACCAACATGGCCCATTGAAATGCCACATTGGAGGGTTGTGGACACCACGTTCGGCATGCCTGTGCCACGTTCAACAGGGCACCAGAAGAAGTGAGAGCAGTCAGCTGCATGCTGCGTAGTCAATGGCATGATCCACTGCAATGCCAAGTCGCAGCATTTGTTTTGTTTTCCAAAGGTGCTGCAGCCCAACCATGACACACCGTGCTGGCAACTGGGATACCATCTGAGGAGGCTGTTGCTTGAGTGCTACCCTCAAATTGTCAAAACACCAAACAAAGGAACTGCAATTACACTTGTGGTTGCACATTAAGTTAAAATGAGTATGCAGAATCACCAATGCTACCCAAGCCCACCCCCTTCCCTTCCCTCTTCATAAAACAAAAACCGTATTGAACCAGGGAAACGGATGAGTGTTTTGATTAGATGAGTCTGCTTCAAGATTTGTGGGTAGCAGTTTTCATTGAGTCGGGGACAATATTGTTAATGTGATCCAATGCCTTTATCGGTAAAATATTCCACTTTGGCATTGAAATTGAGTTTAAATATTGCAGGATAGACCACATATCCTCTGGTCCATCACACCTTTGCTTAGTTTGTTCAATGACATTGCTCTGTTCTCCCCACAGCATAAATGTTTAAAATCTCTAGCCTTATGACTTTTACAGTTATCTGCCTTGGTCTTTCATGCATAACATTTCATATACATGAATTCACACTATCATGTCAATCGTTATTGATCAAGCACAGATAAAATAGTAATTCAAATGCTCACACTTTCAGTATTGTTCTAAAGTGCCAACACCCTTGACCATCAGCTCTCGTTATTTGTTTGCGTTATTTCGGAAACTCGAAGTACATGGAGTGGGGTTTCGACTTATTTTGTGTTTTCAAAGAGGGGAAACATACTGTCTTTTGCTGTTTATCATTGGCTTTCACACAAATAAGGACCATAGCTGTAATGTACTGCCTATTTACAGAGGCAGTAGCAACATTTACAGAGGCAGTAGCACCTGGAACCTATCAATTTCCAAAAGTATCCATATTTTTAGGATCCCAGTTCAAGTAATCTACTTGATCGAATAGCACAGTAGTAATTGTTTATTCATTTCATAACTGTACAGTGCTGCCTCGACAAATGGCTCTGTTGCCTACTGAGAACAGGTTCCTTTACACACGAAGATCCCCCAACTTCAATATTTGCAATTCCCTTTGTGAGGAACCTGAGGGCATTCCCCCATCTACTGCCCTTGGGTCTTCTTCTCAGGTGGTCAGGGAACGGCCATCGCTCTTGGATCCTGACCCTGGGGGTGGATATGCAAGGGATGATCAACTCGGTTGAGGGTACTGCGGGAGTGGAGGAAAGGTGCCTTTACGTGAGGCATGGCATCCCCATTTCCCTTGTCAGAATGCCCCCTGCCCTCCCTCTAACGTTTTGTAGGGTATTATCAGTCTTCCCTATTGTCATACTTTCCATCTGTCCCATATGCATATTACTTTAAAACTGGGACGAAGAAGAAGCAACTAGGAGTAATGCACATTTCCCTCTGTGCACACCACTTTGGCATTGGGACAAGGAAAAGGACTGGAGATCACTACTATGAGGGCCAGGCATGTCCCATTGACAGGAGTAATTATGGTCAGGCAAGGGACTTGCACCAGCAACCAATTAATGCTTCACAGGTGCATATAAAGAAAGGTCAGAGAGAGAGGGACACGGGGAGATCAGGCTGGGCAGGAGAGCGCAGCAATCCAAGGTGAAGCACACAGAAGGACTGATGAAAAGGGTACCGTTTACTGCAGGGAAGCCAGAAAGACGCTGACGCCAGAGCAGGCCGTCGGAGGGTCAAGAGCTCTGCAGAGCCCTGTGTCCCCCATTGGGAGTAGGGGACACAGAAGTATTGCCTATGCCACCGACAGCTGAAGGAAAGTCTGGAGAAAGCGAGCGCTGCGTGCCAGAGCTCCTGGAGAGGGAGGACGAGAGGGAGGGAGGGAGGGCGAGAGAGGGAGACCCCCGCAGGAGCGGCTGCACACCAGTGAGTGAATGGGAGAGATCACTCAGGCTGGGGCGCTTCAGGGGCATGGTATGTGTAACGGAAGATGCTTGTCTCAGGAGGATAGCTCCGGGGCAACGTGCTCGCCTTGGAAGCAAGACGATGCAGAACACCACAGGTTCGATCCCTAGGTATGTGCTTAGAAACCTCTCTGTATTATGTGCGTTCTTAATAACCTATCGTATCATAAAAGTGTGTAACAAATGGGGCTGGAGACTAAAAAAAAAAAGGGGGGGGCTATTGAAACCCGAACAAGCGGCAAACCATTTACTGAATTATTGGAACTAATGAAAGAAATGTCTATGAAATACTGCACGAGTGAGAGGAAAGTGGTGTAAATTAAATTTCCTAACGCATTGAAAGCAAGTGGAAAGCCTTTTTGAACTGAATGAAAGTGCAAATCCAGTCTAAGTTATTAATGGAAGACTGGGCGGTGAGTGAAAAGCTGCTCAGAAGCACTATGGGATAGTGTGAAAACAAGGTGGTGACCAGGAGAAATACAGCACAGTGAAGTGTGTAAAAGTTGCATGTTGGCAGAGTCAAAAGACTGCCAACGTAATGCAAAAGTGTACATGGACTAATGACAGTTACAGAAGGGGGAAACCTGTGTTGGCAAGGAAAGTCGCTGGATATTATGAAGTGCCAAGGGTTATCGGTTGTGTGACCTGTGATGGGTGGACTGTGTGGTCCGACGACTGCGCCTTGACCGAATAAACCCAACATGAACTGAACCAAGGAAAGTCAAGAGACTGAAGGTGTTATGCCTAATATTTGTTCAAGAGACCGAAAAGAAGGTGAATAAAGAAACTTGGAGGACGCAAATGAACCTGAAACTGCCACTGAGATCCTGTGAGCCCACGTAGAGGGATTAGGACGCTTGGACAGTTAAAAGGGTATGCCGCGTAACGAAAGAAACACACACACAAACCTTTATTCGGCGTAAGACTTCAGGTACATCAAACAAGGTACATGCAGTAAATACTCATAACAATTAGAAAAAAACGCAAGACCATGTTCCAAATAATTACATATGTCTCTGATAAAAACAATACATATTCATTTTCAGTCACATAAAAACTTATTGCAATTAATAAAACCACAAAACCATATTACAAAAGGATCAAATACATCTCAGATTAGTTTGCATGCATTAGCAGCACTCAATAATCTGGGTATGAGGGGTTGTTCATGTTCTTTGGAGCTGTTGGCATCCTGCACTAATGCAGTGCGTTAGTTCTCTTGAGCCAGGACCTGTGGATGAACTTGGAAACAAAGTAGACCACATTCAAATCAGCGGTCGCTTTACAAAGCTGCAAAACGCATCCCTAGTTGTAAAGATGGGAAGTACCCGAAACAAAGGTTTCAAATGCCTATTTCTGAGCTTTCAGATTTTCGCAAAACTACTAAAAAGTAGACAATCGTTTCTACACTATTGCCACACAGTGGGCAAACAGAGCTCCATTGTTATCCCACTTGCTTGTGTATTCTCGCACTGGCAAAAAGCCTAGACCCAACCTTGTGAACAGTGCGCAAGCATATGCTGGATCAATTGTATTCAAGTAACTTTCAAGTCCCTTGTTAGCTTTGAATCTAAGTAGCTAGGGCCAGAAACTAGAGCTGCTGAGGTTGACATTGCTCTGGTCAGTTTATATATCTGGAAAGCTAACTTGACCCTATCCTTCATGTCTCCCTCCAGGTATTATACCAGTAAGGGGACATGCCCAATAGAGCAAACCACTCTTTTACATAGGATAGCCAGTGGATCCCCCCCCCCCCCTCTCCCAAGGACAGTACATGCTCTAATGCCTTGCGATATTTCTCCAGCTCCTGGTTACCCCAAACCCGCAGCCATTAGTACTGGTCTAATCACTATTTCGTCACCAATAGGGGGATATCGCACTGTGGACATTAACGCTAGGGGTACTTTGCGGGAGGAGCCAGATTGGTTTCTTTTCAGAGACTGTTAGAGGACAGGCTACCTAAGTTGGTTAATATTCCTGCCATCATTTCTTTCATGGTTGCTACCTCTCGTAATGAGTACTTAAAGGGCCCCTTCATTCCCTTGCACCTTCTTTTCACTTCTTGCCCCTTTGTCCCCTACTTCCCCGATCTTAATAATTGACTTCCCTGTGCAATCCTCCCCCACATTCCGATTTAAGTCACCCAGGATAACCCTGGGGGAGGGTTTAAACTTTCTAACCCTGGTCTTTCTAACCCTGGTCTTTGCATGTCCTTTCAGTGTCTGATCTTGTGCATTTACTGTGGGGGCCTGTTTATTTTCTGAACCGGCAAACGGGAGAACCTATTTTCAGTTGGTACGGATGGACATACTTCCACTTCTGCTCCCCCGTACCACTCTTCAACCTTCCATCCTTGGTGGGTTTTTCATTCAGTGGGAGTGCTAGCTCTTCTGCGTCGGTGACTCCCAGAACGTCAGATTGGGTGTGTTTTTTTTTTTTTTAGTTCTAAAACACAGGGGCCTGCCCTTCCAATGTTATTCGATTTCTCTGCCGTTAGACTTTATGCTTTACCCTCCTGCTGGCCACTGCCTTTTCTACCATATACTCATCGAGGGTTTCTCCCCGCAAAGATGACACCTTCCCTACATTCATTCCTGTTGCTGCTAAATTAATAATTAAAGTTGCACAGTTGGGACCAATTTCAAAAATGGCTTTGTCCTTGTCACCAATTATGCAATTTGGTTTTGCCTTCCTGGCCGCAGGACCTCCCTCAATGTCCTGCAGCAGCCCTATTATTTCAGTAATTAAGACGTTCACATCTTGTATTGGTTGAAAATCTTGAAAGACCTCCATGGCCCCCCAAGCCCATTCCACCTCCCCCTCCGAGGTCGATTTCTGAAGTAGCTTTCCTCTTTGACATGATTAAAACAATCTATAATGCATTCAAAAATACCCGAAATTACTTGAGTTACTTTGACTATTCTAGAAAGCACTAAGAATCATCTAAAGAAAACAGCAATATAGTCAACACCATGAGGAAATTCAATTAGAAGTAATTAGTCAATGTTGTACACTAAAAAAATAAACCTCTGGAAGCTAGATTGGGAGGGCGGACGTAATGCAATAAAAGTTCCAGCACTACACAACGTGCCGATGCCAAACAGTCAATCAGTCCAAGAAAACGCAGATCTAGCTTTTCTTCGGATCGCTCCCCAGTGCTTAAATTTGACTAGGACAGAACAAACCCTCTACTTTACTATACCCAGTGCATTGACCCCAGTTTGATGCACGCAACAAAAAAAGAGATTAATAAAACTCACAAAGCTTATAGTAGTATTTATGCGAATGAGTTAGTCTAAAATTGTTAAAGAACCACCAAATATTAAAGTTGCTTAAAATAGATCGCAGCAACGTTTTTGGCCCGACTGGGGGTGGGAGCGGAACAGAGCGAGGCACGCCCGATGGCTAAAGGGGCCACCTTAGTCCGTCTCCCCCCTCCTCCCTCACAGAACTAATCTCCCAATTAGCCTATGCAGGTAGGAGTTTCCCCCCGGCAGCCAGATTGTGTCATAATCGTTATTTTTTTCACGCTGCTTCCCACAAGTTATAAAGTTGGCAGATGAAGTCTTCCTAATCTTTCAGGTTCAATGTACACGATTAGTTTGGCAGCATTAAATGTTGCTACCGTAACAGATTACTTAATCCGGTTTTCCAAGCGGGAGTGATAATATGACTTCTTGGCTCCCAGCAGTTAACAGGAGCATAGAAGTTACAGCAATGTGATGATGATGAACCAGCTGGCCAAAAAGTACAGAATGAGTTCAGGCAGATTAGTTGGGACCACCAACCGCTCCCGCCGCTGCGGCCCACTTGCCGAGAACAGCCACAGCAGCAAACAGCCACCCTTTCTGCCAGCCGGGTTTTCGCCGCTCCGGGGCTGAGACCAGGGTTTTGTAATAATGGGCCGGTCTCGGGGAGGGGCACCAGAGGAATCTCTGCAAGCTCCCAGGTAACAACAGCCACAGCAGCAAACAGCCAACCTTTCCTCCAGCCACCCTTTCTGCCAGCTGAAAGAAACAGTATATGAAGGTTTGGGAGAACTGAACAGGGAAGCAGGGCTCCCGAGACATTATTGGAGAAAACCACAAGTGAATAAGAAGGGGTCTGAAACCCAGTGCCATACTGAAACCCAGGGACACTGAGTCAGAAAACAATAGGCATGACAAAATAAAGAGATGGGACAATCTGAGACGTTCCGGTGGGGGAAGTGAACGGGCATTGAGAAATGCAAGTCTGTGATCGGCACCGAGTGTATGAAGTGGAAGCCCTGGCAGGAGAGTATACCAGGAAACGTAATTGCGAGTCTGGGACCCTCACCCAATTGGAAGAGTGCTTTGAGAATTAAGAAGAAGAAAACAACCTCTTGGGATTGCAGACTTCAGTGGACGGGAACAATACTCTCTGGACATAAATTGTGTTTAAACTGGGAAAGCCAGAAGCAACAGAGTGCGTCTTTAGTGTGTGAAATCCAGGAGAAGGGAGCACTACCCTCTGGGCGGAAATTGTGTTTGAATTAAGCAGGCAAGGAGCTACTGAGTGCCCTGAGAGAGTTAGGAAATCCAGGGGGAATTGAACCATACAGCTAGACCTGTAAGTCTTTCAGAAAAAGGACTGTCTTGTGTTGTTAAAAACAAAAAAAACTCAGGGGAAGGTATGATCACACCTGAGGATAGTCGAACTTTGATTACTTCTTTCTTTTTACACCTTTTCAGTTTGAAATGTTGGGTTGAAACTCTGGAGAGAACCACGATTGCTCACTTTTAAAATCTGTTTTTATTAAAGAAAAGCAAGCACACATACATGCAGTGTGTCCCATGAACAGCACACATAGTAAAACAAGCTAAATCACATGATTTACAATAAATAGATTCTAACAAAAGTAACTTGACATAACAAGAAATAACAAAAGAAAGGCAAGGCATACATAAAGTACATTATCAGCACATGTTGGGGTGGTCCAAGTTAGAGAATCCGAAAAATGAAATTGTCTGATTGCACATTATGGGAATGGTAGCAAGCAGTTGCCATCCACTTGGGGGGCGGAGGGAGCACAACGTGTTTGAGACCGTACGTAAACACAAAACCTGCATTATACATACAATGTATAAAAGCAACCTCTAACAGCCTTCATAGGGGTTTGAAATCTGACCGGTGGAACATTGAAAGGAGCAAAGCGTTCCATGCTTCCATGTTTATTGAAGGCTCACAAGCACCAGTACTCCAAAGACCTGTACCAAGCTGTTTCAGTCTTGCTCCACAAACCAAAGTCACTGCACCATTGGCTATACCGAGGGCCCTTATTTAGTTTCCAGGACATTGCGATGGCCTCTTTGCCAGAATACAGGCAAGGTCAATTCAGCTTAATCACATGTCTATATTCGCCAGGTCTGGGATATATCCCCAGAAGGCACGCGTAACTCCAGCATTTCTACAGGTATTTTCTATATCATGCCAGAAGGTGTGTACTGAGGAGCATTGCCAAAACATATGCAGAAGTTCTGCTACATCGGCATTACACCAGGGCAAGTCTATCACTTTTGGGTCAGATCTGGCTACTTGGGTAGGGGTCATGTAAGTGTTATGTAGTACATTGAGCTGTAATAGGCGAAAGCGTGCATTTCTTGACTCTTCTAACAAACAGTAATGCATTATCCCATTGTCCTTCAGTAAATTCATGTCCCAAGTCATTCTCCCAGTGCATTTTTAAATGCATCTCGGGTACTGACCCTGCCCAGCAAACATTAATACAATTGAGAGACCAGGCGTCTCCCATCTTCAAATTCATACATTACAGACAGCAATGTTTTGGGTTCAGGTTCTCCCGGCTATGAATCCCAATTACACTTGGCCAGCCTCAGATATCTAAAAACGAAAACAAAACAAAAAAACGGGCCCACGGGCAGACCCTCTGCATGCTCTAAATCTTTAAGTCTCGCAAGGTGCCCCCTTCATACATGTCAACCCATGTGGCCAATCCCAGCTCTTCCCATTTTCTTGTCATCAAAAGCTTGTTGAGATCCAGGCATGTATCCATTGTCAATGGGGCATGTGGTGAGTATGGATTAGGACCTTCATTGTTCTGGTACAGATCAGCCTACCCAATCTGATTAGCAGTGTCCGCTGGACAAGGCAGCAAGTTGGGACCCATGGTACCTCCTTGAGCCACACTAGTTGTACCATGGGTGAGGGCAGCCGAGATTCCATCGTGGGCTCATCTGATAACAAGTCAACTATGTATCAAAGCTGAGCAGCTAGATAATACAGTTCCAGGCGCGGCAATTGCACACCCCCAACTTGATATCTATTGGTCAGTGTGTATGGAAACCTTATGTTGCCCATGTCCCCACAGGATGCCCCTGATCATGGTGTACAGGGCTACAAAGAAGCGCACCTCTATGTAGTAGTGCACATTTGCAAAGGCATAAAGTAGCTGTGTGAAAATAATCATTTTAACCAGGGCTACTCGTCTCATAAGTGAAAGTGGTAACGTACTCCAAAACGACATGGACCTTTTCACTCCTTCCGCCGACCTGACTGTATTCTCAGCATGCATACTTTGTGAGTCATGCTTTATAAGGACACGCAGATAATTAAAAGCGCACAATTCCCAGTTTAACCCCAGCACCCGCAGGTCTCTTATACCACATTTCCGCAATGCAGCCAAAGGGAAAAGGCATCACTTCTGTCTATTAAAACCGATACCAGACAATTTAGCGAAATCATCAAACACTTCCAAGATGGCGGGCAAATTATGGTTTGGTTCACATAGGTACAATAGAATGTCATCCTCATACATGATATAAGGTGTTTGGAATCCCCAACCATTATACCAGCGACTGAGTATTCTTGTCTCGGGTTTAGCGCCAGTTGTTCCTGGGCTAGTATATACAGCATAAGTGATAGTGGGCACCCTTACCAGGTCCCTGTATGTCCCACACTTTCGGAAGTGCCTCCCAGTTTTAACCCTGGCCACCGGTCTAGTATATAATAGTGCCACCCAGCGTATGAAACACTTCGCCAATCCCAAACCCACATAATGCCTTGTGCATCCATTCCCAGTAGAGGGAATCAGAGGCTGTTAGAGCATCCAGCGACACCACTACATATGACATCTCCTGAGAATTGGTCTGATCAATTATGTTGTAGGCGGTGCACGTTCAGGGCAGTGGTCTGACCGGGCACAAAGCCGGCCTGATCCTCCTGAATCAAATGACTAATTACCCCATGTAAGCATCTAGCCAAAAGTGCTGTCAATAACTTAGTATCTTGGTTCAACATGGCCAGTGGTCAGTAGGATTCGGAGTTCAACCGGCTTCCCAGGTTTTGGGATAGGGACCACTAAGGTTTCTTGCATACCAGGCGGTAAAGGCCCTTTATCATAGGCCTCCATGTATACATTTAGCAGTACAGGGGCAAGATCCTCACTGTATGTTTTGTAAAATTCGGCATGGAGCCCATCGCTTACCAGAGCTTTCCTGGCCTTCAAGGAAGCAATCACTTTGTGTAATTCTTCCAGTGTTAAGGGTGCCTCCAATGCGGCCGCCTGCTCTGCCGTGAGCCCTGGTCATTGGATCAGTGAAATGGCAGACTTTAACTCTTCCGGGTGAACCTGGCTGTCATGTCTATACAGGCGGTTGTAAAACGAGCTAAAGACTTCATTTATCGCCTTCTGTGATTGCCACGGGACTCTGCATTTGTCACGCACTAATGTAATTGCCTGTCTAGGTAGCTTCATTCGAGTCAGCCAAGCTAGTAACCTCCCCGATTTGTCCCCTTCAGCGTGGGTTCAATACACATTCACTGTGTAATGAAATTTACAGTCTCTCCCATGCCTCTGTGCATCCTCATCATCATGAGATCTGATTCTGCCAGGCGGGTATCAAGAATGTCGTCCTCCTTTATGCAGATCCGATCTTCTAATGACTGCAGGGTGTTTCACAAAAGTCGTCTTATTCCTCCTGAACTAGCAATAACCTCCCCCCTGATTACCACCTTTAAGGCCTCCTAGACATCCCCCCCCCTGCTGTCAACGATGCCCACGTTAGTCTCCATAAAGACTACTATAAATTATCCTAATTTATCGATGAAAAGGTAATCTCGTAGCGCCTCGGCCGGCAACCGCCACTGGAGATCTCGCCCCCTGCTCTCCCAGCAGACCATTATCGGAGAATGGTCCGAAACCGAGCGGCCCATGTATTCAGAACCCGAAAAATTTGCCAAGTGCTCAACATCAACAAAAAAATAATTGAGCCTAGTATATAGCCTGTGTGGGGCCGAATAATAGGAATACCCTCTCTTTTGTCTACTTGTTGGTCCCTCTATATGTCTACTAGCGCCAGTTCAGTCAAGGCAGCGTTTAAAGCTGCCGAAGCAGGAGAAGGTCCACCTCAAGCAGGGATGGATCTACCCAGAACAGGGTCCCGGGTGCAATCAGTCCCCACCCCTGCATAATAGGGCGTTCCTATAGTAGGCTAACTGTCCGCTCATAAATCTGACATACGTGGCTTTCTTGTTATTAGGACGGTAAGTACTCATACAAAACATATACAAATGTCTTGGTGTTCTATGTGGCCATGTGCTATCACCCATCTACCTTTTTAATGTCTGTTCTCGCATCCAGTAGGCAGAAAGGAACCGCTGCATCCATCCATATCAATACACCCCTAGCCAACTTTGAGTATGTGTGGCCGTAGCCAGTACACCCCATCTCCTCCCCCCCTCCCATCTAGCAATTATCTTGTTTTGATCTTCGGGGCGCAAGAGGGTTTCCTGCAGAAGGGCAATAGATCCATTCTTCCTAATCAAATAAGAGTGCTCTCTGTTTCTGCGCAAATAGGAGCCAGGGTGCCCCCCATGATGGTATGCAACTCCTTGAGCCACAGTGTTCATGTCAAGTATATGTGTGTTTAGCAGAAGCCATAGTTTCAGGCGAAATCAAGGGGTTGCCCTCTATTCTCTGGTCCATCTTCTCCTCCCCTATCTACCATGCCATTATGATCCATTCACATATTGACCGCTTCTGGACTCTCGAAGAAAAAAGTCTACCCCTTGTGCAGCACTTTCAGTCTGGCAGGGTAGATGAGCATATTTTGAGTCCCAAATGTCAGAGCCTTTCTTTGGTGGGGACAAACAAATTCATCTTACGTTGCACCAGTGGTGTATAGTCAGGGTATATAGAGATTTTAGCAGAGCCCCTCAGTCTCTAGAAAACTGCAGGATTACTTCTCTGTCTTTATAATTCAGGACCCTGGCAATGACCGGTCGGGGGTGAGAACCTGGTGTAGGCTTCTTCTGAAGCGATTAATGGGCCCTTTCAATAGCAATAGCAAAACCCTGAGTCACTTTCCCGGGACCCACTTCTTGTAGGATCATGTACTCTATATAGGAGGTCGGGTCTGGGCCTTCAGCTCCCTCAGGCAGGCCAAGCACTTGAATATTCTTTCTGCGTGACCTGACTTCCGCATCTTCAGCACGTAGTTCTAGGGCTGTGTTTTTTGGCCTCTTGAACTTTCACCCTAGTCGCCAGATCAGACGTGGCAGCCATTTCTTGTAATGACTCATTTACTGTGACTCTTTCAGCAAGGGACTCCACATCTTGTCACAAAAGCTGTATGTCTATTTTTACTTCTCCAATTTTCTTTCCAGGTAGGCGCGCAGGACTGCAATGGCCGCCAGAACCTTACCTTCTTGGCACTCCTTCTGCTCCGTTGCCCCGCTGAGCTATGTCGACTAACATCCAGCTATGGGACCCAAGGTTGTTCCTTTTCCCTTCTGTTTAGAGGGTGATATGGTGACGCAGCCGCAAATATGCCCCCCTACTAGCCGTAGCGTGGAAGCAGGTAGGTGGCCTTAGCAACCCAAGTAGCTCAATCTAATCTCCAACGGCAGATTGCTGCAGTTGGGGATCAGCACAAAAGGAAATTCACATTAATTGTCTATGACCGGTAAGCGGTCTCTGAAGAAAAGTAGACCTTAAATGTTCCATGGAGCCGAAAGAGGGCGAAACATTACCATGACTCAACCTGAAGTAGTGGATCAACCTCAGTGAACATATATGCAGCTAACAGAATTAATTCCTGGATGGCGGTGGAGGATCTCCACTTAAGTAGTAAACCATATAGCACCTGCCGGCTTATCTACTATGCGCCTCAACAAGTGGTCTGGACGCCGGGTCCCAACAGGGATCCGACTCACCGATATTGAGCGGACAGCCCAGATCATTGAGCGCTCAGCTAGCCGTAAACCTTCTCGACGCCAAGGCAAGGCCTCAGATTGTCTGCACCGGACCGCCAAGGAGCTCCGGATTTCCCGCCCGGTTTAGCGGTCTCCCCCAATCAAGTGAACAAGGCAGTGAGGCACAGCAAATGCCATCAGTGAAAATCCCAGGAAGCATTGGGACATCCACTCGGGCCCCAGCGGCAATTTCTGAGTCTCTTCTGTGATCAATCAATATAAGGGCATAGTACAATTTTCAGGTCAATGCGTCGGCTTGTACTGCCGCCATCTTGGGTCCCTCGAGGCCACTGGGGCTTCACAGATTTCTCAGCGGCCCGGCACCAAATCACACTGGAGAAATGTCACAGAAGACACTACAGGATGCAGGTAACCGGCAGCAAGAAAGCTGATGTATTTATGGAAGATAAACACCGCAGGCAAGATCAATACAAGGATCGTATAGGGAGCTCAAGCCAGGCATGTCCTCAATGCATGGTCTCTGGCCACGCCCACTCACTTAAGAGAATATACTCCCTTTTCATGTTATAATATGTTTAGAATGTAAGGGTGAGGTTAGGATTTCGGACACATGACTGAACTCTTATATTTTTATTTTTTTACTTTTGGAAATTCTGACAACTGATATCCTTAGTTTGGTTGAGACAGGGAAACCCCTAATGGTGATCGGGCGAGAGGTCTTTTTGCAACCCATTTTGTGTTATTGAAGGTCTAGAGCAATCCACGCAATGCCCTTGTGTCAGTCTTATTCCTGATTCCTTACACACCCTGAAACCAACTCGAAACAATTGGACATACGTACATGCAACCCCCAAAAGGCCACCTGCTTGAATTTTACAATCTAAATAACCACCACAGTCCTAAACCCAAAGACGTACAAGAGCAAAGGTAGACAAACTCCAACCTGGTCAACCAGGTAAAAGACACACAACCCTTGTGGGCCAGGTTTGTTAACATATGCTGTACGCCAAGTTGCAATGATTAATCAATGAAACTCATTAATAGCACTGCGTTGGGTCCGTCTTTCCTGCTCTTGCCCATCATCTTTAAACTTGAACACAACCTCACAGTTGTCATGATCTAGAACCCTCAACAGTAAGAACTTTGCATTCTGAAGGACAACACAAGAAAATTCTCTCCTACCCAGGCTTTCAGCAGGACTGGAAACCAAATGTTTTAGTCTAGCATTAAACTCCAATAACCTCAGTCTTCTTTAATCCCAATTCCCCTCTCATTCCCCCAAGTAGCAGACTCACCTCTACATTTCCTAGCACCTTTACACTACATATATGGGATTGCAAAAAATGTCACAACTGTGGGGCGAAGATGTCAATAACAGATCCTCACTGTGTCTGCCTCTTGGTGTTTCCGGACAGACCACTGCAGATCCTGTCAGTCTATGACTGAAAGGGCTCTGCAGGAACGCAGAGGTAAACTGATGGTGGGGGAAGGAAGCTTCAAAGGCTACTTCGAAGAAGTATAAAAAGTCTGGGGAGTCTAAGGACTCCACTCGGCGTAAACCTTGGAGTCGGTCGTGATCATTTTTCGTTATCTTCTTTCGAATAAGAGACACCATAGGTCTCCCTCTTCATCATCGGATACCTCTACAGAGGTTATAAAATGCCTGACTAGGTTGGATTACCCCAGTTAATGGAATGCTTTTAGGGTAGAGATGATGCGTAACTTTGAGAGTGCAGCCTCAAATCCCGCAAGAGTCACGCAAGAGCCATACCTCGGTCGCTCCTTTGGACGACTCTGAAAGGTCAAAAAACTACTTCGGTGAAGACTAGTAAATCGGAGACCCTGTTAAGATGAGAATCACGGGAGAGTTGCGTACCTGAATTCCTGGTTGATCTCGACGGGGCAGCCAGACTGACGAGAAGATCATGTGACACAAGCAACCAGCCTCTCCACCACCCAGAATGGATACTGGGTAGAAGATGGGCCGACTCCCAACGCCACAAGATGGTTTCAGTGACGTCTGAGCTGTGCAAGCACAGACCGGAGAAGTTGAAGGAGATAATCCTTGATGAGGCGAGGCTCCGGAGTTCAAAGATGTGAGAGCAGGACTCCAGAAGCTAGCACTGGATGTTAGAGAAGTTGAGAGTCCCAAAGCGTGGGAGTCGTACTCCCGTAGCTGGCAATGGATGTTCTGGTGACGAGAGTCCCAAAGAGTGGGAGTCGTACTCCCGTAGCTGGCAATGGATGTTCTGGTGACGAGAGTCCCAAGATGTGGGAGCCTACTCCCGTAACTCACACTGATGCGGTGGTGTTGAGAGTCCAAAGGTGTGGGAGCAGTACTCCCGTAGCTGACACTGGAGGCTGTGGTGATTAAAGGCCAAAGGCGTGGAATCCGTGCTTTTCCAACTGGTACCAGAGGCCGTGAAGAAGAGAGTCCAAGGTGTGGGAGCAGTACTCCCGTGGCTGACACTGGAGGCAGTAGAGATGAGAGACCAAAGGCGTGGAAACAGTCCCAAGGGAGTCACTGGAGAACCACTGAGAAGGGGTCTGGCCAGGGAGGAGAGGAAGGGGAAGGCAGGCAGGTAAACTAAGGCTGACAAGGGAGAGGAACCAGGAATAGAGGGGGAACTAGCTAGGACCTGGGGAGAAGACCTGGAAGGGGACCAGAACTGGTCCTGGGGAAAAACCAAAATGGCAGCAGGCAGGAGGGGAAGGAGAGCTGAGGCAGAGGTCTAGGGCTGGGCCGCACAGGGCGAAGCAAAGGAGAGCGAGGACACGATCCGGAACAGAACGCGTTGAGACGCGATCTGCTCCTGACCGCGCCTCCCCCTTTATGGGCCGCCGGCGCCCGCGAGGCCCGGAGCGCAAGCCTGATCGTTGCTAGGCGCCGGCGGACCCAGAACGAGGCTTGAGCAGCAAGCCGCTCCGAACCTGGGCAACCGCCCCACGGCGCATGCGCGGGACCGTGACCGCGGTCTCCTACGCACACGCCGAGGAGCTGCAGCCCCTGTCCCCGGAACTCTCCTCCCCAAGCGCGAAAGCGCGAATAGAGGCGCCAGGGAGGAAGAGCGCGAGCAGCGAACCCCGGTCTCCCGGTAAGCGTGACAGACCCGAGATACTCCACCTGACAAAAAGGCTTTGAAGGTATCGATTCGTGAATTGAGTGTCTCCGTTACCGGCAAAGAAGCAAAAAAACGTCAAAACCTTCAACTTTGTCGACGCCATCAGTGCTGATTTGCTTCAACGCCATATTCAAGGAGAAAATCTACCCCTTTATCGAAGCTGCCGTCGACGGAATCTTTGATTCCATCGACGCACATACTGGTTCAGGAGAAAATATTCAAACCTGTTCCGAAGAGACTTTTCTAAGTCCATGTCCTCAATTTATGAAGAGGAAAGTGTTTCCGATGAGGACATTTCTCCATTTGGAGTGAGGTTTGGCACTAGAGAGGTGCCTGAAGAGCTAATAGGCCATGAGTCACGAATGAAAGATCTGTGACTCCCTCCACTCTGCCAGGGGTCTTGATATGTCACCAGAGTTGGGAGTTTGATAAACCTGGCCCATCAGGCCATGCTGATTCAGGGTATAGAAATCTTATGAACAGGGTCACTGAATACATGGGTTGGAATAGAGCTTCTACATTCGAACAGGATGACATGACGGACATCCTGGATCAGTGTACCCAGAAAGACCCAATTCCACCTTTTTCATAAGGCCCTTCAAAGGAAGGTGCCATCTAACTGGGAAGCTTCAGAATCTGGTCCTGCTGTGAACAGGAACTTCTCTAGGAAATATAGACCCTCAAGGATTGACCCAGACTATCTCAGTGAACCTACTACACCTGAGAGTTTGGTAGTCCAGGCTGCTACCTCGACCAGTCTGCTTATCCGTCTATTCCGCCGGATAGAGATGATAAAAAAGCGGACGCATGGGCTTGCAAGGTTTTTACCTCGGGTATTCTGGCCTGAAATCCACTAATTTTACCTGTACCCTGGCTAGGTTTACTAATACCCTGCGGGAATGTGTTAGCATGACGGCTGATCAAATTCCAGAAGGCGAGGAAAGGGATGGCTTTCTGAACTTGGTTAAGGACGGCAAGGAGGCCATGGGAGAGTGTCTCCAATCAGGGCTGGATACTCCTGACAGCATTAGCAGATCCGTGACTACAAGCACTGTACTGCACAGATTTGCATGGTTGAGAAAGTCGGGGTTTGCACCAGACGTGCAAGCCAGGCTGCTCAACCTGCCCTTCGACGGCCTGAGGTTGTTCGGCAGCAAGGCAGATGAGAGTCTGGAGAAGCTGCAGACCTCTAAGGCGGTGGCTAAGTCCCTAAGCGCCTCAATTCGGCAACCTCCAACAACCCTATTCGAGCTCATCTTCCTGGAGAGCTTGCTCTTTTCACTTCTATTCCTCCGTTGGTAGAGGAAGAGGACAGGCTGGACAAAGAGGGCAAAGAAGATTCCCTCGTGGTGGACAAGGAAGGGGTGCTAAATAAGACCCAGCAGCAGCATCTTTACCCTCAGATGCTGCTGCAGCCTCCTCTAAGCAACTCTGATGCCTTGACCCACATGACCCCGGTGGGAGGCAGAATCTCTCAGCATCTGAACAAATGGCGGGGCATTACTTCAGATGTTTGGGCACTGGAAACAATAGCTCAAGGTTACTGCCTTCCTTTTCTAAAAAGGCCTCCGGATCATCCACCGGGAACCATCTCTGTCAAAATTCCAGATCCACTCCTTGTGCAGGAAGTCTTAACCCTGTTAGAGAAAGGTGCACATCTACCTGTAGTGGAGAGGAACAAGGGTTGGTACTCTCCTTATTTTTTTGATTCCCAAGAAGGACGAAGGATTGAGACCCATCTTGGACTTAGTTCCTCAGGAAGAACAAGTTCAAGATAGTAACCCTTCCTCAAATCCTTCAGGCTCTCCAACTCCAAGATTGGTTGGCATCATTGGACCTTCAGGATGCTTACTTTCATGTGCCAATCATTTCAAGCACAGAAACTACCTGAGGTTCGCGGTTGGTGGTTCTCATTAGAAGTTTCGAGTTCTGCCATTCGGGCTGACCTCCGCCCCAAGGGTTTTCACCAAGCTGATGGCGATAGTGGCAGCAAGTCTCAGGAGAGGGGGGAGATTCACATCTACACCTATCTGGACGACTGGTTGATCACTGCTCGTTCACCTGAGCAAGCCCAGGAACATCTCAGTATCACCTGCCACTCCCTCCACTGACTGGGCTTCTCCCTCAATTACAAGAAGTCCCACATGATACCATTCCAGAGACTCCAGTTCGTCAGAGCAGTCCTGGATACTTCCTCGGGGAAAGCCTAGCCTCCCGAGGTGAAAGCTCAACACATTCAGCAGATGGTAGAAAAATTCCAGAATGCCCAACATCTTCTGGCCATCAATTCTTTATTTTTTTTTAAGTGTTTTTTTTTTTTTTTTTAAATTTCTTTATTTTTTTAGGTTGCTTGGTCTTATGGCTTCCTGGATTTTCCTGGTGCCAGAGGCCCGATTGAGAATGAGATCCCTTCAATGGGCTCTCGGAACTCAGTGGTCCCAATTTTCAAGGAGCATGTGTGATTGCTTAAGCTGCCGAACCCCTTCGTCTTCCCGTCCCTCCACACTCTCCTCACCTGAGTCTTCAGAGTGACCTGAGTTTCGTAGATTCCGCCGGCTCTGTTAGTCCCGTTCTTTTTTAGGTAGCACTTGCCTGTCTCGGTGAGAAGCCACAGTGACTGCTGAATAGACAGCCGTCCTGGGGCCCCTTTTCCGGGAACAGGCCGGAAAAAAGGGAAAAAACCCACTCGTGGGAAAAAAACCTTTAGGAGACTTCTGGCAAAGAAGTAGGTGAAGATCCAATGTAGCAGTAGGACTGGAAGCAGAGACGAGATCCACAGGGTTGAACACAGGAAGTAAGTCCAAAACGACAAAACTCCAATGAATGGGAGCAGGAAAGGGGAGGATCCCTAGGAAAACGGGATCCACCAGCCGAGGCGAGAAGGAAGCCACTGAGCAACCGGCCAAAGGAAAACACAGGCGCGGTAGAAAGAGAGAGTTTCTACAGGAGAGACAAGACAAAGAAGAAAGGGAAAAACTGGAGAACCGCGAGTGAAAAGTGCGGCAAAGAGGAGAAAAACGGCCGCCGCCGAAGCAGCGACCGAGACTAGGAGGAGGAAGCGAGAAAGTGCCGAGAGGTCGGCGAGGGAGAGACTGGAAGAGGGAGGGCCGCCGCCAGAAAACGAACTGGCCGACAGGGAGGAGAGAGGAAGCTCGTTCCCAAGGATGAGGAACGAGCCGGCAGAAATAACCCGCCGCACGCCGAGGCGAGCAGGGGGCACAGCTGGGAGAGCACAAGAACCAGAGCCGCTGGAGCGAGGGCCAGCAAAGGGTTGAAACGCAGCGACTGCCGGGCTTGAGGGGCAGATAACTTCCAGCAGTGCTACGATAGGCCAATGACCCGAGACCAGACACAAAGAAGGGACTGCACTGCCCTACCTGCCGGGTTGCAGCCTCCAACGTGGAAGGAGCCGCCACCCGCGGTAGCGATTGCGGATGACAGCATGTCGGATCAGCTGCAAGTTCCAAGCAGAGTTGGTCAAGACCTAATTTGGTGGGCTTGCGAGGACAACCTTCTCAAGGGAGAAACTTTTTGGCAACCATGGCCGGAGATAACGGTAGTGACGGACAACTCACTCACAGGGTGGGAGCCCACACCAACAAACTGACAATCAGCGGTCGTTGGCCTCCATCGGAGTCTGTCCTCAGCTCCAAAAGGTTGATGTGTAGTTCAATCAGACTAGTACTGAAGGCTTTCCTGCCCTCTGTACGGGGAAAGAATGTCCTGAAATAACGGACAACACAGTGGCCATTTACTACCTCAACAAGAGAGGGGGCATAGGGTCACTACCACTGTGCAGAGAGGCAATGCTGCTCTGGTTCTGGGCAATACAAGAAGGAATCTCTCTGTCTGCAGTTCACCTAGCCGGAGAGCAGAACACAGCGGCGGACACTCTGAGCAGGCAGAGCACAGTCTCCCACGAGTGCGAACTAGCTCAGGAAGTCCTTCAAGAGATATTCACCCTTTGGGGAACCCCTCAAGTGGATCTGTTTGCGACCAGTGTCAACCGGAAGTGCGATCAGTACTGCTCAAGGGAATTTCCTCTAAGAGGAGCTCTAGGGGACGCGTTCGTAGTGGTCTGGGAATTTCCACTCCTGTACGTGTTTCCTCCAGTACCCGTGATTCATCGCGTAATCAGGAGGTTGAGAAAGTTCAGAAAAATCATGATTCTAATTGCTCTGGATTGGGCCAGGAGGATGTGGTACCCAGACCTTTTGGACATGTCCATCTGCCCTCCTATACGTCTTCCACAAAGAGAGAATCTTCTCTCGCAAGAGGAAGGTCGAGCTTTCCATCCAGAGGTCAAGACACTCAGCTTTCACGCATAGTTTCTCGGAGGCTGAGATATAAGGATTGAGACCTCCCAGGATGACGTAATAGAGATTTTTCTTTTGGCCAGAAGGCCAGCAACCAAATCCTTGTACCGGTGTCATTGGAATAAATTCAGTAACTGGTACAAGGACAAGAATGTGGACCCATTTCAATGTGGCACTCCTGTGGTGCTCTCTTTTCTGTTACACCTGGGCAATCTGGGGCTCCAGATTGGAACAATAAAAGGATACCTGGCAGCGCTTTCCATCTTTAAGTGCTCCTCTGAAGAGATTTCCTATTTCAAGATGCCATTAATTGTCCAATTTCTGAAGAAACTCACTAACATGTACCCTCCAGTCCCATTTCATGTCCCTGCTTGAGATTTAAATCTTGTGTTAAAGTTTCTAATCTGTATACCCTTTGAGCCTTTACATTCCTGCTCGTTAAGGCTTTTAACACTGTAAACTGCTCTTCTTGTAGCACTAACATCAGCCTGCAGGGTAAGTGAGTTGCAGGCTCTTTCATGCAAACCTCATTATACTACTTTACATAAGGGTAGTCCTTAGAGTTAAACCATCATTCTTACCGAAATACATTTTTGACTTTCATTTGTCACAAAAAATAACACTTCCAACTTTCTACCATCCTCCTCATTTGGGCAAAGAGGAAGAGAGATTGCGTAGACTGGACCCAAAAAGGGCTCTGAGTTTTTGCATTGCGAGAATGGCAATATTTCACCATGATTAACTTATCGCTCCTAAATTAGGACTAGCAGTAGCAAAACAAACCATATCCCGGTGGATTACACTGGTTACTGGAGAGTGTTACAGACTTGCTGGAAAGGACCCGCCGGAAGGGCTTCGAGCTCATTCCACGAGGGGCATGGCAACTTCTGCGGCTCTTCAAAGGGGTGTCCCTGTAATTGACATCTGCTCAGCTGCGAATTGGGCGTCAATTAATACCTTTGTTAATCCTTACTGTTTAGACTCCTCTTCTCAAGAAGGCCTTTTTGCCAAGGCAGTCCTTCATTCCATTCATAATAAATCTAAATAGTACTCCCTCCTCCAAATTGTCACTGCTTTGGGAGTCTATCAAAAATGAGGAATACGTGGGAGGATACAATCCATTTGAAGGATAAGTTACTTACCACTGGTAACGGTCTTTCGACTGGATGTCCCTCCCACGTATTTCTCATCGCCACTCCCAGCCTACCCCGCCGTACAATTTACGTGAATTACAATCTGAGTTTCCTGTGAGTTTACGGTCTGGCGTATGCCTAGTTAGTTCCTTGATTTATGGAACGAAAAAACAAAACTGAAGCCAACGGCCGCGTCACAAGCTACTTATACTACTGGTGATGTTGACCCGCCACAGCAGCCTTCGAGGGACATCGACGCCACAGCGCCCTCTGCCGATAATTTCTTTTCCAAGCAGCAAAGCTGACGAAATACAAATATCAAAGATGAAGAATACGTGGGAGGAACATCAGTCGAAAGAACATTACCAGTTGGTAAGTAACTAGTTCTTCCCTCTTGGTCAAAATCCAGAAAATGGGCCCACGTGCAAGAGAATCTCGGCAAGTGATCGGATAAGTGTGCGGTAAGCTTTTCCATGGCTGTGATTTCCCATATCTTTACCCACCAGTATGAAATACAGGGGCCCTCTGCGGATTTCCAAAAGTGTGCACTGTTTATTCTTGCCTTCATCAGTAAGTGCGAAATCTGGTCTGCTTGAGCCTCCGTCAACGGGTAAGTATTATCCTCGGGGACATTCCCAAGCAGCAAGGTCAGTGGGCACATAGGAAGTAGGCTACCTGTGATGTCATTTATCCTAGAGCTGATCTCCTTCCAGTATGTTTATATGATTGGGCAGTGCTACCACATGTGTGGAAGGTCTCCAAGCTGTCCACTTCGAATGGATTGTGTCCTCCCACGTATTCCTCATCTTAGATATATCCTTACCTTTAGGTTTTGCCTCGGAATTTTTTTTCTCTTTCTCCAGCAGAGGGCGCTCCAATCGAGGTTGCGGCGTCGATGTCCCTCGGCGACATCCGTTGAGTATTGGCATCATCCCTCGTATAAGAGCCTCGAGCGCGCCTGTTGGCCTCAGTTCCGTTTTTCCATTAGCTTCACTTCGGATCGAGCAAAACGGCGCTTCATTATTTCGTGACAAAAAGCGATGTCGCCGTCTTCGAACCCTTCCACGCTGAAGACAGGCTTTAAAAAATGCCTAAGATGTGGAAAGAAAATGTCTTTGACGGATCCACATAAGAACTGTCTATGGTGCCTCGGCCCGACCACCGAACGGAAGACTGTGGTTCGTGCCAGTCGATGACCCACAAAGCCCTAAAAGAGCATAGAGATAAACTGGCGATGTGGGAGGGTTTTATCGAAGCCTACTTTAAAAAAGAAAGACTCGGATGAGTCTTCGAAATCTCATTGTAAAAGATATTCGAGAAGTAGATCGAGGAAATCTTTGTCTTCTAAGAAGGCGAAGAAAAGACGGCATCAATCTCCTTCATCCTCTTCGACATCTTCGGAAGAGGTTATAACATGCCCATCCAAACATGACTCTCCTAGAAAATGGGAAGCCTTTCGAGTATCCATGTTAAAAAAATTTGAGAATGCGGCCCAGACCCCCTCAAAAATAGCTAAAGACCATGCTCCTGCTCACGAAAAAGGTGACGGAGGAAGGTCCAAAACAAGAAAGGCTCATAAAAAGACGTTGAGAACGTCATCAAGAGATTCTTCTCGATCACCTCGTAAAACGGATCCTTCGGTGCATAAATCGAAGGCAGAGGGAAACAAAATGGCATCAAAAGATCATACGCCATCGAAGTCGACATCGACGCCGTCGAAGACTTTGAAGCTCCTCGAGTCGACAACTCACTCAAAGGAAGCTACGTCGAGCTCGCACTCGAAGACTACGAAGGTTCCTTCGACGGTTTCCACGGCTTCCTCGACAATTACGTCGATCGTCGAAAGTTCCTTCGACGATATCGAAGGAAGTGATTAAGACTTCGGCGACATCAACGCTTTCGTCGACGCCCAAACCTCTGTTGGAAAGACCTGTAATGCCTGAAAAGGTTTTTCAACCTGAGAGTCGACATGAGATTTTCAGGACCATGTCATCCATATATGAGGGAGATTCATCAGAACAAAAGGAAGTAACCTCTGCTGGTGTTTGATATGGTTCAAGATCTGTCCCAGAGGAATTAATTGATCCTCAATCAAGAATTAAAGATTTGCAAGAATGTTTGCAAACAGCAAGTGGCCTGGATACTTCTCCAGAGTATGAATTTGACAAAACAGACCCATCAGAAAAAGTGGATATGAGTTCTAAAAGACTCATGGGCAGAGTTACAGAATTTAAGGGGTGGGGTAGGAGTTCACCAGTCAATCATGATGATGACATGACCGATATATTATCTGGAACACCCCAACAAGACCCCATTTTACCCTTTCACATTGCATTACAAAGAAGGGTTAGTTCTGCATGGGAACATCCTGAAGCCATAGGGAATGTGAAAAGAAAGTTTGTGGCAAAGTATAGACCTTGTACAACTAATCTAGAATACCTCAGTAAACGTCCATCTCTGGAAAGCTTAGTAGTACAGGCAGATACTTCCACAAAAAATGCTGCATACCCTACAATCCCTCCAGACAGGGACGATAAAGTGGATGCATGGTCCAGGAAAATCTTTACATCGGGTAGTATGGCTCTGAAGTCTACTAATGTAACCTGTACTTTAGCAAGGTTCTCTTATACCCTGTGGGACTGTATGTCAGCGTCAGCTGAACACATCCCAGAAGGTGAAGAACGTGATGGCTTTCTAGCTATTATAAGGGATGGAAAGGAGTCTTTGGGAGAATGCCTTCAATCAGGACTGGACACAGCTGACAGTATCAGCAGGTCCATGGCGACTAGCACAGTGCTAAGCAGATTTGCGTCGCTAAGAAAATCTGGGTTTGCTCCTGATGTGCAATCCAGACTTCTAAATATGCCCTTTGATGGCTCGAGGTTGTTCGGTAGCAAGGCAGATGAAAGTTTGGAGAAGCTACAAACCTCCAAAGCGGCAGCAAAATCTCTAAGTGCCGCTATAAGACAACCTCAGCAATGCCCCTACACAGCCTCATCTTCCTGGAGGGGTCACCCTTTTCGCTATTATTCCTCAATTGGAAAAGGAAGAGGGCAGGTCAATCAAAGAGGTAAAAAAAAATGTCCTCGGGGAAGAGGAAAAGGTGCTAGATCAGCCCCAGCAACGGCATCTGTACCATTAGCAGCTGCCGCAAAACCACTCTTGAGGTTTTGACCCATAAGACCCCTGTGGGAGGCAGGATCTCACAGCATTTGAAAGAATGGCAGGGTATTACTTCAGATGCTTGGGCACTGGAAACAGTATTGCAAGGTTATTGCCTTCCTTTTCTAAAGAAACCTCAAAATCATCCTCCAGAATACAACTCTGCCAAGCATCCGGATCCGCTCCTGTTGCAGGAAGTCTTAACCCTGCTACAGAAAGGTGCAATAGAACATGTACCTGTAGCGGAGAGGAACAAGGGTTGGTATTCCCCATACTTCCTTATTCCAAAGAAAGACGGAGGACTGAGACCCATCTTGGACTTGAGAAACTTGAACAAGTTCCTAAGGAAGGACAAATTCAAGATGGTCACACTTTCTCAGATCTTTCAGGCTCTCCAACTACAGGACTGGTTGGTATCATTGGACCTTCAGGATGCTTACTTTCATGTGCCAATCCATCTCAAGCACAGAAGGTACCTGAGGTTCGCAATTGGCAATTCTCACTATCAGTTTCGAGTTCTGCCATTCGGGTTGACCTCCACCTCAAGAGTTTTCACCAAGTTGATGGCGGTGGTGACAGCGAGTCTCAGAAGAGGGGGGATTCATTTCTACCCCTATCTGGACGATTGGATGATCAGAGCACGTTCTCCAGAAAAAAGCCCTGGATCACCTGTCCAAGACTTGTCACTTCCTTCAAACTAGGTTTTTCTCTGAATTTAAAAAAATCAAACATGATACCATGACAGAAGCTCCAGTTTATAGGAGCAGTCCTGGATACCTGTTCGGGCAAAGCCTCGCCTCCCGAAGAGGGGGCTCACCACATTCTGCAGATGGTGACAAGATTTCAGAATGCCCAGCATCTTCCGGCCTTCGATTTTCTCAGGTTGCTCGGTCTGATGGCATCCTGCATTTTCCTGGTGCCAGAAGCCAGATTGAGAATGAGAGCTCTTCAATGGGCTCTCAGAACTCAATGGTCCCAGTTCTCAGGGGAAATGTCAGATCTACTGCAGGTCCCAGCCCAAGTAGCACAGGATCTACAATGGTGGGCTTGCAGACATCATATCCTCAGAGGAGAATCTTTTTGGCAACCATGGCCGGAGATAGCAGTAGTGACGGATGCCTCACTCCCAGGGTGGGGAGCCCACATCAACGACCTGACAATCAGCGGACGTTGGTCTCCATCGGAGTCCAAACTACATATCAATCTTCTGGAGTTGAGGGCAATCAGACTAGCGCTGAAGGCCTTTCTGCCCTCTGTACGGGGAAAGAATATTTTGATAATGACGGACAACACAGTGGCCATGTACTACCTCCAACAAGAGAGGAGGAGTAGGGTCACTACCGTTGTGCAGAGAGGCAATTCAAATCTGCTTCTGGGCAATAAGAGAAGGGATCTCTCTATCGGCAATTCATCTAGCCGGAGAGCAAAGCACAACAGTGGACGCTCTGAGCAGGCAGAGCACAGTCTCTCACGAGTGGGAGATAGCTCAGGAAGTCATTCAAGAGATCTTCGACCTTTGGGGAACCCCTCAAGTAGAGCTTTTCGTGACCGGGGTCAACCGGACGTGCAAACTGTACTGCTCAAGGGAATTTCCCCCGAGAGGAGCTCTGGGGGACGCGTTCGTGGTGGAATGGGAGTTCCAACTACTGTACGCGTTTCCTCCAATCCCTGTGATCCCTCAAGTAATCAGGAGGTTGAGAAAGTTTGGGAAAACCATGATCCTAATTGCTCCGGATTGGGCCAGGAGAACGTGGTACCCGGACCTTCTCGACCTGTCCATCTGTCTTCCAAGAAGAGAGGATCTTCTCTCGCGACAGGAAGGTCATGTTCTCCATCCGGGGGTCAACACACTCAACCTTCACGCATGGCTTCTGAAAGGCTGAAATACAAGGATTGGGACCTTCCGGATGACGTGATGGAGATTTTGCTTTCGGCCAGAAGGCCAGCAACTAAGTCTCTGTATCGGTATCGTTGGAACAAGTTCAGTAGTTGGTGCAAAGAAAAGAATGTGGACCCTTTTCAGTGTAATATCCCCACAATTTTATCTTTTCTGTTACATTTGGCTAATCTGGGGCTCCAGGTTGGGACAATAAAGGGATATTTAGCAGCGCTATCCATCTTTAAGCGCTCTTCTGACGACGAATCTTACTTTAAAATACCCTTGATAATTCAATTCCTAAAAGGTTTAAATAATGTCTTTCCCCCAGTAACTCTCCAGGTTCCGGTGTGGGATCTAAATCTAGTTTTCAAATTTCTCACATGTATTTCATTTGAGCCTTTACATTCTTGCCCTGCTAAGGCTCCTTACGTTAAAAACAATACTTCTTGTAGCATTGACATCAGACCGCAGGGTAAGTGCGTTGCAGGCGCTTTCGAGCGGACCTCCTCACACCATCTTTTATAAGGACAAAGTAGTTCTTCTTGGGGTTAAACCTTCTTTTCTGCCAAAAATTGTTTCGGATTTTTATCTGTCACAAAAGATAACTTTGCCTACTTTTTATTCTCCCCCTCATATAAGGAAGGGTGAGGAAAGACTTCATAGACTAGATCCCAGGAGAGCTCTTCATTTTTACATCTCTAGATTTGCAAAGGTTCGCCAGTGTGATCAACTTTTCGTGGGATACACTGGACGTAAACTGGGCCTTCCGGTAACAAAACAAACTTTATCCAGATGGATAATCTTAGCCATAACAGAATGTTATAGATTGGCAGGAAAAGAACCACCTGATAGACTAAGAGCTCATTCGACCAGGGGCATGGCAATTTATACAGCATTAAAAAGGGGTGTCCCTGTGCAAGATATTTGTGCAGCAGCCACATGGTCATCTATGCACACCTTTATAAAACATTATGCATTGGACTCGACTTCTTCTCAAGGAGGTCTGTTTGCAAAATCTGTACTGCATTCTGTACATGATTAAAAAAAGGATACTGTACTCCCACCTCCGAGACAAAACTGCTTTGGGAGTCTATCTAAGATGAGGAATACGTGGGAGGACACAATCCATTCGAAGAACAAGTTACTTACCAACTGTTACATTCTTAGCATTGGATGTTCCTCCCACGTATTCCTCATCGACCCTCCCATCCTAACCCCACATTACAGTTTACGTGCATTACACTCTAAACACTTTTAGGGCTTGGGTCAAAAGAGGCATACCTTAAACGAAGTAAGATCCATGGACTATATTATATGAAAAAACCGAACTGAGGCCAACGTGCGCCCTCAAGGCTCTTATACGAGGGATGACGTCGATACTCGACGGATGCCGCCGAGGGACATCGACGCCACGACCTCGAGCGGAGCGCCCTCTGCTGGAGAAAGAAAAAAACATTTTCTGAGGCGAAACCTAAAGGTAAGGATATATCTAAAATGAGGAATACGTGGGAGGAACATCCAATCGAAAGAACAATAAAGTTGGTAAGTAACTTGTTCATCCATGCCATTAATGGTCCGAATAGTCGATCGGATCACATGCAACCTTTGAGGGTTCATGTACAACCGATAACATAATTTAATGGCTCCTTCTCTAATAAGAGTGCAATGGGAGCTCAAAAGTATTTCGCGAGGAATTTTGGGGGTGGGGAGGTGGGTTTACCCTGCCAGATGAATCGCCACACTGCTTTCTGTATTTCCAATGGGTCCCGCTCTGGGACGATAATCGATCAGGCTTGGAAGGTGTACAGAAGTTTCGGGAGTGAGCCCCAGCCAGGAAATCTCCTGCATTTCCCATCGCCGAAGTGTATCTTTGGCTTCCTTACAGAGTGTAGGAATATCAGCCCCCAGCAGAGCCCGGTAAGTATTGGTAATAAGAACCCCTAAATACGTGATTTCCCGATCTGTCCATTTAAATGGGAAAGTGGAATGCAGAGTACGTTGGACCTCGGGAGGTTCTGAGATCGTAAGTCCACGACTTCCCGTGATTAATGCAAAAATGCAGATATTTAAGAAAATTCCTCAAGGAGTGCCGGAATTGAAACCAAAGGTTTTTGGAGAAAGCAAATAATGTCAGCATTTAATGCCACTTTATGCGTATTTCTATCATTACTTGGATCAGAGATATGAAGGTGATTGTGTATCATCTGCGCCAGAGGCTTTATTGCTAAAGCAAAGACTAGGGAGGAAAGAGGGCAGCCCTGCCTCTTGCCTCTGCCTAGAGGAATTAATGGTGATCTAAGGGTGTTAACCTTAATAGTGGTTGCTGGAATTTGGAAATTCGACATCATCAATCTAGTAAAGGATGGGCCAAATCCATATGCCGGTAAGAGATCATATAAATAATCCCAGGACATGCTGTCGAAAGCCCAGTGAGCATCTAGAGACAGGAGGAACAAAACCGCCTGAGATTCGGGGGGCTAAGGCCACTAAGGCAACTACTCTTCGAATATTATCGTGGGCACTTCTATTTTAATGAAGCCAGTCTGATCACTATTAATTATCTGTGGAAGGACCTACCCCAATCTAGTAGCCATAATTTGACTGTAAAGTTTTGCATTAGTATTTAGGAGGGATACGATGTGCATTCCTCTGGGTTCTTTTAAGGTTTCAACAATAAGGTTGTGGCTGATTCAGCCATAGAGTCTGATACCTTCCCTAACCCTAAGAATGAGTTAAAGAGTTTAGTGAGGTGCGGTATTCAAGAGCTTGAAAATGTTTTGTAGAACTTGTTCGTTAAGCTATCTGGGCCGGGGGCTTTACCTGTTGGGCGGGAGCAAATTGCTTGGCATACTTATTGCTTTATCTCCCCTTCTAGTGCCTCTCTAATCTCTTCGGCAACCCGGGCGAGCTGTGCCTGTTGAATTGAATATAATTACGTATGTGAGCATGGTCCCCCTGATGTGGAGTTGAAACCCTGCAAAATAAGTTCTCTAGGACCTGTAGTTCCCCTCCTCTGTAATAACCCATTGCCCCTCTGTGTTCCTCAGTGCCCCTATATAATTGCAAGTGGCCATTTTCTTGAATTTGGCTGCCAACAATTTATTAGCTTTATTCCCTCTAGTAAAAAATAGTTTTGTCTGAAATATCGATTCAGCGGCTTTCCCCATCCGGTTTGCTTCTAAGGCCTGCCTGGGATAGCCTAAGGTCTTGTAGGGACTGACAACGACTACTCTTCTCTATATGTTCCCTCTCTTTGTCTTGGACTATAGCTTCCAGCACAGCTTGGTGCTGCCAATCGGCCTTCCTCCAAGCTATAGCTTGTTCAATAATGACCCCCAAAGCACTGCTTTCCTAGCATCCCATATTATCCAAAAGTCCAGTTCCTTACTGTCGTTATCCTGGAAATAATTCTTTATAGCTTCTTCTATGTGGGCCCTCATGGCTATATCATTCAGTACTGCGTCATTAAGTCTCCAAGGGGGGGGTCTGTTACGGCGAGGTGGCCTTTACCCAGTCTAGTAACAGCTTAAGGTGGGTGTGGGGGGAGGTCCGGGTGATCGGATAAAGCCTTCAGCAGAATGTCTATCCCCTTAACCATCAGGATGAAAGTGTTGGAAACTAAAAACATATCCAGTCTATAGAAGCCTTTATGGACCGCCTAATAGAAGGTTTTATCCCTTTCTTCGGGATGGAAGAAGCACCATGCCTACATCAAGTGTTCTCAGAGTAATGTCATGTTGTGGAAATTTCGTTTGTGATTGGGGGTAGGGGCCAGTTATTTGTCCATAACAGGGTTTACAACCAAGTTGAAATTCCCCACCAGGATAATTTCACCTACCCCAAATTCAGCCAAAGTATCAGAGAATCCCACCAAAAACTCAGCCTGTTTATCATTCGGACCATATATGATTGTAAACGTGACCTTACAGTTATTCATGAGCGTATTAAGCAGTAGGAATCTCCCTTCTTTCTCTCTGAATACCCCCAGCACCCTCCAGGGCAGGCCTCTGTAGAACATGATGGCGACCCCTGTCTTCTAAGGCCACTGGTGGCTAAATATGCCCTCGGGTATAGTCTATTACGATTGCCAGTGATAGGGTAGAAAACAAAAGGATTGAATGCCTTTTGATTGACAGTCAAAGGATCGAAAAAAAGGGTCGAATTTTTTTTTTATTTTTTATGGGGGGGTTCCCCCCCCCTCAAACCCCTGTTTTCTTTATTAAATACATTTGTTTACCAACCCAAACTAAAAAATATATATAAATAAAATTAAAAAATCTACCCTTTTTTTCGATCCTTTTGCATTCGAGCAAAAGGTCATTCGATCCTTTTTTTTTTCGATCGTTTGACTGGACACCGTCTATTACACAGCCATCTTTCATCTCCAGACAGCAGGTGAGCCTCCTGCAAAAGAAAAAACAGGCAGCATCCAGAGAGGCGATCCTCTGCAACAATGCTTGCATTTCTTTGGACAATTAAGACCCTGCACATTCAGGGTCCGGCAGAGTAAGTCGGGGGACACCATGCTCGACATTGGGTCATACATCACCTTGGTGTGCTAGAATGCCAGTTGGGAGAGTACCATTAAAGGAACCCCTCTCACTCATCATTATCAAGATCCTTTGTGTGAACAAAGAAAAATAGCAAACAACCCCTCCCCCATTAACAATAAAATTGCAAGAAAGCACAACCAGCAATATTTCAAGCATTTGTAACAACTTTGAAACTGGCGTAATTCCCTTGTCTTGTGAAACCGCTTTCCAAACCATGCATCTGTAAAGAACACATGTGCGCCAGCCTTGGCCACATAGAAGCGAAAGTCAGAACTTAAGCCCTGCAGAAGCATTGATAACCATTCCAGAATAGGCCAGCCGCCATGCATATAGTACAGAGTTATTATGTCGGGGCACCTCAGGACGGGCCCATCTCGGAGTCAGGTGGGGCCTTTGCTGAGTTTCTCCTCCTAGGTTTTCGGTGCTGCATCTAGGCTCCAACCCTGAATGAGACTTTTCCACCCGACCCCCAGTCCCTCCCACCTCCACCCCTCTTCTTCGTCCATGTTAGGATCTGGTGAAGCGTCCATCGGCTCCTCCACTGCATCCTCTGAGGTGATAGCATATTGTTGGTTCTAGTATTCAAACAGTCGCTTGTAAGGAAAGCCCCTGCGTTATTTTGATGTTATGGGACTGCAGCAAGGCTGTGACTATATGTAACCTCCTCCTATTCGCAAGTGTCCGAGGCAAGAGGTCTTGGTACAAAGAGAGCTTTGGACCCCGGAATTCTATTGGTTCCATATTTCTTCCTTTAGCTGGAAATAGTGTACCCTCGATTGTACATCTGGTAGTAGGTTATGCGGTATTGGCCAAATTGACCTTTTGCACAATTGCCCTAATTATAGTGGTCCTAATTGACCTTCTGCACAATTGACCTTTATATTATTTTAGTTATTTTTTATATATGTATTGGGTTGGTTTTGATTTATAAATAATATAAGGGGATTGGGTGTGGCGATTGCGGGGGGTTTCCCCCTGCATATATGTCCTAAATGACCTTCTAAATTAGGTCAGTTCTCCCGAGGTCAATTGTGAAAAGGTCAATTAGTATACAACCCCAATAAGGATCGATTTGGTAGACTATGGTATTCTTAAGGACACTCTGACAACTAGGCCAATGCTCTGCCCAAGCACTCTAATGGTTACTCTCCTTTCTCTTCAATAGGGAAGCTTGCGTTCACTTGGGGATGCAAGCTCCCCCAAATCGCTGATCTGTTGCGGGGTTCCACAGGGGGCAAGTTTAACCCTGTTATTCTTCAATCTTTATATTGGAGCTCTCTGTGACCTATTGGACAATATGGGCTTATGCTCCTCGAATTACGCAGACGTTACGCAACTGATCGATATCACACAAGGGATGCTGCCACACTAACGACCATATATCACCTCATTGATAAATGGATGGCCAACCATTGGCTATGTATAAATGGTGAAAAAACAGAGCTCATGATCTTTGCTTCCCAAGCCTCCTGATCCAAACTAAATGATTACGCCAAATTCAAAATCTGAACCAATGACATTCTGGTACAAAAAAGGCCAAAATACCTTGGTATTCACCTGGAGGCATCACTAGCAACCGACGTGCATGTGAACCAAATGATAAAAAGTTGCAACAATTCACTCTACCTCCCAAAAAAAAATGTTTTCAAAAAAACATTCGACCCTATGTGTCACATAAGAATGCAGCCACTATTGCCCGTGCAACTATTTTATCGAGGCTGGACTATTGCAACTCTCTGCTGGAAGGAGCCTCAGAAACCAATCTAAACAAATGTCAGGTAACACTAAACAATGCAGTGCGCGTTGTAAATAAACTTCGGAAACATGAACATATCACACAGCACAGAAAAAACCTTACTGGCTGGCTGTGCGTGATAGAATTCTTTTCAAAACCTTTTCGTTGTCCCACAAGTGCATACACGGTTCAGCCACACAATACCTTTTTTAAAACATTTTTTTTTTTAAAGTTTTTTAAAAAAGACATATTCCGCAATAAAAGCCGTGCAGGGCTCTGCGATCGGCTGGGGAAAAAACTCAGCAGATGTCCCAGATAGAAACCTGAAAAGGGTTTGTGAAAATCCTTTTCCGGCAAAGCCGCTAAATCATGGAAACAGCAACTTGAAAATGTTTCAAAAAACCTTAAAGATGCATCTCTTCAAATAAATCTCACTAATCCCCTTCTCTTTCCTGCTCCTCATCCCCTGCTGTACACTTGAACCTTGTACTGTGATTTATGGACTGTCTTCTGTGTTTATGTTCCCAGCACCCCGATGTTCACGCGCATTCCAAATACATAAATAAAAAATAAACGGGTCACGGATATAGGACATATTCTGTCAGATCCTGATCTTGTATATGCCGTGTCACCCCTGAATGTGGACATTGTTTCTGCTCAATCTGTTCTCCAGATCCACCTGCTTCGCCCAGTTCAATTCTAGCTGCTTCTTAATGCCCACCACCCTGTTTGATAGTTCTGCATGGTCATGTGCCTGCTTGCACAGCATATTTTCCACGTCATTCATCTGTGATTCCAGGCCCATTAGGTGCGAGTTAAGATCTGCAACCGTCTTGACCAGCGCATCTTTCGTGGATTTGTTCTCCATTGTGAGATCCTGTTTCAGGGTGGCAAGCATGTCCATCATGTCTTCCTCGGAAAAGGAAGGATTCACATGGGCAGTCCTGGGGGTGCGGGGATATGGACTTCAGCGCGTATCTCTTGCGCAGTCTTCTCCTTACCTGGCATGCATAACAACAATTTGATGTCGCCTCCTTTGGTTTTGGACCCAACTTTAGCCATTATTGCAAAGGTTGATCAGTGCCCCAAGATGTAGCATTCCGCCGTCCCCTCTGAGGCTTACACTCCTGCCAGTTTTAGCCATGGTGTTCCCTTCCAAAGGCACTTGCGTTCCCTTCCAAAAGTACTTGTATTACTGTAAAGGATCTCTGCAGGCACTCTGTGCACTGCGTGTAAACGGTCCAGCGAGCTCAGGACATCTAGGCACCAGCCCCGGTCACCACCTCGGGTCGGACCGCCTCCCGATCAGCCCTGATGTGTGGCTGTGGCCCACCAGATCCCGGCAAGCCACTGCTCGATCTCCTAGCACCAGTCGGGGGCCGCCATTTTCTCAGGCCTCCACCTTGCTCCTGTCGTATCTACCACTGCTCAACCACCTCCAGATCCTCAAACACTGTCCACCTCAGTCACAGCAGCACCCAGAGCCTCGGTGCACAGTAAGGGGAATTAGATTGTAAAATAAAGCCGCATTTCAGGGGTTTTGAATGCCATTCGAAAGGAGCCTACAGCAGGCAAGTGTGCATTAGGTGCCACCTGGCCACGCCCCCCCAGTACCCTTATCTTTAGCTTTTATACCCCTAATCATACCTGCAGTGAATCCAATGTCCCGGTGCTGTCATCTAGTAGAATTTGGGTTATTCCATCCAGATAAAGCACATGCCCAAGTGAAACTGCCACAAACCACAAGGACCTATACCTGTGCTCAGGACCTGCATTCTTCCAGCCCGCACTCAACACTTAAGGCTTCCCATCTGCTTCTCCCTTTATTTCACTAACGCCCAAAACCCACCTCTTTTCTTTCACAGCCATGTGCAACAAGACTGTCAAATTAGCAGATGTGCGCTATAAAAGACCACTTTATTGTGCATAAGTGTCGGTATGCCTTCAGCTTTTGGTCGTTTTTTTTAAAAAAAACAATCATTTTTATTGGCATTTCAAATTTACAATAATAAAGCATTTCCCCTCTCCTGTCCCCTCCCCCTTCCCAGCTGAATACCCAACCCCCTGCCTTCTAACTCCCATGCATGGTACCAATTAAAATATCCAGAATGTCACTAAATACCGAGAATACAAAAGTGCTGAGGACAGTATCGAACATTGAAGTCACATTGTAAAAATGCAAGTACCTCAGCCGATCTCCTTGATTCATGTAAGTGATCCATTAGAGTGCAACAAAGATCCAGATTCTGGAGAACCATTCAGCCAGTTGCGGTGGATCTTTAGATTTCCATTTCTGTGCGATACCCTAGCAATGCTGCAGTTGTAATATAACAAAAGTTATAGATTTTTGTTTCGGGCTATGTCGCATAGTAGGCTTTAGTATCAACAGTAAGTTTGATTTCATTGAACTAGGTTTTAACACATCAAATATTTGCTCCATACAGACATCATTTTCTGCCCAATATCCTGCTAAAAATCTGGCAATTCCACCATATATGTCTCAAATACCCAGGTGCACCACATTGTCTCCACCATTGCTCCTATATAGATGCTTTCATTTTATGAAAGCGAGCCGGAGTATAATGCCATTGGGTTAAAAATGTAAACCAAAATTCCATTATTTGGAAAGAACAGGCACATTTGGGAATGTCTTTCCATAGCTCCTACCATTCTGTTTCTGAAATGGTCACACGCAGGGACTGCTGGCGTGTGTGGACACGTTGGCGTCTGGGCGGCCATTAGATCGGCCGTCACGCACCCTTGCCTCCGAAGCCTGCGGTCTAGTCTTTTTTCCGTTCGGCCATCGGCAGTCCTTTTACGTGGCCCAGCCCGGAAGCCCGCGTGTTGCAACCTATTTGCGTTAGGCTTCCGGGTTGGTACGCTGTGTTCTTCTCTCCCCCTCTGCAGTACGCCGCTGAGTCTTCCTTCCTCTGTCTCCCCCAGCCCGCTCATTTTTTCTCTTCTTTGTGCTCCGCATGATTTGCTGTGTTTACGCTGTGCTTATTCCTATGAGTGTTGCCTGAAGCGGCTTCTCCTTTTCTCTTACCCTGCTACATCACTCGCCTACCTGGCCATTCTCTACTTACCCTCACGGGTATATTCCTTACCTGAGTATTACAAGACAGCTCAAGGATTGGTTGGAGCACCTGATCTGCTCTGACCTTGCAAGCCTTTCAAATTTTCCACTCGGCTCTACATTCTGGTACCAGACCGTCTCAACCCAACTCAGGAAGGGGTTTTTTGTGCCTAGCGGCTTTTTCCCCCTTGTCTGGTCTGCAGCGGTACGGGCCCCCCCCCCCCAGACCCTGGGCCTGAGGGGCAGGGTGGCTTCCTTCCGAGGCAGACTTTATCTGCAGTCAAGAGAGAAGGCTCTTTGGAAGAAGAGATTTGGAGTCGATCGTGAGCAAAAGAGACCACAGGTGAGGAGGAAGGGGAGTGGGGTGACCTGGATGCAGGGGCTAAATTGACAGATCCTGGGAGTTCGCATGACAGAAATGTCTTCTCCCAACATTAGTTGCCATTATGTTCTATAGTGATGGGGAAGTCTTGTTTTATTATTTCATAGAAGTTTGATAATAGTGCTTTGCTCCCCGAATTTTTAGTCACACATTTTTCAAAGGTGGTCAGCTACCTCGCCTGTTTAATTGGAGGGGCAAGTATCCAGTGGCGGACCTGAAAATATTGAAAACGATCAGATTCATTTAATCCAAGTTCTAGTTTGCATGGGGTGGAAGGCTTAGGGTCTCTGCCAAAGAACATATCTTGCAGCTTTGTACAGCCTGCTTGTTTCCATTTGTGAAATGCCAGAGGGTCAAGAACCGGTGGGAAATTAGGGTTAAAGAAAAGTGTCATATATGGTGATGGAAATGGCGTTAATCTAATTTGCTTAGCCGCAGTATCCTACACCTATTCCACTAGAGTAGTAATCTTACTCTTATGAATATTAGGGTGACGTTCACTTTTGGGAAGCCATAAAATTCCGCCTAATTGTCGTCCACCCAATGCACGTTCCATCTGCACTCAGCATTTCTCCACATCTACGCCCCACCAGTCTTTTACTATTCGGAGTTGAGCAGCTTGATACAATTTTTGGAAGTCTGTAAGGCCCATGCCTCCTTTATCAATAGGAGTGGTTAGAACCTCATATGTTACCCTTGGGGTTTTATTGTTCCATACATAACCAGATATCGTTTTTCAAAGCTTTTTAAAGAATGGAGCTGTAACTCGGATTGAGGGTGCCTGGAAAAAATAGAGTGCTTTAGGGAGGATGGTCATTTTTAATCACATTCATTTGCCCAAGCCAAGAAGTCGTTAGCGGGCTCCAGTTCACCAATTGTCTCATAATGGCTTCCAGTAAGGGGGGGATAATTTGACTGATATAATCCAGCTATGTCAGGAGTTATAGTGACCCCCAATAGTTCAATTAGATTTTTTGCCCAGCCAAGTTGTGTTTGAGCACGCAATGAAAGTACTTCATTAGCGGGCAAGGATAAATTCAGAATTTCCTACTTGGATTAATTTTTAAACCTGCTACTGAGTCATATCTCTCTAACTCACGGTCTATTGCGGGTAGTGGTCTTACTGGTTCAGATATAACTAGCAACATATCGTCTGCATAAACCATAATTGTGTGGTCTATCCCCCCAAATGTTATGCCGTGGAGGTCTTCCGTTTGTCGAACCCTAGCTAGAAATGGTTCCAACCCTATCGCATATAGCAATGGTGACATCGGACATCCCTGTTTAGTCCCTCTTTGGATAGCAATAGGAGAAGAAAGATGTCAGTTAATCAGTAAGCAGGCTGCTGGGAATTTATAGCCTACTTTTATTCTCGCTATAAACTGAGGACCGAAGCCCATCTTGAAACCTGAAAGAGAAATGACCACTCAACCCGGTCAAAAGCCTTTTCAGCGTCTAATGACAATAGGACCGCAGGGATATCTTTTTTTTTTTTTTTGCGACCTTTTCTAAAATATGGCAAGTACGCCTGATATTGTCATGGGCTTGTCAATTCTTTTTTTATGAATCCCGATTGATCTGGATGTATGATTGAGGGAAGAAAACCTTCTATCTTATTAGGTAATACTTTGGAATAAATGTTAGCATCCAGATTTTATAAGTGCAATGGGGCGGTACGATCCGCATCTACTAGGGTCCTTACCCGGCTTTGGAAATACCATCTTTGCCTCCTCCATAGTGGGAGGTATACAGCCTGAATTTATGAATGTATTATATAGGGATACAAGTCTTGGTACTATTGCTTGTCGGTGCGCTTTGTAAAACGGCGCAGGAATTGCATCTGGACCAGGAGATGTATTTGGAGGGAGAGAATTTATAACCCTTATTACTACTTCCGCAGTGATATCCTTCCCAAGACATTCCCTTTTCCTGGGGAAGGGCGACTGTTTCTAGATACGACACCTGAGTTTGTACGTCTGGATTTTCAGAGTGGTAAAGATTCAAGTACATGGTGTGATATTGTGAAATAATTAGTGGGGTTTCCTTTACTGTATTCCCTTCGGGTGATTGGATCGACTGAATAATTTGCAACGCTATTTTTTTTGGCGCAGTTGTCTAGCTAATAAATGGTCTTCCCTGTTTGCTTTGACATAATATATCTGGTGAAGATTTAAGAGGGATTTTTCTGACCTTTTAGCTTGAAGCTAATTTAATTGGCCCTTTCCTGTTCTGTATGCTTTTTGAATAAAGGGGCCTGTATTTGTTCCCATTTCCCCATTATTTGTTGATGTTCTTGCGCCAATTCTATTTCCAACGCCAGTTTTGTATCTGACTATATGGCAGATTGTTGCTTTAAATGCATCCCAGGTTGTATTTACGGAAGTGTCTTTCAACTGATTAACTTTAAAGAATTCTACTATTTTACTATCAGTTTTACCTTTTTATTACTGCATCCTGCAATATCTCGAACGGAAATCGCCAGGACCATACCCTCTGCCTTGCCCCTACAATATTTATATCTGTGTTCAAAGGTGCATGATCGGAAAGCGTAATTGGATGACAAGTGATTTGGGTGACCCTACCAAGCAGTGCTTTATAAACCCAGTCATAATCAATACAGGGAAAAGATTGATGTACATGTGAATAAGTGTATCCTTTCAATTGCCCCCTTAATTTTAGTGAGACATCCATCAATGTTAAGTTTGCACATTTTTTTTGTTTTTGTTTTTTTACTTCTTTAGAGGGTACCAGCTGTGCTGAGCGACTAGCCACACTCCTATAATGGACGGGATCCAGACTAAATTAAAGTATCCTAATAAAATTATTTCCCCTCTGCTAAATACTTACAATAGTGTAATAACTGGTAATAAAAAAAAAATAATAATCCTGGCCTATGTTGGGGGCATAGATTGATGCCACCGTTATTCTAGTCGGGCCTATTCCCAAGATTGCAAAAACATAATGTCCCTCTTTGTGGATTTTTGTTCGTAGCACCTTAATGTGGGAAGCAGACTTCATTGCTATCAGCACACCTGCAACCATACCCACCTCATTTGCCTGTATCCCCACTGAGTATCTACGAAGGCGAAACTTCTATCTGTCAAGCTAATATGCATCTCTTGGAGCACCACCAAGTCCCGTTCGTGACACCCAAATAGAGCTTCCAGCTACCTATGTTTCGCCGGTGCATTTAGACCCCTAATATTTAACGTTATACATTTGAACTGACCCAGTTATTCAGTGAATATAATAATCCAGAAGATTGGGCGATTACCACCATTCTCAAGCTATCCAATGAGCACTCCCCCCATCATTAGAATCTCCCTCCCCATTAACCCCCCCCCCCCCCATCCTCCTCTAACCACAACCTTCCCACTATAGTCCCCAAACAATTTCCTCTGGTGTGGGACACACGGTACCTAACATATTCCGGGGCACCAAACCCCAGCCGTGAGTCAACTTTACTCCCAGGGCAACGTACGCGGTTACCTAGTACCCCATCTGTTACCTGAAAAGATGTGTTCCAAGATGTTGTGCTCCATCTCTTCCTCCAACGTTGAGCAATATTTTCATGTTTAAGTCATTTGCTGCAGATAGCTTTGATTGGCAGACCCTTATTCTGGTTGTTTAGTGATGGGTCCTTTGCATTCCAATCTTCTCGTTGGTTCTTCTGTTTTCTCCCTCGGCGCAATGCGATCACCCATTACCAAAGTTTAAGTTGTTGAGTCGATCGACCAGTCTCTGCCTCAGATGGGTTTTCCACTTCCTCCTCTTCAATTTGTAATAAGGCCATAACCTGACTCTCGTGAGTTGATCATGTGTTGTCTACCTTCTAGGGAAAACACCAATCCAAAAGGAAATGTCCACATGTACTTGATCCCTCGTGATTGCAATGTTCTGACCCCAGCTGCATTTCACATATTTTTTGGAGTGATCTGGGAGAGATCCTGAAAAAGTTGGATCTCGATCCCATTGTAGGTGATCAAGGATTGCTCACCGGCCTTCCGTAAAATGTGCTCCTTCTGTGGATAAGACATGCAAGCTGCAAGCACATTGCGTGGGCGGGGCTCCCGGGTCATTCCTTTTTGGGCCCGTTCTGTGTAAGCGATCTAGAGAGATTGTGGGGGTCTCTTCCCCAGAGATCAAGTCAGCAAAAATATGGGTCACTTTGTCCTTCAAATCCCAGTCTAGGATTGTTTCCAGGAGATTTCTTATCCGGATATTAGAGCGTTGAGATCTGTTCTCTAGATCTTCACATCGTAATTCGAGATTGCCTGTGGTCTGGCCAGCTCTTCAAGCGCACTATCTGCTTGTTTGCTCTCCCTTTTCAATTCCTGGCTAGCCCGTTCATTAACATCAGTCCGTCCGCTCTCAGAGTGTAGCAATATCTTTTCTGAAGTCTTATAATGATTGCCCGATTTCTGTAGTAAAGTAGGTAAACTGTAGTTGAAAGGAGGCCGAAAACTTGTCCTGGAATTGCTGGAAGCTTGCCGTAAAGTCTTTGTTATAGGGGCACTAGTTTCTCCACTTGAGGTAACTTTCCCTGTTTCTCCAGCTGTGACGGTCGCCTCACCCGGTGCCCCCCAAATCTTTTGTACTGAAATTCTGTTTATTTCGGAGATCCTGTGTGGCACCTGGTTGGATAAACGAATATACCTCCGGAGGTCAGTGAGTAACGTTCTGTGAGTTAAATGAGTATTGCTCTACCATATAGGAGATAGCAGGAGGCTAACGGGATCCGCTGCAAAGTCCACAGTACAGTTATTTTAATTTATTGGATATTTTCCGACCACATTGCCTGGTTTTTATTTTTTTATTTTTATTTTTTAAATTTTTTATTTCTCGTATAGGAGTAATGCTGCACGATTTTGGATGGTGGTACCCAAATGTATGAAGAGAACAGGTGCCCGTTGGGGTACGCTTGAAAACCAAGGGATATAGAGGATTTGCCAACAGCTCTGCCAAGTACCATTTGTCTTTTTTATTTATTTTTTTTTTTGGCAGAGATTTCAAATTTGCTTACACCTGTCCCGGCAGTTGCTCCCTGTGGTAGTTGCAGCTCTTCATTAAAAATGTTTCTTCTTGCAGTTACCCCACCATCTTCACCTTACCACTTAAGAGATCCCGAATGTATAGTGTCTGTTTCCTACCGAGGGTTTGGGCTTAAGAGTGAGCACTGGACCTGAAGCAGGGTTAACTTTTCGGGGGTGCGGGCGCAGATATAAAAGAATTCTGCACGCATTGGTGTCTGGAGGCCTTAAACACCGTAGTTAGATGCTCCAGAATGTCCTGATAATATAAGGCTTCCAGACTTGTCTGATATTGCGCATCCGCCGTTTGATCCGGTGGGCCACGCCCCAGGGAGGCGAGGGATGAATAGGAACCCACTAGAGTCGCCTGCCTCCAAATCCAAAGTTTAAATGTGTTTACTTGTATAACTTTCGCCATCCACACTGCTACATTCTTTTAAAAGTGCCACTGTTTCAACATTACCAATCACTATCCCTCTAGATGTTCCTTGTACTGGTTGCGATACTGTGAGGGAGCGTTGTTGTTGCGCTTCCCCTCCATCTACTTACTTGAAGAGACCTGAATACCAGTCTGTATTTGCCAGCAAGGGTTCGAGCCTGAGGTGAGCTCTTTGGAAAAACAAAAAAAAAACAGATGAAATGTATGGGCAGGCGTGCACGCACTTTGAACATTCTTATGGTCCATACCTGGGTAATTTTGTAAGCTTCTCTTAAGTTGCGGAATGCCTTGAAAGAGTCAGATGTCCAGACTAGCGAAATATTAGTGGCAGAAGCAAACCCGGTATGAGCCACAGGCATGTTTACATGTGCGCTTTACATTTTCATTAATTCCATGCCCAGGTACCTTGATCAGTCCTTGAAGTTGCGCACTGCCCCGAAGGTGTTGGGGATCCTGATTGCCGGGTCCGGCGTAAGGTTCGGAGGGCCACGCCCCAGGAGGGTTGCCTTCTGCCCGTGGGATACGTGCCTTAAGAGCTTAAACTTTAACGCAGATCGTCGCTCCACCACCCGGCTGCACCCAGATGTTCACGGCCTCCTCCACTTTGGTCCAACGCTCAAAAAACCCAGTGGCGGGGGTTGCTCCACTGATGTTGGTGGAATTGGCAGAGCACGCGCACGTCTTCAAGGTACGGCGGCCATCTTGGAAATCCAGAATTTGGTAGTTTTAAAAGGCTTTATATCGCTTATCAATCACAGTTTAGCAACATGCCTCGGGCTTCCAATGAATACTGTTTAAACAGCATGCACTGACTATCATCTGGATACAGCAGAGGTTTTGCCAGAGGACAGAGTGTAGCTTACATGCCGCTTACAGTGGGACAAACTGTACATGTGGGGTGAGTAGGTGGCTTGGGAGGGGCATGGGTGGGAGGAAGCGGCGATATCTTACGAAACACCTGAAAGAAGAAGTATTTTGAGGTGTACTTGTCTTTATTTCTTTTTCACACTTAATTCTGTTGTGAACATTTTGCATTTTTATCATTGCTTTTTTGCATAAGGATATATTGGAACAATCTGTCTTATGTTAGAGAAATGAGGCAATAATCGGCAAAGTGGGCAAATCATTCAGGAGGAACACACTTCGCTTAATAATTTCACATGGACTGTTGCTTTGGTTTTGTAAGGTGCAAGATCTGCACAGCTTCTGGGCACTGCTGTAAGCTTATGTTAAGTGAGCAATGAATCGTAAGGACTGGGAAAGGCAGTTGCTTTATTTTAGTTGAAGGCAAACCAGTAAACCAGTCATGTATTGGCTCAGTAGAAACATTGCAGTTGCCAGTTTCTCCATCGCAGGCGCCTGTTCAGTTGGGGTTACTCTGAGTAAATCATGGAGATGGTGGTCGATTATTTTCCTAAGACTGGATTTATGTAATTTCAACAGAGGGAAAACCTGCTCACAAATGTAGGTGCTTCCAAACATCGACACCATCTTTAATGTTTCCCGCTAGAGATTGGGGAAACTGAAGCGTCTGAAAATCTAATAATGGCACCTGTTTTTTTTAAGGGCACCATACACTGACGTTCATTCACGCTCGAGCGGAAGATCAAGTGTAACATTTTTGACATCAGCAGTGAAAGGGTCTGAAAAAGGTTTAAAAGAGGTGCCCTGTGAGTTAATTTGTGTTAAAGGATTTCCAAAAGCTCCTTGCAATTCGTTTAAGACCTTCACATGCCAATGCCATTTTCCATAATTATCATAATTATCATGGGGGGGAGCCTCTGCGCATGCCGAGAAGCGTACCAGCATCAGTTCCTCCGTTTGGGCTGTCAGAAGCTTTATCTTTATTTCAAAAGCACAAACTGCCTCAAACGTATCGGAGATGAGATTTTGGCATCTTTGCAATTTAAATGCAATTACTTCATATGACCTGCAAGGTGAATCAAAAAGTCTGCTGCCCAGTTACTGTCTTGCATGCCAGAACTGTCCAGTCGGGATAGGGAGGTTTCATCGCAGGAGATTTGGTTGAATCCAAATCCGTCACATCATTTGGGCCAGATGTGTCTGCAAATATTTGTGTGTGTGTGTGGGGGGGATGGGGAGAGGTGTCTGAGGGTAATAATTGAGGCATATATTTGCAGCCAAATGGCTTGCAAAAAAATAATAAATAATGGACTTGGATTCGACCAAATCTCCTTGATGAAACCACATAGAACCATCCAGTCCCTTATCAAGGAATGGTTTTGTTTCCTGCCGTAAAGCAAAGTATCACTTCAGAACATTGTCATGACTAAGCCAGCAGATGTGTGCTCTAGGTCTAGAAGATCACCATAATCTATATCCGTTTCACAATTATGTCCATGACTTTGTGAATTGCAAATGTTTTGCACATAATGTCTCCTGATAAATGTTCAAGTGGTCAGCAATCTTCTCACCCAATCGTCTTTTTAAGCAGTCAATAAAACCATTTCACTCACTAATGATGGTTGGGGCACAATCAGTGGTCAAACTTAGCATATTATCCCACAGCAAATGATTACTTTTTGCAAATCATTAAAAATGTCAACACTACTAGATCTGCCATGCAATGTTGCCAGGAAACCATTAATCGCATGAATAAAAATTAGAGCTGGGCTGTATCACTGGCATCTTTGTTCTCATCAAGGGCTGCTGAAAAGAATGTTATGTCCTCACATTGCATTTCCATTTGGCTCGAACAATTATCAGCCATGTATATGACGCGCCGCTTAATAATCCTCTTTGAAAGGAGAACATTCTTAAAGGTAATTTTTTTTCTTACACCATCAGGCAGTCTTTTACGAAATCCCCCTCTGTTAAAGGTCATTCTGATCTCGTAATAAACTGTGTAACCTTATAACTTGTTGCTGTGGCACATTCAGATTGTTTTTCTGCTCAAAAATACTTAATACGTTGTGCTATTTGCTCCTCTGCTTTCTTTAGTCTCTCTTACCCCTGAAAATCCTTATATTAAGAATGTTTCGTTTGAAAGTGGCAGTGTGTATTTTATTCCTTGGGGACTGCAATACACACAAGACAAATAACGCATGAGCACTCATTAGGTTTGGACTGAATGGGGAAAAAAAAACTTTAGTCCACTCAACCTTAAACTAACGGTGCCCCTGGTCAATTTTCCTTTTCTTGGCAACACTGGTACCTTGCCAGGGACGTATTTGGAGCACAAACAGTGATGCAAAATTCAATGCACACTACTGACTTTGCACAGAGATGAAGTATTAATGGTAAAGCCCCGGTTCAATTGTACCTCACGCGTGATGCGACAACTCTGGTGTTATGCTCCCGTCATGCCAGTCGACATCTGCTCAAGAAAATAATCTTGCTCTCTGTGGTATCTTTTCATGCACTTATTCGTGTATATTTGTTTCAAGAATAGCAGGCTGCAGAGCATATCAAACTGCTACTACTATAAGGTGGTGAATGCAGTAATTACCTGGCCCTGCTACAGTAGCCATTTCCAATTTTTAAGTGGGAGAGCTGTGTCTTAGAAATTCCACCCAAGAAGCGAGCATTGACCCAGAGCACAATACAAATGCATTGTTGGATGGTCCTACTCTCTAAAAACATAATTTTGGTAGCATTACACCTGCAATAGGAGTAAAGTACCTGGAAAGATGGTGCTCAGTGCAGGCACCCTCACAGCTTCCCACCCTTTACCAGTCTCCCATCGCCACTCTCCAATTCAAATTGGGGGTGGGGTGGCCTGGGACATTGTCAAGGAACAGCCACACCATTTTGTGTTAATGCTACAAACCTACCTAGACACTGTGAGCATCTGCTGCAGCGTTCTGCGGGCCACTTGGAGTTACAGGATGGAATGTATGCGGGTGCACAACATGGACTTCTACCAGTCACGTTCTCTGCCTCAATGAGCAACTTTCAGCTGGAAGCAAGAAGATTGAAAGGTCACACATCAGAGGCAAACTAGTTGCCCAGTACCAAAAAAATGATTAGAGACTGTATTGACCAGAATAGCTCTCTTAACACCCCTAAACACGCCCATGGTGTTGCCCAGAACACATGCATAAATGGCCCAGCTTTTATGCTTCACGCAGCCAATTGCCATTTGCAAAACTGTGCATGTCAACACTAAACTATTTTGCCAAAAAGAGGAGCAAGATATTAAAAATGTTCCACTTTTACATAGCAAGCTACCTGTTTGCCAGGTGAATGGGAGCGGTTGAGACAGCAACCCTGAAACAAAGTGGGGTGATCAATTCCAGTATAAATGATGAACCGATGGTGAAAAAAATCTTAAATAGCTGCAGACAACTAACCTCACAAGGATGTGTATTGCAGAAGAAATTTGGGAAATTCACATGTGAGCCAGTGAGAAAATTTTACCAAAATAAAATTACACCAATCCTAATTTATGGGGCAGAGAATATGTTTGGCTGTGACCACAGGATATGGTCCAGGTGTGAATGATTTTTTTGGAAGAAAATTCTCCAAATACCTCAAAGTACGCTGACTGCTTGTGTCCTATATGAAGTAGGAATCTCCACCCTGAATTCAAGGATTATGTGGAATAAGCTACTGCTCTTTAGGAAAACATATGAAGAAGCAAACCTACCACCATTCAAAATCCTGATGGGGAAATGAGACAGAAAAAAGAATATCGGCCCTAAGAGACTGGAAATATCAATGTAGTCAGATCCTAAAACAACTGGGGTCAGATGAGCTAACACTATGGAACAATCCAGAGTATGTAAAAAGAAAATTGCTCGATCTAGACTGGATTGAAATCGGGGAGAGAAGAGCTTCACAAAAATCCATGCTAAACCAACCAGAAGAAGCAAAAATACGGAATACACCCCAGAAATATCTGGTTCTATCTCCATGTAAGCGCCTTAGAAGATACTATTTGAAGTTCCGGCTGAATATCTTAGAAACAAAAGAAATTCTGAGAAACAGGCGTGTCATTCCGAGGGGCGATGTCCTATGCCGATTTTGTGGGAAGGAAGAAGAAAACTTAAAACATCTCATCCTAAATTGTTTTGAACTAAATGGCCAACGTGAAATCTGCCTGGGAAAGGTGATGACTACCAGACGCTTTCTGCGGAGGAATGGTGGAAACAACTGCACTTGACAGAAAGTAACTCAGTGTGGATTGCGTTGACGAAATTCCTAGTGCAAATACAGAACTACTTAGAATCGAGTCCAGTGGTCTCGAAAATAGAGGCCTATACGGAGACAAGTGAAGAGAATAAATTTGCAGATGAGATCCAGATTTAAGAATAAAGGAATGAGTGCCACCTTCGAGATCTACCAGAAGATAGTATCTAAGGAGCCGACCGAAATAAGGCTAGAGAGGAAATCATGTAAAGACGAAAGATGTATCTTTTTGTATGTGTTTTAATTTTAAAAAAAATCCAAAGTTTGTATAAACTAAATGAAAATAAAAACAAAACAAAAAAAAGTGGGGTGTTCTAGCTGTGCAGGCCGATAAGTATTTCCCGTGATCTGCAAGCTATTCATCCCTTTATATTCAATAAAGGGACACCAGTCTCTAAACTATATGGCAAAGGTTTTGTTACTTTAAAAGTACATTTTCTGGCTAAAAGCAGACCTCTCCAGAGGCATTCAATCCCATATATGAAGTTTAAGGTGCAGGCTCTTGTTATGCAACCATGATGGCAAAACGGAAAGGTTACGATGATCTTCTCTCCAAATAAGCATATGATGTTTTGTCGGGAACACTTGTCGAAAGCGGTCACTAGCAGCCATGTGGTGCGGTTTGACGAGCTGTTCATTGCTTTGCACTGCGTTGCGTTCCTTCGTAGTGAGGTCCTTTCCTCGAATGTAGAGACTGTGGAGAAGCTGGAACCGGCGTAGGGTTGAACGCTGGTATCCGGGAATTGGTATTGGCGTGGGATACCCTCATGCCCCCTTTGGGGTTAAGGAACTGCTGCTGCGGTGGGGCGTACCAGCATTATCGCCACTGACGGGCACAAGCTATGGTTGGTAAGAATCCCTACACACCCGACTTTTTACTTTGTTTATAATTCCTCCTATTACCAGTCGGGCTATTGCCCCTGACAGCTCGGATAAGGATTAAGTTGGAGACGACGAGTGGTGCTAAAGGCTCTATTCCCAGTCTTTTTTGTCCTCTTGCCTAGTTGAATCATGGTGCGCACAGTAGTGTGGGACTGCTGTATGCAGTGCTTAGGGATCTGGGGGAATCAGCGAAGTGCCCTGTGCATTCACAGACCCGTGTGCCCATCAGTGGCGATAATGCTGGTACGCCCCAACTTCTATCATTATACCACCCGCGCCCCCCTTCTTTCTTCTGGCATACTTTTATTAACATCTGCCACACATAGCCCTGCTTAAGCAGCAATTCACACAAATAAGAAGAGCAGCAAACCAGGTAAACATTGTCTTCGTAGTGCGGCACTACGTGCAGACAAACGTACTCGCAGCCCTGAGTATGCTAAGTTGGTAACCCAGGACTAACTACTCTTCCTGCTACTAAAAAAGACAAAATAAAATCATACAGGAGAAGATATCTCCCAACAAAAAAATGACTGGCTATCTCGAGAATAGGAACGGTCCAACTAAGGGCGAAAACCAATCTGTAAATGTTCTATCTCCTGCAAAATCTTGCAACACGATTAATAACACTCTTGCATAAAATATTTATCACATTTCGCCCACAATAGACCACAATGAATCTCTGCTTAATCGGTGCCACATTCTACGTCGGAATTCAATCGCGCCTGACAGCACGAGCTATTACAACATCATCGGAACCAATCTGTCGGCAAGTCCCGAATTGCAGAAGCTAGTATCCTTGTCGGACTTCTGGTTCTCGGATGGGGATTTCAAAGGAAGAAAGTTTGCTTACAAGTTGCACATACAGCATGACAAGCAAACTAGAAGAATAATAATAATACAAATAATAATAATTTAGCATTTGTATAGAGCTACGAACCCTCAGGTATCTGAGCGCTGCTTATTATTACCCACCGTGTGTGGTGCTCATTTATCGCCCTCGGAAGGATGAAAGGCTGAGTTTGGCCCCGCCGGGATTCGAACTTGCATCAGCAGGCTCTGCACGGATGTCAAAGCGCGCTCTTCTCTCTGTGCTATCGGACTGGCTAGAATGCTTCGTCCTTTGCCTGCTACGGATACCCTGGTTTCCAAACTTGAGGCATTATTTCTTCTCTGCACTGAAATGGCTGAAGAACAATGGGAGACCCGTCGCATTCTGGCCCTGGTTGTTGATACCGTTGTTACTGACAGTTCTGATTGTCAAGGAAATATAAAACCTACTGGCGGAGGCATTATTGATCATTCATTTAATAAGCAAGCCTTTTCTTGCGACTCTTTGCCTTCTGCCAACAAAACTACCCTCCCATCGTCAGCGGATTATGCTAATAATGAGGCTCAGCCCACACACACACGCCAACTTTTGTGTTACAGTGGCCACCGGCGACCAAGGAATGACCTTGGGGGTGGCATCATCAGGCGGGTTTCTTTTCTTCAGGGCCCGCTAGATAAATGGGTCCTTGCGTCATTCCCCAAACCTACAATTATAGTTCACGTCAGCAGCAACACTTGATTGACAGAACCAAATACAGCTTTGCCTCAAGAATGCCTACAACAACATAGGCCCACACTGGTCTCTTCTTCAGCAGTGCATCATTTCACCACAGCTAATATTGAATCTGCGTCTAATTTCACCTTGATGAATTCCAGAGATGCCCTTCAGGCTCCTAATGGAGCTGACGCACATGCAGTTTCTGCTGATCCATCTTTGAGGACAAACCGTGTACACCAGGGGGCAGAAATTGAAGCATCTAATCAAGAACGATCCCTCAGGCTCACACAAGTTGCCCCACTGAGCCTGCCAGGACCTGTCAAGGCTCCTATAAAGCAAGTCTGCTCTAGAAATAGAACGATCACCGGCCAGCCCATTTCTAAATCGTTCTTGGTTATTGGAACTTTTGCACCTAATGCTGCACCTGAAAATGATCTCCGAGGACATTGCAAGGCTTGAATTGCCAACATATTTTAGCCAGTCCGACTAGGTAGTAGCCTCATTTGTATCTCCCTTGGTTGCAGAGCGAGTCTGTAACAATGTGAACATTTTACACGAGCTAGGCTTTGCTGTGTCATCCTTTCACCCATTGGCGGTTGCTGATGGTTCTTTTATTCATCCAAGGGTTGTGGGGAAGCACATCTATGCCACACACCACGATAATCATTACATCACCAGTGCCCCTGACACATCTAGGCAGGGGCCAAATCTCTTGCACACCCGAATGCAGGGCACTTGTCAAAGACTGGGTGAGCACTCTGTATGACCGGGTGCACTTTGCACCAAACCTTTTTCTGTTCTATCTTGGATTACACGTGGTTTTCATTCTTTTTTTATACCACTATCAAGGGCCGGCAGGAACTATTAACTTCCCACCTGTTTTTACTCCAAGAGACATGGCTAAAATTGCTTTTCATCCTGGATTGCTTTACCACGCTTTTTCGCCTTTTCCCCACCTCCACTCACTGGACGACCCAAGGGGGGAGGGCGTGGAGGTCCGGTTTGTATTGGTGCTAGGATTGAACACACATCAACTCTGTTTGATGGAGTAAAAGAACATGCCAATTTCCTGGCTGTTGTGCTTCCAAGGTTTCCCCCGGAATCTGGAGGCACATTAGTGGCCATCCTTTACGACCCTCCAGGTGGCACCTTTACCATAGAACTTATGGTAATAGTTCTTGATACTCTATGCTTGTGGTCCTCTCAAAATGGCAAGGGGGACATCCTCTTGTCCTGGGATTTTAAGGCATGGGTGAGCATATCGCTCCCGGGCCAGGGAAGGGTGAGAGTTACTATCAGCATTTGATTTGGTTCCCCTTGTTACTAAAACACTGAACATCAACTATACTTGAACAAATGGAAATTACACCAGTCAAATTGATTATATATTTGTTAACCAGGTTGCTGGTAGTACCGGCAGGGCCCCCAAACCCTTGATACCGGTATCCTTGATGCCGTAGGCACCGGCATCCTCGATGCTGTAATTACGGTATCCAGATGCTGGTAATACTGGCACTGGAAGCAACGTCATCGCGCCGAAACGGGAAATGCACCAGCGGCCATCTTTAAAAACGCAATCCATTGCAATCCTCAGCCTACAGCACCTAGACCAGAGAACAGAGCAGTCAGGAAGCAAGCTGAGGAAGATGGCTACGAGACAAGGTACAGTCCATCGCAGAAAGCCAAGGTTCAGCGACATCGAGCTGAATATGCTGGCTGATACCTTGGTGGAACATGCTGATGTTGTTTTTTGCGCCGACCTGCGCTGGGGAGCCCACCTGCACAAGAAAGCTGTTTGGGAGGAGGTTGCCCAAAAGGTATCTGTGGTGGTTACAACACCCCAGACTGTCCAAGACTGCCGCAAGCGGTAGGATGACCTCTGTCTGCGGGTCTGCAACCTTCTCTCCGCTGACTGCAGCCACGGGCTGGGCACAGGAGGTGGACCACCATCCCCAATGAAACTGGCAACATGGGAGGAGACGTGCAACACAGTGATCAATATTGAGGGTGTGGGGAATGCCAAGACGCGAGTCGCAACATCTGACGGTGCCGATGAGTGTCCCTTAGCGTAATACCCAAGTAACACACACCTTCAACGTCAAAGTGCAGTAGATGGTAGCAAATAAATGCTGCATCACCTCCCACCTAAAGCCACCTCCAACATAACCACATGTCCCTGCCACGAACACACCCAGCAAACCCCACTGACAAGATCCACAATTGCCAACACGAGCAACTTCTGCATGCGCTCACACATAAACATCACTGTACAGTTTCAGACCTCACCACCGTGCCATCTTATGGTACGACGCACACATCACCACTGCCAATTGAACACCTGAACCACCCACCATGACCGTACACGTAGTATAAACATCAATGCACCCACGTACAGAATGGGAGCACATCCGTTCAACAATTGGACAACACATGGCACACAGCCCCTGTGGCATGACCACAACATGCAAAACACTAGACACCTGTAGGCCACCCAACAGAAACCATGCACCGACACTGCATCCCTCCCCACCCCCATTCCTGTATGCACCATGCCCGGCCTACCAACATGTCCATGACAATGCGCATGACTCTGAATGTAATGCCATCGATGTATGTAGGATGCATGATGACCATGACTAATGCCCTGCCTCACTGTCCCCCACAGGAACAGATAGCGTTGGCGCCGTGGTGAAGAAAATTCCACCCGCGGGGAGCCTTCGGCCTCCAGGGCAGCACTGATGCGTGCCACAACATCCATGCCACAGCCCCCAGGCTGAGCAGGAACCACCAACCCCCAGCAAGGCCCCCCAGCCAAAACCCACCGCTGCCAGCAGGGCCCTCCATCCAAGACACACTGCTGCCAGAAAGGAGCCCCAGGCAAGAACCACTCCTGGCACCAAGGCCCCACGCAAAACCTCCACATCTGGGGCACAGGAAACACTCCAGGCCGAAGAGCAGGTATCCCCGGGGCCAGTTACCTGGAGGAGTCATAATCGTGGGTGCCAAGTCAGCAGGGTGAGACGGCACAATTGGCCCAACACAGTGAGGAGGAGGCGCCGACTGCCCTCCCCCAGGCCACAGCCACCATGAGGACCTTGAAAACATGCCCCCCATGCAGCCAACCCCACGTGCATCTCCAGTACATGCTTCCGGTGGCCACATCACAGTGGAGGCTAGTGCCTTGACAGTGACACATGGAGGAAGCTGTGTACAGCCCTGAAAGCCCACACCCCACCTCTTGCACCTGCTGCTCAACAAATCTGGGATCTGGCGAGGCGGCTGTCGCGCATGGAGGGGCAGCAGCAGGCCAAGCAGGACATGGTGCGTCAGTATGTGACTGCTGGCGAGGCAACAAGGCAGGCAATGCAGGAGAACGCAAATGTGAGCAAACCCTGGGGAAATCTTTCAGGCTTGTAGCTGGGACTTGGCAAGCTTGATGGATACTGATTGGCCCCTTGAGAAAAGACATCTCATTGCCAAAACTCAAGTGAATCAGGCCTGGGCCCCTTTTGATATTGGCATTGTAAATAAGAACCGAACATTAAATGCGCAGCTGCGCAGAAGATGTTCATTATTGATTCGTACTGATAAAAAAAGAGTAGGGCCTTAAAGGCTAAGTCAGTATATAAACATTGGTGACGCGAGTACCAATTTAAAGAATCTAATGCCAGATGGAAGTTTTTAAATATCCTAATACGATCGCATGATTTTAAAAAAATGTTAGCATTTGCTTCGGACTTTCGGAGCGGGTTCTGCGGCCTTAGAAGTCACACTATTACGCAAGAAGAATGGGCCCGACCCATAAAAGATTGTTATTGGGATAACCTGGAAATTGGTACGCGTGACTAGGGACAGCGGTATGGCATCCCGTGAAGGACACTGATTTGGTGGCCGAAATTGGAAAACTTAAGCCCTTTCGGGCAATTGGTCGTGACAGCTTATATAACGTGATCCTCAAAAAAGAATCTGCGTTATAGGCTGACCCATTTTAAAAGAGCTCCTTTTACACACATGCGCGACTGGCAGCATTCCGTGCTCTTGGCGCAATTCGACCCTGATTCCTGTACGTAAGCCGGGTTCTAGACATCAGCCAAGCTGTTACAGGGTGCTGGATGCTAGATTGCAGCTCCAATGTTTTTGAAAATAGTCTCCATGAGATGCTCACCCTTGGCAAATCACATATTGGATTAAAAAAAACCAATTCGGTTTTTGTAAGGGCTTTAGCACTATACACCCAACGTGGGTCTTACTATCATTAATTTCTGACACCTACCATTATCCAGAAACTGCATTATATCTTTGCTTTGTTGACTTCAGCTCGGCGTTTGACAGTGGTTCGTTCAAAACTGTGGGATAAACTGGCTAAACGGGGCATTGATTCCTCGTTACTTTACCTTCTAAAAGCATTGCATAATGACACTTGTGTAAAGGTAGGGCTTTCTCGGGAAGGTATTCTTATGCAATCCTTTGCCACGAACATCGGCCTCAAGCAGGGGTGCAGACTCGCCCCTTTGTTATTTAATGTGTACATGGCTGATCTTGATATGACATTGAAGGCGGTGCAACATGACCCTCCTCATTATGGCCACGTGAATGCCAATAGTCTCACTTATGCAGATGACTTTGTGGTACTGGATAGAACTGCCATTGGAATTCAGCATTCGCTTAATGCCTTATATTTTTACTCGGAAAAGAATGGTCTAAAAATCAATGTTGACAAAATTAAAATGATGCCTATTGGCAAGAAGACTTACAGGGGTGCAACCTTCAATTGGCACTTGGGTACTACTCAGTTGATCTAAACTGACACATACAAGTACCTGGGTATTCACGTGAAGGCATCCTTGTCATGCTCGTACATTATCCCCCTAAAACCTGGAAAAAGTGGTTGGCCATCAGGAAAATCATAGACAAATGTGGTGGCCGCTCCATAGAGCTAAAGTTAATGGCCTATAAGGTTTCCATAATAACGGGAATAATGTATGCTCTTGAAGTATTACCCATTAAGGCTGTTTCGTGGTTACCGAAACCGGAAGCAAAAATGTTACGCTCACTATTGGGCTTACCTACCTCAGTACCAGTAGGGGCTACGAAACCTATTGGGCTTTCAATCCTTACATTCGCTGTGGATTATGCCAATCTACAAGCTTTGTGTTAACATCCAGTCTGGCTTAAACAATTCTGACCCTCTCTTGCACTGCACTATTGCTCACGTTCCGTGTTATTCCCATGGTGTCTGGTATAGGGACATGGAACATTTAGTAACTGCACATCGCCGTCACACCTCACTATGCTGTACTTTGGCATACGAGGTACCTGTGTTTTTAAGTAAACTGGGTCCAAAGTCTTGCGATAGCGATCGTGTGCTTTTTGTTGGGCAGCCTGGCAAAAATGTGCAAATACACTGTACAGGTCAGTCAAAGCCCACGTCAGCATTTAGTTAAGTGGCGCACCCCTGATCCGATACGTTTTAGTTTGTGCTTGCGCTTTGACATTCTCCCGGTCTATGCCAATATTGGAGCATAGACGCGTATCCCGTATGCCGAGCGCATTTGTCGATTATGCAAGTATAAAGCGGAGACTGCACGCCACATACCGATGCACTGCACAGCCCTCCGCAGACTTTATGTTGACGGCTACGCCAAATTCAAGACACGTGAGACTGATCAATTTTGGAGTATGTTATCTGCGGCCTATCATATATGTCTCGAGGCAAAAAAAAGTTGGAGCCTATTGCTTTTACTGCGTAAACCCTGATCAATTAGTCTTTCTCTTTAATCATGAGGAGTGTAATATTCTATTCTTGCTTTTATGATTCGCACGTAAATTTGTTATTAGCATGGCATTTTTGTATGCTTATTTTATTAAATGTGTTTATGCAATGTTTTATGATCTAATATGTACTGTATGCTAACTATGTATAGTGTAAATGGTTGTTCATACAACCATAAACACTTAATAAAGCAACATCGAATCTCTCCTGTACAGTGTCTCGAATTCCTTTATTCTTGCTTGGGGGTGTCCTACATTCAGAGATGATTCCTTTGGATTATTGATCATGCATCGGGCACTGTTCTACCCAAAGGTTAACAACAAGAGAAAGGAAAGAAGGGAACCAGGTAGGAGACACTGGACTCGAGTCTCATGAGGAAAACGTTGATATGGATGGGGAAGGCTTGTATCTGCTGATAATCCTGTGTTTAAGTTGCTTGTTCTACTGCACTTTGAAGATAATAAAATAGATTTAAACAATAAAAATGATTCCTTTATTCATCATTCCTGCTCTTGCTGGCTGCAAAGGGGGCAGGAGACATTTCAAATGCTAGCAGTGGGCTCGAGGGTCACAATCGAGTTATAATGCCCCCCCCTTACTTCCCCCCCCCAAACTCACTACCTGCAGCCTTGCTGTTTCAAACCCTGGTAAACCTGATATTCAAGTGCAGGTTATTCGGGCTTGGGGTGAGACAGTTGCCCACAAGACCACATCAACATCTCAATGCTTTAATCCACGTAAATATCGTTTTTTAGGTTTGAAGCTTAAATGAAAGGTGTGCACCTTTTTGTATTTTGCGAGCAACATTGTAGGAAACACTCCGGCCTTGGCCTATTTTCCAGGTGGTCATGATTAATCCCCTGAGAGACAAATGTTTGAGGTTGGCGAGAACCCCCACCGCCCGCCCCTCCTCCCTCGCTGGTGGCTTCCCACCTTATATAATGTAACCTTGGCACTGGTACCCACTTCTCAAACACCCGGCGCTGCTCCTTCCCGCTATATCTCTACTATATCTATATCCCCTTTTTTATCCCTTTCTGCTCTCTCCATTATCTTTCGCGCGTACCCCTTTTCTCCAACTCTCTGTCACTCGCTCTACAGACCTGCCTACATTTAAAAATCAAAAAGCATAAAGGTTTCTGCTTAACCCGAACTCCCTCAGTTTCCCTCATACACACCGCGTCTTACTTAATTATCACTAACAAATAGCTAGCGGCAAGTGCAAATAGTCCAGCCCGATTTATATGTATTTTATACACGCCAAACAAACCTGTCTATTGAGCAAACCGAAAAAGAGCAGCAATAGCAACTTAACATCTGCATGTTAAAACTAATTTCCACGTGGGCAAACCTAAATATTGCTGATTTGTTAATAATTAAAAACAACCACGCATTTGTCTGTCCCAAGGCTTACGTAGTTTGCATTAAAAGTCCTGCATATAAGGCACAGAAGTAAAGACGGATTTGCCCAGGATCACACACACTTATGTGGTGAACCCAGGATTACAGCCTATTCTGCAGCTTAACCTCATGTTTTCTCAGGTAGAACTGTGTTCACCCCCGCCCCCACAGCATGCCCCTGGTTCCTACTCCACCTCCACGAAGGCCCCTGCTCCCCCAAACCAAACGGCATGTCACTGTTTCTGCTCTCCAGCCACCACCAAAAGGCATGTTCTTATTTCTGCACCAACACCATTTCCCTTCAACTATTAGGCGGCGCTTTTGTACCACCTATAAGCTGGACCTATTGCATTAGAATGCAGATGGAGAGAAATGCCATATGAGGAGGGAAAAAGAGCTTGTAGGCATTGTTTGGTTATTTGCCAACCCATTGACTGCCCATGGCCATGCTAATCCGTCTGGTGATTGCCACCCAGTTCCTGCCCCTCTACGCCCAGAACACCTCCTCATGGGAACTCTTTGAATTTGCTTTATTCAAGCCTTATCAAACTCTGCGCTCAAAGTGCCTGCCAATGTTTTTTCAAAGCCGCCTTCTGAGAGGTAATTACTTGCAGCCTGATTCATGTAATAATTAGCGTGAAAAACGCAGATTTGCGCGCCTTTCTGTCCGAAAATGCCGGTTTGAAGTATGGGAATTTTCGGGCAGAAAGGCGCGCAAATCTGCATTTTTCACGCAAATAATTCCATCAATCAGGCTATTAATTGGAGCTGTAAACCTGCTACTGATGTAATACAAATGTCTTAACCAGATCTGCCCTCAGCCACTTGATTTATAAGTACTATGCAAGTCCTTCACTGAAGTCCTATTAAAAACGAGCATTGTCAAAGCCAATAGTGTCGGCTTGTGTATAAGTAATCAGCATTTGCTAGGAACTGCTATTTGATGCACAGGTACTCGCACCATTTTGCACCTGCTACCGTCAATGACGAGTTAATACCACTACGGCAGTGCCTGGTAAGTGCCTTTCCCCTACCTGCACAAAAGCCCAAACTGTTGGCGTTGCCAATGCTTGTTGTTGCTTGCAGCCATGGCGGGCCGCGTTTGGCCAGCGAGCTTTAAGTTGTACACCCATGGGGTAGAGGATCATTTTAGGTCCCTTTTTTATATGTTGTAATTACGGGATCAAGTGTTGTGATATGTTTCTTACCCACCCCTTATTTAGTTGAAACAATGTTACTTTTGGTAATCCAGGTTTCCATACTGTCATGCAGTAGATTTCTGATCTAACAAATGTGTGAATCCTTGAAAATACATAAACTGGACACCAATTGGAACTCAACCACATAGGAGGCCATCTCATTGTTTCCTCGCTAGGCATCTCTCCAGCTCCCATCAGTGTCTGAGCTCTACTACATACCATCACACTCTTCGTTTTCTACTCCATATATCACCATGTGCTTGTACCTAAAGGAACAGCCCCATTGCCCCTCACTTAATCTCACTATTTTCACGTTTTCCCTGCACCTGCGACGCTTCACCACATGCTCCTTCCTCCATTACTCCCAGCCTCACTTGCTTTAGGATTGGGGTTTGCTTTTCTCTCCTTAACGCCTTCTACCCTCTCTCCCCTTCTCTGTCCATTCTCCCGTCCTGTCTCACTCCCTCCGGTCATCTTCCCTCTCCTCACACTCACCTCTCCTTTCTCCACTCTACTGTTTCCTCCCATCTGCACTATACTATACTCTCCTCATCTTCACTCTCCCCTTGTCTCCCCCCACTCACACGCCTCTTTTACTGTCATTCACTCTGTCTCACTCAATCCCTATACTCTTACAATCCCCCTCACACAATCCACCAAACACTCGCATTCACATACTTTTCTCTCTCAATCGGGTACCACTCTCACTAAGAACACATTATCTGCAACAAGCTCCAACACATTCTCTGCGACATTCCACCGTCCTACTTCAGCCTAGTCTCTTGGTCCACCTCCCATCCACCTGACCAGAACACCCCTTACTCGGTTTGGCTTTCACAGGGTCCTTACCTTTCATTGGAATACTACTCATGTGATCTTGTCATCTCTCGGGCCAATCTGGTCTTACCCGTGTATTGTAAAAATAAATGATTTATTTAAATACAACCAAGTCCAGCTAAATCTCGGGGGAAATAAGTGCTAGCACAGATCAGATGAACACATTATGGAAAAACACAACACTATGCTTGAAGGTACACAGACCAAAGCATATAACTTTATTTGGAACACCTAACAGGAGTTCTAGGGAAGTAAAAAACAATAGTTACTTTTAGATTACTTTCAGTAATACCAGGGTAGACCCTATCAGTTGCACCGTGATGCTCAGCAAGAAATCACATAATAATATCAACTGGACGATATACTTTTCTGATGTAGTGAAACGCAGATTCTAGTAACATTATAAACCTATAACTCTGATTCAGGATAGTAGTTAGACTTGGGGTGTAATATTCAATTAGTTGTTTTTTCTGTTCACAGACTAGGGGAAGCAATAACTCAAACTTATTTTAGGATAGATAACACAGTTAAACTCAAGGTAAGTACAACCTATGCACTTTTTTTACAGGAGCTATAAGCAAATTAAAGGCAGGTACAAACCTAAGACTGTTTTTGTGTCGGTCTACAACAGACCAGGGAAAGCAAAACCCAGTGTTACACTTCATCAATGAGTGAGTTATTCTCGGTAGTGTAAGAAAGCTGAAGGTGTCTCACTCGCTAGTCCCCGGAGATCTGTCGTCCAGGTGGCCAGTTCCTGGGAGTGGACCAGTGGGGGAGGATCACCTGGCTGGGATGGGTCTTCGTGGCAGTGGGACACTGATGGTGAGACGCGCTACCCCCTTCCTTATAACACCTTTTTCCCATCCTACCCCCATAGGATGTTTAGAATCTTTACACCCCTGCCCCTTCTGACACGAACACTTTCTTACACCGTGAAAGACAATGGACTAACACCAGAGCTGTTTACGTGACATGTCCCAACACAAGGGTCAGACCGATTCAGGCAATTGACAATAACTACACACACACCCAACGGTCCTTTCCCTTCGCCACAGGGATAAAAGGCAGAGCACACTTTGAGCAAGGCCAAATGCACGAGCAAGCAGCTATTCCAGGACAGCAGTTCTAACGGTGGAGGAAGACGGCAAGACCTGAAAAGATGACAAGGAGTGAAGTGCCCTTGGCCTTTTTGACCCAGACCTGCAAAGCCTCCGTGAAAGGAATCATAAAACCGGGTACTACAGCTGGCGTGTGGTGTAACAGATGTCAATGGTGCACAGGGCCCTACCACACCGACAACGAAGGCGAGGAGACGCGCTTGCTACCGTGGTACCGCCTTTAACCCCAGAGACAAACGCCAAGGAGTTCAGCACAGCCGGCGAGTCGGAGGGAGAACTGATAGTAAACTGGACTGTGTTGAGCGAAGGTTGAAAACAGCAACATGATATGACTTGAAAGAACTTATGAATAAAGAACTTGTTTGTTACTGAACTTTTAAGAAAGCCCAGGGAAAGACCAGCTGCAGAGTGGTCCGACGCCACGTAGGCGCTCATTCGAAAGACTCTGGCTGCTGTCCTTATTTTGAAACTACAAATACCAGGAGGCCCTAGGAGAGCCCGGCGTAAGGTGTCAGTGGTCATAGACAGGTCGAGTAAAACTCCTTGTACAATCGAAAGTCTTTGGCACGTTGTCAAGAGGAAAGCTAAGGGAAGTGAATCCTGCATTATGATAAAGCAAAGTAAACTGTGTACCTGGCCGCAGTGAACCCGACTGAGGGAGGCTAACATTAAAGAAGGATCGAACCCGATTGAGGGGGGTTCGGGGGTGAAGAGTCATCACCCAACGTAAAAGATTACGGAAAGGAACTTTTGTTTTGTTATTGACACATCAGGCCCTTGGAAGCAAGAGACTTTGTATGAAAGAGATTTGGCCACAGAAGGTCCTGATATCACTGAAAAGAACTGTAGCCTTGTGCTGGAGAAGCCCAGGTGTGTGCTGTGCTCAGGAGTCCCGCCTTGTCCCATGCTAAAAACGTGGGGAAGAGAGACCCCAGCTATACCATCCTGACTTATCATTTTGTGAACACTTCTTTATTTTCTAGTGAACACTTTCTCACACTATTTTGTAACGTACCGGTAAGGATTGGCAATAGTTTTATTTTTTTAATAGGCCCTTTTTATTTGACAAGACACCACTAGGACTGTCTTATTAGTATTTGATGGCTGTAGCTTGCTCCCATCTTACATTGTAGGTTTAGATTAGGCATTTTTCTCACCCGTTTATACAGTTTAATAAACACCCTTGAACTGTGATCACTTGTGTCTGTCTTTACTGTTGCCTCCATGAGTTTGTTACAGTAGGTAAAACCTAATGCAGACTTATTCTGTACAGGCTAACAGCAGGTCAGTGGAAGCAAGCCCCAGTTGGGGACACTCGTACATTTATCCTAACACGAATAGTGAAGTGAAACCAACCGCATTACTTTTGGGATGAGGCACAACCAAATCACAGGCGAGTAATATAACCTTACATCTGCTTTCTGTTAGAATGGCGAAACAGGGTCTAGTGTCCAGCAGGCAGGTCAGGTTAGGTTCTTAAGTAGCAGAATTTGGAGGTCCTAGGGAAGACAGTTAGAACAAGTAAGTACTTTACTTTTAGAGTTAGTTGAGGGTCCAGGGGCTTCAGAGAAGAGACCCTATGAGGATTCCAGCAGGGGCCTGGGTGCACTGGACAAGAGGAATCCCAATCGGAGAAAGCACCTCAAAACTACACAGGAATAACAAGAGACTTAAGGTATGTAAATGCCTAGGCCAGCAGAGTACCTCAGCACAGAAGATTTTGCAGCAGGAGGACTTCAGGAGCTGCAGCCAAAAACAGGTAGTTGAATTCCTTCATCAAGAAGACTGGACACTGGAAGGACTTTTGCAGTACAGAAGGCTCTAGGCAAGGTTTTCCTCACGGCTGGATGTGGCTCTGTGGATTTGGTGCCTTTTTCAGTAGCACAGAAGAAGACCGTATCGCCGGTCGGATTCTCGTTGTTTGGAAGGTCCAGCACTCTGGTGAGGGGACCATCCGGCTGGAATCATGCCTCCTGAGATCCAGCAGTAGCCCCACAAAGTTTCAGCGAGATTCAGAACTTGGAAGACCATGCACCACACAATGCCTAGGGTATTGGGGTATTGCAGCCCGCAAGGTTGCAGCATCACGCGGGATGGCTCAAAATGCAGGTCTTCCTGAGTCCAGTGGGTCTCACTAGTCTCTGGGTGGGGGCCGTCGTATTTGAAGTCCACAGGTTGATTGGAAGGAAAGGCTACACCAGGGTCCAGTTGCACAGCAGGTGCTCCGTTCGCTGTAAATCGTGTCAGCCGCAGATTCTTCATCTTCCTCTTCTGTTATGGTTCCAGTGGTCGACTACCTCTTCAGCTTCCAGGTTCAGACTTTTTTGTAGGAACCCAGCCAATCAAACAGCCTTGCAACATTCAAACTTGGGGAGAGGACGGTGGAGGGGGGGGGGGTGGTCAATCCTTTCTGGACAGCCTGTCTCCCAGTTTGAACTGAAATCTGGCACTCAGGCTGGAAAACAAAGGGCTGCAGAGTTTTTGACTCCTCCCTTGCATCCTGCCTTCATAGACACTCTGGTGCCTGGGCGGGGAGTCCACAGGACTCCGGCCAAAGATAAAAATCACACAAAGGAATTTCCCACCCTGAATGTCGACGGAAGGAGCAAGAGAGGACAAGGAACACCAAAATGGCAAAAAAACAAGACGGGGGGCCTTTTTGGTAAAATGAGCACCCATGGGTGCCTTTACCGAGGCTGTGCAAACAGCCCGCGGTAAAGGTGCACCAAATTAATTAAAAGGGTTCACTGCCACCAGCCATTAAAGGTAAGTTTATCCTTGTAACATAAATGTTACATTTAAAATGAGAAGGGGGATACTCAGTATCTCCCCAGCACTCCAGAAACGTCGGGGGGAGGAGGGGATGCTGGTCTCCTTTTAATAAAATGTAAAAGGGATCAAAAGAACCTTTCTACACTTGGGAACTGTAGTTCTCACAAGGTTAGCCAGAGAAAGTTAAAAGGGGAGCCGCTAGGGCAACCCAGCAGCAATAGGCACTTATTGACAAAATGTTGCCAAAGAGGATAACTTTTAAAAGACAATATGAATAGTCTTAAAAAATGACACTGATAAAAAGAGTAAAAGATTCTCAGAGTGTGGAAAAATAATCCACCAGTAAAATGAAAAAAGAGTCTGTCTCTCCGGTGCAAGGCTCAGTTGTTTGACTGCAGTCTCTGAGGTAGAGTGAGTATTTTTGGGACATGACGTTTGACTTGTTGTTTCTGAATCTCCCCCCGAAGCTGGTGGCTCCACTGTGCAGAACACAGTGACTGCTCACTGCTGCTTGGCCTTTAGGGACTGTTAGTCCTGCAACAAAACATCTGACCAGAATAATTTTGGCAGGAATTGGGCGATAACAGTGGTACCACCCTCTCCAAGAATGTCACATATGGAGGATGGTGAGCATGCAGTCTGCCACTGTTTCTTATGGACCTTTACTTGAAGAGCCTGTTCTACCACAGGGGCCCGTTTGGCCGTGACCACAAAGTTTTTGGAAACTGTGGTGAGCGTGCAGTCCGTCACAGTCTGCCGCAAACAGCAGGTCCCAGAAACGGTTTGGCCCTAGATTTATCGTTCACATTTAATCTTGAGTATGCACGCTCTACGTAGAAAAGCAGTATCTGATTTGGGGAAAAGGCCGGACACTCCCTTGGGAGTCATGATGGTCAAAATTCTTTTTTTTTCTTTTTCAAAACTTTATTTATACATTTAGAACTTTACAGAAGCAATAGAACATAATACAATATCTCAAATGCACAAGGTGATACTTATTCACCCATAATTTCCTAAATAAATCTTTAAGAAGTAACAGAGGGGAACTGAATACAGGGAGTAAGGTGACAGAAGGTAAAGGAAAGAAATAAAATGAAAAAACAAAAACAAAGCAAAATAAGAAACCTAGAACACGATCAAATATTTTAAGCGTAAAGATCATTAAATGCACCCCACATCCTCTCATATTCATCAAGCTGATCTTTTGCTTTAAAGGATATTTTCTCCCTCTTGGACAAAAGGGACAAACTCTGCAGCCAGTCATCAAAGTTAGGAGAGGTATCACTTTTCCAAAATTTCAAAATCTGCTTCTTGGCTAGCAAAAAAAGCTCTATATATCCAAAACAGTTAGTTAAACCAATATTTGATGGCAGTAAACCTAACACAGCAACAAGTGGATCTCTGGGTATAGAGAGATCCAGAACCAACTCCATCCTCTGGAAAACACCATCCCAGAATAATTGTATTTTACCACATAACCACAACATGTGGAGTGTAGTGCCCACCTCCCTATTACAGTTCCAACAACAGTCCACATTACTCAATTTACTCATTCTCATCTTCCATGGGGACCAATATAAACGAGTAATTCTTTGTTGTGTATATCCCAAATCTAAATCCACTTTGTATTTATCTGGACCTGCACATACGTGGCTCCAATCAATATCCAACAATGGTCAAAATTCTGTCTGTGCTGTCTGCTCCGGACTGTGCAGTTGCGACTAATTTCGTTTTTGACACCGGCCGGCCCTGGTAGATCAGATCGCCGCCTAGGGCGTATGCACAGGTTGTCCAGGCCGAAATGAACGTACTACCTGTTGGACATTTAGTGGGTGATACATCACTTCTTGAAATAATCCCGTAGTTACTGGATGATGTATCAACTACGATCCAGAGTGAGATGGTTGCACGTCATGACAAGACCTACCTGGACGCAGTGACATGGTTGTTTATACCCCCAGATGAACTCACTGCTTCCAGGCTGTCGCGCTCACCCTTGTTATATGCCTCCGATACTTTCAAACTATTGGAGTAGTCTGCGTCCTCTATCGACCGTCTTTGCCACACAGTGAGACCACACTATTTCCTGTGCCTGCAACACCTGATGCTAATGACACGGTTCATAGTGATAATGTCGAATTCAAAAAAGTCGAATACAAAAATGTTGGGGGAAAAAAAAAGTTCCCCCACCAGCCCCTCGTTTATTTTTACTACCCAAAAAAATATACAAATAAAAAAAACGCATTCTATTTTTTTTTCGACATTTTTGTTTTCGACTTTTTTGCAGTCGACATTATGACTGCACACCTAATGACACACTGTCTTTTCTATATGGTCTGAACTTTACCTTGAACTCTTTGGTCAAGTCATATCAGATCTTGCATGATGACTCATCTAGTGTTATGCTTAAGTTACATTTTATTGAAGTTTTTATATTTGCCAATACAAAACAGAAGTTAGTCGCATGGGTCACTTAATGCAGGCCATGTGAGTAGTAGGTGTATTCTATCACGGGGTGGGTTCAATGTTCACTGTTTCATAATTCTGTTCATAAGCAAGTTAATAACCTTGTGGTGAATGATTCTGACTTGGAAGTGTAGTGATGCCCAATCCTGAGGGCACCTCTGTTGCAGCTGAGCAGAGTTTAGGACATAACGTCTGCAGCAGTGCCCAGTCAAGAAGATGGCTCTAATTCTAGGAAGGTGGTGTGTAATCACTAACCTAAAAGAAAATCTAAACGCAAAGAACGTTCTGAACCCTGGAAATACAGCTTCCAGAAAATGTCTTCATAAATTAACATCCAGTCTTGCCCGTGTTGGTGATCATGTATGTCCGAGGCAGGGGTCACGCCCCAACCAGTAATATTGGAGGAAGTAACCGGGCCAGAACCACTGGTAACAGAGGGGGGTTTCACAAAGGTGTGGCAAGAAGGGCAACACAAAATGGTGGGCAGAAAAGCAGTAACCCACTCCGTGAACCCCATATTACCTCCACAAGATATTTAAGTTGGTATCCTGGACCTTAGCTTGCAATCCTTTGAATCTTCAACATGTCCTAGCATTGCTGTATGAAATTCAGAGACGGAGACTTATAAGGTCATCGTATATTTGCCAGGTCAAATTTGTAAGTGATGCTTGTGTTGCTCTGGTTCAGTTTTATTTTAATTCTAATATGGTAAGGAATGCTTTACTGGAAGAGGCTTCTACGCTCTTATCATTAGGTGACGATGTGTTTGTGAATTTGGGAGTTATAGATGTGCCTAAGCTGCCTGTTACCTGCTGTAAGCGTGCAGAAAATCGCTCATTTAAGCAATTTGATCCTTTAAGAATTAGTATCTCCTGAGTAGACTCAGCTCCACGATCATTCTTCAGTTTTGACTTTGGGGACAATGTAACATCTTTGAAAGGTGACTGGGCACCTATATTCAGTTCTTTATACAATGCGGGCAAAGGGAGGGCGGCAAACAACTGTACCTCGTCCCTCAGATTAGCCTCTTAGAACACTAGGGGTTTTTCTCATTTGCGGCTCACTCCTTTTGGTAAATTCCATGGGGAAGAATATAACATCTGCCTGCAGGAAACGTAACTTGAAGACTGTGCTCTCATTGATGGGTTTTCTGTGGGATCTAAAAGCCCAATGTGGCCCCAAGAGGAGACCGTTTGATGGTTTATGTGTTGTCAAGAATGACACTAGGTTTGTTTACATTTCCCAAATGTGAATTGAACAGTCAAAATATTTTATTGGTAACATTGTGCTGGCTGAATGCTGTGACAAAGACCATGGAAACTTGTTTTTTGTATAACGTGTACTTTAAGCCTAAGAAGTCTGGAATTTACGTTTTCCTAACACGATCCCATTTGTTTCACTGGTAAATTGCTTGTGATGCCTACACTGTAATTGTGGGGAATTTCAATAGTGAGTGTTTGGGGCAAACATGGTACTTAATATCACAGTGTAAAAACTTCTTTGAACTCAAGAGAGCAAGTACGATGAATTCATAATGATCTGGAACTGAGATATCTGCAGCTTCCAAACCGTGGTGTACCGGGGGACAATCCTCTGAATTTCACTTGGCACAATATGTGCTTATCGTCCATGCTAGATTATATCTTCGCATCTAGGAATGTGTTTTCCAAGTGTTCAATGCTGAGCATCTGCGAAGTAGCAGAAAGCGATCACTGTATCTTGTGTTTGAACTTCTCTATTATAATCCAGTGTGCTTGTTACAATTCCCCTAGCTTCCCTTTAGAAGTGCAACCTCGAGATTGCTCTTTGATTTGGAGGCCAACCCTGAGCACTCGCTTTAACGACCAAGTTGCTGCCACTCTGGCTTCTAACAATTTCAACTTAACTCAACCACAAAGGTTTATGGAAGTTGCGCAGTATCTCCTGAGTGAGTAGATGAAAGAGAGTTTGATGCATATCTTCCTCATCCAAAGCGGGTACATTTGTTAGTCACTATTCAGGAGAGAACTGTGCTGTAATATTAGACTCCTGAGAAACAGTAACATTGAATCCTATGGGTGTGAGGTGCCTAGGCTGGAACAATCTTTTAAAAATTGGTTTGAGTCATAAGATATTGCTGTTTCATAGGGATGCTGAATTAATGGCCAGATCTCTGATGAACAATGATTCTAGTTTGTTCTGGTCAATACTTAAATCTCAAGGAACTCCAGCCTCGCTGCAAGCCCAACCGATTGCCGAAAATGTGTGGGTCGATCATTTTTCAAAGTTGCATAATGGCAATCGGGAAGTAATTCTACCATCTTCTTGGGATCGTCTGACTCCTGGCAATTGGATCTGCAATTCGATGAAATTGTTGACATTATATCCAAGTGCAGGGATTGAAATTGCAAATGGTTAAGCATGGGCTAAAAGTAACTCCTGAATATCTAGCATTAGACAGTGACCAGGAGCTACCACCTGGGGAACCAGGAGCTAGTACATGGCGTTTCACAAATCTAACTTCCACATAAGATACAAACATACAAGTGCATCTATTATTTATGACGCCCTTATTTTTAAAATGTTTTATAGATGTGTCCTAATATTTATTTATAGATTGTCCAAAACGGGCAGAGTTAAATTCATATATCAGTTGGCCAGAAGAGCCAAAAGTAGTTCCTTGTAGATGTTGGTATCAATCTAAGCAGGCTCTTCTAGGCAACAAGCAGGAGCTAAATGGCTCCCAGCTACCCTCAATTTCGAACCCTTAAGTGTAAGTCCTCTAGGGCACCTGGTCCGGATAGTCTCTTGAATGCCACGTTTAAATTGGAACCATTGTTGTTGGCCGACATCTTGTGAGGTCTTTTCATGAATATTCTAGTGACAGACTATCCCCTTCTCATTGGATTGTGCCACGATTATAGTAATCTTTAAAAAGAGTATGGACCCAAGGAATTGCAGACCAATATCATTATTGGATTCAACCAGAAGGATTTTCTCAGTAATAATCGTTAAGGAACTGCAGACATACGCTAGAAAGGCAGAAGTGGTGGATTGCGTTCAGGCTGGTTTAAAAAAAGGTGTAGGCCCGTCTCAGAATTGTTTTATTTTGAAAATTTTGGCTGCTCAAGTTAAGCTTGGAAGGAGACCACTATATGTGGCCTTCCTTGAGCTATCACAAGCATTCGATGGTGTGGACCGCCATTAGCTATGGTATAAATTGTTCCACAAGGGATGCCCTTTCACTTTACTAAATACTTTGATTGCTTTCCATTCGAACACAATGGTTAAAATTAGACTGGATCAGCAGGGTCATTTCACCAGGTGGATCAAAATTCATTGTGGCCTTCGACAAGGATGCATTTGGCACCTTTCCTGATTCATTTCTATATACATGATATTGGTGCCCCTCTTCACAATATTAATACGAATCCCCCACGGCTAGGATTGATGCGCTTACAATGCATGGCCTATGCAGACGATTTTATCATCTGTGACTTCACCCCTCTTGGTCTTCAACGGTCCCCAGGGGGGACCAATGGTTATTTACAGTTCATTGACCTAAAGGTGAATGTACCAAAGACCAAAGTGTTAATTATGAAACCTCCCGGGCAGAGAAAAAATAAGTGTTACAAATGGATTTATTATTCAAATAAATCCAATGTCGAGGTTGTTAGGCAATACAAGTACTTGGGTGTCGTCTTTTAGGACAAGCCAATTAAACCGACAGCATCTAGCGTATTATACTCTCATGTTAAGGTGGCAGCCTCTCAAATGTGTATATTTGATGGTCGTTTCGGTCATTTTTTTTCTCGCTCCACTTTTGCGATTATATCACCAGAATATATTGCCTGGATTCATTTTTAGGCCAGAAACCCTTTTATGTGATATAGACCTGGACAGACTTGAGGCTCTAATTTGGAAAACCATGCCTGCCTTGCCACAGGGTGTCCCAATAGGTGTAATCCGACACGAGCTAGGTCTGGTCTCAATTGAAGCCTGTATTGACTTGAAATTGTTGCAGTTGTTTGGTAAACTTTTGTCTCTCCCTGCTGACTCCTTGTGTGCGAAACTACATTAACAATTGGGTCTGAACAGCTGCAAAGTACTTGAAGCCTGGGTCTCGCTTTGTAATACTTAATGACTTAGTCTGGCGTCCCCTAAGGATGAATTAATTATACACCCGGATAACATCAAGCATAGGAGTTTTTTTAACAAGACTGGATTTGTAATGCAGCTAAAATATTAAATGATCATTTATTTTATCATTTTAACCTTGATATCAAAGCTTTTAATGCTCTTCCATGCTATTTGGTTAAACATCTGGCACGTAATTTTAGGAGGAATTTTTTGAGATTTAGGTTAAACTTGTTTCTAACCATGGAAGTTGTTGGTGCTAGGATCGGAATAACTTGCGTGGAAAGACTGTTGCTACTACAATTTGGAAATTGAGACTTTAACTCGCTTGTTAATTGGTTGTACTGTTGTAATGCCATTCTGTTTCTGGCCTGAATTTTGAATGCTCATGAAATCTCGAAGTATTGTAGTTTTAGAGTTTATTAATAATTTTTTAAATCCTACTTATGATGTTTTTGAAATAGACATTGTTACGACGTGGATATTTATGAATGTTTTAGTAATTGGACGTTTTGCAAAAGGTCTTTTGGAAACCATAATGGAATAAAATGAATTTCTAAACAGATGGAGGGGTAAGGACTGGGGCCTCTGGGGAATGACTGGCTCTGAAGAAAATCCTTGTAGGCCTCCTGCCCCAGGTCGAGACGGGTCTCTGACAGAGATGCATCTGACTATGTCCCATCTAGTTCTTCTCTCCTCTTGTCAATATTACCCTGATCCTTTCCCGCTTTACTTATGTCCCTCCTCTCCACTCCTTTCACCTATCTCCTCACTCATGTTGGTGTACTTCCTTATCTCCTCTTCTTCCACCCTCCACTCCTTTGATTGTTACTCTCCTCTTTTCACTACATTCACCATTGTTGTTTCTTTTTCAGAAGTTCATCTTCTCCTCTTGTCCATTCCTTTCACCTCCCTTCTTCTCTCTCTCTCTCTCTCTCTCCCCCTCTCTCTCTCTCTATATCTATATCTATCTATCTATATATATATATATATATATATATATATATATATATATATATATATATATATATTCTGAGGTTTGTGGAATCTGCTTAGATCACATGCTACGCATAGGCCGACATCTAATGGTAGCTACGGAGTATTACATTTTTTGTTTTCAAAACTCGAAAAAGGGACATTGACGTCTACTGTATCAATGGTCCTTCATGCGTTGAGGTCCCTCAGATTGTTTTTTTCTGCCATCCTAGTATTTCTTTCTGTCCTTTTGATAACCGTTTACCGCAAGATCTTTGGCGACGGTTTAGAGGGCAACTCCATTCGTCGACAACAGCGACTCCCATCTCGCTAAGAGAATGTATATTCCCCTTTAGTTCCATTTATTTTGCCAAGCTGCCATCCAAATACATCATGGAAAACACTTCTTTTAAATGTTGTCCTACCTGCAATAGGAAGTTCCCCTGGAAGGATTTGCACCGGGTGTGCAACCTCTGTCTCCCCAGGGACCACACCAAGGATCAGTGAAAATCTTGCAAACTGTTAGGCCTACAACTCTAAAGGACCACAAGACCAAACGCTGTTCCCACCGTGCCATGCAGGCTGAGGCCGCCATGGATGTTGAGGGAGCCTCCAGCAGGCTGGCGGTTCTGCTATCGGGACAACACATCCCCCATGGCTGAAAGACAACCACGTCGTCGACCGATAAGTCACACGCTTAGAGGCTTAGAGAGGAAGGTCCAAAAATTCCTTGTCCTCTGTGATCACCACACGACAGGCCCCGAAACAGACGTTAAAGTCAGTTTCCGACACAGCGTCTAAATCGGGGAGGTCCTCGGGTGCCGACGGCCAGGTTTCGAAAGACGCGTCGACGACCTCGAGGAAAAAGCTAAAAAAAAACCTCTAAATTGAGCGAGTTGATTACAAACATGTCCCTGAAAGCCTACTAAAGGCCAGAATGTCAAAAACCCATAAGTCTTAGGTGCCTCAGGTTTTAGAAAGTTCAGCCTGCTAAAATCGGGGATTACACTACCCCAGAGAGCACGCTTTCAGGGGCTATGCATCATAAAAAAAAAAAAACCCTGTCCCAAAGCCCCCTCCTACAAGTGCTCCTCGAACTCCCTCTGTATTGCCAAGTTCCTCTGTGGACCAGAGAACAATTCGACAGTCATGAGTAGAATGTCCTGTTTTATACATTTCTTTGACCACCACCCAGAGATCCTTAAAACCTTCAGAGAACCCCACAGAGCGGGGCAGCAGTCACTCAGCCCGCTGCCAAAAAAGCCCGCCTAGACACCACAGAGGCTACCACCTCGTCACATCAGGACCTAGGTCAAGACACTTATTATCTTAGCATGCAAGGCTCTCAAGACCAGGGCACATACACAGACCCGGAGGACGAAGGGGACACAGCGGACTTGGACCAATATTATGATGACGATGATGAGAACATGTCATCCAGTCCCCAGATCACACTGACCCACAGTGGCTGACTTGTGGTCTCGTGCAGAAGGGAAGTGACCAAGCAGTTTGGGCTGGACTGCCCCTTTTGGGGTGGGACCACGCCTGATTTGCATATGGTCTTTTCCCCTTTTGTAATGGCTTGGCAGGCAAAAAACGATGGTCTTGACGGTTGCCCAGAGCAATGTCAGAGGTTAAGATTCATTCTAAACCTTTCAGCTATCGCCTCTTTTGTTTTGCTGACTCCCCGGTAGACCACCAGTTGCAATATAATGACCTGCTACAGAGCACTTTGAAAAAGACACCCAAGAAACCAAAGTCGACAAGGACTTTGTGGAGGACATCCTTGGGGATAACAAATCTGAAACTCAGTTTATCCCCCTGTTACAATCAGTACAGAGAAGCATTCAGACATCTCTGCTTACACCCAATTGAACACTGGCAGTCAACCAGCGCATCGACAAGATGTTCAGACCTGCACCATCACACCCCTTATACATTAGGGGGCAGCTAAAGCCGGACTCTTTAGTAATTACCACTACATGAAAGAGGGCAGGAACCCCTCTGGCCTCTGCCAAAGCCCCACCTGACAAGGAGAGTAAGAAAATCTACACTGTGGGCAGAAAGGTAGCTTCCTCTGCAGCCTATCAAACAAGGATAGCTAATAACACTACGCTATTAGCCTGCTATAATTGCCGCAAGTGGGATGAGATTGCACAACAGACTCAGTCCTGGAGCCCCAAAAAACATAACTCTCTGCCCATCGCTGAGGGGAAACGGGTAGCCAACTGCTTCCTTAAACAACCAGGATGCAGCAGACAATACGGGAAGAATTGTGGCAGAAGGCACACTAATTAAATGCCACGCATGGCTACGTCAATCAGTCTTCAAACTAGAAACCCAAGCTGCACTCCTAAACATGCCCATTGAACCCAATGCTTTATTTGGCAAAGCAGTGGAAGATGCACTGAAAAGTGCAAAAGAGGAATATGATACACTCAAATCTCTGGGGGCAGCTCACCAACAAACCCTTTGGGCAAAGAGAGGGATCAAACTCTCGCCAGTTTAGAGGACAGAACGCCCAATGGTCCTCTAATTACAACCAAGGCAGGCAAGGTTCGTCTTGGGGTTCTTCACAAGGGCAGTCCTCCCAACAGGGTTTTCAAAGAGGCCATTGAAGGTCCAGGAGTAGGGGGAGATCCTCCTCCTCCTCCTAGATGGGGCTCAACCCCTCCCCCCTAAGAAATGATCACCCACGACAGGTTCCTTCCCATACCACTGCAGTAGGAGGTTGCATTTCCCTCTTTACCCACGCATGGGAGGGGATCTCTTCGGACAAGTGGGTACCTTGCTCTGTGGCGGGGGGGGGGGGGTATTGCATAGAGCTGATCCAAACACCAGCCAACCACCTGCCAAGACAAAGAACGATATCACGGGAAGAACAGATCAGGTTGGAAGAGGTCAAGGCACTGCTTCTAAAGGACACCATAGAAATCGTCCCGGCAAACCAATTAAACAAGAGTATTTATTCAATGTACTTCCTTGTGCTGAAAAAAAGACCTAAATGCTTCCTGTCCTAGACCTGTGCCCTGCGAACACCTATGTCAAGCCACGTAAAATCCACATGACCACGCTACAGGAAGTAATCCCACTGCTAAAACAAGCGGAAATACATGGCAACCTTGAATTTGAAAGGTGCCTACTGTCATATTATAATGTTCCCAGTGCACAGAAGATTCTTGCGCTTCAAGATGGTGCACCAACACTACCAATTCAAAGTGCTCCCTTTCGGCATAGCCTCCGCTCCAAGGGTATTCACCAAGGTACCAGGGTTAGTGGCAGCGCACCTACGCAGAGAATAAATCACAGTGTACCCTTATCTGGATGACTAGCTGATAACAGGGGAATCACCTCAAATTTGAAAGCAAAACACCCAAAGAACTATCAATCTCCTGTTCCAATTGGAATTCTCAATCGACGAGAAAAAAATGTCTTGTTCCAAACAAAACCAAACCGTTCCTAATAGGTCTAGTCGTTCCGTCAAATGAAAGCGTGCAAAACCTACTTCTGCAAATATCTCAGTATCTAGCTGGTCGCCAAATAACCATATGCAAAGCAATATGCTTGCTCGGGATGATGGCATCATGCATTTACCTTGTTCCGCACGCACGGCTACGCGTGCGCCCAATGCAAGAGTGGTTAGCGAAACAATGGTCTCAGGCAATCGGTCAGACGGACAATGTAGTGGTTGTTTCGCTAACCCTAGTTCAAGCACTTTGCTGGTGGACAAAGGAAAACCTGTTAAAGGGAAAACCTTGTCAAAACCCTACAGTGCAAGCAGTTGTCACAACGGACTCCCATTACCTTCACCACACAGCGCATGCATGGCCTGTGGACACAGATCACAGCCCAAAATCACATACACCTCTTGGAAAGCCATGCAAGCTTTCTAAAGTGCACCTGTCAGATCCGACAGTACAAGTCCTCACGGACAGCACCACTGCCAAGTTTTATATAAAAAAGCAGGGGGGCACACACTCTAAGTCTGTCCAGGCTAGCACAGAAAATCTGAAAGTGGGCACTTGAGCAGGGCATGTTCCTAACTTCGCAACATGTTCCAGGCAAACTCAGTTCTCTGGCAGACTCATTAAGCAGAGAGTCTACCCAAAGTGCACGAGTGGCAGCTCGACAGAAAAATCCTAAATTATATCTTCTCCCTATGGGGTTACCCCCCTTTAGACTTGTTCGCCACAAGCCAAAACACGCAATGCCCAGACTTTGCATCCAGGTTTCCTCTACACGGGTCTAGGGGGAACGCCCTGTGGATGAACTGGTCAGGGTGATTTGCTTACGCTTTTTCCCCCAACTCCACTACTGAGCAGGTTGGTGGACAGAATGCACCAGGAACAAGTGACACTAATCCTAGTTGCTCCCATGTGGGCGAAACAACCTTGTAATATGGTGCCAGTCAAAAAATATAAACCCGATAATATAAACCCGATAGAATGTACTCCATCACACATTGTCCATTACATGCTCCACTTAATGGACTCCAGGCTAGTATTTAATTCCATTAAGGTTCAACTAGTGGCTCTATCTGCGTACACCACTTCTCAAAGCAAGGTTTCCTGTTGGAAAATCCCTGTCATTCATGGAGGGAGTTGGACTTCTCCCTCCCATTTCAAACCCGCCTCCAGGGTGGGACCTAAATGTGGTACTTGCAAAGCTCATAGGACCCCGCTTCGAGCATATGCACAAGTCTAGCCTTAAACACCTCACTTGTTCCTGGCTTTTCTGGTGACTATTACCTCCATAAGAAGACTCGGTGAACTACACGCTTTGTCAGTGCAAAACCCTTTCTTTGTTATTCAGAGGCAGGTTGGTACTAAGAACACATCCTACGTGTTCACCTAAGTTCATATTTGATTTCCTTGTCAACCAGTCCATCGAACTACCAGCTTTCTTTCAAAGCCCTTCAAGCTCAGCTGAGAAACTCCAGACACTAGATCCAAGGAGGGTGGTCCTAGATGTAAGGAGGGCATTCCTTTACTATGTAAACAAGACAAGGCCACTAAGAAAAACAGACCAACTGTTTGTCTCCATAGCACCTGGCAGGGAAGGTGATCACGTTTAAAAAAAAAAAAAAAAAAAAAACCCTCTCCAGATGGATAGTCTGATACGTACAGCTCTGCTACTCTCTGTGAAATAAAACCAAGCTTTTTACACCAAGAGCTCATTCTGCCGGTGGTGCCGAAGCTACCATGGCCTTCATTGCGAACGTCCCCATGGATGCCATTTGCAAAGCAGCTACATAAAGCTCTATTCATACTTTTACTCAGCACTACTGCATTGGCATACATTCTAAAGTAGATTCACAGGTGGGACAAGCGGTGCTAAAACATCAATTTGCCGCTGTACCTTCTCACAACCCACCAACTTCTCCAGAAACTGCTCGCTAATCGATGCATAGCATGTGATCTAAGCAGATTCCACAAGCCTCAGAAGGGATACATTACTCACCGTAATCGTATTTTTGATGCTTGTATCTGCTTAGATTCAAATGCGCCCACCCTTCCTCTCCTGTGGAGTAGAAGGTGCATAGATGTTTCTCTGGTTTTATCTGATATCATCTGCTTTATTACATCTGTACTTGCGCTACACTTCATGCTACCTCATGTCGGAAACAAAACAATCTGAGGGACATCGATGCATGAAGCATCATGGGTACAGTAGACGTCACACTAGGGATAGTATTACTGGCAGGCCCTGTCGACATCCCTTTTTGAGTTTCGAAAATAAAAAATGTAATACTCCGCAGCTACCACTAGATGTCGGCCTATGCATAACATGTGAATCTATACAGATACAAGCATCCAAAATAAATAAGATTACAGTGAGTAATGTATCATATATATATTTCTGAGGCTTGTGGAATCTGCTTAGATCACATGCATAGGCCGACATCTAGTGGAAGCTGCAGAGTATTACAGTTGTTTTCGAAACTCGAAAAGGGACGTTGACAGGGCGTGCCAGTAATACTATCCCTAGTGTCTACTGTACCCATAGTGCTTCACGCATCGAGGTCCCTCAGATTCTTTTTTTTCCGCCTTTGTCGGTCGCTCAAAGAGTTCTCTCTGGCTATCGCCATTACTTACAAAAACGTATTACTTAAAGTATTCGCCTTCTGTTCTCCGTTCCCCTGCAAGACCTTCGGCGACTGCTTCAAGGACTTCTTTCGTCAACGACTGCTCCAACTCGTCCCAACGAACTTCTCAAACGGCCTCGGAAGGCCACACCGGGCCTCGCCCCTCATAGTAGGGACAGTGGGTGGTGGATCATCTTTTAGTTTAAAGAGAATGCATATTCCCTTCTCTACCCACTTAATTCGCCAGGTTGCCTTCCCCATACGTTATGGAGAATACACCATTAAAACTTTGCCCATCTTGCAACCAAAACCAAAAATGTCCCTGGAAAGACTTGCACCGGGTGTGCAATCTTTGTCTTCCAAGGAACCATAACAAAAGCCACTGCAAATCTTGCAAGCTCTTCAAGCCCAAGACCCTTCAGGACCACAAGACGAACGCTGGGCCCACCACGCCATGCAGGCCGAAGCCGCCATGGACGTGCTTCCAGTGACGGTAGCATTGGCGCCTTTAGTGATGCTGAGGACGAACCACGTGCAAGCCACCCGACCCCATCAGGCAAGACGCCGGCTCTGCTACGGGGACGACACACAGCGGCACTGGCACAAACGAACATCACCACAATAAGCACACACAGCCCACAGCCAAAAGTTGACTTCAGTGCCGCCTGGAAAGCCACACACGGCATCAAGGGGGAGGTCTGACAGTCCCCTTTGCTCTGGGCCATCACGCTCACGGTCGCCTCACGATAGGCCCCTAAATCTTCTGGCAAGTCCGGATCTGACGCTTTGCACAAAACCTCTAAGTCAGTCCACACACGCCGACTAACGAGTGGCGAAAGACACGTCAGCAGCCCTCTCGCATACAGAAAAACAGTCAAAAGACACGTTGAAGGCCCATGCGAAGACGACTCAGAGCTCGAAGATGAGTGCGCTCATCAAAAAACACGTCCCGGATACGCTACTAAAAGGTTGGACGTCCAAAAATCACAAATCCTCAAAGACATTAAAAGAGGGCTCTAGTTTAAATACTATGACCCAGGGGGAGGGAACCATTTCAGGGGCTATGAGGCACAAAAAACAACCTGCACCTGAGCCATCACCCACCCCTCCTGCCCCCTCTATTATCCCAAGTTCATCCCAATGGTCTGCAGAAGACCTAGACAAGGCCATGAGACTAATGTCTTCACTGGCCAACTTCTTTGGCAACCACCAAGAGATGCTAGTAAACCTTCAGGGCACTCCACAAAGCGGACCAACTAGTGGGGCCGCAGTTGCACAGCCGGCCCCAGTTACACAGCCCCCACACCAAGAGAGCCACACAGACACCACACAAGCACCCTCCTCTCAGCAGGACCGAGGGCAGCTTGCTTATTATGATTCAACACAGGACTTCCAGGACAGTGGAACCTACACTGACACTGAGGACCAAGGGGACAATGGGGGATGTAGACCAGTTTTATGACAACGATGTTTGTCATGCAGTCGCCGGCTCATTCAGACCCACCAGTGGCAGCCTCTCCATTCGACAACCAAATTCAATACGATCTGCTTCTAAAAGCAGCAGAACAGTTGCAGATAGATATGCAGGAGACCCAGGTAGACCAGGACTGTGTCGAAAACATCTTGGGAGATCAAATGTCGGCTACCCAATTCATTCCAATTCTCCAGTCTGTACAGCGGTGAATCCAACCCTCTCTAGTGACCCCCTAATTTAAAACAGGCTGTGCACCAGTGTATTGAAAGTCTTCCAGCCAGCTCCCTCAGCCCCCCTTTACATCAGGTGACTATTAAAACCAGATTCATTAGTGGTTACAACAACCAGAAAGAGAGCGGGAACACCCTTAGCCTCTTCAGAAGCACCCCTGGATAAAGAAAGCAAAAAGAAAAAATCCTACTTTTGGTAGGAAGGTAGCCCCCTCAGCAGCCTACCAGGTGAGAATCGCCAACAATACCACCTTACTGGCCAGTTGCAAATGCCAAAAGTGGGATGCGGTCGCCAAACAAATAGCTTCAGCCCCAGAGCCCCTTAAGGCTCAACTGGCTCTCTCCGTTGCAGAAGGTTAAGCTGTTGTAAACTGCATCCTTAAGAACAATCTAGATGTAGCAGATAATGCGGGGGGGTGTGGGGGATAATTGCTGAGGGCTCGTTAATCAAATGCCATACGTGGCTACGCCAGTCTGGGTTTAAGCTCAAAACACAAGCCACTTTTCTCAATATACCCATAGAGCCAAATGTGTGATTCGGCAAAGCAGTGGAAGATGCTCTCAAGAGCGCCAAAAAAAGAGTATGATACCTTAAAGTCACTAGGGCAACTAAATAATAAACCCTACGGCCAAAGAGGGGGGTTATAATTTTCACTGCTTTAGGGGGCAAAACTCCCAACGGGGGTCAGGGTACAACCAGGGTCAGAGCTCTTCCTGGGGCTCACCACAGGGACAGTTCTCTCAAGAGGCCACAGAAGATCTCACAGCCGGGGTGGATCCTCCTCTTCCAGAGGTGGCTCAACACCCCCCAAACAATGACCACCCACTACAGGTTCCCTTCCATGCCACTCCACTAGGAGGCCGCATAACATACTTTACCCACGTATGGGAGGTAATCCAGTCAGACAAGTGGGTACTTTCAACCGTGGCAGGCGGTTATTGTATAGAACTGCTCCAGCAACCTGCCAACCATCCCCGAAAGCAAAGGACCACCTCCAAAGAACAGCGCATCTTATTGGAAGAGGTAGCAGTGCTGCTACTAAAGGACGCTGTAGAAATCGTCCTGGCGAACCAGGTAAACAAGGGTATCGATTCAATGTACTTCCTTATGCCAAAGAAAGATCTCACAATGTGTCTTGTTTTAGATCTGCGCCCGGTAAACACCTATGTCAAGCCACAGAAATTCCACATGACAAAGCTACAGTAAGTAATCCCATTGCTAAAGCGGGGGGACTACATGGCAACCTTGGATATGAAAGATGCATACTTTCATATTTCAATGTCCCCAGCGCACAGAAGATTCTTGCGTTTCAAGATAGCAAACCAGCACTACCAGTTCAAGGTGCTACCCTTCGGCATAGCATCCGCTCCAAGGGTATTCACCAAGGTAATGGCGGTTGTGAACGCACACCTACGCAAGGAGTCAATCTGAGTGTACCATTATCTGTATGAACTGGCTGATCAAGGGGGAGAATGCCCAAATTTGTAAGCAAAATACCCAAAGAACAATCAATCTACTTTTTAAATTGGGTTTCTCAATGAACGAGAAAAAGTCCAGCCTTGTACAAAACAAAACGGTTCCTAGGAGCTGTCATAAAAACAGAAGAGGGTCTAGCTTTCCATCACAGCAAAGAGTGCAAAACATACTGCCGCAAATATCTCTGTATCTAGCTGGTCACCAGATAACCGTACGCAAAGCAATGCGTTTGCTGAGGATGATGGCATCGTGCATTTTCCTGGTCCCAAACGCACGTTTGCGCATGTGCCCAATGCAAGAGTGGTTGGCGAAACAGTGGTCTCAGGCAAGCGGTCAGTGGGGCGATCTAGTGCGCATGTCGCCAACACTAGTACAAGCCCTATACTGGTGGACAATGGAAAATCTTTTGATGGGGAAACCCCTTCCACGACCCGGCGGTGCAAGCGGTTGTTACAACAGAGACATCTCTTTCCAGGTGAGGGGGGGGGGCATCGCCTTCATCTCACAGCGCATGGTCTGTGGACTCAAATCGCAGCACAGAACCACATCAACCTGCTAGAACCCCTAGCAGTGCTCAAAGCGCTACAACTCATTCGAAGCACAACTGACAAATCAATCAGTACAAATTCTCGCAGACAGTACCACTGCAATGTTTTATGTAAACAAGCAAGGCGGGACATATTCCCCAAAAATGTCCAGGCTAGGTCATAAAATATGGAAGTGGGCACTCATTCGGGGCATGTTCCTAACATTTCAATATGTTCCAGGGGAACTCAATACTCTGGCGAACTCACTAAGTAAAGATCCTCTACCAGAAGAGCACGAGTGGGAACACCCTGTCGATGATGAGCTGGTCAGGAAAATTTGCATATGCTTTCCCCCCCCCCAACTCCAATAATGAGAAGTGGTGAACAAGATCCACAACGAACACATGACGTTAATTATTGTTGCTACTATGTGGGCAAGACGACCATGGTATCCAAATCTGCGCAAACTGGCGATGTGCGACCCGATCAAACTCCCGTGCCCATTCAACATGCTCACGCAGCACGCGGGGGACAACACTGCACCCTCAACCTCAGTATATGAACTTCACAGCTTAGTCATAGAGTTTGGACATCTGAATCTACCTCAAGGTGTATGGAAGTCCTCAGAGGCACGTAAAACAAACCAGTATTTGTATTTGTATTTAGTTTATTTATAGAGCGCACCTGGCCCAAGGGCATCCGGGCACGTTTTTTAGTTACAACATGATAGGCAGACATGGCAGTAGAATTACAGTTTAAATTACAGTTTAAAATTACAACAACATTTATAAACATATATACATAATGCAGTTGTGGGTGTTTGGAAGAGATTTGTAATTTGGTGCTAGTCAAAAAAAAAGAAATCCTATAGAATGTACTCCATCACACATACTTCATTTCATGCTTCACTTACTAGACTCCGGGCTAGTATTTAACTCTATCAAAGTCCACCTAGTAGCTCTATCCACGTTCACCACTTCTCAGAGCAAAGTGTCCTGGTGGAAAATCCCTGTAATCAAGACATTCATGGAGGGAGTAAAAAGACCCCACCCTCCTATCTCAAACCCGCCACCAGGCTTGGACCTCAATGTAGTACTTGCAAAGCTCATGGGATCCCCCATCCCCCTTCGAGCCTATTCATTAATCCAGCCTTCAACACCTCACTTCAAAACCGGCTTTCCTGGTGGCTATTACCCCCATAAGGAGTCGGTTACTTACAAGCTTTCAGTGCAACCCCTTTCTTTGTTATCCACAAAGACAAATTGGTATTAAGACTGCACCCTAGGTTTTCATCTAAGTTAATTTCAAAGTTCTATGTTAATCAAGCCAACGAACTACCAGCTTTTTTTAAAAACCCATCAAGATCAGCTGAGAAACAACTCCGTACACTAGATGCCAGGAGGGCAGTCCTTTACTATGTAAACAAAACCAGACCGCTAAAGAAAACGGATCAACTGTTTGTCTCTGTAGCACCAGGGAGGGAAGGAGACTGCATTTCCAAAAACACTTTCTCCAGATGGATGGTCAGGTTCATACAGCTCTGCTACTCTCTATCAAGCAAAACATTGACTTTCACACCAAGAGCTCACTTGACTAGGGGTACAGGAGCTATCTTTGCTTTTATCGCAAATGTCCTGCTGGATGCCATCTGCTAAGCAGCTACATGGAGCTCAGTACATACCCTTACTCAGCACTACTGCATTGACACTCACTCTGAAGCAGATTCTCAGGTGGGACAAGCAGTGCTAAAAAATCTACCTTCTCATAACCCAGCACCTTCTCCAAACACTGCTCACAAATCTATGCATAGCATGTGATCTAAGCAGATTCCACAAGCCTCAGAAGGGATACATTACTCACCGTAATTGTATTTCTGATGCTTGTATCTGCTTAGATTCACATGCGCCCACCCTTCCTCCCTTTGGAGTATAAATTGCATGGATGTTTTTTGGGCTTTTTTGATACGTAATCTGCTTTACTACACCTGTACTTGCGCTACACTTCATGCAACCTCATGTCAGAAACAAAACTATATGAGGGAGCTCACCGCGTGAAGCCCCATGAGTATAGTAGACGTCACACTACGGATAATATTACGGGCATGCCCCTATCAATGTCTGTTTTCGAGTTTCGAAAACTATTGTAATACTCCTCAGCTTCCACTAGATGTCGGCCTAATCATAACATGTGAATCTAAGCAGATAGATCAGAAATACGATTACTGCAGCGACCACTAGTCACCCTGTCATCCTCGAACTAAGCTGCCTCAGCACAACAGTCCCTCTTACTGCACTGTATATAACTTGTATTTTTAGAACCTTATATTTGGAAATTACTCTGTGCTTCTGTATATTATTATGCCATTTGTACAAATCTGGAACTATGTATTTTGCACAAATCTGTAACTATGTAAGCCTTGCATCTTCTTAATGCTGCGCCCTGTTACCTCTGGGTCTGGTGCGCATTAAAAATAAAACAAAAAAACAAACAATAATGTATCCCATTATATATTGAGGCTTGTGGATCTGCTTAGATCACATGCTATACATAGACCGACATCTAGTGGTAGAGTATTACATTATTTGTTTTCGAAACTCGAAAAGGGACATCGACAGGGTGTCACTAATACTATCCCTAGTGTGAAGTCCACTGTACCCATGATCATTCATGGGTTGAGGTCCATTAGATTGTTTTTTTTCAGCCATCGTAGTCTCAGAGATCTCAGTCATCTTCGACTCCTCCCTCTCCTTCATCCCTCATATTCGGGACATTGTCAAACAGTCAAATTTGCAGCCCTTCCTTCTCAAAGGAATTCTAAGTTTCCTCATCTTTCTCCAGAGACTCAATGTTACCTGTGTTCTGGTTCTCTCCAGGCTCGACTACTGCAATAGCCTCTTCCTTAATCTTCCCTTGTCGACTCTGCAATCCCTCCAGCTAGCCCAGAATAGGACAGCAAGACTTATCCTTGGCATCTAGCCCAGGGACCGCATCTCTCCAGCCCTACTAAGTCTTCACTGGCTCCCGGTCTGAGCACGGATTACATTTAAATCCCTCTATCATCCACAGGGCTATCTGGGGCCGGGGACCACTCTATCTTCAACTCTTACTGACCAAATACTCCCCCTCTAGACACCTGCGTTCCTCTGGCACCAGCTCCATGCGTGTGAAGCTGTTTGCATAACAGAGAGCTGGTGGTTGATCGCTTATCTCGGCGGGCTCCATTCTGTGGAATAGCCTCCCCCTCCCTCTGCATATTGAGCAGGACCTCCCTAAATTCTGGCAAAGCCGCAAGAGTTTTCTCTTTACCTCTTCCTTCTCCCCATTTCTCACCTGCTAATTACACAGTAGTGTGACTGATGTACAGGGCTCTTATGTATCCTCGGGGCCCTGACCCCACATATCTTATCCCAGCCGCTGTCTATTTACTGCACTGCTTAGGCTCACCCTCCCCACTGGAGGTTGCACTTACGTTTTCTCTTCTTGGCACTTCACTCTGAGCACTTCTCTATGAACATTACAGCCCCTATCCCTTACTCCTCTCCCCTCGGCACTTGCACGTTCTGAATACTCACAAGGCATAGTAGGTTTGTCTCCCCTCCTTGTTCTTCTGATTTGTTGTATTTATTAATTCAACTATTTACGTTTGTTGTAATTCATTGTCTACCGTCCCCTGCCCCCAACCTGTTGGTCTGCGGGCGCTTTGAAACAGGTTCGCTAATTGTATAAGTGCCTAACAAGTGACTAAATAAATAAATAGGCTGATGCAAGTTGCGTAGTTCCTTCTTTCTGGCTAACGCCTTTGATTATACAAGTTTTAAAGGTTAGATTTCTTTCTACCCTTTCAACGGCCGTACGACCGTAAGATCTTCGGCGACTGCTTGCAAGGACAGGATGACAACTGCTTGGACCGTCTCAATGAACTTTGACTGTGGCCTACTTGGGTCTCAACGGGCCTCGGCCCTTCACAGTAGGCAGAGTGGGGGGGAGGTCATAACTTCTTTCCTTTTAAAGAATGCCTATTTCCCTATTCTTCCTTTTCCATTGCCGAGCTGCGATCTTTCCATACAATGGAAAACACACCATTTAAATGTTGCCCTTCCTGTAATAGGAAGTTTCCCTGTAAGGACTCAAACAGGGTGTGCAACCTCTGGCTCCCCATGGACCACCCCGAAAAGCATTGCAAGGTTTGCAAACTTTTCCGGCCCAAGACGCTAAAGGACTGCAAAACTAAGTGCTGGGCACATCATTCCATGCAGGCCAAGGCTGCCATCGATGTGGAGGGAGCCTCCATCGATGTCTGCGTCCTAAGTGACACCGAGGGCGATCGGGACCCGACTGTTTCCTGCATGCGAGCCCCCGACTCCATCAGGCAGGCCAGCGGTTCTGCTATGGAGACAACTCCCGGCGGCTCAAGCACCCACACTGTATGCCACACAACCCCTAACCCCATGGCTGACAGTCGGCAACTTCTTCGACGGATAAGCCACACGCAGTGTCGAAGGGACAGTCCAAAAAGATCCCTGTCCGCTGGATCCTCGCGATCACGGTCGCCACATGACAGGCCCCCAAAACAGACGCCAAAGTCTGTTTCTGACACCCCAAACAAAACCGACAAATTCTTTGGTACCGGCGAACGTGCATCGAAAGTGACTTTGACAGCCTTTTCAAATAACTCCAAAATGAGGGAGCTCATTACAAAACCTGTCCTGGACACTCTCCTGAAGGCCAAAATGTCGGAAATCACAATCTTCAACGCCGCTACTGCCTACATTCCGTAATTCAAAGGCTAAAGAACCCTTTTTCTTTAGTGACACCCATTCAGGGGCAATGCAGCACAAACAACCCCCTACATCAGAAAATATCTCTACCCCTGTTCCCACAGGTTTTCCAAACTCCACCCAATGGACCCCTGAACAATTTGACTAAGTAATGCAGAGAATGTCCTGCTTTGTTGACTTTATTGATCGTTCATCAACTGGCCAACCTCCAAGGGCCCTCGCAAGGGGATGCAGCTAAAAACCAGCCTGCTGCCAAAAGACCAAGACTAGACACTGCCCAGCCAAGTACTTCACAGGACATGCCTGAAGACCTGTACTGCATTGACACTTCAGGCTCTCAAGACCCTGGTTCAATAGTAGACCAAGGGGACATAGATGACAAAGGCCAGTAATATGATGACGTCTACATCATACAATCTCCGGACCATCATTACCAACCTGTGGCTGACTCTCCTGTGGATAATCGGCTGCAGTATAATGATCTCCTTTTAAAAGACTGCCGAACATTTTAAGATCTATTTCCAAGATGCACAAGTCGACAAGGCCTCTGTAGAGGACATCCTTGGGGATAAGAGGTCTGCAGCACAGTTTATACCACTCCTGCAGTCCATCCAGAGGCACATTCAGCCTTCATTACTTACACCCAACCTTACAAGGGCAGTTAACCCTTGTAGTGAAAGGATGTTCAGACCAGCCCTCTCCAACCCATTATACATCAGGGATCAATTAAAACCTGACTCTCTCGTAACTACTACAAGAAAGAGAGCAGGCATGCCCTTAGCCTCTGCTGAAGTACAAATATATACACTGGGCAGGAAAGTAGCTTCCTCGGCTGCATACCAGGTAAGTGTAGCTAATCGCACCACCCTCTTGGCAAGTTACAGCTGCCAGAAATGGGATGAGATCTCACAACAAATCGACTCTGTCCCAGAGCCCCTTAAGACACAGTTTTTAAAAACAGTGGCTGAGGGGTAAGCAGGTGGCACATTGCATCCTGAAAAATAACCAGCACACAGAAAATTCCTGCGCTTCAAGATAGCAAATTAACACTACCAATTCAAGGTGCTCCCCTTCAGCATAGCGTCAGCTCCAAGTTATTGGTGGTAGTGCTGGCGCACTTACGCAGCCAATCAATCCCAGTGTACCCTTATCTGGACAGCTGACTGATAACAGGGGAATCCCCCCAAATTTGCAATCGAAATGCCCAAAGAACAATCAACCTTCTGTTTCAATTGGGGTTTTCATTCAACAAGAAGAATTCAAGCCTCGTTCCAAGCCAAACCAAGCAGTTCCTAGGAGCTATCATAAAGACAAAGGTGGGGCTAGTCTTCACCTCAAACGAAAGAGCTCAAAATATGCTGCTGCAAATTACTCATTATCTTGCTGGTCGCCAAATAATGGTACTCCAGGCAAGGCGCCTGCTCGGGGATGATGGCTTCATGCACTTAACTAGTTCCACACGCACGGTTGCGAATGTGCCCAATGCAGGAATGTTTAACAAAATAATGGTTTCGGGCAAGTGGTCAGTGGGATCATCTAGTGGTTGGTTCACTAACCCTAGTACAAGCACTTTACTGGTGGTCAAAGAAAAATATGTTAAAGGGCAACCCTTTCACAATCCTCCAGTCCAAGCAATACTTACAACAGGGGCCTCACTCTCCGGATGGGGAGCCCATTACCTTCACCACACAGCGCATTGGCCTGTGGACACAGATCACAGACCAGAACCACATCAACCTTTTAGAACTACTAACGGTACTCGACGCCCTGCATAAAGAAGCAGGGAGGCACACACTCTCCAAGTCTGTCCAGGCCATCACAAAAAATTTGGCAGTGGGCACTCAAGCATAACATGTTATTAGTGTCTCAACACGTTCCAGGGTAGCTCAATGCTCTGACAGACTCTCTCTCTAATGTGAGAAACCAGAGGTTGGCCCATCCGCTAGTCCCCGGGGTTCTGCCTCTCGGGTAGCCAGGGCATGGCCATCACCTTTGGATCCAGACTCTGGGGGTGGAGCAGTGCGTGAGGATCACCTGGGTGAGGGGTCTTTGGGGATTGGGGGTGGGATAGCCGATGGTGAGACGCAGTATTTCCCCCTTAGTTTGTTTATCCAACTCCTCCTATGTTTTAGGATGCTCCGAGGTCCCAAGTCTGCAAGCCCACCGCACTCCCCCTTTTTACACAAACACTGGGCCTACTGACCGTAACAACATCCACTTACACACATTGTACTGGACATGTCCCGCTAATCGGGTCAGGCACTTGATGCTAAGTGCATACACATGATTCCAATCCGCTCTCCTCACACAATTAGCTCTCCTCACACAAATAAAATGCAGCACCCAAAGACCCACTCAAGGCGGAACACGAGTACAAGCATGGCTTCCGGGAAGAAGGCAAACCTACTGGAGCAGAATGACGGACCAGGGGACGGGAGCAGCGGGTCAGAAACCGTAGGAGTTGCTTACTGCAGGTCTTTGCCTCCGACAGACCGTGAAGGACATGTGGAGAAGGCCAGATCCCACAAGTGAAGACTGCATTGTGTTCCAAGGTTGCCAGCGACCCTCCCGGGTGAACGGCAAAATTGGGGAGGCGAGGTCAAGCCTGTGGTACTAACCTTGCTCGTGAATAGTAAATCGTAAAAACCAAGAAGACGCATACAGCCGGTGAGTTGGCAAGCGACCAGTAAGACTGGTTGTGTCAAAGTTTGAAGTAGCAACAGTATATCGCAAGTGGAGGCTGTGCATGTGTGAGTGAAACGCGAGGAAAGGCAGCCCTATGAATGAACTTTGAAGTAAAAGGCAGCTGTGAAGACAGCGATACTAAGTAATGGGGTGGTCCGGTGAAAGGAAGTAGTCACTGGAAAGTCTCGGTGAAAAGTTAATTGTTTAAATCAATAAGGTGTATGAACAGCCAACGTGAAATAAAGAAGTTAACTCCCAGAGAACGGGGAAAGTGAAAGTTGAACTGTGAACATTTAGTCGACGTGGTCTGTGAAGAAAACCATGCACATGCGAAAGTCTTAAAAAGGGGTTCGAACCTGACAAAGGGAAACCCAAAGTGAGATAAACTTGCGGAAGGGAGCCCCTTGCTTGTTTGTGTTGAAATGTATTTTGCGAGGTCTGAGCCCGGCAGAGGAGAACCTACGAGAACTGTGCGGTACAAGGTCTGAGCCTGAGAGAGGGGCCCTTTGTGAACTGTTTTGATGAAACATGTCTCCTCAGTACACGCTCCCTTCGATCACATGGAGTGGAGATTGAGGATCTGCTTACGGTATCAAACCCTAATTTCCTGGCTATCACTGAGTCTTGGCTCACTGAAGCCCCCTACTCTGAAGCCACTCTTGCCATTCCTATTAATAAACACATTCTCCGGGCTGATCGTAGGGGCGGGGGCGGAGTTGCCTTTGTTTTTAAAGTAACTCTACTGCCACCGGGTTCCCCATGAGACTTCAGATGACTGCGAAAGTCTCATAACAAAAATAAACATTTCTGACAATAGCTCAATTTCTATTGTCATCTATCGTCCCCCACAGGGAACAGCTAATATGCATCCTGAATAAGATTACCAAGATCAATACCCCGGTCCTAGTGCTGGGTGACCTTAATCATTGGGCCTATATTCTTTCTGACACTATTACTTCCTCTCTTTTGGGTGCCATTGGGGATATTGGATTTATGCAGTGGGCATCAGGCCCTACACATTCTGCTGGACACGCTGTTGACTGGCTTCTTTCCACCACCTTGCTGTCTCTAATTTCACCATTTCCCCTATTCGGTCTGATCGTCACCAGCTCACCTTTCGTGTCAATATTCCAGGGTCTCCCTCAAGGCTTGATACCAACCTTAGGCTCGTTATTTATACCAGGAACTGGGAAAGTCTCTCCCCGGATAAATGATCATCCCTGCTCATTACCCAACTGGGCACCCTGGATAATTTTGAGAAGGGCGATGACCTAGCCCGCCATCTCAGTCACGTTGGAAGATGCTATTAATCATCTAGCTCCCATAAAAACTTTGTGTAAAAAGTGAAACTTTGAATAGAAATTTGTTTAACGACAGCATCCTTCATCTCAGACAGCGGAAACATCTGCTGAGCAGTGCTGGTGCAATCATCCCCCCCCCCCTTGGCTACTTGCAAACTCCTTATTAAACAATGTAAAGAAGCTATTATTCAGGCCAAATCGGCTATCTATAATTCCAGGATTCTACAAGCCAAGTCCAGTTCTAAAGAACTATTTGCCATTCTTAACAAACTCCAGGGCAAACCTTGCACGACCCCTGTTTAGAACAGAATAACATTCCCGGTACTCACCAGTCTGGTTTTTGAGCCCGTCATGGTGCAGAGACCGTCTTGCTCAACCTTAAGGCAAACCTACTAAACATCATCGTTCATGGCCAACCTGCACTTCTGATGCTCCTGGATCTCTCTTCCGCTTTCTCGTGGATCTTACCATCTTGGTGGAACGACTACAATCTGGCCTCCCTTTGGATTACCTCCTTTCTTGGGCCACAAAATGCCAGTCTCCACAGGGGAGGCCCACTCCAGGCCTGCCCCCATTACTTGTGGCATCCCGCAGGGATTGTGTATTTCTCCTTCTCTGTTTAATGTCTTTATCATCCCCCTCTTGAGACTGTTAGACAGCCTGGGTGTTCAGTATATTAATTATGTTGATGACACCCAGGTTGTTATGAAACTCAAGTGCCGTTATGCACAGGACCTAGCCTATCTTAACAAAATCTATACTGCAATTCATGACTGGATGGCCATTAATTCTCTGGCACGCAATACAAAAAAAAACAGCCTCCTGATCGTGGCCGCTGGCCCCCAACTCAAAACCTTACCTCAGGAATACAAAAGCTTTACCATTGTAATCCCTGTAGCAAAAAAAGTGAAGCCCCTCAGTATAATTTTTGATACAGATTTAAAAATGAAGCAGCAGGCTGTTCCGATCCGCAACTCCTGCGGCCGGTTGTAGGTCAAATGATCAAATCTAAATGGTCGACACCAAAAGGTTGACAGGTCAAATGATCGAATTTCTTTTTTGTTTTTTCACTTTTTGGGGGGGGGGTCCCCCCTCAGCCCCTTTTTTTTTGTTGCTAAAAAACACTTTTTTTTTTCCCTAAACGAAAACCTAAAAAAAAATATATATATATATATATCTAAAAAAAAAATTCGATCATTTGACCTGTCGACCATTTGTCTGTCGACCATTTGACTAGACACCCCTGCGCGGCCTTGTTAACAGCTCAGTAACATCCAGCCATTTGTGTCCTTTGAGAATGCAGCCATTTTTGCTACTGCCTTCGTTAACTCGCGCCTGGATTACTGCAATAGTCTCCTGAGTGGTTGCTTTCAGACTATTCTTTCCTCCCTTCAGGTAACCCAGAACGGTGAAGTACGTGCCATCACAGACCTCTCTAAGTGAGCACATAGTACAGCATCCAGACGAGAACTACACTGGCTTCCTGTGGCACACAAGCTTCTCACATTGACTCACACGTGCGTACTTACACCGCCCCCAAATATCTTACCAACTTCTCCTGCACTCTACATCATCACGTTCCACTTCTGATAACCCTGAGAAGTGCTACGACGACCTTCGACTTAAAAAAAAAAAAAAAAGGCTGAAGACCTTACTCTTCAACCTCCCGCCTGACTGAGTCCTATACTTGATTTCCTCATTATGATGCCTTCGTCTTCTGAAATCCCTCACTCAGACTATTCTGTTTTAACTAATGTTGTTTGTCTGGTATTGTTTTGTGTGTGCCGTAAGGCCTGTGGGCATGTGGTGCAGTACATAAAAATTCAAATAACATAATTTTTGAAGTAAAAGAAGAGAGACTTAAACGTGGAAGGCCAGACGTGCGTCGATCCACATGTTGGAACTGGTTATTAAGTTGGAAGCTAAGCCATGTGTCATCCTGACTACAGGGACCGCCTTATTCTTTGATGTCTAACGTGGGGAGGAGAGCTGGTTCAACCACATTTCTTCATTTAAACACTGGTTTTTCCTTTTGCTTACATTTCTCCTTTTTGCACTTTTTTGTACAAGTAATAGAACAGGCATTAGGGTTTATTAGCATAGGCCATTTTGATTTGACAGACTCCACTAGGACTGCATGATTTGTTATTTGATGGTCGAGACGACTCCTATCTTAGTTATAGGGCAAATTGGGAGTTTCTCCAACCCCAACAATTTCATTAAAGGTTTTCCAAATTGTACCCATTGTGTCTGTGTCATACTTGTGAATGCCTCCCCTACACTAAGCAGAATTCCTCTACCTGAGGAGCACAATTGGCAACTCAACAGAGGAATTCTAGACAATGTCTTCTTCCTCTGGGGTTATCTTTCTTTAGGCGTGTTCGCCACATATCTAAACACACAATGCCCAGACTTCACATACAGGTTTCCCCAACCAAGATCCAAGAGTAATGGCCTGTGGATGAGCTGGACAGGGAAATCTGCTTACGCTTTTACACCACGCCTCAGCAGGATAGTGCACAAGATGCACCAGGAACAAGCTACTATAATCCTGGTTGCTCCTATATGGGTGAGACAACCCTGGTTTCCACATATGCTCAAACTGGTGGTGTGAACCAGTTATACTCTCATGCCCCTACAACATGCTATCCCAGCACAGGGGGACAGCATTCCACCCACATCCTCGGTCTATGAACTTGGAGCATGGTTCATTAAGTCCTAGAATTTGGACACTTAAAATGACCTCAAAGGTGTATGGATATCCTCAAGGAGGCACGCAAACCTAACACCAGGCACTGCTACTTCAACAAATGGAAAGGATTTGTAATATGGTGCTGATCAAAAGATGTAAACCCTATTGAATGTAGCCCATCACTCATTTCTCACTACGTGCTCCACTTACTGGACTCTGAACTAGTATTGAACTCCATCAAGGTTCACCTATCTGCATACACCACTTCACTAAACAAGGTGTTATGGTGCAATGTCTCTGTTAAGGCTTTCATGGAGGGAGTAAAGAAACATTACCCCCCATTTCCAACCCTCCTCCAGGTTGAGATCTTAATGTTGTAGTCTCAAAGCTCCTGGGTCCACCCTTCGAGCCTATACCCAAATCCAGCCTCAAACAACCCTTCTTCATGTTCAGGCGTAATATCATAAACTGGCTGGTTACTAATGACGTATCTGGATAGTTCTAGCCTTACACAGACAAGACTACCTGCTCCGGACTATGCTCAGTAATCTCTCCTTGACTACCAATTTCTTACTATTCATTACTTGCACTAGATGTACATATTCCATTACCCTCTCCTGCATGACTTACCCTATCTATGTATAAATCAATCGATCTATTTATGCTACTTCCACTGCATAATTTCACTGTATCTTGTGTATAATTTGCTCTTTTTGTATAATCTGTGTATATTGTATATTGGCCTCCATTGTAACTAAGCTGAAACTATACTTGTAACATTTGTGTTAAGGTGCCCAGATACCTTTGGGTCAGGTGCGCCATACACATAAATAAACAAACAAATACCTAGCATACAAGAACGCTTTCCTAGTAGCCATGACCTCAATAAGACTGCTTAGTGAGCTACAAGCTTTGTCAGTGCAAGACCCTTTCTTCAGAACACACCCTAGGTTTTCATCTAAATTCATATCCAAGTTCCATGTTAACCAATCCATTCAACTACAACTCAGCTGAGAAAAACCTCCATACACTGGACGTAAGGAGGGCAGTTCTGAACTATGTAAGGAAGACAAAACCGCTAAGAAAAGCAGATCAACTGTTTGTCTCGATAGCACCTGGCAGGGAGGGTGATCACGTTTCATAGAAAGTCCTCTCGAGATGGATTGTGAAATGCATACAGCTCTGCTATTCCCTATCAACGAAAACCCTGCCTTTTACACCAAGAGCTCACTCTGCCAGAAGTACAGGAGCTACTTTGACATTTATTGCAAACGTCCCTCTAGACGCCATTTGCAAAGCAGCTACATGGAGTTCCATACATACCTAAACTCAGCATTACTGCATTAACACATATTCTAAAGCAGATTCACAGGTGGGAAAGCGATGCTAAAACATCTATTTGCTGCCGTACCTTCTCATGACCCACCTCCTTCTCCAGATACTGCTTACTAGTCTATGCATAGAATGTGATCTAAGCAGATCCACAAGCCTCAGAAGGGATACATTACTCATCGTAATCATATTTCTGATGCTTGTATCTGCTTAGATTCACATGCGCCAACCCTTCCTCCCCCTTGGAGTAGAAGGTGCATCAATGTTTTTCTGGCTTTATCGCTTCTTATCTGCTTTATTACATCTGTACTCCCGCTACACTTCATGCTACCTCATGTAAGAAACAAAACAATCGGAGGGACCTTGATGCGTGAAGGACCATGGGTACAGTGGATGTAACACTAGGGATAATATTACTGACATGCCCCGTCGACATCCCTTTTCGAGTTTCGAAAACAAATAATGTAATACTCAGCGACTACCACTAGATGTCGGCCTATGCATAGCATGTGAATCTAAGCAGATACAAGCATCAGAAATACGATTACGGTGAGTAATGTATCCCATATCTATCTGTCTTGCTCTTTCTCTTTTCTCCAAACACCTACGCTGCTACTCAAAAATACTCCCAATTCCCCCTCCCAACCCCATATCGGTGTGTCTTAATTAAGACTTCAGGTGTGTACATTTCAAAAACTGTCGTACTGTGATCCGAAGCGTCTTTAAGCCTGGGCACCATTTTGAGATCGGTCGTGCCTGGGTTTTGCAGAAAGGCTCCATGTATACAAGCAGAGCCTGAGTGCTGCCCTACAGTGCTTACACTTGTGGAGCAGTGCAGCACTCTTTTTCAACTTCCGGTAACTTTTCCATTTCTTTCGCTATCCTTCGCATATTGTGGGCAGAGCGTGCTTTCTCACTAAGCACATTAGTTCTGGCTAATGCACCATGATCCTACTCTGTAACCACACATGTAAACGTTTTATAAGCCATGGCTTTTAGTGACAGCCCATCGGCAGTACTCTGGAGAACTTAAATCACTGGCCCTGGCTTGTCTGAGGCTCTTCCTTAAAGGGTCCGCTCCATATTGTGGTTCCATGCGGTGAGCCCATGCCTCCTGCCTGTGGCTTGATGGGTGGAGCCACGGAATGCTATCCATGCCACCCCCATGCTCGGCATAAAGGGGGTGCCAGTACCTGCTGCCTTAGCTATTGCACCATCCATATCTAGTGCCAGGCAGGGGACCTAGTAACAACCCCCACCATTGACTGTTTCTGTGAGGATATTATGCATTGGTCTGACCTGTTGATGAAGGTGGTGATTTATAAAAATAATGCTACCAAAATGCCTGTATTTCCAACAAACTATATTCACTGGGTTAGTATTTAAAGATAGTGAGTGGAAAATACAAAGGGCCTCATTACGAGTTTGGTGGTAAATCAGCCGAATTACTGCCAAACTCCATTACCGTTCCCAGCACTTGGCCCTGTGGTTTACCACGTGATTACAAGTTGTGGTAATTCCCCATTTTTGGTGTCCATAGGACTCCAGGATGTTTTTGGTGGATTTACTGCCAGAAAAATTACCATATAGTAAATTGCCGAATTTTGGTGGAAAGTGCTGGATTCACCTCCATCTTTTTCCTGGAGGTATATCCTGGAGGTAAATTCTCTACTTCACCTCCAGAGTTATAATTCAGGGGTGCGGAATCGCAATGGTAATTCAGTCATCGCCAAGACAAGGGACGTTAACGGAATTTCCACTACTTTTTTCCTGCACCGCCAAACTTGTATCGAGGCCGGAAGATTTGTAGGGTGTAATTCCTGACTGTCCTATTTAGCATTTCAAACTTCGTCTGGGTAACTTGGACCACCCTTAGATCGACTTACATAAAGTTAAATATCAAACTTCACGATTGTTGCTAATCAATTGCCCGGCTTCTCTTTACACCCAATGACAGTATGGTGGTTAAGTTAGCAATGGGGCTGATGGGCGAAGGGAGGGGCGAGCATTTGTTTTATCAGGGATCCTCGGCAGAGCCACTGCCAGCTGCCAGACCAGCGGTACTAAAAGTATATTATGTGAGGTGTCAGACATGAGAGGCGGACACAAAGTGGTAGTGTTTTCAACTTCAACATCTTTATTAAAATGTAAAGGCCTATTGTCCCTATCCTAAAGACAGTTTCCCCAACTAAGAAACTAAAACTAAAGAGTGGTCTGTGTCACGTCGTCAAAATTATATACTGTCCTTGAGTCCAAAACATTAATCCGACCCTCAGACTAAAAAGTAACAACTGCGAGTGTAAAGAAAATGTCTCTGATTCAGGCTTGGCAAAAAGTGTTTAAAAACAAGTAAATAAATCCAACAAAATAATGTTGGATCCAAGGGTGATTCCCTTCACTCTGGACGTCTCGGGTGGCATCGTGAAAGTGTCTCTTTCAAATAAGGACTCATTAAAGATTGCAAACGTGTCTCTTTCAAGCAGCCACTTTCTAACAATAGCAAAATTGTTTTCAAGTTAGCACTTCCTAAGGATGCCACCAATTTCGCTTTCAAGCAATAAGTTCCTTAAGGTTTGTGAAAGTCTCTTTTAAAACAATAACTTCTTACGACTAATTTCCTGGCTTACCTGTCAGGAAGCCTTTTGTAGGTCTGTCAGATCCTCCGGTGTACTCTCCTGCCAGGTATCTTCCACAATATCAACATATTAATTTAACTTCAACTTGCCTGGTGCTTGGTCCGCCAGGACTTCTTTTCATCTGATTGTTATGGATCACCTGGTATACTCTTCTGCCAGGTATCTGCCCACAATGTCTACGCATTCTGTGTATTTCAAATGGATTACCTGGTACACGCCCCTAACAGGAATCCCTTTCTGGGCTCTGCAGATCCCCCCCCCCAATATACTTTTCTGCCAGATATCGTCTCCCCAAACACTCACCGCCTGATGTGTTTCTTTCACCAGGGCTTCTTTTTAATGGTCTCACTGTCTTTCAGCATAGGACAGTTGCATTTCTTCACTATATATACTTTCACAGCTTGAGGTTCTACTTGTCCCAACTTTCCCCACATTGACATCTCATACATGGAAACATGTTCAAGTTCAACCTTTTAAATTCAGTAGTATTAATCTGCTCTTGGTAACACTTGCTCCAACTTTCCCCATAATGACATCTCATACATGAGGATTTGGGCAAGTTCTGTCTTGTTTTCTACTAGGTTGGTATTCAAAATAAGTTCTTAGTGGCTTGCATGCCTGTCGGTATGCCCTGGGGTCCCCAACATCTCTGAGCAGACTAGTCTGTGTCTGGCAGTGCTTCCGACGCATGGCACGTTGCTGCGGCGAAGCTATCACTCCAGGATGGCATTCTCAGCTTTGCAGCTCTTCTGCTGGCTCTGCGTTCATCCACCGGTAAGCCTGCTGCTTCGGGCTCGACCACGCTGCCAGTAGCTTGGCCGTTGCTGTAGGTTCCCCAGCGGTCCTCTTATAAGGCCTGCAGTGTCTATGCGCTCCATTTAGTACGGTCTGCAAGCCTCAGCCTGGGAACACCTGCCCTCGCCAGCATGAGAAGCTGCTGGCACACCTAAGACCCTTCATCTCCCAGGACAATGCTGCCACTATAGCAAGAGCCATTATCTGCTCCAAGATAGACTATTGTAGCAGCACCCTGGTAGGCCTCAGCAAAAACGGACTTGAACAGACTTCAGGTCGTGCAGAATGGTGCAGTCTAAGTCATTGTTGGCCTCGCCCGCCGAGACCATGTTTCAGCAGCGAGGAGGACCCTGCATTGGCTCCCAGTTGAAGCACATATTCGCTTAGGCCTCTTAGTCATGACCTTCAAGTGTAGATCTGGGCTTTTACCTTGGTATTTGCAAAATCTCATAAATTAAAAGGTCAGTAGCAGAGCCCTTTTGGTCTTAACAACCAAGACTTGTTGGTTTCACCTAGATGCAGAACTAAGAAGGTCGAAAAGGGAGCTTTCTTTGCCGCAGCTCCAAGGGCTTGGAACTCGCTTCCCACCGAGTGCGGTTTGACCTCCGAATCTGTTAAGGAAAAATCTGAAAACCTGGCTGTTCTCGTAACCTGCTTAGATACCCCTTATGCTCTTCCCCTTCTCCGACTAGTCTTCGCTTTTTAACCTTTGTGTTTCCCGCTGTTCGTCAAGTTACGCGCCCAAGGTTCCATGGTTGTGCTATACAAATAGACTAAAGTAAAAAGCATGGTCTGTCCCAGTGCTTCTGCTTTCTCCCGTGGTTTGGCTTCCTTTTTCCGTTCCTTGCAAATGCAGACACCATTTTTAAATATACCACACAGATTAATCTCATTACAACAACTAGGCGGCATGTTCAGCTTGGCGTTTCCTATGATCCATAATAACTCCTCTTCCTTGTCTCAGTACTTGAGGCTTTATGGAAGTTGGAGTCATAGGATTTATAGGACCTTTAAGGTGATTTTGTTTGATGTTTTTGTGCTAACCAAATATCCCACAGACCAGAGGTGTTATGTGTTTGTTATGTACATACGAGTTGTAAATGGTATTCTGTTTAGAATGTGTGGCAGGAAGGGTTTTTAGGGTTTTGCAACTCGAGGGATTTGCATATTGTCATCAGGAATTTTGGAATTATAGGGTTTTATTCATTTGGAAGGGAAGAATACCACGTTCCTCCTAATGGGGTCACCACATCTGCCCGACAGTCATCTCCCATGTGATCCTCCCTCATACGACCCTCTGGCTCAGGATCAGATGACGGCTGCCGTCCCCTGGCCATATGGGAGGAGAACTCCACAGGAGTCACCACAGTTAACAACACCTAAATGATTTCGATTCGGACAAAAAGGTAACAAAACAGTGTTCTGTACCAACAGTGGATGTGTGCATAAATGTGAGGAAAGTATTGGGTTGCAATATTTTTAAATCATTGTAGATGGGACCAGAGATGGAGTGAAACCAGGGAATTGGAGGAAAGGCCAAAGGCCTATTGAAGAGATTAGTATTCTCTATGCGGCCTCCGTGGTGGTGTCTTCTACGCTAATAATATGGCTTTCTATGTTTGTTTAAAAACTCCATAAGTCCATACGATCACAACTTACAAAGTTGTGATGAAGGTCCTTAAGAATTAAAAATTCAGTTCCATCCTGGTCTTCTGTGACGTGTCCTGGAACAGAACAATTCACTGAACAGTCCATAACTGCAATTGAGCAATTTTGTAGAAGAAAATGAAGGTAAAAATAAAGGTAAAAGGACAGTGAAATGATCAGGAGCACCAAGTGAGGATCTATTCAGAGCTATGTAACTCATGGCAGGATTACACTTTTGTGAGATCTCTCCATTTCCCAATTTTAAAACAAAAGAGCGATTTAAAATAATCGACATTCTAGATCTATGTGACAGCTTATCCTATTAAAGATTGACCCCACTCTGACTTTGTATTCCGAGTGGAGTTTCAGCTATACTTTTAGAAACCACAACCAAGTGTAACTTTTCTTTCCATCAGTAAAGTTATATGAGGGAAGGATGCGTTTCTTTTACTAGCCCTACATTTCCCAAGTAAAATCCATATCCTACTAAAGTATAAAGCTCATCGTATTCCTCAGGGGCAGACCATTTGGGGGATGGCCTACCGTCATTTTAGTCTAGCATTTCTAATGTATTCATCATCTTAGATCTATTCTGTCGTAGCATCGCAATTTCGGAAACTGGTTTGTCTACCAGGTGGCGAGTTGCGACTAACGCTTCAAGAGTCCTCAGCACTCATCAGCCTGGGGTCCAGACGTGACATTGATACAAATAGCCAGCACTTTGCCACGTACCTCAGTTCCTTTCTTCTACTTGCCCAGCATGCAACGATTGAAATTCTCATATCTCAGAAAAAGTCTTCATTTTTCTGAAAAAAACTCTTAAATATTTGACTCCATGTCAACACAAAATCCCTCAGACTTTAAGTGCTATAAGGATTGCAATAGTAAACTGTCACTAACTGATCCTCAAAAGCTATGCCTGTGGTCTTTCAGCATCAATCAAGGGACAGCCTACTGTGGGTCATGCCAGTCCTTGATGCCAAAGGCATTGAAGGTGAGGCTCTCAAAATTGAAGCACAGACTATCTTCCTCTACGTCCCTGAGTACCATGCCCTCAAAGAGGCGTCCATCTGAAAAAGAGGTTGTCGACCAAACGACTTTCAAAGTAAAAGTTGAGCAAACGTAAGAGATCTCACTCCCGGAGCGATTACCATCTCTTATCTTCTTCAAAGAAAAGAAGACAATCCTCACCAGAAAAGGTAATGGTCCCATCGAAATCGGATTCTTCAGAGAAGTAGGAACAGTTAAGGCTAATGAGGATGTTTTTTAAAAGGCAGCCCCATCAACCTCCTCCTTTGGAGTCAAAGGTAAAAAAAAGTGTCAGAGCCCACTGTGCGAAATAAAACCAGCAGTGACTCAACCAGGGACTTGTTGAGTTCCACCAAAAGGCCCAAGCGCAATGTCCATTGAACCACGCAAGCCCCATCTTCGATGGATGCGTCCATATCAAAGTTTTTCAAAGCCGATTCGGTGCCCTCATGTATAGGCCCATCGAAGTTCTCTGATCCGTCGGTGCCGCATTACGCACCAGGATCGAGGAGAGACTTGATGTCCTCCTCTGAAAAATAATTCTGATGATAAGGTCCCTTTGGACTCGGGCCCATGAACCTCACTGATCGACTCATGGAACTATTCTCAGTGGAGACCATGTCGTAGGACCTTGCTACATATCTCCAAGGGGTAAGTGGGTTGGACACCTCCCCTGAGAGTGACCTATAACAACAGGACTCCTATGCAGCATACAGGGCAGTCCTGGGTAAGGATTTCGAGCCCCTACAATGGGTCTCCCTTCCAAGGTGGTCGCAGAGTATGACCTTATGGATATTCTTGAAAGGATACAGTGAAAGAACCAATTTTGCCATTTCATGCAGCCTTGAGAAGACCCATTTATGTTGCTTTGGCAGAATCCCTGAACGGCACCTGCAGTAAGGGTGATCTTTCAAAGAACAGGCCTGCATCTTGGATCTGGACCTCTTAACTAAGCACCCTAGCCTGGAGAGTTTAGTGGTCACGACTGCCACGTCCTCTGCCTACCATCCTTGCCCCCAGATAGGGATGACAAAAAGGTGGATGCTTCGCCAAAAAAAATTTGCTTCAGGGAGCATGTCCTTCAAGGCAGTGAACTCATCCTGCGCACTGGCCAAGTGCGCCCATACGGTCTGTTATAGAGCAAGCTGCTGAAGACCTCCCAGAAAGGGAAAAGCGGGACGTTTTCCTCCACATCATAGCTGATGGCAAGAATGCAATGGGCCAAGCTCTGCAATCTGGTTTAGACACTTGTCATGGTTTGGGAAGAGTAATGGGAATCCGTTCCGTTTTGAGACGGTACTCATGGCTGACAGTCAGGCTTTGCACCTGAGCTGCAAGCCAAATTACTGGGCATACCCTTTGATGACCACAGCCTCTTTGGTGCAAAAGCTGATGACAGCCTGGAGAAGCTGCAATCCTCCATGGTGGCTGCAAAATAGAGTGCAGAAATGTGTTGCAGGCACCTACTCCAGTATGGAAGAGACCCTTTTGTTTCTATGGGCAAATCAGCCTAAGAGGAAGAGGCAAACTTGCCTCTAGAAAAAGGTCATTTCCCAAACCTGTGAGGAGAGGGTGGAATGCACAAGTCGATCCTCCTCGGTCGCTTCCATCCCATCAGTGGCAACAGCGGCAAAAAAGCTTTCCTAATCATGTCCCGTGTCTCCGGGGGTAGGGAGGAGCGTCTAACCCACTACTATGAAAAATGGCAACCATTACCTTGGACATGTGCGCCAGACAGATAGCTTTTCAAGGGTACTGTCTGCCTTTCATCAGACCCCACCCTGCCTGTCCTCCTGTACTCATTCTAAAACTACTGGACCTGTTACTTCAGCAGGAGATTGCTTCCCTGCTAGGGAAAGGTGCTATAGAGTATGTGCCTATAGAGCAAAGGAATCAGGGATGGTTTTCCCATTATTTTATCCCACAAAATGACCGAGGCATGGGCCCCATTTTGGACTTCTGGTACTTGAACAAGTTCCTTACGAAGGAGAAATGGAAGATAACCATTTATCGGATCCTTCAGGCTCTGGTGCTCCCGAATTGGTTGGTGCCATTGGATCTTGAGGTTACTTACTTCCATGGGTTGTATGTGATATTAACGTTTTTGAAACATCATGTTGTAGTCATGTAATTTAAAGAGCGCTTATATATAGTGCTGTTAAAAATAATGGAACATTTAATTGCTCTTAAAATATCGATCTGTGCTGTGAACAAGAGTGAATTTCTCTTTCCAACCTTCTGAAAGAGCACTGCTATTAGAGTCTCTCCAAGGTGAGAAATCCGTGGGAGGACACAATCTCTTAGAAAACAAATTACTTATCCTTGGTAATGTTCTTTCTGCTGGATGATCCTCCCACGGATTCCTCAGCTCCCTCCCAACCAGCCCCTCAAATCAAAGAGCTAAGTGCTTGTGTAGGTCTCTCCTTCTATGCTGGAAGGCCCATGCTGGTGTGCAAAAGAAATGATGTCTGAGGAGTACAGAACATTATGACCTAGCACAGCCGAGCGAAGGGGAAAACAGAGGTTATTGGGTGCTGTGCTGGTTATTTCAAAATAACCATTTACATGCATAGCCTACAGCCTACAGCGCTCTGTTCTGACTTAATAGCAGCTTCTTTAAAAAAAAGTCTGTAAAAGGTTTTATTGGATACTGATATGACCTACCACACCCGTGCCACTGCAGTCACCATGTGACTTCATTTCACCTTTCTGAAGTTCACTCCAAGTCTCGCACTGCTCTGGCTTCTCACTCTTTGCGCTGACAGAAATCGCGCATTAACGAAATCCTCTAAAACCCTGACTGGTTTCGGTTGAGGCTTGCGCGACGCTCGCACATGTTAGAAGGTCCTCTACTCAAACGAGCACAATAACGACTCCTTCAACTCTGCAAAAGCCAACTCGCACACATGTGCATAAATTAGTTTCATTTTTAATTTGACCCAGCATCCGATTGATAGATGGTATGGCCTCACTGGCAATTTCATTGTAATTTTACTTCTCCTAGATTGCTCCAGTGTTTGAATCACATCAAAAGGCCCATTTAATACATTTACAGCAGCAGCTAAACACAATTCGACCCTAGTCCTGTTTGCTTAAATAAATGTCATGTACTATCATGGTACTCTCTCTGCAGCCCTGTTAAGATTGATTTTTGAACTCTGACCTGGTGCCCAGAGGTTCAGAAGGCCAGCCTAGTTTCTTGGAACAGGGTAACCTTCTGGACAAGCCAGACCAATCAAGGTAGCATTGGCGGCGTCAAGACCAGGTCTCAGGAGGGTTGAGGGTGATCGAAAGCCCACAATGAGCAACACAGTAAACACTACAAATTAGTCTGTAGGTGTATATATAAAAAAATACATCTACATTTACTAAAGGCCTTTTTAAATCAAACACAAAGCAAATCTCAGCAGTATTAACTAAACCAACACAACACCAACTAATAAACATATATACAGTCACCATTTTACACAGTCTGGATCCACAACCTGTAAAGAAAGGGGTCACACAGTGCAAATATCGTTTAGGCAGTTCTTCACAATTCAGACCCTAACTAAGAGGCAGTCCAGTCCCTACAATGAGTGGAGCCTTGAGCTCAAAAGTACTTTTGGTGCTGGCGCACACCATCATGCAGTTAAGTCAAAATGGGGTCTCTTCAAGGGGCTGCAGTGACTCAGGAAGGTGGGTGACGAAGTGAAGAATACATTCTCACTATTTGAGGAGGGTGTCCCCAAGAGGGCAGAACAGGTTCCAAGAATTGGTAATAACTCTGTAGCGCAGGCTACCTCGATAAAGAAGAGTGGCCCTCAGGACATTTTGTGCGTAAAAGTCTATGGATGCGCAAGGGGCCACCGTTAAGAGTTGCAAGTACTTATCGACCCTCCGGACCAAACTTCAGCAGTCAAGTCCACTTCGTTCGCAGGTTCAAATCCTGCAGTTGCGCGGCTCTGTGGCTTTCAGGGGCTACGTTCCAGGAATGATTCTGTGGCGAGACAGTGGTGATTTCTCTGCTCGTGATGAAGGGATCTGGCCAGTTCCACTGCATTGAGTCTGAGGACACAGGTGGGCACATCAGCAATGCATCCATGAAGTTTGTCACTACAGCTGGGCGACACAGTGACCATGTATGCTCGAGTTCAGGTGTACTCTCCTAATTCCAGACCTAGGAATGCTAGGTGAACGAAACTCAGCAGGAGAGTGCCTTATACCCAGAACTTGCTTAGTCTCCAAAGGCTCAAGTCAAAACTCGAGCCGTGGCGGTTCCAGGGTAAAGGTCCCGTACAAGCTGGTCAGTTCACTGGGCGGTCCAGGAACACTTACAAAAAGGCTTGCTTGCAGGTTAAGTTGGAGGTGCCGAGAATAGTTGGTCTCATTATTCCAGTGGGGCAAAGTACCCTTGCAGGCCGCCTTGGTTTGATCAGAAACCGGGGGTCCGATGGACCGGCGTCTCAGGGTGCGAAACCTTCAGCGGGTCACCAGCGGTTCCATGGCTCTGCTTCATCGGTCCAGGATACTTGGCTTGTTTATTAAGATCGGTGTGAACTCAGAAGATCAACCTGGAATGGGTCTAAGATGCCTTCTCTTATTCAAAATCCATTTGCGCCAAAACGAAGAGAAAACAATGAGCGATCTGCTCACATACAGCCATCCCAGACGTGGACCAATCACGGACCACAGTGGTCCCAGTCATACTAGCACACCACACATCCTGGCACCCAGGATGTGTATTGGAACTAGACAGCTCTAGCCCACATCCTGGAGGCGCACACACAAGGCATACAGTCGCCTGTGACCGCTTCGGTTTGCATGGGGGTTTGCATGACCAAATAAGGAATTTCCCGGGTCTGCTCGACCTGCGGAAGGAAAAGGGGCAAGATGGCCTAAGGACAGAACAAAGGACCTTGTGGCATGGCCATTTTAGGCACTGGCCACTGTCCTGGGCCAAACGCTGTAAATGCTGTTTGGACCATGGAAAAGAGTTGAAAACACATACAAAGTCATTGCTGCCACCAGCTCCGTCCACAGCACACTTGTACATTCAATTAAAAATCCTTCAAGGGTGTCTAGGGCTTTAAAAATGAAAAAGGGACCGCAGCGCACTGTATTGTAAGGTACTTTGTATACTGATAACATGTTACTAAAGAATAGCAACAAAGTGAAAGACTAAGGGAAACAAAGTCTCCCAGTACTGACAGTTTTTAAGGGCATGTCAGTTTCCCCATAACAAAATGAGCAAAAGCCAGTATAGCAGAAGTCTGGGCTCCACTGGCAAAAGTCAGGCTGGGATGGTCAGACAACAGCAACAAGTTGAGGGGTACAGAACTGGGGGGGGGAATTACCCCTAACTAGAAATCTTTCCTAACCAGCCCCATACTCCCTTTACAAGGTACTGAACTAGGCTCCTTGCAGTCTCTTCTGCCTCCCTTGTGCCGCACCACTGCTCCCTCCCTCCATGTGAGGTGGCTAGCAATGAGCAGTCACTCTTCCTTCTTCTTGGCTAAGCCCCCCCCTGTTGAACTCCTCTCCCACTACTCATCTAGGTGCATCATTTATGCCCCCTTGTGTTTCCCATCTCCCCCCATCCATTGTACATACGTGTATACAATGTAAATCGTAATCTCAACATTTGTCTGTTTGTGCTAGTTTGTCAATGACATCCTCTCTTGATGTCCCAATGCCTCCCGAAATATCCCCTGGTATTTGATCCTTTACTACATCTTCTCCTAGATTATGTGCCCAAAAATTGGGTTCCCCAGTCAGACTGATCATCTTTACATACATGGCTTAATTTTGAATCACACATGTATGGAAGGCATGGACTCAAAGTAAGACAGACACAAGTGACCACAGTTCAAGGGTGTTTATTGAACTTTATCAAGGGTGTGATGAACGCTTATATAAACCTAAATCTAAAGATGGGAGCAAGCTACGACCATCAAATAATAATAATGCAGTCCTAGTGGAGTCTCGTCAAAATAAAAGGGCATATACAAAAAAGCTATTGCCAATCCTTACCGCTAAGTTACAGTGTGGGGTAATGCTCATGAAAAAAAAGAAGTGTTCACAAAATGATAAGTCGATATGTTCAGGCCCTTGGCCTCCCTTCCCCACGTTTTCACTATGGGACAAGGCGGTTCACTTGAGCATAGCACACTCTTGGGCTTCTTCGGCACGAGGACACAGTTCTACTACGCGCATCAGGGCCTTCTATGCCCAAGTCTCATAGGTTATCAAAAGTCTCTTGATCCAGAGGGCCTGATGTATCAAATGAACGAAAAAGTTCCTTTCCAACTATTCAAGTAGGGCGATTCACTCTTCACCCTGGAACTCCCTCTTCCGGGCTCAGATCCTTTTCTCCAATGCTTATAAAACATATTTTCTTGGGTGACTCGCTGTTCTGCTCAGATCCCCATCAGCCAGGCTCAGATACCTTTTTACACTATTAGTCACCCTAAACCGGGCTCGGACCAATTACAGTTTGTTTTAGCTATCGAAGACTTTCAAATGTGCACAGCGTTTGGCTTGACCCATTTCAGGACCACTTCGATTTCACAGTTCAAAATGTTACACTCTCAGTTGGATGCCTAACAGTCCTTCGAATGAGCACCCACGTGGCACCAGACAACTCTGTATATTGCATCTACATTGGTTTCAAACGTTTAGTCACTTCTTGGATATTAAATTATATTTGCTTTCCTCGTCACATACGCCTTACACTCTTTTCTTTGCAGGTTACTTCATACAATGTTGCTCCTTGCAACCTTGTTTCTAACACACACCGGTCTGCTATCGGTCTCCCCGACTAGCTGTGCTGACTTTAGTGGAGCAGCTTTGTTGTAGGAGCCAAAAAACGTACCACGGCAGCAATTGCTCCTTCCCGCCTTGGCTATCGATGCGAGAGAGCCACATGTACTTTCGACACACAATGCACCTTTCTTCAGCTTTAATTCCCGGCCTTATGTTTCTTATTCTTGAGGACTCTTGAAAGTAGCGTTTTTCCCCCTCTGAAAAAGCCATGGGCATTTCCGTCTTTGCAACCCTTTCTGGTCTTGCTGTCTTTCTCCTTCTGTTAAACTACCATCTCGGAACTGCTGCTTCCTTGTGTGTTTTGCCTTGCTCAGAGTGTGCTTTCGTGCTCTGCCTTTTTTCATCTGGGTGACCAATCCCCGCGGACTAGCGGGTGAGACACCATCAGGTTTCTCACACACCCTTAAAAAAAAGTACAAATACAATTCTTCTTAAATGCACAGATAGGGCTAATGACTCCCCATCCAAAAAGTATCACATCATGAAAGTCAACATCAACCGGGTAGACTGATGTGAACTTTCTCTACATAGACATTGTGCTATTTTAATGTGATGATGCTGTGCTCCGCCTATTGCGGGCTACTGCTTTTTCAAATATTGCCCATGCTGAGGAGCATATCTGAAGAGAAACACATTTGGGTCTGACTATAAAGACGAGCAGTACCACTGCCAAGCCATGGAACAAACCCTAAGAAATAAATCGGGGATGGTGTACGATGGAAGTGAGGTGTTTGTTTGATGCTTAGAGTTCAAGGCTTCAATGAAAGGTGCGCTACTCTGGCATTGTTAAAGCCCAGGGTGGAATGCTGTAATTGGTGTACAGCATAGGCCTTTTTCTCCCCTACAGGATTCTCAAATTTAGGTGGCCTCATACTGGTTCGAGATTTGAACTACCGCTCACTTCTTGTCTGCCTTCTTCCTGACAGTTTCTCCCCCACCCCTTCCTCTCCCACCTACTCTATGGTGCTCTCTGTCTCTCCTATCTTCTCTAACTGCTTCTCTATTGACTATCCGGCTCTCCTCACTAAATCTGGCAGGAAGAAGTTTAAAAAGGACATCCTGGTCTCGAACCCAGGCCTCCCTATCGCTGACACCTACACCAGTGCCTCCTCCAAGGAAACTCTCACCGACATCCTCTTTTTTGTGCCTTCACCTGACCTATGGACCCTTCATATGGTCTCTGTGCTCTCTCCATTCTCCTCCTCTCCCATTAATGGTGGCACCCATTGGGATGTCCTCTTGGCCTCCTTCCACTCCTCTAAAGCCATCATTAATGTCTACTCTAATGGGCCTGTCCTGGTCCAAGGCCCTCAGGCCAACCTTTATCTCTTTGACAGACGCTTCCCGCGCCTCATCAACTTCCTTTCCTCTCCTGCTGTCCCCTCTCCACTGTCCTCGGCTACCTTGCCTTCCCCCTCCATCCCTGCCCCCCCTCGTGCTCCTTCTCCGCAGGGCGTACCTCTGATCTGTACCCCTCCCCGGAAGTCCTTCAAGGATGGCAACCTTCTCTACATTGCCACTCTAAACTCTCGCTCTGCTGTCAAACATTCCTCTGATATCTGTCGCTTTCTTGAGGAGCTGGACCTTGATGTCCTCGGTCTCACTGAGACATGGTTCACGGCCAGCTCTGTCACCAGCTTTGACACACTTCTACCTGACGGCTACAAGATCCTTTCCGTGTCCAGGCCCAACCGTTCTGGTGGGGGGTGTTGCCCTCATCTTCCCTAAGTGGATTCCTGCCACTGTCACTCCTACGCAGACCTACTCCTCCTTTCGATGCCTTGTCTGCCGACTCTCTCTCTCTCCTAGCCATTCCCTTACTGTGGCTACTATCTATCGGCCACCCGGGCAAATTTCCTCCTTCCTCTCCGAGTGGGCGGACCTTTCCTCCTCACTCCTGTCCTCAACCACTCAACTCCTCTTTCTTGGAGACTTCAACATCCACCTGGATGCCTCCTGTCCCCCTCTGGACAATTTCACGATCTCTGTGACTCTCTCTCACTTTCTATTCTCCCGTCTGGGCCGACTCATTCTGCAGGGCACACTCTTGATGCCCTGATCTCTTCTGACCTTCCCCTCTCTGTCCCTCTCTCCACTCCTCTCTCCTGGAGTGATCACTTTCTCCTATCCTCCCACCTCGCCCCTCCTCCCCCTCATGCAAAGCCACCTTCATCACTGCCACCCTCCTTAGCGGTCATCCGACCCATGAAGCGCGTGTCAGTTGAGGCTTTCGCCGCCACCTTCTCATCACCCCCTCCCCCTTCGGCTGACTCCCACCCTCACAGAGCCCTCTCCACTCTCCACTCTGCTATTTCTGATACTCTTGATATCCTTGCCTCTGTCATGAGAATCTGCCTGAAGCCCAATGCCAAATGTAACTCCTGGTATGACTCGGATCTCGTCACCCTAAAACGCAAGTGCAGGGTGGCAGAGAGGAAATGGCGTGCTTCATGTTCATCCTCTGACAAACTGGCCTGCCGCCTGCTCCAAAGGCAATACCGGCTCTCTGTTCTCACCAAGAAGAGAGCCCTTATCCAAGCCCGCATCTCTGTGGCATCTAACAACTCGGCTAAACTCTTTAAAATCTGCAAGGAACTGGCCAACCCTGCTGCAGTCTCTACCTCTCCTGTCCCCTCCCAGGCCCTCTGCACGGCACTGGCCTCTCACTTCATTTCAAAAACTCAGGACATCTGTCCGCACTCTCCTCCTATCGCCTCCCTCCATTCCCTGCTCCTCTGGCCCTTCTGCAGCCACCCCTCCTCCCTCCTTCTCTGACTTTCCCCTTTTTTTTCTGCTGAAGAGGTTTCCAGCCAAGTCCGATCTATGAAAGTCTCGTCAAAACAGGTTCACCCCTGTTCCTCAAACTATCAAGGACCACATTGACTCCCTGGCTCCTGCCCTAGCTGACTTCTGCAATCACTCCTTCGCCTCTGGAGTCTTCCCCTTTCCCCCTGAAGCACTCCCTTGTGCACCCTCTTCTTAAAAAACCCTCTTCCGACACCTCCTGCCCAGCTAACTATCGCCCAATCTCCATCACTCCCTTCCTGGGTAAGCTCCTGGAGAAACTGGCCATCTCCCAGCTTAATCTCCATGCTGATTCTGTTGGTAGTCTTCATGACCGTCAGTCTGGCTTCAGAGCTGCCAGAAGCACGGAAACTGCTCTCCTGAACATCCGTGAAGATCTGCTCTCCAACCTTGACTCCAACACCCTGTGTGTTCTCATTTTGCTCGTTCTCTCTTCTGCCTTTGATACTGTCAACCATGCCATCCTGCTCAACCGCCTCCGTGATAACCTGGGTATCACTGGTCAGGCTCTGGCGTGGCTGACCTCTTTCCTCTCCAATCGATCTTCCCAGGTCCAACTGGGGTCCTTCCTCTCTGACGTCTTTTTCTCCACCTGTGGTGTCCCCCAGGGATCTAACCTCTCTCCCTGGCTCTTCAACCAGTACCTGGCACTCCTTGCCCACCGCATCGCTGCTCTCTGCCCCAACTTTCAGTGCTATGCGGATGATACCCAGCTCATTTTCAGGCTACCCTCGGCCTCCTCCTCCTTCCCTCATCTCTGACTGTCTGTCTGCTATCCAGGAATGGTGTGCCGCCAGTGACCTTTGCCTTAATGCCAGTAAGACTGAGAATCTACTCATCGGCACACCCACTCCCTCCTTCCCTGCAGCTCTCTGGCCGGCCTCTCTTGGCCCTCTTCCTGCTCCTACCTGCAAGGCAAAAAACCTAGGGGTCATCTTCGACTCCACACTCTCCTTCTCTCCTCACATATCTGACGTCTTTAAGAAGTCACACTACCAGCTGCACCTCCTCACAGGTATTCTTCCTTTCCTCTCCTTCCCCCAGAAGCTCACTGTCTCCAGAGCCCTGGTTCTCTCCAAGCTGGACTACTGTAACAGCCTCTATATAAATCTGCCTGCCTATACTCTCCGCCCTCTGCAACTCATCCAGAACAAGACTGCAAGACTTGTCCTTGTCCTTGTCCTTGGCCTCAAGACCAGGGACCGTATCTCTCCAGGACCAAAATCTCTACACTGGCTCCCAGTGGCTGCGAGGATGAAGTTCAAAACCCTCTGCATTGTCCACAAGGCCTTCTTGGGCCTGGGGCCAAAATACCTTCCAACTCTCTTCCTAAATATCTTCCTTCTCGAGCTCTTCGCTCATCCGCCTCCAACTCCCTCAGGGTCAGCCGCTTCTCCAAGCAACGAGTTGGGGGTAGATCTCTCTCTGCGGCAGGGGCCTCCCTCTGGAACAGCCTTCCTGCATCCCTGAAACTTGCGGAGAACCACCTCCGGTTCCGGAAGCACCTCAAAACATTCCTCTTTGCTTCTGCTTTCTCTCCCCCTCTCCCCTGCTAAATTACTTTTGAAACTGCACTGATTCTGCAACTGGGCCACTCTCACCGATCCCAGTCCTTGGCCCAGCCACTCTCCCCTTGCACTGCCTCCCTGGCAACCCCTGCACTGCAGGACTGTCTCTGCATCCCTACAGCCCCCCTTCCCAGCACTTGTCTGCACTTACCTTGCACTTGCCACCAGCTGGCCCTTATTATTTATCTTGTTATTCTTCTACCCCTGTACTGCACTTTCCCCTCTCCCTTTCCCCCTGCACTTTTCCCTACCCTTGCACTTGCGCAACCTGAATGACACCTGGCCTAGTAGGATCGTTGTCTGTCTTCCCTTTGGTCCCCCCTCCCTGCCTCGTCGCGCCTTGAAACATTTGTGTATAGGCACATAACATATGCCATATCATATCATACGTCCCGTCCCCTTTCCTCCATCCTTGTGGGCGTCCCCCAACATGGGGACTGTACCGGAACCTTATACAGCAATAAAATGAGCTTTAAAATGAAATTTAGTATATCGCGCTCGGACGTGGGAACGCCCCGCTCTCCGGCGCTTTATCTCGGTCCCCTTTTCCTCACGGATAGGTCGGACCTGGCAGCAAGCAAGGATACTTTTTTTTTTTTTTTTTTTTTTTTTTTTTTTTTTAGCTTCCAGCGTGCTCCCCTTTTTTGTTTTTTCGATTCTTATTTCTCTTCCCTTTGGCGCCTCACCTCCCCGGCACATGTCAGCAGCTGGAGGATTCGCAACATGTGCCTCTTGTGACCGCTCGTTCCCGAGCCTAGGACCGCCATGCACTCTGTCTTTGGGGCCCGACCAGCACTGGGACTCGTGCAGCCTGCAGCGCTCGGTCACAGGGCATTGAAGAATCATCTGCCGTGGTGGAGGGAGATCTACCTCCTCCACCCCCCTTAAGGACTTTGTCTCCGGGACCTCTCGTCAAGACCTCTGTTCAGCACGGCTCCACAGCGCAGAGACTCCTTACCCGGGGTTCCTCGCATTCAGGTTCTGGCAGGCCTGAGGCCTCCAAGGCTACCGGCTCCCAAGCCGATGGGCCCGGGGGCTCTTCCGGGCATTCTGGGGATAGACCTAATGCCTGTCATGATCACTGCTTCCAAGGAGCTAGGACCAGCCCAACGTCCTTGGAAGCAGGCCCCTAACCTTCATCCTAGGCACCAGCCGGTCACCACTGGGACCTTTTGGACCTTGTCCTGGCGCCGGTGGCACCAGGCTCATCAAAGTCACTGGTCCCGGCACCGGAAGCGCCGGGCTCATAATTTGTATGAAGATGCTTGGGTGGACTTACCTGCAGCAGACCATGCTGCTTACTTACCAGCCACATAGGAATCCTCTGTGAGCCGGGACTACTTTCTTACCTGGGTGGGGCAAGCTCCACTCCCTGGATACAACACTGGAGCTCTTCTGGAACAGGAACTCTTTTCTTACCTAGGCGAGGCCGTGGAGGAAGACGCCTCATCACTCCAAGGCTATTTAAACCACACCCGATTGATGAAACGTGCTTCGCGCTATTCTGCATCTGCAGCAGAACGCTCACCGTGTCTGTTCCAGTTTTCTTCTTTCCGATCCTGAACCTGCAAGAACAAACGCTTACCATTCCTGTATCCAGCATTCAGTAGCACCTGCAAAGACAAGAAACAACAGGTTAGCACGGACACCTTCACGCGCAGCGCTTTCCTCACCTGATCCATCGGCAGCTACCATCTCTTCACGCTGCTCCTCCGCCTGTGAAGACAAAAGCATAGTTATTCCTGTGTGGAATTACTTACCGGCATTCCGTGAATTCCGGTTTTCTTCAACGCTGCAATCCTTCACCTGAAAGACAAAAGAAGAGACATTAGACAGGCATTTTACTTACGCGCCATCGCGCCCGCCACAACAGGGCGCCTGCAAATACTCCGGCGTTCTCCAGCGTCTCTTCAACACCCGAACTCACAGCTGCAAGGGAAAAGAGACAGTTAGAGAACTTTTGAAAAGCAGGCAACTGACATTTACTTACGCATTTCCAAGCGCTTCATTCCAAGACTCTGGCTCGAACTTCGGCTTTCTTCACACCATCTTCTACCTCAAGAGCCCTGCAAGACAAATAGAAAAGCATTATACAGAGCCCTGTTCCATATTAACGTGCCCACGCACCTAAAGACTGTAAGGACTTAAAAGGTGTCCGGAAACTCACCGTTTGTGCAGTTAACGACGGTAGCAATCCTCTGATGTCAAGAGGCCTACGTTTCACCCAGTGAAGGAACTGGCAACGGCACCCTGCACCAGACGCAGATGGAGAGTCCAACATTCACCTATCTAAGGTGAGCACGTTGACCTTGGGGCTCCACGGAAAAGCGAGGAAGGGAAAGAGAGAGAGATACCCGACAACCGTAGAGCATTAACCCCATATTCTTTCACCTGCAGATATCTCACTCTTCAAGTTAGACACACAGTGCGAAGAGGCTCAGCCCCGGAAGCCAATCGAGTCCTGCACTTCACTTTTCAGTCACAGACACCATCCTGCCAAGACCGGCGCCTCCGTGGGAATCAGGTGAGCGTTACAACGCCTCCGAGGCTACTGGCTTCCAGTCTGTGGGGCTCAGGGGCCCTAGCAGGCTGTCCACGGAAGGATGATCAGTCTTTGGGAAGCGCATCACAGGCCGTTCCGGCATTCCCCTCCCGAGGGATGTGCTGCAGGTAGCACAGAAGATCTGGGAGAAGCCCACGGACAACGCCCAGATGAACAAGAAGTTGGACAGCAGGTTCAGGCTGACAGATGGAGAACCACTCCTTGCCTCCCACCCACAGCCTCATTACTCTGTGGTGGCCGCTGCCTCACTGTATTATAAACCATCGTCTTTGTCATCTTCCTCCACGGGAGCAACCTCCAGTTGCCTCTAGGTCCTTGGAAAAGCGTTGTTACTCCATCTCAGGATTGAATCTGCGGCAGGCCAACGCGGACGCCATCTTGGCTGCGGTTAACCAGAACCTGTGGGGGGAGCTCAGAGAATTGCTGCCCGACCGCCCTTTTGGACAAACCAGCCTCCTTCAAGGCCGGGCTTATAGATGCCCAGGCCATTGCGCAGAACCTCATGGATTCTTCGGTTTCCCACATCGACACAGCCAGCAGAGGGCTGTCTCTTGTGATTGAGAAGGACGGCGTGGATGCACGCCACAATGTTTTCATCTGACGTGCAGGAGCGGATCCTAGAGCTGCCTTCGAGGGCGAGGACCTCTTTCATTCATCCACCGATGACGAATTGACGAAGAAAACATCCACTCAAAACTTCAAGTCCTTGGCCATCATGACAAAGCCTGGTCAGAAATCCTTCCCTCAATCCCAGGATAGGACCGAGTTCAAACCCTGAACATTCTCCGGTTTCAAGGGGTTCAGAGAGCGTGGTATGCAGAGGCCTGACATGTCGCCCGGCGACAGCAGATGGAAGCAGCAGAGGACGTTCGGCTCCCCCCACCTCCTCTGACATCAAGAAGCAGTGTCGTCCGGATCGAGGAACACAGCTCGCCTGTGGGGAGGGGGGCCTTTTGGCTCTGTTTCAGGACACTTGGAAGCAGATTTTCAGCATCCATAGTCTCCACAGGCTTCAGTCTCCTCTTTCCTTTGCCTCTACCATCCTCTCCGTCAGATTGGGTCCAGACTCTTTTACGGGAGATCTGGTCTCTATTAGAGGTGCAGGCAATAGAACCGGTTCTCTTGCAAACAGGGGCTTTGGTTACTATTCCAGGCTTTGTGCGTTACCCAAGAAAAACCAGGCGGGCCTGTGGGTAGTCCTGCATCTGCCATTTCTAAACCTGTCTTTACCGCTAGAACGCTTGAAGGTGATAACTCCAGCGTACATAGCAGAGTCTGTGTGCAGGGGGCTGGATGTGTTCCCTGGACTTCAAGGATGCGTGCCTGCATGTACTCATATATCAGCTGCTTCGGAAGTTTCTGCGGCTCACAATTATGTTGTACCACTTTCAGTTCAAAGTGCTGCCCTTCGGCCTGAACTCGGCCCTTCGTGTCTTCACGACGTTGATAAATGCAGTGGCTGGCCTTCTCCGCTTGGAGGGCCATCACCTGTACCCTTATTTGGATGACTGACTGGTGAGGGCGAGGTTACCCGAAGCCGTGATGTACTCCTGCCAGAGATTGGTGGATACCCTTCATCAGCTCGGGGTTTCCCTCAACCTGAGGAAATCAGTTATGCCTTTCTCAGGATCTGGTCTTCCTAGGGGCGCATTGGAACACTACCGTGCAGTGGGTGTTCCCCCCACGCCCGAAAGGCTGATGTCCCTCCACAATGCGGTGGGACACTTTCTGGCCAACTCGACTACCTTGGCATGGTGGTTCCAGCACATTCTGGGCATGATGGCCTCCTGCATGCTGACAGTGCAGCACCCTGTCTCAAGATGAGGTTCCACCAGCTCCACCTGGCGGGCAATTGGGATCGGGAGACTGGGTCTCAGTCAGACAGGATCCCTATTCCACCAGATCTTCGCTGCCCTGTTGGCTGATGGATGGCAATGTTTCAATGGGAGTCCCCTTCCCCTGACCGGAGCCTTTCTTGGTGGTGACGACGGACTCCTCTCTTTCGGGCTGGGGGGGGCTACTCTGGAGGGCTATGCGATTCATGGATCATGGTCCAGGGCAGAAGCCCTCGTACATATCAATCTACTTGAGCTCCGGGCAGTGGGCCTGGCCTTCAAGGCATTTTTGCCCCTGAGCAGGGACAAGTCGGTTCTGGTCAGGATGGACAATTCTACCACAAAGTTTTACCTGAACAAGCAGGCTGGTACTCGTCCTCCCAGCAACCCCTCCAGCCCTTCCTACGTTTGGGGGCGGTTTCGATCTAGGAATGGGCCCTTACGGAGAGGCTCTGGATTTCAACAGTCCACCTGCCGGTGGACAGCAATGCAGAAGCGGATCAGCTGAGTCGCTTGGGGTTTGACACCTACGAGTGGGAGTTGCACAACTTCTTGTTGCCCCAGTTCCAGTGTTTGGGGTTTGCGGACCTGGACTTGTTCGTCTCTCCCCTGAAAACCAAGTGCCCCCAGTGTGCCTCATGAACAGGTCGGGGGTCACTGGGAAATCTGCTGGCACGGCCGCAGTTGTTACACTTTTCTGCCCACCCCTTTTCTCCAGCAGACCATACACAAGTTCTGGGCTTCCATCGGCTGCAGTCTCATCCTGGTTGTCCATAAACTGGCCTTCGAGACCCTGGTTTTTGGATCTGCTCCAGTTGTGCTTCCAGGGCTCCGTCCATCTTCGGATCCCCAGCAGGGGCTTCCTGACGCAGCAGGGCGGAGCAATGGAGCATCCGGACCCGGCCAAACTGGCTGCTTAGCTCCTGATCAGCTGAGGCTTCAGCATGCTGCGTCTTCAGATGACAACTGGGACATCATTCAGCAGGCCAGGAGGCCCTCAACTCGGTCCCAGTATAAAAGCAAATGGACTAGGTTCTGCCATTGGTCTCGCAACAAGGGTCTGCACCCTGTTTCCTGTCCTCTGGATGACGTTCTGGCCTTTTCAGTGCACCTGGCTCGTTCCGGAGGTCAGGTGGATACTTACCGCACGTATTTGGTGGCTATCGGTGCTTACGCTAATTCCCCTGAGCATGTGTTTTTGGCAACCAACCCGGTGGTTAAGGCACACCTTAAGGGGTTGTATAGGCTTCTTCCTCCGGTGTATAGGCTGCACACGGTCTGGGACCTTAATGTGGTTCTTGCAGCTCTGCAACACAAGCTCTTTGAGCCGTTGGCCTCCGGGGACATCTGCTTGGTGAAACTGAAGACGGTTTTATTGGTAGCTCTTACCTCTGTGTGCAGGGTTAGCGAGCTGCAGGCATTGTCTTCGAGCGAGCCCTTCACGTTTTGCAACGACAAGGTCATCTTGCGCACTCACTAAAACAGCTTGCCCAAGATGGTCTCTCTGTTCCATCTGCATCAAGAGATATGCCTGCCGGTGTTCTTCCCAAAATCACAGTCGGAGGCAGAGAGGGCCCTACATTCCTTGGACCTCAAGAGGGTTCCCAAGTTTTATCTCTCTGAAGTCTGCGGCACTGTTTGTGACTTTTTGGGGCTCTGGGGGTTCTAAGGCTTCTATCGCCCGTTGGATGGTCCAGGCCATTTCAGAGGCCTACACGCAATGGGCAAACCTGTTCCTGAGCGGATTCATGCCCATGCGGTCAGAGGCAAGGCCACGACCTTTGTGTTTCTGAGACCTGCTTCTTGGGATGTCATCAGCAGGGCCGCCACTTGGGTGTAAACAGTATTCCCTGGACACCAGCTCCAGGCGCGATGCAGAGTTTGGTCATATGGTTCTGAAGAACCTTTTTGCTTCATCCTAGAGATGAGGCAGGTTGTTGCAGCTCCACCCTATTTTCTTGTTCGGTGGAATCGGCCACAAGGATGGGGATAGGGGACAGGACGTATGAGTAATTTAAATTTACTCGCTGTAATGACTAGAGTACTCCTAATCTCCTTTCCTTCATACGTCCCTCCCACTTTCCCCGGCTAGTATGCCAATGGCTTATAGGTAATTTGACCAACCAGGTATCTCGGCATCTGATGTGTTCAAAGGGGACTGAGGTGAGGCGCTGGAGATCCGGGCCTCGGCGGGACGTTCCCATGCCCGAGGCAGCACCACTGCGCACTATACTAAATTTAAAGGTGAAGCTCATATTTTCTCTGCCAAAGGTTCCAGTCCGGCACCAACCCCATCTTGGACGCCCATAAGGATGGAAGAAAGGGGACTATGGACTATGAGTACTCTAGTCACTACAGTGAGTAACTTAAATTTATTGACCCACGCCCAAGTTATGTGCCCAAGGTGAAAAGGTGAAGCAAGAGTGCGCATGCATAGCAAGCGTAAAAGATGAAAAGCCGTTAGTCCTCCCCCATCCACCAGGGCTGTAACACTTATACCGTATGGCAAAATCAGGTTAAAAATGAAAAAAAACAAACCTTCATTAATCTTCAGTGCGTTTTGGGGTGAAGACCCATCATCAGAAGTATTAGACAGTTTGTTAATTGCCCCTGTGTCGATTTGATTGGAAAAAACTGTGATTATGGGCTATGAAATGAAGCGTCGAGCAATAATAGCCAAAAATATTGCACTTTCTTTGGAACAATATTGTGAATTTGTTTCATTTAGGAAGCCTACTGTGCTTCTCTGTGATGTTTATTGTAACTGGTTGTGGATCCTAAGTGAGGGTATGTAGTGTACCTCTACCTGTCTTTATCTTCAACATACAAACCTTTATAAACCAGCTGTGCGCACTGCCTCTCAATTGATCATAAAAAGAAAAGAAAATAGTTGGAAAAGGTGCTTGGGTTCTTGGAATGAGCGTTGCCAAGATGGAATGTTAGCTGAGTCCCATAGCAGTGATGTTGAATGTGGAGATGGAAACATCAGGCCATGTTAAAGTAGTGAAGGTCGTCTTCTTACACACTTATTTACAATGACCCACAGCATTACAGTATCATAATTGCACCATTAGACACATTTGGTGGCCTATACTGGGTGTTCATGTCCCATCGCCCAAGTTGACATTGTCTTTGTTGTTGGCAGGGCATTATCACAGAGTACGACCTCCCACTTTTGTCGTTATTCCCACTGGCACAACCTGGCATGCATTCTGTTATTCTTTCCATTAAAAAAGGCAAGAAAGGTGGGTGCTATGAAAATGACAGACCGGTGCTTCCAGTGGAGCCCATCTTCCATTTCCTTGGCAAGGGTGTTTGTTGGCTAAGAGGAGGTCTGATGGATGAGTACAAATGTGTCTTCTGCGATCGTTCAGATGAATGTGATTGTTGTGGGTAGAGGGACGAAAGCAGGGCACAGAGTGGGCCAGGCGAGAGGCAAGCAGCCATCAGGCTGCTAGGAACCTGGGCATGTACTAATTGGCTATTCCTGTTATCGAAGTAGCATGAAAATAGGTATTTTGAAATCCTGTCATTCTTACTCTTTTTGTTTCAATTGTGCAGGTGCAGGTCAGAATCCAGTGCGTCAGGCCAGTGTGGGTGCTGGGATTCCATACTCTGTACCATCTTGGAGTTGTCAGATGATATGCGGGTCAGGCTTAAAATCTGTGTGCCTCGGAGCTCAAGCCATCATGATTGGGGAATCCAGCATTGTGGTGGCAGGAGGAATGGAGAACATGAGCCAGGTGAGCTATTGCTTTTTGTTGGTCCTTGTTAGTGCAATACGGGGACCTTACTCCCTTATCTGTCTTCCTTGTAACAGACTTTGCTTATGTGAGGCAACGGCTCCTGAGACGGCTGTAACTATTACCCTTTACGAACCATTTACAACAAAGATACCAGTCTCTGCCGCAGTCCTTCAATGCTTGTTAATTTTCTTTTTTCCTGGTTATCATGTAACCTCTAAGATCCTCACACACCACGTCCTACTTTTTGCATGTGTCTGCTGTAGCAGGCTCTGCAAACCCTTTCTAGCTTGGACAGATTTTCCATAGGATAATTATGAATCTTATAATTGTTCAAAGTATTTCTCGCTATCAGCAGAATTAATGGGCTATCTGCTAGTGTATTCGTTTGTGTACAGCAGCTGCCAGGCATTGTGAATGTCTGACAACCTGCAGAGCACTGCTGAACCAAGCTGTCAGCTCTATAACAAAACCTGGCTTGAGGGTTGAAAAAAGGCAACCTCCTTAGCCACGAGCACCTCTGTGTTTCACTGGTGGTAGAACAATACCTGACTCCCGCCCACTACTGGGCCTTCACTGACGGTGAGTAGGCAGCTACCTGAGCTGCAAGCCCTACTGTCAGTGTTTGTACTACTGAAACAGTATGGACAATGGCAGCATTGGAGGAAAAGCCTACACCTCCTCCTGTTGACGCTTCCCCTGCCTGCCTGATGGTATCACGGGTGCAAGAATGGGCATTTAAAGTACCCCAGGATGCTACTTACTTCTACTGGGTAGAAGCTCCGTGTGTCTGATCCAGTGAGATGGCTATTATTCTACATTATTTTGTCCCAGTATTGCTTTACAACCCGTTTATGCAAGAAACACAGTGATGGCCATCCCGAGGAAGTTCTGTAGTTCTGTGGATTCTTTTGTTAACTACCTCCTTTTAGCCCCAGCGCCCCCTTCCTCCTGCACAGATCACAAAGCTGGATTAATCATTCTTGTGGCTTACTCTTATAGCTGGATCCGACGCTTATAAGAAGGTAATCCAGGGTTGTGGGTGAGAAGACAGGAGTTCAATAACTCCATTGGCTATCGTGCTGGGGGAACTGCAAAAAATAAGATCACAAATTGATTTGTATCATCTCCCAGAAACCAAAAAAAATGATCGAGGATACAATTTCTGGACTACAGAGCCCAGTGAGGAAGGTTGTCCATTCATTTTGTAGTATTTGATCTCTTAGTTGCATGGTGTGCTCACAGTATTTAACATATGCTACATCCAACTATCTTGGGCATCAGTTCCATCGGAGGAGATCTCTTCTAGCTATGCGAATGGTAATATGATCGAAGTGGTGTGATGGGAAGATTCTCAGCAGCCATAGTTCAAGTGTCTCAGTGGTTTCCTCGCCCAGACGGTCATTAATCAGAAGTTGTTTAATCAGGGAGTGGCACAGAGTTCAAGTATTGCACCAAGACATTGGTTTCATCCCCGGTTTCCATCTACTGGCCTCTTCTCTCCCATATCTCAGCATTACTAGATACTAGTTTCTTGGCCCACTTCCTTTGTTTGGAGCCTACAAGAGTGGTTTTCCAATCTCTTCTGTCAGGATTATACCTTGCCACTCGGCCCCCGGGTAGAGTCCTCAGCAAAGGTAAAAATGTAATTAAAAAAGTAGTGCAAGTGTGACCCCGGCAGGATTGGATTTGTAGGATGCAAGCAAGCATGGAACAACACACATGTTAAATGGTTTAGGGTTTTGTGGGCATACGGTCAAGTGGGTGGGATGAACAAAATTAAAGTTTCTTCCAGGATTATATTTCTTGGGTTGTGTTAAGGGGTGTTCCTGGTATCCGGTCATTGCATCGAATACCAAGCATCGACCGACCATACCATAAAAATGCATGGGGGGGGAGGTCTAACATTGAATGCATTTTTTTCAATGGTAAAGGGTTTAGTAAAATTTTTAATGGTTTAAAAAGGGGGACTAGAGGGGACACCCCCATATAAAAAAAAAAATGCATTCAAAGTGTTTTTTTTTTAGATTTTTTGTCAATGGTATGGTGGTCGATGGTTTGGCTGTCGAGCAAGACCTTAAATACAGGAAAACCGGTTCCTAGTGATTTTTTTTTATTTATTTTTTATTTTTTTACTGCTTAGTAGTTCAGCAGGAGTCCATATCAAATGATTAGCTTCAAAGAGAGTTTTATTGAAATGGAGTTCCCGTTATTTTTCACCCCATGCAACTCTGCGGTCAGCCTCATTGTATCCTGAATAGTCTTGAACAGCAACATTTCTTTACTCTTTGCAGTGATTCATTCACAAAGCTATCCATTGGCTTTTGTGGGTAAACCATAGGACATTTCCACCTCTCGGGGGCATGTTAATGCCACTAGTAGGCAGAACAATGTGCCCCATAGTGGAGCTCTGTAACCGATACAGTGGCCCTCATTACGAGTAAGCCGATCTGGGAAAAAATGCTGGTTAAAACAGCCAGTACAACTGACTCCGGCATTGTTCCCGGACCGGCTTACTCAGTCTGCTGGTAGGGGCAGTGAACTATCAGCAGGTCAAGCATGCCGGGAGTTCAGTGCCCTACTGGCAGACTTTTCACTGAAGCACTGTTAGTAACGGTGCCGGTGCTTCCGTGATCCCATTCCCATGGAGACCTTCGGAATGGGAACTTACTGTTCCACTGCAACCCGTAATATCCCGGAATCACCAGTATATTGGGCGGCTGAAACGGTAAAACAAGTTTGCTGATGAGCCACTGGTCGTACAGGTGGTGTACCGACAAACTCGTAATGAGGGCCAATATTTTGATTTCTTTTTTTTTTTTTTTAATTTTTTTTACGTCTGCCTTTTTTCTATGCCAACGTGTCCAGGTCAGACCGGCAATACGGTAGTCCAGTGCTACATCAAGCAACTAGAGAACACTCTGAGCAGGTCACTTAAAGTTGTAGCCCTCATGTTGAGTGACATGGGGGAATATATATTCATTGACCACTACACATCTTCCTTGGGTAGAACAGCAACATGCCAAATGCAAGGCTGTAAAAGGGATTCTTCTCCTCAGTTCATTATGTCTTGCGATCCCAATTTGTTCAATGTGCTGTTGTGATATTGCAGTGGCAGTCGTTCCTCCTATTTCTCCCTTGGGACAATTCATTGAAGTGATCTCCTTGCAGTGACACTGGTCCACTACTGCTGATCATGGTTGGATCTGTATTGAGAGTTGTCGAGGTGGAGGGGCGGGCTCTCCTCCCCCTGGCCTTGGCGTTGGCTTTGGGTATTTCCCAATGTTCTCTTTCCAAGGGGGTTTTGCAGATCCAGAAGGAGGTAGTGGAGGTTCTGGTTATCCTCCTGCTCTGTATAACAAAGAAATGTTGCAGCCACTGTGTCAATGAAACGCCCCTAAAATAAATAGCTTACGTAATTGCGTATAAAGGAAATTCCCAAACCAGGGACACATTTTTAAAGAAATGTGTTCCTTGTATTGAAAACACCATAAATTGTGCAAACATAAAAACTGAAAACCCTGGCAAAAAACTATAAGAACATGTCATCATTCAACAAATGGCAAAACAAATTTGACAACTTATGAGCAACCGCAGAAAACATATTTACACATACAGTAAATGTGTAAATAAGCACATCGGCACTATAGGCCTAACTTGGTACATCCTAAACGAAGGCATCATTGATAAATTACAACAAACACAAATGAAACTATTATATAGTGCTCTATAAATAAATGTTACACACGTTATGCGAAAAGTACATCAGAGCAATATTTTGTACATTTCCCTGTGTAGCTGTATCATCACTCGGCCACATGTACAAAATTTATTATTATTATTATTTTTTTTAAAACTTAGTTTTATTGGAGTTTATATCAAACAGATTACAGCATATACATCCAAAAGGAACCATCATAACATAGAAGCAGGTATTACAGTAAAATAGAGAACGCGTTCATGATTCAGTGTTATATTGCAGCAAAATTCTTGTATTCTGTCCTATCAATAAGTAGCTCCTCTTTACAGCGTCAACAAACATTGACTAATCTTCTCCCATTTTTCCCTTCCCTCTACCCCACAAGACTTTATACTCTGCCACCAAGAGATGTATTGTCTAGCAATTGGCAGATTGGTTGATGGGTCTGTCAGGCCTTGAGGCCTACCTTGTTCGGGAGGACATTATGATGTTTCATTACCCATGGCGCTGATCGTCCGGTAGGCGTTAGTGAGCTATTCCGGGGATGTATTTATTGACAAATTCCAACCATAAGATGTCACATTGCGTGGCTTTCCCATGTATAGATGCTGTGATTTTTTTCCATAATATACATATTGGAGGCCACGTTAATCCATTCTTTTTCTGTGGGGGTAATTGGGGATTTCCATTTTATGGTCAATAGAGCCCTCGCAGCTAGTAAGAGTGGTGCAGCTATGTCTGTGACCCTTCTCAACTCATCCTCTATTTTCTCGAGACCAAATAAGATCAGGTAGGGGTTTGCTGTTCGCTGGATCCCGTCTAGATCCATAATCCAACCTAGCACCTTGTTCCAGTAAATTTTGATCTGAGGACAACCCCACCACATGTGCCAGTAATCCGCTGTGGACCCACATCCCCGCCAACACATTGGACTAGACAACTGATACATCTTAGAGAACCTGCGCAGGTATTATTGCCACCTATTTAACAGTTTGATCGAGTGCAACTTATACTGGCATGAGATCGAGGCTTTGGGCGCAATCCTACATATCTTATCCCATGTCTCCGGGTCGGTATCCTCGCCCATGTCCCTTTCCCATTTTAGCCTAAGCGGTTCTGTTGAGCCCTTTCCAGCTTCCATTAGTGTTTTATACAAGACAGATATCAACCCTTTTGTTTCTGTCCTGGAGTCGAGTATGATTTCAAACGGGGTAAGTTCCCTGCTCAGCTTATCCTTCCATTCTGGTTTTGTCAAAATTCCCTTAATGTGCAAAAAGTGGAATGCTGACAGTGTGCCTATTCCGAGTGCCTCTTCTAGTTCAGGAAGCGTGATGAAGGAGTCCTTCCTCAAGAGCTGTCCCACCCTCTCCAGGCCTGCCTCATACCAAGCTTGAAACCTCTCCACATTAGGGATCTTGTCGTTAATGCCAGGTGACCAGAGGTGACTTAATGGTGATGGCCATGTGGTAATCCTCCCCATATCTCCACCCTCCTGCCATATGTCCCATATGGTTGCGAACATCGGGTGTGCCTTAGATTTCTTCAGTACTCTCTGTCTAGGTGACCACAGCCATTCAGAGATTGTTGCTGGGGACAGATAATGATTTTCCATAGAGATCCACTGGGGCAATTTTTGGTTACGGAGATGGGGAATAAGGCTACGTAATTGAGCTGCCTCGTAATATTTTTGGATGTCTGGGAGGCCCACTCCACCCTTGTCTGTTGGTAATGTCAAGTTGGAGTAAGCAATCCTGGGCTTTTTCCCTTGCCATAGAAATTTCAGAATCGCCTTCTTGACTTCTGTAAAGAATTGGTGTGGCATCTGAATGGGGAGCATTTGAAAGGGGTATAAAAATCTCGGGAGACAGGTCATTTTTATCGCGTTTAAACACCCCAACCAGGATATGGTTAGGTTGTCCCATCTGGCGAGGTCTGTGTGAAGTTTTTGGAGCGCTGGGAAATTGGCTTCATATAAATCTTTTAGCGACCTTGTGACCTGTATTCCTAAGTACTTCATTTTTTCATATTCAATCATAAGGCCCAGGGGCTGGTATCTTTCAGTGTTTGCTTCCAATGAGCCCTGTAAGGAGAAAAGTGTGGACTTAGATTTGTTAACCTTGAACCCGGATACTTGGCCGTATTCGTCCAGGAGGTACAGCGCTCTGGGAATGGATGTGGTGGGGTTTGTCACATGAAGAAATAAGTCATCGGCATACAGCGCTACTTTAAATTCCTCTTCCCCCAGACGCATGCCTGCTACTTCGCTATCGAATAGGATGGCCGATAGGGGGCATCCCTGCCGGGTACCGCGTTTCAGCTCGAACCATCTCGAGTACTCCCCGTTAACACTGAGGCTTTTGGAGCGGTGTAAACTGCTTATATCCCCCTTCTAAATTTCAGTCCTATTCCCACGGCACGGAGGACTGCAGCAAGGAAACCCCATTCCACTCTATCGAAGACTTTTTCAGCATCGACAGAGTAAAGCGGGATCATTGCACATGGTTTGGGAGGCCTCGATCAAATGGAGTCTTTCTCATGGTGTCTGCACCTTATCGTCCAATTATGAACCCTACCTGGTCGGGGTGGACAAGATGGGGCATGTGGACCTCTAACCTGGCTGCCAGGACTCTTGTGTAAATTTGGGCATCAAGATGGAGCAAGGATATGGGGCGGTATGGGGCGGTATGATGCGCAACACGTGGGGTATCTGCCTTCCTTGGGAATGACCGATATGAGTGCTCGGTCGAAGGAGTCTGGGACAGTCCCCGTGTCAAGGATATCGTTAAATAGGGTGGTCAGGAATGGAGTTAGGAGGGCCCAAAATGTTTTGTAGAAGCCGGCAGTGAAACCATCTTCACCAGGGGACTTGCCCAGTGTGAGTCATTTGATTGCCTCGTGTATTTCGTCCTCAGTTATGGGGGATTCTAGATGGGCCGAGTCAACTTGTGGAAGGGCAATGCTGGCGAAGTAATCGTCTATCTCCTGTGAGTGTGGATCTACTTCTGAAGTGTATAGGGACTCATAGAAGTTTGCAAACAGTTCTGGGATGGGGGGATGTATGTTGCGCTTGGTCAGGGGTTGGATCCGTGATCTTTCACCCTACGTTCAGCCCGTTGGATCCTGAGTCTAGCCACTAGCAGCGCATCTGCCTTATCTCCCTTCTCATAGAATTTCTGCTTCAATAAATGTAGTTTATGTGCTATCTGGCCATGTTCTAGGTGGCGGAGTTCTTCCCGTTTTTCCTAACCTCTTGGATCTTTTCAGGGTCTATGGTGTTCCCCACCCTAGCCTCTCTATCAAGTTGACATATTTCACTCCGGAGCTTATTCTCAATAAGGGCTCTCTCCCTTTTCTTCCGAGCCCCTTCCTGTATCAGGATCCCCCTCCAGGTTGCTTTGGCCGCCTCCCACACACTCTGCTTAGAGACCTCCCCAGTATCGTTGGCTTTAAAGTATTCTTTGATCTGTTTCGAGTTCTTCTTTGAAAACAGGGTCTCTCCACAGGGCCTCGTTACATCTCCACTTCCCACCCTTAATTGGCAGATGTTCCCATTATATATCAACTGTGACTATGTCATGGTCGGACCATGTTATTGGAGTAATCCCTGAATGTGTGGCGGTGTCGTTCAGCTCTCGTGAAAGGTAGATGTAATCTATTCGGGTAAAAGTATTGTGTGGAGGTGAATAAAATGTATACCCTCTTTCATCAGGATGCATCGCCCTTCATGTGTCTACCAGCGCAAATACCTGCATCATGTTTACAAAGTCACTACGTTCCCCTCATCAGGAACTTCGACTCCCGGGCGCCCCGCTTGTTAGGCAGAAACCTGTGCAGTTCCCTTAGGGAACACTGCAAAAGATTTAGGGCTACAGGTGTTAGCAGTAAATCCACTTGGTAGCAGTCTGTACCACCCAGATTTACCTGGTAGCTGTGGCTGAGCAGTCAGACTTCCCTCAAGAAGAGTTAGGCAGTATGCAAAGTATACACAATAGGCACTCAGACACAATAATACAAGCAAACACTAACCAGAGCTTTGGTATCAAAGTATATCATTATTTATTTAAAAACACACTGTTTGAAACACTCCAGCGCTCTTATTGTAAAATACTCTAAACACAGTTACTATTATAATATATACACCCCTTATTCCATATCAGATGAGTCCCTCTCCTTCCCACGCACCCGCTCCCCCCCATGTGTCGGCGTCTGAGCAGGTTCAGTTAGAGTCACTGAACTAGCCCCGAATCACCAGTAGGGACCATCGTCGCGCGATCCTTTTAATTATCAATGAACACCACATAGGTCTGAGAACCCCCCGCCCCCAACCTCCCTTCAACCGCAACTTACAACCATCGAATATAACTTTTGTGTTGGGCCGAAAACGGCCCATGTCTCGAACATACTCAGTGTCAACGTAGTCGCCGCTAGTCCAGTTCACTTGTCCTCCTCGGGGGAGCTGTTACTTCTCCGAAATGTTCTCGACCCTTTGACTCTCTGCCTCTTAGGTCCTTGGAGTTTCCATTCTCTCCCTTCGTTTCTCGGGTTATTTCCAATCTTCCCCTTGTTCTCTGGGATCAACAAGTTCGGCTATGCAGGCCTTTATTTCCCTCTCCGACCGTAGTCTGATTCTCGTGCCTTCGTGTTAAAAAGAGAGTGAGAAGGGGTATCCCCACCAGTATCTGGTGTCTCGTTCCTTCAACCATTTCATCAGGGGGCCACGCATCCTTCTCAGTGCCAATGTCATGGCAGACAGGTCTTGATATATGGTGACCTGGGCACCGTTGAGGGTGATCACGCCTCCACGCCTTGCCTTCTCGAGAATCTTTGCTTTGTCCTGGTATCTATGGAAGCGAGCGAGGACCGATCTCGGGCCTCCAGGTGGGCCACCTGCTCTGTGGATCAGTTCGGTTCTCGGTTCGTCAATCTCCATCTGCCGCCAAGATTTTGATGATATCATGAAGTGTTGCCTTAAGGATCTCCTCAGTCTCCCCATCCTGTTTTGGGATCCCAAAAAAAAAAATTGTTCCGCCTCTCCCGGTTTTCCAAATCAACCATCTTTAGCCTGTATTCCTCTTCCCGCTGTTCAAGATCCGTGATTCTGTGTTTGAGTTGTATTTCCATAATATCTATGGAGGTTTGGTTGTTTTCTACCCCCTCCAACCTGTCCTCGATCTTATCCATACGTTGGGTGATTTTATCAATCTTGCCGCCTATGTTGGCCCCCATATTCTTTATCTCCATCAGGAGGGCTGCTATGTCACCTTTCGTGGCTGCTGTCTCCATGTGCCACGGATTCTGTTGCCATCGTGGGGGCGATTGTGTGGGCGGAAGGAGCATAAGCGTAACTGGCTAGCTTTACTTTAGCCTGCATATACGTAGGTGCTTCACCTCAATGTCCCGGGTTTGGGCAGGCGTGGGAGGGGCGTGTGGGCTTCACCCTCAGACTGCTCTGTAGCCTCACAGAGTTCTCAGTCATCCGCCGGTGAGAATGCGCTCGCCCAGTAGGGGGGATAAGAGCAGGTAATCTTCAGAATTTGCTGGATCCCTGGTGCAGGAGCGAGGTTGAAAGCTGTCTCCCTAGTCTCAAGTCTGATCGGTACCGGGGACCTGAGGAGGCACACGCCCCTGTTTCGGGGGCCCTACCCTCAGTCCGAAAGATCCGTGACCTGTGCACTGGGAGGGGCAGATAATATGCGGTGTGCAGGGCTCCCAAGGCAGGGGTTCCTCAAATCATGGGGGTCCCGCTTGATCCCACGCGTCTTTCGTGCATGCCAGGGCACGCATCCACGACGCGCAGAACGTTCGTCGTGGAGGCCCACCACTATGTGAGCCCAGCTAGTTCCTCTGAGAGCTGGGGCCCAGCATACAGGCCGCGGCGCTCTGATGCACCGCAGTTGCTTGAGACAACATGGGCTGCGCAAGGTTGGAGGCGCAGCTTACCTCTTGGCGGGGCCTCCGCCGTGTTCCAATAGTCCGTGGGCTTGAGGGCACGGCTGGAGGGTCCACGCCATGGGTCGAGTGGGGGCACTGCAAGGGAGCAGCTCTGTGGGTCGGAGGGGGGGGCGCGTTGGCCAGCGCCGCACAGGCTGCGCGTCACCCTCCCGATGGGCCCGTTCGCCGGCCTGTCCGCTTCCGATTTCGCACCGTCACCAGCGAAGAACTTCACCCGAAGTTTAATCAGGCTTCCCGGGTCCGATCGGGTTTTCTCCAGGGAGGTGCAGGAGTATTCCAACGCACAATGCTCTGCTCTTTTCACCGTGGGGGTGTCACGAGGTGGGGGCTCAGGTCACCTCGCAGACCTATGGGGACGGAGCTCACACGGAAGAGGACATCATCCGTGCGCCCCCTGGTGGCCAACGATTCGTTTTATTTTTAACATTATTTAAGACAGTCACTCAGCAAGCGGCATGTGCAACACCAGACAAACAAAATACAGTGTGAACAAAAGATATTTTGAATGCAGTCTGATTTAAGACTTTAGTTTTGACTATCTCATCCACTGTTCAAAGCCAGCCTTTTTCAGGACCATTAAGCTTTCTGGAAATGCTACATGGGTGGTTCTAACTGATTCACATGTTCTTTGCAAGTAAAATAAAATCACAAACGGCATAGAATTTGCTGGTTAAACACGCACACTATAACAGAGGATAAAGTATGGTCTCGCACACCTACCATATGACTTGGTTGGTGGACACAAAATAATGTATTAAATTAAACAGTGAAGTCCTAACGCGTCAGTGGTAGAGCTGATAATATATCCACCTTAAGTACTTGAAAAGTTGTAATATAGTGTTAACTATCCTAGGCAGTGGCTGAGTGAGTGGTAACCACTTGCCAGCCCGAGTCGCAGAAATCCTGAACTCAAGGCAGTTACCAGCCCAGAGTCATTAACACTATTAACTCCCCAGGGCTTCAATTCTGTGGTGCTAATAGAGTTTATATTTTTTAAGGACAGGGGAACACGCATTTTGCATGTGCCTTATAACCTTGGCACTCGGCCACTACTGTGCTGCTTCAACCAATAGCCGACTTAGGCATAATACATGCTGGACATAAATAACAGAGTCCAGTAGATGTTTTTGTGGAGAATTGAAAGGCTGCAGGTTAAGTCACTTGTTTACAACAGTATAAAATTGAGGAAATTATTTCATTTACTATACTACAAGCGACCAGCCAATTGACGTTTCACAGGCTTTGTTGCCCTGGTTGTTCTGCTTTCCCCTTTTTTTCCATTATTGCCCTTATTAGGCTTCAACTTCCCAACCGTTTTGTCTGGCGCAATGACTCCAAGCGACTGAACTGGTGACCCTTGACTTGAGTTACAAGAATTGGTGTTCCTCTTCATCCTGGGAGGTGTTGGGGGGGGGGGGGGCGGTTCAGGGGGGGGGAGTGTAGTTTCTTATTTGTAATGTTGTACCACTGGCGTTCGGCCTGCAGAGGGTAACTGAAGGGGGGGGGCGTATACCCCCTACTTTATTCGTTCATATTTCTTATTTTCTGTGCTTGCTGCTCCTGCGACAGAAGAGAGGCAAAAAATTGCTTGCACATTAAATATCTTGCCTGCTTTATGTGACACTGCCCGAACTACGCTGGGGTGATGGGAGGGTAAATTTCTTGCTGCATGCCACATTAAAGGTGAAATATCGCCTCATGGCACCCCTTATTTAAGGGGCCAGCACACCCACTGATTATTCCTCTACTTGCCCCACACAAAGCCAATAGTAGGCCTTAAAGCTCCTCAATCTTTTCTGGCATCAGTTTTCTGGTGCCAAATACATCCCCTTTCGTGGGCTTTAAAGTGCCCTTTTATTCCTAGCCCCTTCCCGAACAGTAAGCAGGAAATATCAGGGTTCGAAATTTCTCTCTCACTCTCACTCTCACTCTCTCATGCTGTGCATAGGCCAACATCTAGTGGAAGCTGCGGAGTAAAACCGTTTGTTTTTCGAAACTCGAAAAGGGGCTTCGAACTAGGGCTTGGAAGGCCTCTAGCCTCGGCCATGTACAAGTAGGGAGAGTGGGGGGGTGGTCATAACTTTCCCACATTTATTTGCTACATATACACAGCCCCCTGCCAGATTTCCACATATGGAGAGTACTCCTTTCAAATTCTGCCCTAAGTGTAACAGGAAGAGTCCCTGGGTAGATGAGCACAATACGTGCAATCTGTGTCTCCCACAAGACCATCCCGAGGCAACGTGTCGAGCTTGTAAGCTCTTCAAGCCAAAAACACTTAGGGACCGCCCGACGAAGCGCTGGGCCCACCACACCAGGCAGCTAGATGCCATGGACGTCGAAGGGTCATTCAGCGATGGCAGCAACGCCACCGTATCGGACGGCGAGGGCAGAGGGGTGACTTCAGACACCCACGCGCAAGCCCCCGACCTCGGAGGACTAGCCAGCGGCCCAGTTATGGGGACAACACCCGGCGGCAGAAGCGCAACCCACACCACTTCCTCTAAAGACATCAGCCCCAGCCGTGACTCGACACGCGTGTTGAGCAATCGGTAACGGAAGGCACCAAGGGAGCGGTCCAACGATTCTGTGTCCTCTGGGCATTCCAGTTTGCGATTGCCACATGACAAAGATCAACCGTCCGCACTCCCAATAGTTCCAGAGGCTTGATCGTCAGACGATTCCGACCTCTATGCTCCCAAGTCAAAGTGTGTAGCGTCTCCTCCCGAGATTCGGCATCCTGCTTCTGCTACCTCTGAATCTTGACACGAAGCATCAAGGACCATCTCCGAACCTCAACACGAAGCGTTAAAACCCTTGAAAACCCCTAAAACCTCTGGAAAACATTCCTCTAATCACGGGAAGGGGATAAACAACACAATAAACCTTCAGAATACCATAAAGAAAAACAGAAGGCTCCTAAAGTCATAGAGAAGTCCAAGGTCCCTGACACTACTCCTAAGAGTAAAATTGCCCCTCCCACTCCTCATGATATGGGCATGGATGAGGAACCAGAACAGGAGAGGTTTATTCCCAGTTCCAGGGAATGGAACTCGGCAGATATCGATAGGGTGATGAGAAAGATGTCTTTTTTTGCAGACTTATATGAAAAAGACCCTAATTATTTCCATAGCTATGCCAACACTCCAGCTACCTCTGCCCCTTCGGGGTCCAAGGACTCTCAACCCCCTACTAAAAGGCTCTGCTCTGAGGCTCCAGTGCAGGGATTGGTTTCAGACCCTTTGCTAATTGAACCTTACCATCCAGAGTCCTATGGAGAGGAAACGGAAACACATATGCTGGAAGACCAGACGGGAGTTTTTTATTATGGGGATGGCGAGGACCGGGTAGAGAGAGAGGAGGATGAGGCGGAAGCCTACAATCTTGACTCCCCTATTCCTAAGGACCCCCCTGGTACATGACTCAAAGATTGATACTCAGCCACTCCTCAATGAGGTACTGGCTAAAGCAGCAGCTGATTTTCAAATGGACACACAGGGTGTCCAAGAAGATGGGGATTTCGCTGAAGAAATCCTAGGGGACAAGAGAGCCATTACCCAGGCTATCCCAATATTAAACTCAGTCCAGCAGAGAATGGATCCCTCGCTGGTAACCCCAAATATTACTTGTGCAGTAAATCCAAGAGTGGAAAAATTATTTCGGGCCGCACCCTCCGATCCCATGTACATAAGGGGTCAATTAAAACCCGGCTCCCTGGTAGTAACAACCACCAGAAAGAGGGCAGGTTCACCACGGAACAAGTTACTTACCTGTAACTGTTGTTCTCCAGCATGGGTCTGGCATGGATTCACATGCTCACGAATATTCCCCGTCGTCAGGCCGGGAATCCTTGGTATAGAAAATAAAATCAGTATCGGTTTCGTTTCTGATCTGTCTTTCTTAGTAGTAACCAATCACTGGTCTCTGGGTCATACTGCCCCCAGTCAATGACTGCCCTCTCCCTAAGCGCCGCCTCTGGCAGCCATCCTCCGATTTGGTAGCACGTAAAGTGGCAGTATGACCAAGTGAAGAGCCGCAGAGGGGTAGGCGGGAGAGTTCACATGTGAATCCATGCCAGACCCATGCTGGAGAACAACAATTACAGGTAAGTAACTTGTTCCTTCTCCGGCATGGGGGCTGGCATGGATTCACATGCTCATGAATAAGAGAATACATAGCAGTACACACATGCACAACCACGGGACGTGGCAACAGGCTCAACATTAAGCAATACAACAACTCAACATTAAGCATCTCTTACCTCCCAGGCTCACCTTAAGAGAACAGGTTGCGCAGCACTGCTTGGCTGACCCTGGACTCCTCCTTGGAGTCCCGATTGACGCAGTAGAATCTTGTGAAGGTGTGCGTCGACCTCCACGTCGCAGCCCTGCAGATGTCCAGCAGGGGCACACCAGACAGGAACGCCGTGGTAGCAGCGATCGCTCTGGTCGAATGGGCTCTCGGACGGCCGGGCAGCGGTCGGTTTGCCAACCGGTGATGGTGCATAATGCAGCCGAAGAGCCATCTGGAAATGGAAGCCTTCGAGAGGACCTTCCCTTGATTCACAGTCCCAAAGTCCACAAACGGCTGTGATGTCTTCCGAAAACTCTTCGTGCGGTCCACGTAGAACTTCAGCGCTCTAGGTACGTCCAGCGAGTGCAGAGTCATTTCAGCCGGCGACGAAGGAGACGGGAAGAAAACTGGCAACACCAAGGGTTCGTTGAGGTGGAAGTCCGATGGCACCTTGGGCATGAAGGAGGTTCGCGTCCTCAGCACCACCCTCGTGTCGTGAAAAGTCAAGTATGGCGGCTTGCAAGATGGGGCCTGGATCTCTCCCACTCGTCGTGTGGAGGTGATGGCCACGAGAAACGCTGTCTTCCACGACAGAAACTTCAACGGTGCCGAATGCATAGGCTCAAATGGGGGCCCCCATGAGCCTGGTCAGCACCACATTGAGCTCCCAGGCCGGGGCAGGGGCCTTCACCGGCGGGAATGATTGGAACAATCCTTTCATAAATTCCTTCACCAGTCGATGAGACCACAAGGACGCCCGTCCCGTAGTTCTGGTGTATCGAGAGATGGCGGCCAGATGTATCTTGATGGAATCGTGAGCTAGTCCAGCCTTGGGCAATGACAGTAGGTACGGCAATAGTTGCGGGGGGGGGGCATAATCCGCAGAGGGTTAATCTTCTGTGCACGGCACCAGACAGAGAACCTCTTCCATGTATGTCCGTAGCACTTGAGAGTTGAGGACGCCCTGGCCTTTGCAAGAACCTCTCTGCAGTTGGCTGGGATGTCGTACCCTCCAAACTCTAGTGCTGCAGGAGCCAGGCCTGCAAGTTCAGCGACTCCGGGTTGTGGTGAAGAATGGCGCCTCCTTCTCTGGAGAGAAGGTCTGTGTCCGTCGACAGCTTGACTGGTGTGGACGTTGACAAGTCCAGAAGGTCCGGTAACCAGATCTGTCTCGGCCACGCCAGTGCGACGAGGATCATCCTGCACTGGGACCTCTTGAGCTGGTTGATGAGCCGGAGAAGCGACGGCAGCGGAGGGAACGCATAAAGAAATAGGCCGTCCCAGGGGAACGAGAAAGCATTGCCCATGCTCCTCGGCTGGGGGAACCTGCTGGCGAACCTCCGGCACTTGGAATTTGTCGCAAAGAGATCGATTTGGGGTTCGCCCCATCGTCGGGAGAGTTGATCCACTTGATCCTGGCGTAGTTCCGACTCGTGGCACGAGCGCAGCTCTCTCCTGAGTGAGTCGGCGATCGTGTCTTTTTTTTCCTGCTAGATGAAGAGGCACCAGAAACATCCCTTGGGCGACGGCCCAATGCCACAGATCCTGGGCTTCCTTGGATGGGGCCGGGTATCTGGTTCCGCCCTGCTTCCGGATGTAGAATATCGTGGTGATGTTGTCGGTGAAGATCCTCACCACCTTGCCCTTGAGGGACGGAAGAAAGGACCTGAGGGCCCAGAACACTGCGCGGAGCTCCAAGATGTTGATGTGGAGTGACTTCTCCGGGAGCCAAAGGCCTCTCGCGTGAAGATCTCCGGAGTGCGCTCCCCAACCTTCCAGGGAGGCGTCCGTCACCTGGTGAGCTGGGGTCTGAAAGTCTGTGCCCGCCGACAGATGAGAGCGGATACCCCACCACCGGATCGCCTGACGGAACGTCTCGTTGAGAGGGATCCTGTCCTCGAAGTTGCCCGTCGACTGGACCCAGCGGGCGTCGAGGAAATCTTGTAAGGGGCGCATCCGAAGCCTGCAAAGGCGCACCAGTTAAATGCAGGAGGACATCATCCCGAGGAGGGACTTGATAGATCTTACCCTGGCCATGTCCGTGGCCAGCAGACGCTGCACCTTGCCCAGAATGGTCCTGGTCCTTTCCTCCGACGGCGAGGTCAGCCGCGCCACTGTGTCGACCTTGGCTCCCAGAAACAGGGCGACTTGCGACGGAACCAGGTGGGATTTTGGAAAGTTGATGGAGAATCCCAGGTCCGTGAGCAGCTGGACGGTCTTCGCAGTGTGCTCCACGGCGAGCTCCCTTGTCCTTGCCCGGATGAGCCAGTCGTCCAGGTAGGGGCAGACGTGGGTCGCCTGCAGGCGCAGCCGCGCCGCCACCAGTGCGAGGCACCTGGTGAACACCCTGGGTGCCGACTTCAATCCAAACGGGAGGGCCTTGAACTGGTAGTGCCGCCCTTGGACTACGAACCTGAGGAACTTTCGGTGTCTTTTTAGAATGGGGATGTGGAAGTACGCATCCTCCAAGTACGACGACGACAGGAAATCGCCCTCCTCCAGCTGTCCCAGAACATGCTGGAGGGTGACCATCCGGAACTTCTGTGCCTTGATGTACTTGTTCAGTCGTCGCAGGTCCAGGATGGGGCGCCATGCTCCTGTCTTCTTTTTCACGAGGAAGTACCTTGAGTAAACTCCGAAGCCTCTTTGGGACGAGCTCCATGGCACCCTTCTTGAGCATCGCCCTTACTTCCAAAAGTAGTTGATGGACGTGATTTTCCTTCCTGGCCACAGATGGAACGCGAGGGCACTTCTTTTGAAACTCTAGGGCGTGCCCTTGGGCCAGGGCGTCCAGCACCCAACGGTCGGTGGAGATGGACTCCCACACACTGATGAACCTCGCCAGCCGGCCTCCCACCGGGTGCTTCGGCGGGGGCCCGACCCCACGGTCGGTTCAATCTTGTTTGGAGGCCGCCTTGCCTCCTTGACCACCCTGTCGACGACGACGGGCACCACCTGACTTGCCGCGTCCCCTGTTGGCTTCCTGGGACGAAGATCTTGCCGCTTGGCAGTACGTGGAGGAGCCACTGCCGGATCCCTTGGAGGCACCTTGTCTGCCTCCGGAGCTCCGAAAGGAAGGCTGTCGTTTTTGGAGCACTCCCAGTGCCCGGGCAGTCTCCGTGTCTTTCTTGATGGCCCGAAGGGACTCATCAACCGCCTTCCCAAACAGGTTGTTCCCATCGAAGGGCATGTCCAAAACCTTGGTTTGTACGTCCTGGCGGAAATCCGTCGCCTTGAGCCATCCTCGTCTTCTCAGGCAAACGCTGTTGCCCAACTGACGGAAACCGGTGTCGGCGATGTCCGTTGCCACCGTGATGGCGTGGTCCGAAGCAATCTCACCTTCCTGTAGGATTTCAAGGGCCTCAGCCCTTTTGGCGTCCGGAAGGAAGTCCAACAGAGGGGCGATTTTGAACCACAACTCCCTGTCGTAGCGTGCTACGATAGCCAGGGCGTTGGCCGCCTTGTTAGTCGTCGCTGCGGATGAGATGACCCGTCGTCCCATCGTGTCCAGCTTCCTGCCCTCGCCGTCCGGCGGAGAAGTTGATGTCGAGGCCGATGACCCCCCCAGCTTTCTTCTTTGCTGCCGCCGAGACAACCGAAGGCACAAGGGGGCAGCGTCGGGGACCCGGTACTTCTTCTTGTACCGGTCCCTCTTTGCCGGCTCTGTGGCAGGGTTCTTGAGGAGAGCGAGCCCCTCATCCCATATGTCATCAAGAAGTGGTACGGCGAGGACTGTCTTCCTTTTAGCCTCGCGCCGTTGGTAAAGGAACCCTTCCTTCTCTTCTGGGCAGAGCTGGAAGAGCTTGGATGCCCTGGAAATCATGGCATGAAAGGATCCAATCTCGTCGGGCGGGGAAGCCCGAGCAGCGGGCGACGGGGGGCACGTCCCGTCGTCGTCATCTGTACCTGTCGTAGCCGTGTCCGTGCCTGTATCATCCCCGTGGGTAGTAGACCGGGGGGAAGGCAGAGCAGGCCGCAGAGGTGGGAGAGGTGGCGTAGGATGCGTCGTCCTCCTCTTATGCGGTGGACTTCACGAAGGTCCTGGCTCCGGTTCCCCCGTCGGGTCTGGCTACGGTACCTCCGTCGGGGGGGGGGGCAACCTTGTCCTTATCTCTGAGCATAAGGACTGAATCACTGACAAAATGGCCGCCGAAGTGTCCTGCGGTGCCGGAAACGACGGGCGCGAGGGCTCTTGAGGAACCTCGTCGGCGACACCGTCGCTCTCGTAGTCGCCCTCGTCGGGATCCCTCCTGATGGGCTGGGCCTCTTCCACGACTTCGATGAGCTCTTCTTCAGAGGTCATGTCCGTATCCACGATGGCCACCTGCCCCTCCCCCACCTTTTCCAACGAGGACTTCGTGGGGGTCTTCTCAATGGGCCTGAAAGACGACTCCCTCCGCGGTGGCAGGGAGACTCTGGGTCCTGAGGTTGCCTCCACTGGCGTAGCCTCCACAGGCTGAGCCAGGGCCGCTGCAACATCCTCAATCGAGGTCTTAGCAGGGTGAATTAAGGCCAACGTCACCTTCTGTACGCCTGGGGCCTTCACCTTGGGAGGAGGGTCCGAGCCTCGCTCCCCCTCTGCCGGAATATTCGAGATCGACCTGGGCCTCTCCAGAAGGTTTGCTGGGTTCTCGGACTTCCTCTTACCCGAGCCAGAGCGTTGGCTCGTGGTTGATGGCGCCGGGGAGGATGCGCCCTGCCTGGCAGCCAAGGAGCCCGACCGTTCGGCGCTCCCGGTGCCTGCGGACTCGCGGTGCTTGGCATTTTGTTGGGCCCCCGTCGCCGGGGCGCCCACACCGGACTTAGAAGACCGCTCAGACTTCTTTTTCTTCTTCTCGCCTGATGGGCTCTTCCCTCCAGCCAGTTGGCGAGACGGAGGTGGCGATCCTTCATGGTCCGCTCTGACATGTTCCCACAAAACGCGCAGTCCTTCTCCGTGTGCGTCTTGTCCTCATGGAGACAGTAGAGGCATAACGAATGCTCGTCCTCCTTGAAAACATTCTGAAGCTGGCATCCAGGGCAGGTCCTGAACAGCTTCCCGGGCGTCGAGCTTCCTTTCTCCTGGGCCATGTCCGGGGTAGGCCTCGGAACTTCTGGAATCCTCCAAAAGCGTAACTCGACGAAATCTTCACCCTTGAGGGGTGTAGAAAACTCTGAAACGGATCCCCGTTGATCGGATGTAGAAACGGTGGTGCTTGAGGCTCTATTTAACAGAAAAATTTGAAAAATCTCCTGAAAAAGCGCGAAAACGCAGCAAAAGCTCGAGAGCTACAGCACGAGGACTCCCAACACTTGAACATGCGGTAAAAATCTGAGGATGACTGCCAGAGGCGCGGCTTAGGGAAAGGGCAGTCATTGGCTGAGGGCAGTATGACCCAGAGACCAGTGATTGGTTACTACTAAGAAAGAAAGATCAGAAACGAAACTGATACAGATTTTTATTTTTTTTCTATACCGAGGATTCCCGGCCTGACGGGGAATATTCATGAGCATGTGAATCCATGCCAGACCCCATGCTGGAGAATAGCTTCTTCAGAAGCACTTCCCGATAAGGAGAGCAAAAGGATATATGCTCTGGGTAGGAAAGTTGCTTCCACATCAGCCTATCGGGCACGTATTGCTACCAGTACCACTCTTTTAGCAAGCTATAACTGCCAGCAGTGGGAACAAGTAGCTGTTCTAGTATCCTCTGCACCTGAGCCACTAAAAGGCCAGCTGGCCCAACTTGCAGCAGATGGAAGGTCCGTATCTGGATGCATCCTTAAAACAAATTTTGATGCAGCAGATAATTCTGGAAGATTGATAGCCGAAGGCACAGTAATAAAACAAACCTGAGACCCAAGCCACGCCTCTAGACATGCCGGTAGAGCCGAACGTTCTATTCGGCAGGGCAGTGGAAGAGGCACTAAAGACAACTAAAGATACGAGAACTCACAAATAAACCCCCAAATAATCATTTTCGTCGCTTTCGCGGCCAAAGCTCCCAGAGGGGTTCCAACTACTACCAAAATCAGGGAACCTCATGGGGCAACAATCGGTTCCAAACATCACAGGGATTCACCAGAAGCCAGCGCAGGGGCCGCACTAGGGGTAGAGTCAGCCCCGCCAGAGGTGGTACACCACCTAGTAAACAGTGACGTTTAGCTTCGGGTCCCCTCCCATGCATCCCCAGTAGGGGGGCGCATTTCCACCTTCACCCACGCGTGGGAGGGGATCACTTCGGACATATGGGTGCTGTCCACAGTGTCTGCAGGATACTGTATAGAACTATTAGCGCGCGCCCACGACCATCCTCCAAGACAGAAGGTACACTCGTTGGAGCACCAGAAAATTCTTCTCGAGGAGATCGCCACTCTGCTTGCAAAGGACACCAAAGAACTCGTCCCGGGCAACCAGGTAAACGGGGGTATTTATTCAACCTACTTCCTCTTGCCAAAATAAAATCGAACAATGTGCCCAGTATTAGATTTGCACCCTGAAAACAAATATGTCCAGCCACAAAAATTCTGCATGACTACACTCCAAGAGGTAATCCCCCTACTAAAAGAGGGGGGGATTATATGGCATCATTGGATATGAAAGATGCCTATTTTCATATTTCAATGTTCCCAGTGCACAGACGATTCTTGCGTTTCAAAATAAACAACCAGCACTACCAGTTCAAGGTGCTGCCCTTAGGTATAGCCTCGGCTCCAAGGGTATTCACCAAGGTACTGGTGGTGGTGGTGGCGCACCTACGCAGAGAGGCAATCCCAGTGTACCCTTACCTGGACGACTGGCTCATCACAGGAAAAACCCCCTTCATTTGCAGACTAAATATTCAAAGAACAATCGACCACCTCTTCCAATAGGGCTTCTCAATCAACGAGAAAAAATCAAGCCTGGTGCCAAGCACCTCAAAAAAGTTCTTAGGAGCTGTCCTAAACACCCACGAGGGGTTGGCCTTTCCATGACAGGAAAGAATCGAAACCTGTTGTTGCAAATTCCTCTATCAGTCAGGTCGCCAAATAAGGGTGCGCAAAGCGATGCGTTTGCTAGGCATGATGGCATCTTGCATTTACCTGGTTCCCCACGCGCGCCTGCGCATGCGATCCATGCAGGAGTGGTTGGCGAAACAGTGGTCTCAAGCAAGTGGTCAGAGGGACGATCTAGTGGTAGTTTCGCCAACACTAGTACAAAGTCTTCGCTGGTGGACAAGAGAGAATCTTACGAAGGGGAAACCCTTCTACAATTCAGAGATGCAGGCCGTTGTCACAACAGACACCTCCCTAGCAGGGTGGGGAATCCACTACCTACACCATACAGCTCAGGTTCTCTGGTCTCACACAGTGGCTCAGAACCACATCAATCTGCTAGAACTTCTGGCAGTCTTCAGAGCGCTTCTGGCATTCGAACCCCTCCTATCCAACCAGTCAGTGCAGATCCTAACAGACAGCATGACTGCAATGTTTTACCTAAACAAACAAGGGGGCACTCAATCTCCCATCTGTCCAAGCTTGCCCAACATTTGGAAATGGGCACTCAGACGGAACATTTACTTGTCATCCCAACATGTTCCAGGGGAACTCAACTCGCTAGCAGATGCTCTGAGCAGAGATCCCCTCCCAGAGGAACACGAGTGGCAGCTACACGAGGTCGTAGGAGACCTCTTCTCTGAGAGGACTTTCCCCACTATAGACCAATTCGCCACAAGCAAAAACGCACAATGCCCAGACTTTGCATCCAGGTTCCCCCAGCCAGGCTCCAAGGGGAACACCCTATGGATGAATTGGTCAGGGATGTTTGCCAATGCTTTTCCACCAACCCTTTAATGAGGAAGGTGGTGAACAAAATCCACAGGGAACCGATGACGCTCATCCTAGTTGCGCCTATGTGGGCGAGACAACCATGGTATCCACACCTATGCTAGATGGCGGTGTGCGACCCCCATCAAGCTCCCGTGCCAGTACAACCTACTCTTCCAGCACGAGGGACTAACAGTGCATCCTCAGCCCAACTCGATGAACTTAGCAGCAAGGCTCCTGAAGTCCTAGAGTTCGGACATCTCAATTTACCCCAAAGATGTATGGATATCTTGAAAGAGTCAAGAAAACCTAACACGAGGCAATGTTACTATGACAAACGGAAACGATTCATAATTTGGTGCCAGAATAAGCATATCAACCCAGTTAATTGTACTCCTTCTAATGTTATCACCTGTATGCTCCACCTACTGGATGCAGGGTTAGTGTTTAACTCACTTAAAGTGCACCTGGCAGCTTTATCAGCCTCCACCACTTCCCATAATAAGGTGTCATGGTGGAAAGTGCCAGTTGTCCAAGCATTTATGGAATGGGTAAAGAAACTCCATCCCTCCAATTTCTAACCCGCCACCAGGTTGGGATCTTAATGTGGTACTTGCTAAACTCATGGGACCTCCCTTCGAACCCATGCAGAAACCTAATCTCAAACACCTGACTTATAAAAACTGCCTTCTTAGTAGCCATTACATCCATAAGAAGGGTCAGTGAAATTCAAGCTCTATCGGTGCAAGATCCTTTCTTTACGGTACATAAGGATAAACGGGTGAAAACCTAGGGCGAGTGCGTAAAACCAAAGTTCATTTCCAAATTCTATGTTAACCAGTCCATTGAGCTGCCGGCCTTCTTCCAAGAACCAAAAAGCTCTGCTGAGGTGAAACTCCACACACTAGATGTGAGGAGAGCGGTCCTCTACTATGTAGACAAGACCAGACAGCTAAGAAAGACAGATCAACTGTTCGTCTCCATAGCTCTAGGCAGAGAAGGAGATCGCGTCTCAAAGAATGCCATCTCTAAATGGATTGTCAGATGTATCCAACTGTGCTATTCCTTCTCAGATAAGACACTGCCTTTTACGCCAAGGGCCCACGCTACAAGAGGTACTGGAGCCACTCTGGCTTTCATTGCAAATGTACCCCTTGACAGCATTTGCAAAGAAGTTACATGGAGCTCTATTCACACCTTTACTCAGCACTACTGCATTGACACTCATTCCAAGACAGATACTCAAGTGGGACAAGCGGTTCTAAGACATTTATTTGCTCATGACCCTTCTCGCATCCCCTCTCCTTCTTCTAACACTGCTCGCTAATCTATGCACACCATGTGATCTAAGCAGATTCCACAAGCCTCAGAAGGGATCCATTACTCACCGTAATCGTATTTCTGATGCTTGTAGCTGCTTAGATTCACATGCGTCGCCCTTCCTCCCCTCTGAGAGAAGGCGCATGGATGCTTGTAGTCTTATCTACCTTATCTGCTTGGACACTCTGTACTCGCGCTACTCCTCATGCTACCTCATGTCAGACAAAATACAATCTGTGGGTCCTACACGCGTGAGGGATCATGGGTACATGGGACGTCGCACTAGGGATGGTATTACTGGCACACCCTAGTTCGATGCCCCTTTTCGAGTTTCGAAAAACAAACTGTAATACTCTGCAGCTTCCACTAGATGTCGGCCTATGCACAGCATGTGAATCTAATACAAGCATCAAACATACGATTACGGTAAGTAATGTATTAAATATTAGTTTGTTCCTTATACAATTCCACACCGTTCCACCAATCTGCACCAAAGCTTGCATAGCTACCTGTTAGGACCCTCCAGACGTTACACACCCCTTTTCCCGGTTTCAGGAGTGTTGTTTGCCTAAGGTGGCCATAAGTGTGGCAAAACATCACCAGATGCAAAACTTCTTCATCTGCATCCCCAAACAATGGGCATCTCGATGCAGCTGGGAAATATTTCCAGCTGGCAGTATTTGCCGTTAACATTAAGCTGTTAAAGCATGCTCAAGTAATTGGCCAACGATCAGATTTACTATGACTCAACACGAGATATTGCTGTATGGAATAAAATCTACTGATATCTGTGACCAATCTATTTGCATTAACCTGCAGTTCTTTGGATTCATGCTGTTCTTTAACTACAAGGCTAAAAGATCTCTTAAACATTTCTTTGTACGTTAGAAAATAAAGTTCAGGGAGGACAAAGTGCAGGTGTATTCAACTGGGACAGTTAGAATAGTAAGGCATTTTGTGGCATGTGTCCCTGGATAGTGAAACATTAATGGTAAAATTAGTTAAAACCGCTTTGGCATTGGACCATATGCAAAGCCAGTGAAAAATCACGGCCAAATGCCAATCATCTTCAAGGATGCTGTCACCCAGTTCAGTATGAACTGCAAAACAGGGGGCTGACCCCGGAAGACCCAATTACCTTTTGGAAAATGTATATTCCTACATCCCGTCCCCTTTCCGCCATACTTTTTGAGGCATCCAAAATATTATTGTCCTTTTATTTTTAATCGGGGACATCGCACATGGCTGTAGCCCACCTTCATGAACCCCGCGCAGCGCCCTTCAGTTGCTTTCTCCATGTGATCGGGGTCAGACTCAATTGCATAATTGGGATTTTTTGTTTTCCTATCTTGTCCTTTAAACTTCCTGCTCCAGCTCTGCGGTCCTCTTCATCTCCGTCTATGCCGGAGCGACAGGGTTTTGTGTCCTGTTCTTCTTTAAGCGTCAGTTTGCGAGGGCGGATCCTCATTCTCTTTGTATGGAGTGCTTAGGCCCAGAACATCGGTGGGACTACTGTCTTTACTGCGACTTTCTAACTGTTGGACACTTTAGCGTAGGCTCATTAGGTGGGAGGACGTGTTCCATCGGTTGCCTCTGGCTCATCTTCAGCAGGTCATCATTGAGAAGAGGAATCGCCTGGTAAATTCTTTGCTTTTTAGGGCACCCCGGCCGGGTGACTCAATCCCGGGTGGCCCAGTGCTGGGAGGAGCCTCAACGGCTCTAGCCTCCCCAGGGTCTGCCCTGAGGTATCCCGAAAGGGATCGAATCTGGATACCGGAGTCGCCTTAGAGGATCCCCTTCAAGGGGCTAAGCGTACCGGGGTCACACCCAAGGTTCCCCGTCCAGGGGCTACAAATACTGCGGTAATTCGCGAGGTTCCCCACTCACTAAACGTACCAGGGTCACCCAGACGAGCTAGAAAAAAAGGTTCCCCCGGAAAGGGGTTAAAAGTACCAGGGTCATTCCTGAGGATCCCTAAATAGATGCTAAAAAGACCAGCAGGACTGAGGGTTCCCCTTGCAGGGGTCTTGATACCAGGCGTTAGCGTGAGGGTCCCCTCAAAGGGGCTAAACTCCATAACGGTTCTGCTGAGGGAGCGAAGAAGTTGGGCAAAAGTCCAAGGTCTTCGAATAACTGCTCTGCCGAGGTTCCCTCAGAGGGCTAAAATCGATTCCAAGGCTCCTAAAAAAAATCCTGTTGTAACAATGGCTTCGGATAGGCCTGTGACACAGGTTTCACCATGGCGTATCTAAAGATTTGTCCGCGGCCTGCCCCATGTTTTTTTTTGACGGAACAAGAATAAGCGCAACCGCCGAAGTAATTCTTGCGATACTGTGTTCTATTACTGCCGAATCGGCGTGAGTTAGTGGGTCCGAAGGTCTATCGGTAGACTTACCGCCTACCGCAGAGTTAGAGAGCCTAGCGGTTGGTTTTTCGTCTTGAGGCCTAGTCGTAATTTTTGGGCCTACTGGGCCTTTTCGGGACCGTCGGATTTCCGCACTTCAACGTATAAACCTGATTTGGGGGTAGCGCTCTTGTTTGTTTTGGAATGCCCAGTCGCAAAACGCTGCTGCAGATGCAGGGAAGGCTGTTGATCTGAACGATCAGAGGAATCGGCCGAAATTTTTGACGGCCCTGCTGGCGCTTTCACCTTTTTCGATGTACCCGTCGAAATAGGTGTAGGGGTTGTGTGCTTAATGTAATGCGCTTGTACGCCGGTCGCCGGGTGTGTTGTCCCCGAAGCGAGATCCGAGTCAGGCCTTAAAGGGTCGGGGACGGGTGTGGCGGACCTAGAAGTGTCCGCCTCGAGGTCTATCGCATCCGCAATGGATGTTTGGTCATCGGCGTTGCCCCGTCACTTTCGGCGGGTGTGGCGGTGGGGGGAGAGGGTTCCGCCCGCGACATACCTTACGCGTCCCACAGCTTTACACAATGCTCCTTAAGGGTCTCACAGTTGATTTGCTCCGGCAGTTCCCCCGCCGGGGTCCACGTCTCCTGCCTTGGGTCCCGCTCTCTGCTGCAGATGGGAGTCCACTCCTCTGTTGTACCAGATCGCCCTGCTCTGTATACTCTGCTCTGGTCTCTGAACTGGCCTCTTGTTCTAGGGCCGGCGACATCAGGATCCTGATTGATGGGTACAGGCACGGCACTTATGGTCCTGTGGCCCGCCAGCGGCTCACAGCTCCACTGGATGGCGGTTACTGCCCACAGGGTGGGTGGGCCGTTGCATCCGCACGTCGGGTGGTATTTTATCTGCTCTCTGTTCTCAACGCCTCTGTCCCGCCGTGGATCATGCCAGCGGATGTCTACTATCAGGCATGCCCCAGCCCTCATTGAGCGCGGGGCTGTCTCGCTGGGCCTCTCCCGCGCTGCTTCGTTGCCCTCCTTGATCTCCGCTTCCCTGGCCTCTTCAGCCGCCGAATCTTTACCTCAGGTTGCCGACACCTTTATTGACTGTTTTCCTTAGTAGGACTGCAAAACCGTGCTCGATGGGTATATGTACGGTCTCCCCCTTCTTCAGGTCCAGAGCGGGTACTAATCAAGTGCGGCCATCTTGGCGCGGGCTTACTAGTGCCCCCTTTACTTTAAAGTGTTCATGGAGGACCAAGTAATATACAGGCTGAATCCTAACACCATTTGTTTGTAGGGGGGTGATTTTACCGTTAAGATGGGTAAAGGTGTCCCATCAGGTTTATTAGATGAGTTGGAGGAGTCAGTTCTGAACATTTCACAACCCTGGATGCAGGATCCTCTGGTATGTGAGTTGGAGGAGTCGGTTCTGAACATTTCACAACCCTGGATGCAGGATCCTCTGGTATGTGCCAAAGGGTTTCAATTTTCCTTATGGCTCATTGAATGGGGAATGTTTACTGATAAATGGATGAGTTCCTCCAGATATTCCGGCTCTTCCAACCTTTAGGAACCATCAAAATGCTCTAAATTGATTATTTTTGTCTTCCCATTAGACATTGGGATTTGATTCAGTGGTGTAAAGTGCCAGGCGACCCCTGTAGTGGCCACCACCCTATTGGTTTAAGGGTCTCAGGGTTATTCAGCGTGAAAGGGGAGTTGTTAAAAACCAATTGTATCTGGCTGACGTCAACCCCCTCCTGCAAAAGAAGAACGAAATGGACTAGGATTGAAGGGGCTAAACTACATGAACGGGTTGGCTAAGAAACGGCCGTTGATTCTGGCCACTATAGAGGGCAGTTCCAATGCTTCTGATATTGCCTTCGGTTTTGTTGAATAAATGGGGGCCTTTTGCGACTGTTTTCAGAAAAACTTTAAGAATAAAAAGCACGCCAAACAAAGGCTGGTTTAATGAAGCATGTATAGAGGCTAAGAGGCTCTAGAATTTCCAGCCAGGACCAAAGGGTACATTATTCACCACAGAGCTAATTATCGGGGAGCACGCTGTGCAGAAATCAGAAGTTGAAGATCAAGCATGGGGTGACCGGTTAGACGCTGTTTCATCCAATGATTTTATTTTTTTATTTTATTTGGAAAGCGCCTCAGCCCGGGTGCATCAGGGCGCTGTTGCGAAACCAGTTCGACATGAGAATAAAACAAGTCCTTTTGAGCAGTGCCTTACACTGTCCACAGCCCTACAAACAGAGAAAAAGGGTAGGTAAGAAATTTACGGATTTTAAGTCTCTTATTCCAATTCTGAGAGGCAGTCCAGTAGTCTTTAGGCTAAAAGCAGTTTTTAAGGCCTTTCGTAATGGCAAATAAGAAGCTTCTGCTTTTTGAGCTGGTGAGAGGGCGTTCAATTGTTCGTTGACACAGTTGGGAAGCTGGAGCCTCCTCCTCTGACTCTTTTTACTTTTAGTAGGGTGAGGCGATGAGCCTGGATGGCCCGCACCAGTCTGGTGGATTTGGTTCTCACAATTGTTTGCGAGCGGTACTGTGGGGGCAATGATTCTAAAATATGTTAGGAATTTGTGGTGTATGGACCCTCATGCAACAGGACAGGAAAGGCTTTAGGGTCCCATGTGGACGGTAGGGTTTGGGTCCATCATTTCTCCAACTTATATCAAGGTCCTAGTAAATCAGTAGAGGGTACAGAACCTGCCCCCTCCTTGATCTTCTTGCTGACAAAGTGTTAGGCCGAGACCTGTGCATTTCCCTCTGGGGCCACTGCAAAAGATTTAAGACTACAGGTGTTTGGCAGTAAACCCACTTGGTAGCAGTCTGTACCACACAGATTCACTTGGTAGCTGTGGCTGAGCAGTCAGACTTCCCTCAAGAAGAGTTAGGCAGTATACAGAGTATTCACAATAGGTCAAAAGAACACAGTAGAACAAGTAAACACTGACCAGGGCTTGGTGTAAAAGAGATATAATTATTTATTTAAAACCACATCTAGAAAAATACACAGGCACTAATAGTAAGCAATTCAAAAACACGGTCACTAAAAGATGTACACTCCCTTAGAAGAATATTAAACAAGTCTTAAGTAAAGCCCCACTTATTTTCAGACAGCGGTGAGCGCTTAACGTAGATGGCACTCTAATAATTTGTTTTAAAAGGGAGAGAAAAGCAGAGAATAAATTGAAACAGATCCCAACACTTTTTCAAGAACACAACAAGAGAGGAAGGCAAAGTAACACCGTGAGTTTAGAGTCAGTAGGCCGGATCCACTTTAAGAGGATCAAAACGAAATGTGTCCAAGGTCACACGGTTTCAGTGCACAAGAGTCTTGTAAAGGTTCAAAAAGGAGTTGGACCAAAGAAAGGGACCAGTTAGAGGGTCAAGGTGGCCAGCCCAGTCCAGAAGGTTAAGGGCTTATTATTATCTTGTAGCAACCTTTAGAAAGGGAGGCCTGGCGAACATGGTACCTTAAAGTGGTGAGAATGCTCCAGCGGGGGCAGTTGTTCCTGGCAGCGGATGCAAGTCGGTGCTTCGTCCGGGGGAAGAGAGGATCTCGTCGGGGAGGAAGATAGGAGTCCGTTGCACTGCCAGGGAAGAAACCAGCCGCGGAGTTCTCGGGTAAAAGGAGAGGTCCTTTAGTTCGCGGTCCAGTGGTAAGTGGCTATCCGGTTGCCGGGGTACTTGGCACGGGCAATGCGACCACAAGCCGGTTTGGGGTGCGAAGAGAAGGTAAACTGGTTGTGCCCACCAGTCAAGGGAAGAAGCCTCTCCAGCCGGGAGATCTTCTCTGTCGTCGGGAAGTGGTGAGTCGGTTCCGCAGGGCTCCACTGGTGGTGTCGTCGTGGTAGGTCGGCTCAGCTTCTCCCTCGTCGGATTCTCAGGTCCTGTGGCGACTTCTGAAGTTCCAGTCCCCAAAGCCCTGCTTTTATGCAGCACACCCCCATTCACTCAGCCTAGTTGTCAATCAAACATGCTAAGTGGTGAGCCGGCCGGCTCACCACTTGGGCCAATCACACAAGAGTTCGACTTGAGTTACCAAGGTAACTCAGTCCAGGGTGCCTAAACCCCCTCCCATACCCCCTGTGGTACCCAGACAGAGTGGCACCACTTTTGGAGGCTTCTGTGGAGAAGCCCGCCAAAAAGTGGAACAAAGGGCTCGACTTGGGTTGGAGTCACAGAAGAGAACACACACGCCATTTTAGAATAGAGTCCTGGCAAAAAATACCAGCCGGCGAATTAATATTAAATAAATAAACCAGCGGTATGTTCGAGGCTATGAGAATTAAATAATTGAAGTTGGTAGCCTCAAACAATGGGAAAATCCCATTGGGATATATTCGCGGTCGAGTATCCACTGCCACCAGCCAAAACTCGATTAGGGGGGACGGAGACGTGCCCCCCTCGACTAACAGACCCCGGGGCAATCGAATTGCCCCGACCAGTATGTCCACAATATGATGGTTTGTACTGGTTTCTGTTAATAATTTGGGACTAGTAAAGCCAATGGTGACTTTACATGCCCTGGGAGACAGTAGTCATTCCCAGGGTATGGAGTCTATGGTGGGGTGTCAATATGACACCCCTGTGTTACTGCAAGGAGGGTGCTGTGTAACACATAGAAAAAGATCACATGAGACCCTACGGAGTAAAGGACCCCATAGCCCATAAAACACATTAGCAGTCAAAGGAACGCCATAAATCATGTCCAAGAGTGGGAGAAAGAGTCTCACTCTTGGCAGGAGAAAAAAACAAACTCCAGAAATCCAGCAAAGCTGCTGGGGGACTCACTAGGTTAGGAAATTCAGCCTAAAGAGAGAATTCTCCCTAACACAAAGGTCACTACAGCCATTACAAATCAAGCACATAACTGTGCGCCAGAGACAGATGTAATCCCATTTTACCAAGATCTAATGGATCTTTAGACCCCTTGCTGACAGTATTTTTTCGTGCTATTTTGGAGTCTGTCGATTCCCACCATCATCCCCCCCATCATGGCAGCTCACTATTTTCCCCATTTATAAAAGGGGGATTGGGCGTGCCCGCAATCGTATAGGCCAATTTCTCAGTTGGATACATCTTTAAAAATGTTTGGGAGACTGTTGTTGGGGCGCCTTGGAACTTCTGCTAATTCCATTTTGTTGGACATACAGTTTGGATTTAGACCTGGGGTTGGCACTGCTGATCAGGTCTTGAATCTTTATCTCTTGGTGGGGCATTCGCTCTACATTAAGGGGCAAAGCTATTTTCCTGGCATTCATGGACCTGAGCACCACTTTTGATAAAGTAAACAGGGCAAAACTGTGGGCCGTGCTCTAGTCCATCATATTGCATTTGCATAGCGCAGCTCATCACAAAAGGCATCAAGGCGCGAACATGAGATATAAACAGACAAGGAATATCACAGCTTAAGCAAATAGGTCGTTTTTAAGAGAAGCTTTGAACCGTTTGTTAGGATCTGATATTAGGATCTGCCTTCCCCTTGTTAGGACCTGTTCTTCCCTCTTGCTTCCTGATGTCTCCCTGTCCCCATGGTGTCTGTATGTCTGAGGTCATAAGTGGAAAATTTGTATGAGTGCTGGAATGTTTGGATATGCTTGAGATCTTGAGTGTTCCACCTGAGGCAGTTACCATGATGTAGCCTGGGTGGTGGGGGCCAGTGGGCTCCATTCCTGAGCTTCTTTCCTATTTCTGTGATTAATGTACCTGATGTCACGTGATCTTGAAGACCAAGTAGGAACAAGTTACTTAGCTGTAAATGTTGTTCTACAGCATGGGTCTAGACTAGATTCACATGCTCATGAATATTCCCTGTCATCAGGGTGGGAACCCTCTGTAAAAGAAAAAAACAGTTTCAGTTTTGTTTCTAAACTGTCTTTCTTCTGTAAACCAATCACTGACCTCTGGGTCTTACTGCCCCCCAGCCAATGACTACCCTCTACCTAAGCCTCTCCTCTGGCAGCCATCTTCAGATTTGGTAGCACGTTAAATGGCAGTAGGACCAAGACAAGAGCCGCAGAGGGGCAGGCGGGAGGGTTCGCATGCAAATCCATGCCAGACCCATGCTGGAGAACAGTTACAGGTAAGTAACTTGTTCGTTCGCCAGCATAGGGTCTGGCATGGGGTCCGGCATGGATTCACATGCTCATGAATAAAGAATACATAGCAGTACATACATGCACAACCACATTGAGATGACCAGACTAAACGGAAGCAATCTCTTACCTCCTCACCAGGCTCACCTTCAAGCGAACAGGTTGCGCAGCACTGCTTGGCCAACTCTGGACTCCTCTCTGGAATTCCTGTTGATGCAGTCGAATTTCGTGAAGGTGTGTGCCGACCTCCACGTAGCAGCCCTGCAAATGTCCATCGGGGGCAAACCAGACAGGAACGCCGTTGTAGCAGCGATCGCTCTGCTAGAATGGGGGCTCGGACGGCCAGGCAAGGGTTGGTTTGCCAACTGGTGACAGTGAGTGATGAAGCCGGAGAGCCACCTGGAAATGGAAGCCTCAGATGGGTCCTTCCCATGGTTCACAGGACCAAAGTTCACAAAAAGCTGAGAGGTTGTCCGGAAACTTTAACTTCAGTGCTCTAGCCACATCCAGCGAGTGCAAAGTCCTTTCAGCCGGCGACGAAGGAGTCGTAAAAAACACAGGTAACACCAAGGGCTCGTTGAGTGAAATTCCGACGGAACTTTGGCATGAAGGAGGGGCCCGCCCGCAGCACCACCTTCGTTTCGAGGAAAGTCAAGTAAGGCTGTTTGCAGGACAGGGCCTGGATCTCACCTACTCTTCTTGCTTAGGTGATGGCTAAGAGGAAAGCTGTCTTCCATGACAGAAACTTGAGGCGAGCTGAGTGCATAGGTTCGAATGGAACGCCCATGAGCCTAGTCAGTACCACGTTGAGTTCCCACACCGGGCTGGAGCCTTCACCAGCGGGAACGAACCGAACAGTCCCTTGATGAATTCTTTGACTACAGTGAAGACCGTCCCAGAGACCTGGTATAGCGGGAAATAGCCGCCAGATGTACCTTGATGGAGGCGCACGCGAGTGTCATGATCACTGGTGATGCCCCTAGAGTGACCTCCAAAAGATCTTGGACCGCAGCTTACCATTCCTGGGTTATGGGTAAGAAGCACACTGCTAAAGAAATCTATGAAGTTACTTCCTCATTATCCAACATGGCCGCCTAGTTTCCATCCCATCTTGGAAGTGGCCTTGTGTGTCTAGTTGTTTCCACTCATTGACTATTTAAGCCCCTCCCCTCTGTTGCTCCGTGCTTCGCATCATTCTGCAGTTGCAGTTAACGCTTACCGCGGACCCGTTCTTCATTCACAGTTCTTAGTTCTTGTCAGCAGTGTAATTATTTCTATAGTTTTCCTCAGCCTTTGCAATATTACATCTAGGGAATGGTCTGCTAGGTTCGTGGTTTAGTTATTTTTTTACTCCTGTCACAATTTCCAGTCAGAGAAAACTCGCGCTCGTAACCGCAGGCAGCGTCACTCACACAGTCATCTTCAGTAAGCATCACCTCACCGCAAGTATCCATTTACATTCGTTGTTTAGCGACGCTCGGTCTTTCATGATATTTTGTTTCCATGTAACGCGTGCTGTGTTTGTATTCTCACGGGGCTCCTCGAGTTCCGCGTGGGTATCTGTGCAGTACGCAGTATTACTGTAACCGTCCTAGTCCCTTGATTTAATCCTCATACGTATTTTACAAGAGCATTTGGGAGTCTCCCTCAAGGCGATTTACATTGCTAGTGAACCATTTCCAATTGCCACCCCATTTTATTCCCGTAAGCTGTGAAACCTTTCCTTATTGAGGGTACTGTAGCAATCCAATTCAGTGCTACCCATAAGTTAAGGAACAGTGTATAATTCACTTCAAGGGTTGCATTCAGTTTAATCACCTTGAACACTTAGCCTTCCCAGTAGTAGTTCATACCATAGTGTTCAGCCATTTCCTGTCCACAAGTGTATTCTCTTCAAGGAACTCGCCCAGTTTTTGTCACACTCACATAGGGGTTCCTTCATTCACCATCTCCAGTATTGTTCCATTCTGCTGAATTCCACTCTTCAGAACAAGCACCCCTGCTCAGAAGCAGGATGGAGAGCCCACCATACAAAAATTAAAGGTAATAAGACAGAGCAAGAATGAACAGGAATTCAAGTAAGAAACCTTGATCTTGCTTCATTTGTCCTTGGAAATTATCACTGAGGAGTATTGTGTATTACATAGGTGAACAGTGGCAGTATCCTGAAGAATCTTTTGGGAACGACGACATCGTAAGCTAAGAAGAATCCTAGGTTAATCAATCAGGAGTGGGTCTCCCCGCAGAGCTCAGGTAAGCGTTACAGAACGCAAAGCCGTGCTGAAAATACTCTGCCTGGACATCATGGGAACTCCTGAGGTATATCAGTTGGGACAACTTCTGGGGGAGCTCAGAGCTGAAGTCCATGCAGGCCGTTTCGAGACCAGTGACCTTAGAAGAGAGTTAGTGGTGAATAGAGATCGGACAGAAGTTGGCTCGCCAGCTGTTAGACTCAAGCGGGACAGGTTCCGTTACCTTTTTAAGTAATCCTCAGGCGTCGGCTCCTCCAGCACCTCCGTTCCGGTTCAAGTGGTTGTTCCCGGAAATATCCATTGGCACCTCCGGAGCGTTTCACAGGAGATCCGAAGAAATTTGCGGCATTTCTAAATCGGTGTAGATTACATTTCCTGTGCCGACCTGGAGTTTTCCCTACAGACCAATCTAAGGTGGCCTTTGTGTTATCTTATTTGGGCGGTTATGCGGCTGATTGGTCCATTCCCCTTGTGAATAGAGACAATCCAGTGTTACGGAATTTTCATGAATTTCAACGAGAGTTAGAAAAACATTTCGCTCGTCATACTCCAGGGCAGGCGCTTGATAATGAGCTGTTGTCACTCAAACATGGCAATCAAGAATTACTGGCATATGTGGCTACATTTAATAGATTGGTGGCAGAAACCAACTGGCCAACGGATAAAAGAACAACATTATTTTATCGAGGCCTGCGCAGTGAGTTAAAGGATGTTTTGGCACGAGTAGTTAACCCGCCAGAGAGCATCAGAGAATTCATCGACATGACCATACAGTTAGACCACAGGTTACAGGATCGTAGGACTGATTGTGCTCGCCCAGAGAATCAAGCGCATTTGGTTCGCACAAGGGAACCAATTGGAAGATCGGGACCAGAGATTCATCCTGAACCCATGCAGTTGGGTGGACCTAGAGGCCCAATCTCTCAGGCTGAAGGGGACAAGAGACGTCAACAACAGTTATGCTTATATTGTGGCAAGGCAGGTCACTTCTTGAAAGACTGTCCAGTGAAACCATTGAGAAAACCTTTGGGAGGAGTCAACCAAGACCAGAAGGATCAGAATTCTGAAAACTCCAGTGCCCGACAGGTTTAGAGGTCAGCTTGTCGAGCATGGAAAGGGTTTCAGTGACCTTGCACTTTGTGTTTCCTATTATCCTATTTAGTCATGAGATTCCCACTAAAAGACATGCATTGAATGCTTACATTGACAGTGGGGCTGTTGGCAACTATATGGATCTTCACCTGGCTAGTAAATTAGGATTCTCCTTGACGGACAAGTTAAAAGCCGAGAATGTCTCTGGGGTGGATGGCACTCCATTAGTGTCAGGTCCTGCAACACAGTGCACAAACAATCTTATAATGCTTTGCCAGGAAGGACACAGGTAGAGGATCTCTTTCAACCTTTTTTGAGCCCCACAGTTCCAGATTATTTTAGGAATACCCTGGTTGGAAAAGCACAACCCATTGATAAATTGGCTTTGGAGAACCTTAGCCTTTGCTTCTGAACGTAAGGACTCGTGCAGTTGGACAAAGTTCTGTGAAATTGGTGCAGCCTGAGCAACCAGCTGAAATCGCCTTAGGCCTCATAGTTTCATTGCCATCTGAATACCAGAAATGTCAGGATGTCTTCAGGAGGAAAAGTAAGCTGAAGTGTTACCCCCCTCACAGACCTTATGATTGCCAGAGTGATCTAGTTCCAGGAGCTCAGCTTCCATGCAGTAGAATATACGCATTAACGGAAAAGGAAAACATCCACTTAAAAACGTATCTTGATCAGTACCTGGCCAATGGTTTTATTAGACCATCTAAATCACCAGCAGCCTCACCACTTTATTTTTTTTTTTGTGCCCAAGAAAGAAGGAAATTTAAGAACTTGCATAGAATACCGAGCCTTGAATCAAATTACTGTAAAAAATCGTTATCCTCTTCCCCTCATCTTGACCTTGCTGGACCAGGTAAAAAAGGCACAGATCTTCACTAAACTTGAACTCGGAGGTGCATATCATTTAATTCACATCAAGGAAGGAGATGAATGGAAGACAGCTTTTCGAACAAGGTATGGACTCTTTGAATACTAAGTAATGCCCTTTGGACTGTGTAATGCTCCAGTGGCCTTTCAGTCCTTTATGAATGACATCTTCAGAGAACTACTAGATATTTGCGTGGTGGTTTATGTAGATGATATTCTAATCTTTTCTGATGATCCTCTGGAACATGTGAAGCATGTGACATCTGTTCTTCAAACCCTAAAGGAAAATCTCTGTATGTGAAGCTGGTGAAATGCCATTTCCATGTTCCTGAAGTTGAATTTTTGGGATTTATCTTATCAGCACAAGGAGTTAAGATGGACAACAGGAAGGTTGATGCAATTCTCACCTGGCCAGCACCCACATATATCAAGGGAGTCTAAAGTTTTTTAGGATTCCCAAACTTCTATCGGCGGTTTGTCTCTGAATTTTCCCAGTTGGTTCATCCCATCACGTCGTTGCTCCGAAAGAACAGGAAATTCATTTGGACTAAGGAGGCGGACGAGGCCTTCCAAAAATTAAAGGAAAAATGTACTGCAGCTCCAGTCTTACAACACCCGCGGCCAGATCTTCCCTTTGTGGTTGAAGCAGATGCATCAAATGTGGCTATGGGTGCAGTTTTATCTCCGCGCAAGCCAGATTCCCAACAGTTGCATCCAGTGGCATTTTGTTCTCAAAAATTCTCCGCTGCAGAACTTAGCCAATAACTCTTATCTGTGATTGTATAGTTATCAAATGTGCACTAAAAGAATGTAGACATCGGCTTGAGGCGAGACACACGGTTACCATTTTCACCGACCATCGAAATCTGCAGTAACTGCGCTCGGCTAAAGCACAATCCCCTCGACAATTAAGATGGGCCCTCTTTTTTGCAGAGTATGACTTCATCACATTCCGGCCGGGTTTACGAAATGGGAAGGCCGACGCCCTATCTCGGATTGGGAAAGGAGAAGCTTATGTGGCCCCCTTTCCTGTGGAGATAATTTCTGGAGAGAAAATGCTCGGAGTTATGGGCACCACTGATTCATCGCTTGAAGAATTGAGAGAAGTTAACATCAGTTTATCTACGGCTGAGTTGCAGGCTTGGGAGTCTAAGGGAGGACATTTTAGTGTGCAGGATGGGTTGCCATTTTATCAAGGACGTTTGTATTTGCCTGTGCAAAATTTACAAACCCAAGTAATGGCAAATTACCATGGTGCCATGATGGAAGGTCATCCTGGAGTCACCAAGACTATGGAAAAGGTAAAGCGGTCTTATTAGTGGCCTACTTGGCGAAGAGATGTGGTTCAATTCATCAAAACCTGCGGTAATTGCGCTCAAAACAAACCCAGAAATAGAAACCTGCTGGTCTTCTTCAACCGTTGAGTGTGCCACCAATTCCATGGCACACTCCTTCAATGGATTTCATCACCGATTTGCCCAAATGGGATGGGTTTGATACCATTCTTGTGGTGGTGGACCTTTTTTCTAAAATGGCGCATTTTGTGGCTTTGACAGGACTACCTTCTGCATCATATCTGGCGAGAACATTCTTGGAGAACATAGTGAAGCTGCGTGGTTTTCCTTCAATCATAGTCTCTGACCGAGGAAGTCAATTTGTTTCCAAATTCTGGAAGAAATGCTGCGAGCTGGCTAAGATTGATGTGCGCTTGTCCACCAGTCATCATCCACAAACAGATGAGCAGACCGAGCGCACAAACCAAACTTTGGAACAATATATCCGATGCATGCTTCATCAGACTTAAGATACCTGGTTAAATGTTTTGTGGGTAGCAGAATATGCCTACATTAATTCGGTCTACACCTCCACAGGATTAAGTCCATATTACACCTTACATGGTCAGCATCCACAGACGTCAGCCTATGATCCACCTGCATCATTGGAAATGCCAGCAGTGAAAACTCTGCATGATAATATTGCTACAGCCATAGTCGAGGCACGAGAACAATTGTCCCTAGCAATAGAGTTGCAGAAGAAATTTGCTGATCGTAAGTGAAGTGACACTCCTGAATACCAGGTGGGGGAACCTAGTGTGGCTAGCTACTAAGAATTTGGCATTAAAAGGATCTTGGAAATTCCTTCCAAGGTTCTTGGGGCCTTTTTCTATTGAAGGAGTAATCAACCCAGTGGCTATGAAAGAGACACTTTCCAAGAATATGAAAATCCACTCAGTTTTTCATGTGTCCTTGTAGAAACCGGTCTGTCCTGATACCCGAATCCAAGAGCCGCCAGCTCCTGTAGAAGTGGAAAATGATCAGCCCGAGTATGAAGTTAAGGCAATCTAAGGTGGTGCGCAAGAAGTTATTCTATTTGGTGGACTGGAAAGGTTATGGTCCTCAGGATAGAACATGGGAACCCCTTGAGAATATCCATGCACCTAGATTGTTAAAGGCCTTTTATCAGAATAACCCATGCAAACCAAGGAAGGGGGTTTCCAACTTAGGAGGAGTTTGTGGGGGGGGGAATACTGTCATGATCATGATTTGTCCTTGGTAATTATCACTGAGGAGTATTGTGTAGTACATAGGTGAACAGTGGCAGTATCCTGAAGAATCTTTTGGGAAGAGACAACATCGTAAGCTAAGAAGAATCCTAGGTTAATCAGTCAGGAGTGGGTGTCCCCGCAGAGCTCAGTTAAGCGTTACAGCGAGCCCCGGTTTAGCCAATGACAGTAAATATGGAAGTTCCTGAGGGGCCGTGACCCTCAGAGGGTTGATCTTCTGCGACCGGCACCAAGTCGCAAAACGCTTACATTTGTGTCCGTATAATTTCAAAGTAGACAATTCCCTGGCGAGTACCGCCCTGCAGTCCGCCGGAAGATCGTAGCCACCGAACTCTGTGCTGCAGGAGCCAAGCCTTCAGGTTCAGAGATCCCGGGTCGTGGTTCAGGATTGCGCCTCTTTCCTAGCAAAAAGATCTGCGACCACTGGCAGCTTGACTGGAGGGGACGCTGGAAAAGGTCAGTGTACCAGTTCTGCCTCAGCCACGCTGGTGTGACGAGGATCACCCTCCACCACTACCATCTTGAGTTGACTGATGACTCGAAGAAGTAGCAGCAACGGAGGGAACTCATACAGAAAAAGGCCTTCCCGAGGGAATGAGAATGCGTCCCCCATGCTCCCGGGCTGGGGGAATCTACTGGCGAACTTCTGGCACTTGGTATTCATCGCCGTCGCAAACAGATTGATCTGGAAACTTCCCCATTTGAGGAAAAGTGTGTCCACTTGATCCTGCCAAAGCGCCCACTTGTGACAAGAGCGCAGCTCCCTGCTGAGAGAGTCAGCGACGGTGTTCTTTACTCCTGCCAGGTGAAACAGAATGAGGAACATCCCCTGGGCGACGGCCCAGTGCCACAAGTCCTGCGCCTCTCTGGAGAACTCTGGGGATCTGGTGCCCCCCTGTTTCCGGATGTGAAAAATCGTTGTGGTATTATCCGTGAAGACCCTCACCACTTTTCCCTTGAGGGACTGCAGAAACGACCTGAGGGCCCAAAACACTGCCCGTACATCCAGTACATTCTCTTCCGGCCGTCACAGGCCTCTGGCGTGAAGACTTCCGGTGTGGGCTCCCCATCCTTCCAGGGAAGCGTCAGTCGTGCCCTTCTCCTGCTACGGGTGGCTCTGGAAATCCGTAGTTCCGGCGATGTTGGTGCGCACGCCCCACCACCTTATCGCTCGAAGGAACTCCACGTCGAGCGTGATCTTGTCCTGGAAGCCTCCGGACACTTGCACCCAAAGGGTGCTGAGGAATTCCTGCAGAGGGCGCATCTGCAACCTGCAGAGCCGAATCTGGTATAAGCACAACCTCATGCCGAGCAGTGACTTGATGTTACGCACTGTGGCGATCTTCAGTGCCAACAGCCGTTGCACCTTGCCCAAGATGGCCGCTATCCTCTCCTCCAACAGACGCCAGGAATGACAGTGTTGAGACTGGACCCCAGGAACAGCGGGTCCTGCGATGGAGTCAAGCAGGACTTTGCATAATTCACATAGAATACCAGTCCTGTCAGTAGCTGAACGGTCCTCGCCATGTGGTCGACAGCGATGTCCCTTGACTTGGCCCAGATGATCCAATTGTCCAGGTAAGGGTACATGTGGATCCCATGCAGACGCAGATGGGCCACCACCGGAGCTACGCACTTGGTGAAGATTCTCAGCGCTGACTTCAGTCTGAAGGTTGAAGCCTTCAACTGGTAATGCTTCCCTTGGACGACGAAATGCAGGAACCTGCGATGCTTCTCGTGTATGGGGACGTGGAAGTAAGTGTCCTCTAGATCCAACAACAACAAAGTCTCCCTGCTCCAGCTAGCTGACCACAAGCTGCAGCGTTAACATTCTGAACCTCTGGGACTTTATATACTTGTTGAGTCATTGTAGATTGAGAATGGGCCTCCAGCCCCCGGTCTTTCTTACAAGAAAGTATCTTGAGTAAACTCCGGAGCCCCTGAGTCACTGTGGAACCAACTCACCCATTGTTTTAGCACACCTGCTGCTGAAAGTAACAGCCTTTGCTCAGACCTTACACAGTCCTCCTGGTTTATCATCTGTTGCTCCTTTGCTCTCCTTTTGTACACATGCAGCCACTTAAAAGGTTGCAAGTGAAAGCTCCCAATTGAACTTTCCTGACCATAGTTAAAACGACATGCCTGCCTTTCATAGTACTTTGCAGGCATCTTCCTCTTCCCAATACTAGAGTGGTAAAAGGAGCCAGTGTTCATTACTCCTAGTTGCCTCTTCTTTGTTCCAGTACTGTCATAGGTAAAGTGTGGGAAGATGTTGTACAATAGCCTATAAAGGCTGGGGGAGGATTACGTTGGTCTTCAATAGGAAAAGGGGATACCATGTTTCACATGTGGCTACCCCACTCTCAATCCCCAAGGACTCTACCCAGGTGATCCTCCCTCACTTCTCCACCCCCAGGGTCAGGATCCAAAAGCGATGGCATTTCCCTGGCCACCTGAGAAGAGGATCCAGGGGGAGTAGTAGTGAGGATACCCTCAGATTTCTCACAGCACATACTATTGGTGAGTTTACAAGTAATAAATGTTGCTCCACCTAAGCTATAACAAATGCTGATCTAGAATGTGAGTGAGCTATATGTACTGTATTCCTTTTCATTTCATAACACAGGGCTCCTTTTTAAAAAATGTTTTATTTGTTAAAAAATTCAACCTTAAAGTGAAAAATGAAAGGTCGAGTACATAACAAAAAAAGAACCTTTTAACAAGTGCATTTCATGGTGTGGTTGTTCCTTAATCGATGGTGCTGTGAAAACAAGGGCTTTGTACTCAATCCTTAAAACCGATACATTTGTGAGTAAAAGCACACTTAATAAAGTAATCAATATGCCAAATTATGTATCCCCATAAATGAGGGGATCGTAAAGGCCTGTTCATGTTTGTCCATGTTAATTCAAATCATTTAAATTCAGGCTGTTGATAAAAATGACTACTGAGACCACCATCGACACTTGTGTGCCCCCAAGGCATTTTCCCCAGAAAGATTCCCGATCTGCGCAAACAACCGAATCAAAATATTTTATTTAAATAACAGTACCTTCTGGTTCTCAATGTGGAACATTCTGTCTACAGGTGCTTCAAGGTTTCTGTTTTAGCCACTTGTTTGCAAAATCTACATTCAACCTCTGTCACCGACAACCTTTTTCATATATCCAGAACCTCCTAAGTTGGAAGAAGGTTCCAACGGAACCACAGGTAGTCATCCCTGATCTTTGCACTGGGAAATTACACAAAATAAGGAACTAGAGTCCCCTTGCTTCTATGTTCATGTTGCAAGTGAGGTAAACTGATGTATTCGTGCAAGCTTTCTGTGTTTGCACCCCAATCAAATTCAAAAAGCTTTTTTTAACCCATTCTGGGTTATTTGCCAAGTCTTCCTTTTCCATTTCCAGTTTGCACAGTAAAATGTCACAGCAGTCAATTAAATCTACCAGCGTGGCTACCTGGCCAGAATTCATGACCTCAGCAAAGGCTAAATAAAATGTGCTATAGCGATGCCACAGAAATTTAGCATACGATAACGAAAGACGCCAATGGGATATCAGCGAGGGTAGCCCGAGTTTGTGTATAATGGCACTCGCAGGCACTGTGTTTGAGACCCCCCCCTAGATCTTGCGCCAGATCACACCCTCAACCTTAGTCAGGAAATCCAGTGCCCAAGCTTTCAATAGCTCAATTCCATCTAATAGTTTTGGACTTATTTTCCCCCTCAAAATCTAATTGGAGTGATCATTGAAAATTTGCAGTAGCGAAACTTGATTCTTTTCATTTGTGTAATGTAGTGTTCTGCTTTCGCCCTCAGATAATTCATAAGGAAGTTTCTATGTGGAGAGCTTATAATTGGAAAACCAAGGTTGACAATTGTCTTACTCTTGACCCTCTAGGGCATCCCCATTCACAGAGTAACTTAGTGTGGTTTTTCGTGCTCTCCTTACAAGCAACATTACCTGAGTTTTTGTGGAGTTGATCATAAGATTAATATCCCCTTGCAAAGCCTTCAAATGCCGGCAGGAGGCGGCATAGCCCTGTTTGGGTGTAGTCCAATAAAACAGTCCTCAGCGTAGGCCAACCAACTTATTGGAATGTTTCTGATTTTGAGAGACAAGGGAAGCTGTCTCAAGAGACCGGCATCTGTGACGTACAAGTTGAAGAGGCCACAGGCGAGAATGCACTCCTGTCTCAGGCTGTTACTTGTGGGTATCTTTTCAGATAGACTGCCCTCCATATTTAGTACAACTTTAACATTCGTGTCTTCATTTAGTTTAATGATCAGCTTTAACAAACCCACGGGAATGCCCCACTTCCTTAATTGTGGCCAAAGTCTCTGTGTGGAAACTGTGTAAAAGACGTTGGATAAGTCTAAGGTTGCTAGGTGTATGATAGAGTATTTTCCTCTTTTGACTAAATCCTGGAGACAGCTCAACACTTATCCATTCAAATTTGTGCCATGATTATTTTCGGAAGCCGGCCTGAAAGGGTGATAACACCTTTTTACTTTGAGCTCATGCTTCCAGGTGTTTCAAAATCAGACTTGCAAAAATCTTACTATGCGCGTCTTGAATGCTAATGGGATGATCATTTTTGGCGTCAGATGTACTTCCTCTTTTTCAGATCCGGATGATGTACGCAGTTCTCCACCTTATTGGATAGGTTGCTGTCCTCAGGATGTTATCAAACAGGAGCTTCAAAATACCTGCCCACTCTCTCATAGCTCCCTTAAGAAGACTATTTGAGGTTGGCACCCACAAGCTCATTATCAACAATGTTGCACCTTTCATGTTTGCCTTTTTCCATTGCTAAATTCCCCTCAATGCCATAGATGGCTCCATGATATCGAGCCCAGTCCGCTTCCGAGACGGCATTGATGGTGCTTTCTCCACAGCCTTTATTTTTGTTGTTCAAGAAGGCCCAGAAAGATCCTGAGTCTTTCTTCTGGAGATAGCCCAACTTCTCCTCTACGTTCGCCTGGACCATAATTGCGATTTCTTACCCAGTTCTTATATTATACCGGATTTATTTTTTATTTGCTTCAAACAATCATTTTCATGCCAGTTGCGTTTCCTAATTTGTCGTATCAAGGGCCTCATTTCCTTCTTTTTTTCTGCCACTTGTCATATCTGTGGGTTTTCTTGTTGATAGGTTGTTTAATCTTGTCCTTGTTCCATTTATCACCATGTATGCTCTCTATCGCGTTATGCAAGAAGTTAAAATTCTCACGAGTGATGTCAACAGTTTCCAATCATAGTTGGTACTTTTGACTACACCTTTGACTTCTTCATTCATCTCATCTATCTTATGTTGGTTCCATCTTATTCTGTAAGATGCAGAGTTAAGCCCAGTGTCCTCATCGTACTTCGCTCAACCTCTTCCCATTGACAAATTTAATGAACAAGTCGGTAAGCTTTGATCACTCCAGTTATTTTGAGTGATTTCAGAGTCCCTGCATTTGGTCATCAGAAAGTTGTTGAGGTAGATATAATCCAGGGCGGATCTCCTATCGCCACTATGCCAGGTACTGTATTCCCCTGTGTCCACATTAGAGGAACCATTTAAAAAATACAAGCCCATGTTGTTTAAACACTTTTTCCACTTGCTGCAATTCAAACCCAAAAATTAAGGATCCACAGAATCGGCACTGTCCCATGTGGTTGATTTGGATGACCAGACTACATCTGCATCCAGGTCAAAGCATGTTGAATTGAAATCACCAAAGACAATGACATGTCCATCTTTATGGAACTCCATCCAGTCCACGGAGAAGGTGGTCCGGGCTTCAAGGAAAGAATCTAGCTGTTCTATGCCCTCGTGGCAATAGATATTACAAAGTAAGAGTTGTAAGTGCATCAATTTGGTGCGACCTTCCCACTCAGTGACCAGTAGACCTGTTCTGAAATATTGTTTTAATGAACCTTAGACCACTATCAGATCTACGCATGGTCATGAGGCCCCCTTTTGGCAGTTGTACTGTCACAATATAGCCATCCATTGCGGGTGCTTACATCATAGATCTAATGATCTCAACTTGTGCCCCACAAATATTAGTAAATAGATGCTTGTGACCTCTCGTGTTCCATGTGGCTAGTTTAAAGGCTTGGGGTTCTAGAGCCTACATGTGGATTTTTGTGATTCACAGCTTGGGTTTAGAGTGACTCACCCCCTCTCCCGTCATTCTGTCAAGAGCCACCCTCCTGTCCTGTTTGCCCGCATTCATTGTGCAAGATAATTTGTTGTGAAGGAGTGTTATGTTGGTATTGTTCATCGCTAGTAATTGTGGCTCCCCCCCCCCATCATGTGAGTCCCTGGTCATGTCCATGGTTTTGATGGCAAACCCAAGTTGCCTCAAAGTCTCGGCCTCCAATATTAAATCAAAAACCACTCTGGATTCAGATCCAAGCACAACTCCATCAGTGTGGGATTGGTCTACAAATTCCACACTCTCAATAACTGTGGTCGATATAACACTTACATTTTTTCAGAGAACAGGGACAAAACAGCAGAATGATTGAAGACCAACCCCAATACAGTTGGCCCTCTAAAAGGAGCCGGTACAAGGCCTTTTTGGCTGGACGCAGTTTAAAGTAATTGTCCCGTTTAGAGGCAATAGGAAATGTCACATCGATCCCCATTTCTCTGCATAAAGCCACCTAAGTCCTCTCTACCCCTTGCACCTTTCAAGATTGAAAATGTAACATTATGAAGATTGACACAAGCGCGGTTCAGAGGTTTTTTCAACTGTTGGCATAACCTTTTGTAAATATGATGTACGTCGTTTATGTCCAGGCCCTCATTATCAAGGCCTCCAACCTCTTTTCGCCCTCTTGAGGTGTCGCGGCCAGGTTTGTCCCACAATTCATCACTATTGATCTGCAGCCTCTGTGTTTTGTGATGAGTATTGTGGGACAAAGCCATGGTGGCGCTCACAGCCTTGTCTCGGCACTACACCATCTTTGGGTCCACAGGGACCAACACAATTAACATATACATTTGGTCGTTCAGCATTGATGTTCGTTAATATATGTGATGTGTTGGTGTCCCTTTAGATGGTTTTGTAGTTTGTCACTGACAGCCCCATCTCTGTTTTGTTGCGGCCGGCTGCCCTTTTGTAGCAGGCAGATGTTCAGTTGCAAAGTTCACTCACACTGGTGGTTCCCAAAAGGAGGCCTGAATTGGAGTGTTCAGGTAGCTTGGTACTTCGCCACACTGTGAAGCAGTCCATTTCATTATTGGGATGGTGGACATTGCAGGTTCCCCGGCAACCTTGCAGTTGGAATTGCAAATTGCCAGTGACCTGCAATTGTGGTGGCGGTCTTTGACCTCACCTTCTTCATCTTGTCCGAGACATAAATGATTATTGAATCAGTATCGGGCTCATATGCAACCGTCTCAACTGGACAGGAGAATGTTTTTTTTTTCTAGTTATGGCAAGTATTTCTGGTATGGTTAAGTTCTGTATAGATTTGGCTCGGAAGTGTATGGTGGGACTTTTTATCACTTTCCCTTGGTTTGTTTTCTTTGCCTGCTTTACCTTTTTTACCAGGCCCATTCCTGATAATAACTTTGTTACTGGTGTACACGCAGTGGGGTGTGTCCAATCCAGCTGCTCCCCTTTTTTCCATTATCGACGGAAGGGCTACAAGAGGAACCATAGTGCCGCTAACGGGAAGGACTGACGGCAGGGGGCTGTTTGTCTTGGACCATATTGTTGCCAGCTTCCAGCACTGTATTCTCCGACATAAAAACCACTTGTGAAGCGTTGACTCCTCGGTTGAAGAGTGTCTCTGGCAAAGTGTCGGAGGTTTCAATCAGTGATACCTATTGAGTTGGGTCTGTCCCCTTTGTGTCACAGGACTTGCAGGTTTTTGGATCATACGGTCTAATTTGTTTTGAATGTCCCGCAGCACCATTGTATTTTAACAAACGTCAATTTGATGTCTTCATACAGGTCTACTAGGGTGGTAATGACTTAATTGATTGAGGATAATGCAATCTGCGCCTGCATTTTGTTAGTTTCCGACTGCCGCATGTAGGGGCAAAACGAGCTGTGCCTGGAGGGCAACTGTGGTTCAGAGGCATAGGCGGTGCTCGTGTCGGCTGCACTGTCGTCTTCTCCAGAGTCCTTGTAAAATACTGGGAATGTTCTCTCCATGTGGCCACGCCCTTATTCTGGCCTTATTGCAGTAGATGTTGACTCCTCCATGTTTCTTAGGTTGACGTCCACGTCCCCTCGATCTGCGTAAACTTGAGCTGAATTATGTTCATGAGCCCCATCATTCACGGGGTGGGCCAGCTCCGCTGTTAGAGCATGCAGGGAACTAAAGCCATTCTAGTAGTGCTCGAGGGGAGGGGGGCTTGGGTTCTCATTGGTGATTGTTGTTGGCGATGTCAGCAAAGGCATTTTGCTCGCCATTTCCAGCATTTGTTCGTGAAGCGACTTGTGAAAGTGCTTTGACAGGCTTCTTAGACCAAACATTGTAATCACGTTGGACGGTGTATGAAAAGCCTACAATACAGTTCTGATGTGTGGCTAGTGGGGGAGGGAGAGATTCACACGCACAAGATTACATTCACAGGTTCACCATTACCTTGTGTTCCACGGTGAACCACGGTAAACCACTCTTGCTCCACGCTGCGTTCCGCACTTCTAAGGGATTTACTAGTATACCCCGCCTCCAGGCAGTGAAGGAAAGTGCAAACCGCTCCCGTTCATCAAAACACCACGGTAAACCACTCTTGCTCCACTCCCACGCTTCTGAGGGCTTTAATGGTATACCATACCCCCAGACAGTGAAGGAAAGTGCAAACAGACGCTGTTCAGCAAAACACCGCCGTAAACCACTCCTGCTCCACTCCCCGCTCCTTGTAAATGATGGAACCTCTAACACGCTCAAAACCAGATACGGGTATCAAGTAGTTTGGTTAAACTAACAAGAATTGGCATCCACCATACTGATAAGGTCAGCCAACCGTGCACAGATTAACAATCCTTAAGATCAAAGTTGATAATTATCCTACTTCAAGCTCTTTAGATAACTAAGTAAGCATCTCCTACCTTGCTCATTGCTATTTAGATTTACATTTATTGGGATGAAAACAGGAACAATCATAGTGGTTAAAACCAGCAATTGACGGGATAAAATTAAGTTGTGGAAGTGCACAAAAGCGTGATCTAATTTGTTACTTGACCACCAGGTCAGATATATTGCCAGTGTAAAACAATATACAAATAAATCCACACTACAGTAACGAGATGTTTTCCTTATGATCAATTTAGAAAGTATATGGGATGTCGTGACTAAGTTCGGAGAGAAAAATACTGGTTGACACCTAACCTTACTGAGGAGGTCCTCCTTTACTAACAAAGAATGTTGTAATTGAAAGAGCGTTGAATATTGCCAGGGGATTATACATTGTAATTATTGAAGGATGTTCCTTTCCAGGAATTGATGAAATATAAAATCTGGACTATAATTATAGGAAAACAGGAATGCTTGAAATTCATAAAGCAAACGGAAAACAGAACATTTTTCAAATTGTATTGTTCAAGTATATAAAGTAAGCACACATTTGGGTGCCCACTTCTACTTTGCCTTTCTAGTGTGCACTTAAAAATATTTATCACAATCGCAAAGATGTGTTGCTTGTAGGCTCTTCTTTTATTCTGACTCTTAACATACTGGTTACACATTGTCTTGGTCCAGCCAATACATGTGCCGCATCCATATTGTGCTTTTTTTCAAGGCTTGTGCCCTTAATTGTTCACTTGCCCAATAGAATTGTATAGTCAAAGCTTCCATTGATTTGGCGCATGTATGATATTGAAATGGGCATGAATGATGTAGATCTTTAAGGATATTTTTGGATGTGAAGAAAAAGTGCCAATTGAAGGGCAATCTGCTTTTGAATTTGAAACCAAAGAAAACTTCATGGTCTTTTGAAAGACCTTTGGAATGCTATACAAAAATTTATATTAGAGTTGACATTGTAAATAAACATACTTGGGAGTGTGCCATTTCTTTTTGTTCCACTTTGTGCTATTGTCTTGAGTTTGGTTTGTGGTGCATTTTCTAGTTGGTCTATTCAGCAGTTGTCCGTATACTACCCACTACATTTATTCCTGTTAAATATTGCTGTTGAATAAGTCTCTTCTCTCAAACTGTGGCACAGCAATGCTGGCCACTGTTTCTCATGAGCCTCGTTGATTTAGTATGGTGTGGGCCACTTTATTCGGCTATGGCTATATTTCCTTATTGATAGACTGCTTGGTAAGTAAGGATTGTGACAAGGAAGACCGACAATGGGTGTAGTGTCCAGATTCTCCAGAGTGATTGCCTTAATTTTCATTCTATCCAGTTGCAGTGTTCCTTGTCACATGCCCCGTCACACCCAAGCTACCCTGTGCTATGTTTACTGGGTATCAAACAGGATGTGCTGTGGGAGGATCTTTTAAGTGCCATGGTACTAACTAAGAAATACAATAAATGCACTTGAGACTTTGGAAAGGGTAGCAGGTTGACGGTACACTAGAACTCTGTGTAATGATTACTTTTTTTTGGCTGTTTTTGTTTTATTATAGTTAAATAAACCTTTTTAACACAATCAAAAACATAATAAGAAAGGAGTACAGAATTAAAAAAAAAAACTATCATATTACATATGATACAATGTAGATTGCCCACGCTAACAGCTCAGGAAGACTTTATTTTATTAAAGACAAGGAGGTGAGCATTATGCTTTTCTTTCTTTGTTTACTGCTGGACCAGCACTTCAAAAATAACTTTTAAACTGAACATTGTGATTTTTTTATAAACATGTGATAGAAAATCCCATCTGAGAGGTTTAAAATACTCAACAAATCAATACTCTTTTTTTTTTTTTTCAAGACTGCAAGCCCCATGATCCCTCGGGGTCTGGTGGCCTTGACCTCTCCTTCTCCACCTATCAGTGAATGTCCTCCGATATAAGACCCCATCCCACTAGGTCCATTCCTCTTTCTTTGCACTCCATTCCACTCTTATGAACATGAACTGTCTTATGTCAACTCTGATCTCCCGATCAAACAGACCTGCGTCTCTCCGGCGAAGACGTCGTGGTCCAACAGGACAACTTGCAACTTCATCCTCCCGTCACTTCTTCGAAATACTTTCAGGCCGTCTTCTGGTCATCTCCTGCGAGAAAGGAGAACACTTTATGAGGGTGGGAATGTGTCAAAGCTTACATGATATACAATGCATATACCTTCAAGATTTGCCATTCTGGGTGGGATATAATGCTCGCCTCCTTTTCTTTAATAAAATGAAGACTTCTTGAGCTGTTAGCATGGGCAATCTTCATTCTATGACAAGACAGGAGGCTCGCATTATGCTTGTTGAAAGCTTGCAACCACCATATTCGTTATATCTGAAACGGGTTTAAAATAAAATGTCTTAAAGGTCGACTCGGAGAACCAATCTGCTGATTTCATTATGTCCTGTAGCAACACCCCCACATACAAGGCTCTAGAAGCCTTAGCGCCTCTAGCTGAATGCGCACCAAATACTGGCAAGTCTATTCCTGCCCACTGCATTACTTCTCTCACCCATCTAGCTATTGTCGCAGTAGCCACAGCCTGATAAGGTTTCCTACGCGCTATAAGCAACTGAGTCATCCCTCACAGCCTAAGCTGCGCTGTTACTGTTTCGTAATCTTTAATGCATTGGGCTACGCACAATTTCTAATTCTCTGTTAAATAAGGGTATGAGATTACTCGCAAATCTGTTGTCATCCTTTTTGTGATAGTAAAAGCTACCCTATCCGGATAAAATACTTTCCTATCTGTTTCTAGCGCTTTGATGTCAGACACTCTACGACATGCTGTAAAGCACAACAACATTGCTCGTTTGCCTGATAATTGCGATCGAGAAAGGGCCTCATTCACAGGCCACCTCAGAAAAAGATTAAAGACATCACGGACATCCCACAAAACTACAGACTTGAGTTCTGGTGGCCTTTTTAACTTCATTCCTTTCAGGAGGCGCAGTACTGTGGGTTGTTCTCCTACCGAACATCCATCCACTTTGTCGTGTCCTGCTGAAATTGCTGATCTGTAAACACCTACTGTTCTAAAGGCACAGCCTTCTTGGAACCTGAATGCCAGGAAATTCAGTACCTGTACTACAGGGGCTGAAACGGGATCCAAACTCTATTCTGCACACCATTGGACCCAACCGTTCCATGCAACGCTATAGCTCCTAATGTTGGAAGGCGGCCAGGAATCCCTGATACAGGCTGCAGCGAGTTGCAAAATTCCTGGCAACTCCCCACTCTTCCTGAAACCCTGCAGGCTATCGGCTGAAGTGTGCTTGCTGAGATCAGCGGGTGAACTTGACCGGTGGGCCCTAGAAGAATGTCCGGCTGATACAGAACTATCCTCGGATTTTCCGAGGAAAGTTCCATCGCTACTAAAAACCATGCCTGCGATTTCCAAAAGGGCCGAACCATCACAATGTCCGCTTGGTCCCTGCAGACTTTCGCCAGCACTCTCGTTATCATAATGAATGGCGGGAAGGCATAATGTTGCTCCACGGTTGCAGGAATGCGTCCATGCCCGCTGCTCCCGGGTCTATCCTCCAACTGAAGTATCTCTGCGTCCGTGATGAGTCTGGATGCAAATAGATCCATGTCTAGGGGCCCCCATAGCCTCTGTAAACTCCTGAATACCTGTGGATGTATTCTCCAATCGTTGGAGTCTACAAGATGGCGTGTGTTCCAATCTGCTACATCGTTCAGAGTCCCTGGAAGATACTCCACTGTGACTGCTATTCTGTTCCGGAGGCAATAATGCCAGAAGTCTTTTGCCAGCAACGCTAGCATTCTGGATCTCGTCCCACCTAGCTTGTTTATATATGGAACGGCTGAGATGTTGTCCATCTTCAGCAGTATGCAGCATTTTACCTTGTCTTTCGTGGAGGCTCGCACTGCAAAGGAACCTGGTAATAATTTGAGGCAGTTGATGTGCAGGCGCAACTCTTCTTCTGACCACTTCCCTCCTGTTTGTATGTGCTCACACCTGGCTCCCCAACCAGATCTGCTTGCATCCGACTCAGACTAGGTCTGGAACGTCTCCAAATATTGCTGTGCCGTTCCAGGCCTCCATATTGTGCAGCCACCAGTGCAGTTCCGTGAGGACTTGGTGGTCTAGGGCCACTAACTGATGGTACTTACACCTCCTTGGAGGTGTTTGATCTTGAGGCGCTGGAGCTCTCGATAGTGGAGCGGTTCGGGAAATATCACTTGGATGGAAGCCGCTAGAAGGCCCACTACTCTGGCGAGAGTCTGAAGCGAAATAACTTTCTTCCCTATCGCCCACTTGATCTCCTTCCTTATCGCTTTCACTTTGTGTCCTGGAAGTTCGAGGGTTGCTCTTTTCATATCGATAGTGAAACCTAGGAATTCTATCCTCTGAACTGGTACCATCTGAGACTTGTCTAGATTCATTCAATCCGAGCGAGGACAGGAGCGTGAAAATCCACTGCACGTTCTTGTCTTTGTCTGGACCTAGCACCATAATGTTGTCTAGGTATATAATAATACAAATTCCGCTCTCCCTTATGGTTGCTGCCACAGGCTTCATAAGTTTGGTGAAAGCCCAAGGAGCGGATGTTAGGCCGAACGGAAGACATGTGAAGCGCCATATCTCCTTGTTCCACCTGAAACGTAGGTACTTCCAAAATGCTGTCGCTATCAGAACTGTACGGTAAGCATCTTTGACATCTAGCCACGCCAGCCAATCCCCCGAGCGCAGAAGGTCTCGGAGAAGATGGATGCCTTCCCTCTTGAAGTGGTTGTACACAAGCCACTCGTTCACTCTTCAGGTTTATGACTGGTCTTATTTTGTCGCCCCTGTGAACTAGGAACATGTTGCTGAGGAACCCTGGTCCTCCCTGGCAGTCGCGCTCTATTGCATTCTTGTCTACTAATTTCCTGAGTTCACTCTGTAGTAGCGCTGCTTCCCCCTGCGTCATGCGTATGGGGTGGGGTTCTGCTCTTTGAATAGGGTCCCTATAAAGTCTAATTGCAGCCCTACTACTGCTTGTAGCACCCATGCATCGCGTGACAAGGCTTGCCACCCGCTTAAAAATTGTAGAGTCCTCCCCCCCTACTCGCATGCTCATTGAAGCACTGGGCTGCCTATAGGCTCCTCTACTACAGCGACTTCTGGGAAATCCTCAATCCGGTCGGGAAGGGGTCTTGTGGCTTCCAATCCCAGTACTGGGCACGTGGTCCCTGGGGTCTGTGTTGGAAGTGAAACGACCGGACGCGTGACCTCTGTGGCAACCCGGAAAAATCCTCCTTATTGAGCTCTGGGCCTTCTCTAAAGCTGAGCATGTGCCCACGAATTGGGACATTTCCTTTGCAAATGCTTCACCGAATAAAAGGCCTTTGGAGCCTTCTCCAGCCTCGTAGGAGGCCAGATCGCTCAATTTACTGTCAATCTTCAACAGTACTCCCTCTTCTCCTCTTTCTGAAGATAGAGCACAATTGGCGTTTTCCAGGAGACAAACTGTGCGCTGGGCCCAGTTTCCTAATGCTTGGGCGTCCACTGGAATACTTGCTTCCCTCGCCTTCTCTGCTAGGTCCATGATCTTCGCTAATGGACCTGTGATATCCAGAAGCTTGTCCTGGCACCGTCTCCTGGCTCGGGCGACACTTTTTCTTATGTCCCGCGCCGCCTTCGTGGTGAAGGTGACCATCTTGGGGTCGAGGTCTGGTGTCTCTGCCAACTTCCCTGGCAATTCTGGTCGCGGGCACTCCGATCTCATACGGGATTGCACCTCTATCCAGAGGTTTCCTAATTTGCTGTGCCATGTAGGCTGCTACTCTGGGTGACAGTACCCACTCCGAAGACTTTGGGTGCCTGATCTCCGGTCTCCGGTCAAACATGTCCGTGGTGTTATCCACATCTTGGGGGTCGACGCACTCCTCTGTGTGTTTATAGCCATCTTCGTCATCTCCCACTTCATCATCGGGCACGTTGCCCTCGTCTTGGTCCCCTGAATTATTCACCCCTGGGGCAGGGGTCTGTCCTGGCATTCCTTTTTCTTTGCCAGGAAGGCTCTTTTTAGCCTAGCGACCGGGTCGGTTTGGCCTTGGGGAGCAATATCATCCCTTTCCGTAGTGCTCGGGCGGGGGGCGGTCAAAGAGTTCTTGCTCTTCCGAGCTGCTTTCCGCCCCTTTGGTTCAACCCCATCAGTGGGGTGTCTGGCTGACGTTCCCTCATCTGGGCTCTCTGCTTTGCTTTTTCTGGCTGAGAGCTGCTTTGCCACGATTGCTTCTAGCATCTCTGGCCTTTCTGTTATAGGCTGCACTCCTTGTGTGACTGACTGAGTAGGGGAGTCCCCCAGCACCTTCTTAAAACTTAGGGATAGATCTGCGTCTGTCTTGCTGGGCTGGGTCCTCCACCCACTCCTCTTTGCTCCACTCTGGTATGGTAGATGGGGTCTGTGAAGGGCTTTTGAATGCCATTGTCCTTGTCCAGAGCCAACTTTTTCGGGAAGTCAGCTGTGAGTACTCTTCTAGAGTACTATTGGGCAGCCATGTGAAGCCGTCAGCTCTGTGGCTTCGTTATACAAAGTTTCTTTATTTTAATTTTATTTTTTTATAAGCCTCTTAATGTGTGCTTTGCGATCAGTGCTTTTTTTCTTTTCTTTTTTTTCTTTTCTCTTTCAAATTCACTGAGGGCTGTATTTCACTGTTCGCTCGATGTGCGTCTCAAAGAAATGAGCGCGAGCGTTCTGGAACTCCCAGGGGACGACGGGAAGACTGGCAGGCCACTGCTCCCCTGGGTCCTATTCGCCTGCGCAACACGAATAAGAAAAACGGGCCCAGGAGTCTGAAGCGAGCTGTTGTTTACTCGAGGCTACGGCCTCTGCTTCCTCACAATGCCTAATCCGAGGCTACGGCCTCTGCTTCCTCACAATGCCTAATCCGAAGTATGAGTTCTACGCATGCGGTGCCTCTGCGCTCGCGCGGGTCTCAACGTTCTTTCTGACGTGATATTAAAGTGGGTAATCTTTAAAGTTAAACAACCTTGCGTGTTAGCAAGTAACCCTGCGCCTCTTATTCAACTAGAAACATGCACTAGACTAGTAGGTTCGTTGTTTTATACTTTTCTACATAAATGAAATGCAAGGTACTTATCTAAAGTGGCAGCAAAAAAGAAAGAGGAATGGACCTAGTAGGATGGGGTCTTGTACCGGAGGACAGTCACTGATAGGTGGAGAAGGAGAGGTCCAGGCCACCAGACCCCGAGGGATCATGGGGCTTGCAGTCTTCAAAAAAGAGTATTGATTTGTTGAGTATTTTAAACCTCTCAGATGGGATTTTCTATCAGATGTTTGAAAAAAATCACAATGTTCAGTTTAAAAGTTATTTTTGAAGTGCTGGTAGTAAATAAAGGAAAGCATAATGTGAGCCTCCTGTCTTGTCATAGAATATAAAACAACAAAATTCATCTTATTCCCAATAGGAACTTTTTCAACCATGAAAAATCTAATATCAGCAATCAATTTCTAGAATCATCAATAGCCATTCTAAGATAATACATGAAACAGTACATTAATAATAATAATGACCCTATATTATTTCCTTTAAACATTATAACATTTTCAACCATATATGGTACATTGTGAAATAAAGGATTGTGCAATTCCCTGTGAACAATATACTCCATATTTGGTCACTATGATAATTATCGAGCTTGTATCTAATGTTATGACACCCCTTTAGATGGATCACTGTACGTTTCGTAAGATGATGTCTGGGAGTTTCGATGTCACAATTACATAATCTACACAACCGTTGGGAATATGATATGTTATCCCACGCACCAGTTCTCAAGAATGTCAGTAATAATTCTAATCTTATTAACATTATTAATCTTATTACATTCACATGATATTGATTTATAAGATAGTTGCAGCGAGACTCAACTGGAAGTGCCTGCTTGACATATTCTCCATTTTATATTTTTCCCAGATAGGTGATATTGGAATTCCGATCCCAAATGTTTGCCAGATTTTTAATTTGCATTTAATTTATAGTTATGCGCCTTATCAATGGAGAATATCCTTAAAAAATACTCAACAAGTATCAACAAATACTTCATCTCTCCGTTGTTAAAGTCACCATCCGGACTATCTTTCTGTAATATATCTTTAAAATTGGAATATATACAATCATGATAGTCAATTCTATTCATTATATGAATATCACCAACTCTGTACAACCTCTTCACTAGGCCACTGTTCCAACTTCTTGACGCCATGGGCATCTCATAAGCTAGCTATGCAGATGCCACCCAGGTGCTCATCCCACTGACTGGTGACTACCCTACAGAGATGAATACTCTCAATCTCATCTACCCCACAATCCAGTCCTGGATGGCTGAAAACTGGCTGTGCTTAAATAGTGAGAAAACGGAACTCCTGCTAATTGGATCCACAGCCACTCTGAGTAAACTCGGTACCCAATATTGCTCATTTACAATGGATAACATTCCCATTACTGAGTCCCAAGCCATCAAGACACTGGGTGTATACCTGGAACCTAGCATGACCATGGACAGACAGGTTAATGCTATTGCATCCTCAACTGCCTACCACTCCAAACTAATCAATGCAGTTAGGCCATTCCTGTCACAAGAAAACTGCATCACCATTGCGAGGCCCGTTATCGGATCGGGGCTAGACTACTGTAACGCACTCTATGCCGGTACATCCCAAAAGAACTTGTTGAAAATTCAAGTAGCCCAGAATAATGCCCTGAGGACCGCGACTGGTACAGCTCGCAGGGATCACATCTCTGGGGTTAGAAGGCAGGTTCATTGGCTGCCCGTCAAAGAAAGGATCATTTTCAAAACACTTGCCATTGCACACAAATGCATCCATGGACTGGCACCCACCTACTTAGCTCAGAGGATCATCAAAAAAAACACCCTCTAGACCTTCCAGGTCTGCGTACGTGAATCACCTCATTATTCCTCATACACGAAGAGTGTGAGCCGGTGGCTCCAGTTTCCCTACCTTGGCTGCAATTTACTGCCCAACTCAGGATGATCGAATCTCACACAACCTTCCGTAAAGCCTTGAAGACGAAGCTTTTTGTTTGACTCGCTTCCCCCTATCGCCATCATTTGGATACTGTACTGCTTACTGTACCTGACATGTAACCTATTGTAAACTATGTTTCGAAGGCATTGTGTCCTCCAACGTATTCCTTATCTTAGATAATTCGTCTCCAGCTTGCTGCCCTCGGAAATGTTTTCTCTGTAGAGGGAGCTGCGCGTCGATGTCCGCCGAGTTGGTGTCCCTCGATAGCCACCATATCGGCGCCAACGTCAACATGCCCATAAATAGCCACGCGTGGCGTCCATTGCTCAGTTCTGTTTTTCCGCGCTTCGTAGGGCCTCGGAATATCGTTGCTCAGTTCAGTCAGATAAACCTCTTATATTTCCTCGATAAAACCAACTCGTACTCGATGGCTTCTTCATCCGAACCGACGACTCCGCAGTCTGGCTTCAAAAAATGTCGAGACTGCGGAAAGAAAATGTCGATAACGGATCCTCATAGGATCCGTTTGTGGTGCTTGGGAATCGAGCACCATTGTTCGGAGTGTGAGGACTGCATGTCCATGACGGCGAAAGCCTTGAAGGAGCGCAAGGGGAAGCTCGAGAGAGGTAAGTCAGTCAAAACCTCCTCGAAGGTTTCTTCGGCAGCGTCGAAGCATTCGTCTCCTCGCCGTCGAAAGCATTCTCATTCTAGGTCTCGAAGTAGCTCCCACGACTCGTCGAGATCTAGACACTCAAAAAAGAGACGTAGAAGATCCCCTTCCTCGTCATCTTCTGTTTCCCCAGAAAGGGTCTCCTGCCCCACAAAACACAGCTCTCAGGCTGAGTGGGAGGAATTCAGGAAAAAAATGCTACGCGTCTTCGAGAAAGCGGCCTCGACCCCCTCGAAGACAGCTGAGGGTGATACCCTGGGTGAAAAACCCAAAAAAATCGAAACGGTGCGAGTCGTTGCACCCGGCGAAAGAGTCCACCCGAGAGCGCCACGGGCCATCGAGTAGGAAGGCACCAACTTCGCCGTTGTCGAAGATCCCTTCGACTCATCGATCAACGCCGTTGTCGAAGGGTTCTTCGACGCATCGGTCAATCGAATCGATGCCATTGTCGACGCCGATTAAAAGAAGAAACCACGGCTACTTCAGAGCCAATGCCGTTGTCGAAGGGTTCTTCGACGCATCGGTCAATCGAATCGATGCCATTGTCGACGCCGATTAAAAGCAGAAACCACGGCTACTTCCGAGCCAATGCTTATACCCAGAGCCTCCAGCACGACGCTGAGAACGTCGTCGACATCCTCGAGTAGGATCCCGATCTTCTCGAGGCCTCTTCCAGTTTTCTCGACGCCTTTCTCGGCACCTTCGAAGCCTTTCACATCGGTGTCGACGGCATCGACGTTTTCTAGGCCAATAATGACAAGTTTGGCTCCTTCTGGTTTAGAAATGGGTTTTACACCATTTCCGAGGTCAGAGTACCCCAGATTATCTTCAATCTATAAAGAAGGGGAGGATTCTGACCAAGAAAGACCCTTCGGGCTGCAGAGGACCACACCACCTGTTTCAGAGGATTTTACCTCTGAGGAAAGAAGGTTGAAACACCTACAGGAATCCCTACATGAGGCAAGTGGATTGGACACTTCCCCAGAAGTGGTATTTGTCAAACCAAACCCAGGGGAACATGCCAAACCCCCTATAGAACAGACATACTAGATAAAGGTCCACAGGAGGATCCTGTGGTCCCTTTCCATACAGCTTTACAAAGGAAAATTTCATCAAATTGAGAAACTCCTGAGGTTATCCCTGCAGTCAATAAAAAATTGTCAGCCAAGTATAAGGTAGCTGTGGCTGACCCTGAATATTTATCAAAACACCCGACTCCAGAGAGCCTGGTGGTTCAAGCGGCAACTTCATCAAGCAGCAGATCCGCTTATCCTACTGTTCAACACGACAGGGATGACAAAAGGTACGATTCTATGGCAAAAAAAGTTTTTTCTGCTTGTAGTATGGCGTTGAAATCCATCAACGCACTTGTACGCTCGCCAGGTTCAGTCACACACTGTGGGAGTGTGATTCATCAGCGGCTGCCTGCATACCGGAAGGAGATGAAAGGGAAGCCTTCCTTAACATCATTAAAGATGGCAATGATGCCATGTGCGAATCTCTTCAAACTGGCATCGATTCTGCTGACAGTATCAGCAGGGCCATGGCGGCAAGTACTAGAATTCGCAGGCATGTGTAGTTATGAAAGTCTGGCTTTGCTCCAGATGTACAGGCCAGACTTTTGAATATGCTCATTGACGGCTCTTCTTTATTCGGTAAAAAGGCTGATGAAAGTCTGGAAAAGTTGCAAACATCTAAAGCAGCGGCAATATCTTTAGGAGCTGCAATCCGCCAAACTCCTTTTCGCCCTTCAGGAACCTCTGGGAGAGGAAAGTCCTTTCGCTATTATTCCACATTCGGGAAAGGCAGAGGACAGCCGGCTCAAAGAGGCCAAAGGAGATCCACCTGAGGTGGAAGGGTCAAAAGTACTAAGGCCGCAGCAGCAGCAGGTGCCTCTTTATCCTCGGCATCTGCATTAGCCACCCCCAAACCACTCTGAGGTCTTTCCACACAAAACACCTGTAGGGGGCAGGTTAGCTCACCATCTGACGGAATGGCAGGCTATTACGTCCAATGCTTGGGCATTGGAGACAGTTGCCCAAGGTTACTGCCTACCCTTTCTACGCATCCCTCAGTCATCCAGCGGGGCACAGCTCTCTAAAAGTTCCAGATCTGCTCCTCTTGCAGGAAATTGTAGACCTGCTAGAGAAAGGTGCCACAGAACTGATACCTGTAGCGGAGAGGAACAAGGGCTGGTATTCCCCCCCCCCCCACTTTCTCATACCGAAGGACGGAGGACTGAGACCTATCTTGGACTTACGAGAATTGAACAAGTTCCCTTTAGGAAGGACAAGTTCAAGATGGTCACTGTCTCTCAGATCCTTCAGACCCTCCAGATCCAGGACTGGTTGGTATCTCTGGACCTCCAGGATGCTTATTTCCATGTGCCAATCCATCTCAAACACAGGAAATACGAGGTTCGCAATTGGCGGCTCTCATTATCAATTTCGAGTTCTGCCATTTGGGCTGACCTCCGCTCGAGGGTCTTCACCAAGCTAATGTCGGTAGTGGCTGCAAGTCTAAGGAGGGAAGGGATCCACGTCTACCCCTACCTGGACGATTGGCTAATCAGAGCTGTATCTTCGGAACAAGCTCAGACCCAGCTAGATTATGTCTGCCACTTCCTTCACAAACTGGGCTTCTCCCTCAATTTAAAGAAGTCACAGATGATACCATCACAGAGACTCCAGTTCATCGGAGCGGTCCTGGACACTTCCCTGGGAAAAGCCTTGCCACCAGAGGTGAGGGCTCAAGATATTCTGCAGATGGTCAACAAGTTTCAAAATGCCCAACATCTCCCAACCTTCGACTTTTTGAGATTGCTAGGCCTCATGGCATCCTGCATCTTCCTTGTGCCAAAGGCTCACCTGAGAATGAGATCTCTCCAGTGGGCACTAGGAACCCAGTGGTCACAATACTCAGGAAGAATGACGGATCTCCTCCGGATTACGGACAAGGTAGCCCACGACCTTCAATGGTGGGCCTATCCAGAGAACATCTTGAAAGGAGAACTGTTTTGGCAACCATGGGCGGAGATAACAGTAGTCACAGACGCCTCACTCACGGGTTGGGGAGCCCATGCCAACGACTTGACCATCAGCGGTCGTTGGTCTCCATTGGAGTCCAAACTACACATCAACCTGTTAGAGCTGAGAGCGATCAGACTAGCTCTGAAAGCTTTCCTGCCATCAGTACAGGGGAGAAATGTCCTGATAATGACGGACAACACGGTGGCCATGCACTACCTCAACAAAAGAGGAGGCGTGGGGCCACTGCCACTGTGCAGAGAGATAATGCAGCTCTGGTTTTGGGCAATTCAGGAAGGAATCTCTCTATTGGCAGTTCACCTGGCCGGAGAGAAGAACTTGACAGCGGACGCTCTGAGCAGGCAGAGCATAGTCTCCCACGAGTGGGAGCTAGCTCAGGAAGTCCTTCAAGAGATCTTCGCCCTTTGAGGAACCCCTCAGGTGGATCTGTTCGCCACCAGTACCAACAGGAAGTGAAATCTGTTCTGTTCAAGGGAATTTCCCCCTAGAGGAGCTCTAGGGGACGCGTTCGTGGTGGACTGGGAGTTTCCACTCCTTTACGCGTTTCCACCAGTCCCTGTTAATCCTCAAATGATCAGGAGGTTGAGAAGATTCTGGAAAACCATGATCCTAATTGCCCCGGACTGGGCCAGGAGAACGTGGTACCCGGACTTCTAGATTTTGTCCATCTGCCCTCCATTCCGTCTTCCACTCAAAGAGAATCTTCTCTCACAGAAGGGAGGTCAGGTTCTCCATCCAGACATAAGAACCCTCAACCTTCACGCTTGGCTTCTGAAAGGTTGAGGTACAAGGATTGGGACCTCCCTGACAACGTCATGGAGGTGTTGCTTTCGGCCAGAAGGCCAGCAACAAAGTCTTTATACCGCTGCCGTTGGAACAAATTTTGCAGCTGGTGTAGAGAGAACAATATCGATCCTTTTTCATGCGGTACACCACCGGTGTTATCGTTTCTACTCTACTTGGCAAACTCAGGCCTTCAAGTTGGCACTGTAAAAGGCTATCTCGCGGCGCTATCAATCATCAAGCACACTGCAGAGGAACCATCGTATTTCAAACTACCCTTAGTAATACAATTTCTCAAGGGATTAACTAATGTTTATCCTCCAAGACCATTCCAAGTTCCCTTATGGGACTTTAAATTTAGTCTTACATTTCCTAATGGGTACTACCTTCGAACCACTCCACTCTTGTTCGCTGAGATTTCTCACTCTTAAAACTGTCCTTTTAGTAGCACTAACATCTGCTAGGAGGGTGAGCAAATTACAAGCTCTATCTTGTAAACCCCCAACCCCCATAATATTTTCCATAAGGACAAAGTTGTCCTACAGGTGAAGCCTAATTTCCTCCCAAAGGTGGTTTCTGAGTTTCACATCACTCAGAAAATTACCTTACCTTAGTTCTACCCTCCTCCCCATCCGGGGAACGCGGAAGAAAGGCTACATAGGCTGTACCCAAGGCGAGTTCTAAGCTTTTACATCAGCAGACTGGCTAGGATTAGGCAAGCAGACCAACTGTTTGTATGCTTTTCGGGTCACAAGTTGGGACTACCCATAACAAAACAAACCATCTCCAGGTGGATTATCTTGGCCATCCTGGAATGTTATAGACTAGCAGGGAAAGAGCCACCCCAAAACCTCAGGGCTCATTCAACCAGGAGTATCACAGCTTCTTCGGCTCTCCAGAGAGGGGTACCGGTCCGAGACATATGTGCGGCTGCCACATGGTCGTCCGCACATACATTCACAAGATTTTACAACCTGGATTCCTCCGCTAGTCTAGAGACCAGATTTGGCAAAGCCGTATTACATTTGGTCCATTCCTAAAAGAGATACATGACATTCTTACTCCCACCTCCAATTACATGCCACTGCTATGGGAGTCTATCTAAGATAAGGAATTTGTCGGAGGACACAATCCCTTCAAAGAACAAGCTACTTCTTACCTGGCAACTTTCTTTTGATGAGATGTTCCTTTGACATATTCCTTATCGCCCCTCCCATCCATCCCCGCAGTAATACTTCCCTTGTGGTTGCAGGTCACGCTCCTTCAAGGTCGATAACCAATTCATGCAAGACTTATCTTATGCTACAAAACGGAACTGAGCAACGGACGACGCACGTGGCTATTTATGGGCATGGTGACGTCAGCGCCGATACGGTGGCTGTCGAGGGACACCAACTCGGCGGACGTCGACGTTCAGCGCCCCCTACAGAGAAAAAATATCCTAGGCCAGCAAGCTGGAGACAAATTATTTAAGATAAGGAATACGTCGGAGGAACATCCCCATCGAAAGAACGTTACCAGGTAAGAAGAAACTTGTTCAACTGTATTAATCCATTGTACTGGGCCGCTATCCTGTAACCCTTAAGCAAGCCTGCATACATATTCTTCTCAGCGCCTCTATGCCCTTGGGTTGTAGTGCGCTATACAAATACTAAAACAAATAAACATAAGATATACTCATCAGTATCTTCTTTTGTGTACTATAACCATCCTAATTCACAATCTTTATTAGTGGGCAAAGCACAAGCTTTTTTCCATATTTTCCCTTCCATTTTTAAAAAAATACCTCGACTCTTAGGCCCATGATAAAACTGACCACACTGGAAAGAACCATCTTACATTAAGTGTAGGGACATTGTGAGACATACCAAACGCATCACAACGCTTAGAAAACGTATATGGTCAATTATTCATCGTAATGCGATCTTAAGACCTTGAAGACGACCAAGGTCGAAACACATGTCGGGGGACCACCACATTTTTCCAAAATAAAGAAACAAATTCTTTCTTGAAAAACCTTTTTAAAGCTATTGTTTCAACTAATCTTAATGCTAAATAGTAATCTTCTAATTTAATGAGGCAGAGCGCAGATACCCCAATCACAACCATTTTTTGCTCTATACTGTTGAAAGGACCTCGTGGGTGGACCTTGGGACAAGGGTATGCAGCTTGCCCTTATATCTATCGTTAAGTGGTCATAGCGCATTTCACTAGGAGTCGAACCCATATAGTTACCTAACTGAATTCATGTTCTTGTTTGGATGGCCAAATATGGAGCGTGCACTGCCTACTGAGTTATCAGTGTCCAGTAACAGGGTTCACAATATTGATAGTAGGTGTATCAGTAGGGACACAACTAACGCTAATATACATGTTTCTGACCGTTTGTCCTGCTCTCCCTGTTTAACAGGATTGGTCGACGGCATCCAGACTAGAAGTACCGAAAGCCATGAGCAAATGCTGTTAGATAATCATGACTGTGCGAATTGCACGTTTGGTGGCAAATTTAAAGAATTGGATGCCCATAACATTGCTGCAAGCTTTACCTTAAAAATTCTTTTGAAAATGTTGCATAGTATTTCTTGTCATGTTGAGAAGAATGCAGTGTTACATACAGCTTTGGCAAAACTTAACAATGTGGGTAGTAAAGTTGATTTATTTTTTTATTTTTATACTTGTCACTTTTTTTATACCTGTCACTAATATGCCACCAAAAAGAATCAAGTGGCTTCTGACCCGGTAAATCTGGAATCCACACAGGTGGAGATTTTGGCAGGGAGTGATCATGGTGCTAATGAGTGCCAATTGACAAACGGAGCGTAGAAGGAAGCTGAAATTGAATACTGATTTGGTGAATAAACCATCATCTGATGTTACAGATGGTTAAGAACGACTCCCTGTTAATTCCTATTAAGCTATGCTCCTCTGAACGAGCATGAAAGAAAGCAGCCAGAAGAGCAAAAAGAATGGCCCTTAAAACTTGGAACCTAACTAATTGGCTACTTGGATCATCGGTACAAGCCCAAAACGGCATCTAAAGTATCTCAAGTTACTGATGAAGATTCGAGCAGTAGCTCTTCAGATTGTTCTAATACCACCTTAGAAAGTACTGTCATTTCTATTGCATCTCCTGTGCAAAAAGTAATAAGAAGTGGGAGTAAGGCTGGGGCAAGGCTTGTCTCTTTTTAAAAACTCATGTACCGAAGGAATTCTGTAAGTAATAAGAATTGTTATCTACCAATGAAATCATGCACTATTGTCAATACCACTAATAGAAGAAAACAGTCCATAAATAGAAGTAAGCTACTGGAGATTCTTAATTCTCATTTAGCAATTAGGGTCTTCAAAAGTAGCGACTTTTTGTGGAACTATGTCCACATTTTGTGACAAAGGTACATTGTTTTTCTGAAGCGGTTGTTGGTTTAATTAGGGACTCAGTCCTCGAGTTGAATAAAAATGGTTATGATCTGGATTGTAGATGTGATACAAATTAATATGAAAGACCGAATGGTAAGAAGAAAGATGAGACTAAACAGGTTCGTACAAAATCTCTTTCTATGAATGATGGAACTGTGAAGTCACATTGGGAGTGGCTCTGTTTGTTTCTTCCAACAATAACTACCCAGAAATGAGGCAACATAAAGATTTGTTGGAATACCTGTGGCCATCGACCTCTTTTTGGGCCTACTGACTCGTATAGTCTACTAGATAAAGCATAAAATATATTTCGAGGGGATTGGGTCCTCCGACGTATTCCATATCTATGACAGTAATCAACACAGCTGTGCTGCTTCGGAAAATCTTCGGCGTCTGCATCCTGCGTCGATGACGTCGATACGCCACCCTCTGACTTCCGCCGACGTCACTGGATGTTATAAGTAGGACGCACAATGCCTGTAGCCTCAGTTTGTTTTTTCCACGAACGTGTTCGCTTCGGGAATCTCTACGCGCCTCGTCTCTTTGGAGTTTCTGTTGTTTCTCGGTTCTTTGAACCTGTTTGGTGTTTGTGAAGTATTTCTTCGTGAAGATGTCTACCTCGTCTTCCACACCGTGTCTGGGCTTTAAGAAGTGCGGGGACTGTGGGTCCAAGATGTCGGTTACGGACTCGCACGACGCCTGCCTCTGGTGCCTCGGGGAGGCCCATGACACGGATGACTGTCGACTGCCAGTCGCTCACGTTGAAAGCCTTCCGGGAGCACAAGAAGTTGTTATCGGTAGGTAAGGTGTCCAAAGCCCGGAAGTCGAGGTCTGCGGGGCTTTCGACGGACGACTCGAGGGGCGACTCTCCGCGTGGTTCTCGGTCTCGGTCCTCTTCGTGGCACTCCCGGAAGCGCCGTCATCGGTCGCCTTCCCCATCCTCATCCCAGGACTCTGCCCGTCGGCGGGTCGCTTACCCCACCAACCATGCGACACCGGAGGAATGGGCTTCCTTCGGGAAGAAAATGTTGGCAATTCTCGAATCGCAGGGCACTGGTCCGTCCGCGCCTCCAAGTGGGGTCGGTCGTGATCAGCCGAGAGACACCGCTGGCAAACCTTCGGGCTCGGGTGGTCGTCACAATTTGCGGGAAAGGTCCCGCTCGGACAAGGGGAATCGTTCTCTGCATACCAGGTCCAGGCCCCGGTCCTCGACGCGCTCAAGACCGTGTGAACCTGTGGTGTTTTCACGAAAGATGTCGACGGACTCTTTCGAGGGCTTGCCTTTGAAGAAGTCGTCGACGCCATCAGCGTCCCGGCCGTCGAGGGACACGCTCGGGGCCCCAGCCTCGAGGACTGTGTTGGCGCTGTCGACGCCGCGCTCCGGCGTCGACTCCTTTCGAGGCTGTGTCGACGGGGGTACCCTGTGGCTCAGGGGAACCACCTAGAAAGGCTCTGGCCAAGGTCAAGCATGGCTTTGGTTCAAGTTCTGTGCCTTATTACCGCCATCTGGAGTTCATTTCAGAGGTGGATGAGGGCTCTGATGATAGCATGGTGCCTGACACGGTGCCAGACGAGATTCTCTCGGGCCATAGCCAGTTTGAGGACTTGAGGCAGTCCCTGCATGATGCTAGTGGGCTGGACACCTCTCCGGAGGTGGAGTTTTGTAGGCCTGAGCCTGGCACTCATGCTGATTCTTCGTACCGACGCCTTATGTCAAGGGTCGCCGAGTACTTAGGATGGTCTGCTCCCCCGGGGGAGTTTGTTCAGGATGACCTTACGGATATCCTCGACATTGGTCCACCAACTGACCCGGTACTGCCGTTTCATATGGCTCTACAGAGGAGGGTGGGGGCGGCTTGGACTGCTCTGGAGAGTCTCCCGGCAGTGGGCAAGTCTTTGCCGCGAAAATACCGGCCAGCCAGTAGTGACCCCTGCTACTTGTCCAAGCACCCTACTCCGGAGAGTTTGGTGGTGCAGGGGGCTATGGCCCCGGCAAAGCAGGCGTTGTACCCTACCATCCCTCCTGATGGGGACGACAAGCGTTTTGACAGCTGGGCGAAGAAAGTGTTTTCTGCAGGGGGTATGGCGCTTCAGGCGGCCAACTCCATATGTGCCTTGTCACGTTTCACGCACACTTTGTGGAACTGTTTCCTTGGCGGCTGAACATATTCCCGAAGAGGACGAACGGGATGGTTTCCTTGCTATGGTCCAGGATGGTAAGGATACCATGTGTGAGTCCGTTCATTCAGGTTTGGACATGGCTGAATGCGTCAGCAGGTCCATGGCGGCGAGCACCGTGATACGCAGGTTTGCGTGGTTGCGGAAATCGGGGTTTGCTCCTGATGTGCAGTCCCGGCTCCTCAACATGCCCTTTGACGGGGAACATCTTTTTGGCAGCAAGGCTGACGAGAACCTTGAGAGGTTGCAGACCTCAAAGGCTGCAGCGAATTCGTTGGGCGCTGCAGTTCGACAACCTCCGCATTTTTCGTCCTAGGGGACAGCAATGGAGGGGAGGTTCCTTTCGTTATTACTCATCCTTTGGTAAAGTGAGGAGCTGGCAGTCAAAGGGGCCACCGTAGGAGTGTCGGAGGTGGAAAACCAGGTACTCGAGGTGCCAAGGCCGCTTGGGCTGTTGCCTCTTTACCATCAGGCAACGCCACAGCCGCTTCAGCTCAGTCATGAGGCCATGTCCCATGGTTGGCCGGTTGGGGGAAGGCTGGCGCAGCATCTTGCAGAGTGGCGTGCCATTACTTCAGATGTGTGGGTTCTGGAGATCATAACCCATGGCTACTGTCTTCCTTTCCGGCAGAGGCCTCAAGACAATCAACCGGGGAATCTCTCTTTGAAGAGTCCGGATCCGCTCCTTTCGCAGGAAATTCAATCCCTGCTGGAGAAAGGCGCCATAGAACTGATGCCTGTAGCGGAGAGGAACAAGAGATGGTATTCCCCTTATTTTTTGATTTCTAAGAAAGCCTGGGGATTGAGACCCATCATGGACTTGCGCGGTTTGCACAAACTCCTCAGGAAGGACAAGTTCAAGATGGTTACTCTCTAAGTCGTCCAGGCCCTTCAACTTCAGGACTGGTTGGTGTCTCTCAACCTCACGGACGCTTATTTTCATGTGCCGATCCATCCAAAGCACAAGAAGTACCTGATGTTCACGGTTGGCGACTCGCACTTTCAGTTTCGGGTCCTGCCATTCGGATTGACCTCCACCCCGAGGGTCTTCACCAAGCTCATGCTAGTGGTGGCAGCGCACCTCAGGAAAGGGGGGATTCACGTCTATCCCTACCTGGATGATTGGTTGATCAGGGCACGCTCTCCCGAGCAATTCCTGGATCATCTGTCGGTCACCTGCCACTCCCTACACAAGCTGGGCTTCTCCCTCAACTTAAAGAAGTCCCATTTGACACAAACTCAGAGGCTCCAGTACATCGGAGCAGTGCTCGACACATCCCTGGGGCAGTGTTTTCCTCCCGAGGTGAGGGCTCATCACATTCAGCAGATGGTGCACAAGTTTCAACTTGCCCAGACTCTCCCAGCGTTCGAGTTCTTGAGACTGCTCGGCCTCATGGCATCCTGCATTCTTCTGGTGCCAGAGGCCAGGTTGCGGATGAGATCTTTGCAATGGGCACTCAAGCTCCAGTGGTCTCAATCCTCCGGCAGGATGTCGGACCCTGTTCAGGTGCCGTCTTCGGTCGCCCAGGACCTTCTGTGGTGGGCCGACAAAGGCAATCTTTAGAGGGGGGGGCTCCATTTTGGCTGACCTGGCTGGAGGTGACGATCGTGACAGATGCATCCCTCACAGGATGGGGAGCTCATGCCAATGAGTTGACAGTCAGCGGTCGTTGGTCTCCGTCTGAGTCCAGACTCCATATCAATCTGTTGGAGCTGAGGGCCGTCAGGCTAGCCCTGAAGACTTTTCTGCCGACTGTGCGAGGGGAAAAAATGTCCTGTTCCTGACTGACAACGTGGTGGCCATGTACTACCTCAACAAAAAGGGGGTTGGGCAGGGTCACTTCCTCTGTGTAAGGAGGCAATGCAGCTCTGGTTCTGGGCGATCCAGCAGGAAGTTTCGATCTCGGCAGTTCATCTGGCAGGAGATGAAAACGAGACGGCGGACGCTCTGAGCAGGCAAAGCGCGATCTCTCACGAGTGGGAGTTGGCTCAAGAGATTCTCCTGGAGATCTTCGCCCTTTGGGGGACCCCTCAAGTGGATCTCTTTGCCTCCAGTGTCAACCGGAAGTGCGAGAGGTTCTGCTCGCGGGAATTTCCTCCAAACGGAGCCTTAAGAGACGCGTTTGTGGTGGAGTGGTCCTTCCCACTACTGTACCCGTTTCCTCCAGTCCCCGTCATCCTGCAAGTACTGCGGAGGTTCGGTTCCCGGATGATCCTCATTGCTCCGGCGTGGGCCCGGAGGACGTGGTACCCGGACCTTCTCGACTTGTCCATCTGCCCTCCATGTCGTCTTCCTTACCGAGACGATCTGCTCTCATGGGAGGGGGTGGGGGTCAGGTTCTCCATCCGGTCAGGTCCCTTAATCTTCACGCTTGGTTTCTGAAAGGTTGAGGTATAAGGATTGGGACCTCCCTGAAGACGTGATGGAGGTGTTGCTTTCGGCCAGAAGGCCCGCAACAAAGTCCCTGCACCGTTACCGTTGGAGAAAGTTCTGCGACTGGTGCAGGGTTAAGAATGTGGATCCTTTTGCATGTGAAATTCCCATGGTTCTGACTTTTTTGCTTTCTTTGGCGCACAGGGGCCTTCAAGTGTGTACCATTAAAGGTTACCTGGTGGCGCTGTCTATATTTAAGCGCTCGTCTGAAGAGTGTTCCTATTTTAGAATTCCTTTAATTTCTCAGTTTCTCAAAGGGCTCACTAATGTGTTCCCTCCGTCGCCTTTCCAGGTGCCCGGTTGGGATTTGAACCTTGTTCTCAAGTTTCTGATGGGTGCTCCGTTTGAGCCTTTGCATTCATGCCCTTTGAGACTATTAACTCTTAAAACTTTATTTTTAGTTGCGGTCACTTCCGCTTGCAGAGTGAGTGAGTTACAGGCACTTTCAGTTAAGCCACCTTTCACTGTGTTTCATAAGCACTGGGTTGTCCTTAGAGTTCATCCTTCTTTTCTTCCGAAGGTGGTGTCAGAATTTCATTTAGGCCAGAAGGTTGTTCTTCCGGCATTTTATCCTCCTCCAAATCCTGGTAAGGAAGAGGAGAGGCTCCATAGGCTTGATCCTAGGAGAACGTTAAGCTTTTATATTTCACGCATGTCCCGGGTCCGAGTGGACGATCAGCTCTTCATTGGTTACGCTGGAAAGCGGTTGGGACAGGCTGTGACGAAACAGACTCTGTCTCGCTGGATTATTTTGGCTATCTCTGAGTGTTACCGCTTGGCGGGTAAGGACCCCTCGGTCGGCTTACGGGCCCATTCTACCAGGGGTATGGCTGCCGCTACCGCCCTGCATAGGGGTGTTCCTATTCGTACCATCTGTGATGCAGCCACCTGGGCTTCGGTACATACTTTTGTACGTCACTACTCCCTCGATTACATCCGGGGGCAGGATCTGGCCTTTGGCAAGGCGGTCCTTTACTCCGCAATTTGATTGGGCATGCTACATTTCTGTTTTCAAAATTCTTTTCCCACCTCCTTGCATTGGTACTGCTTTGGGAGTCTGTCATAGATATGGAATACGTCGGAGGACCCAATCCCTTCGAAGAACAAGTTACTCTCTTACCTGGGAACATTTTTTTCTATGGGATGGTCCGACGACGTATTCCATATCGCTCCCTCCCTACCTTCCCTGCTACAGAATTTCTTATGCCATTGCATCTTACGTTTCCGCAAGGCTTTGTGTGTCAGACTGGCAGAAGACTGGTGGCACACGTTCTGGGAAAAAACTACAACTGAGGCTACGGCGTTGTGCGTCCTACTTATAACATCCAGTGACGTCGGCTGTCGGAGGAGGTCCTCGAGGGCGGCGTATCGATGCAGGACGCAGACGCCGAAGATTTTCCGAAGCAGCACAGCTGTGATGATTACTGTCATAGATATGGAATATGTCGCCGGACCATCCCAACGAAAGAACTTTGCCAGGTAAGAGAGTAACTAGTTCTTCTCCAGAAGACTTGGCTATTAAATTCGATCCACTTTGATGGGTACACCCCCTACTTCAACTATGCCAACAAAGGTGACCGTATGGAGACCTGGCCATTTTGGTTGCGAATGATATCCACTCCTGAGTGTATTCCACATGTGAGTAATCGCAATATACTCCTGGTTGAAATTTTATTAAAAGGTGATATTAAAATATTGGTCAGTGTATACAATCCTCCTCTTGATGACTGCACAGTGGCTATACAGCTTAATATCTTTGAATGCATAACTGACAACTATTCAGTGTGTGGTAATCTCAATTTCATAGTCAGAGGGGATCTGAACACAAATATCATTGGAGATATACAACTAACCAATGATAATAGTGATGCTTTCACCAGAGGTTTTTTGAAAAACGAGAGGTGGAAAAGAACAAGTTACTTCTTACCTTGTAACGTTCTTTCGATGGGATGTTCCTCCGACGTATTCCTTATCTTAGATATCTCCTTCCAGCTTTGCTGGCCTCAGAAAATTTTTCTCTAGAGGGCGCTGCGCGTCGACGTCCACCGAGTCGATGTACCTCGACAGCCGCCGTATCGACGTCATCCTGCCTATAAAGGCCGCACGCAGCGTCCGTTGCTCAGTTGCGTTTTGTAGCCCACAGTTTTTCTGTCTGGACTAGACTAATTACCCTGAAGGAGCGTAAGCTGCAACAACAAGGGAAGTCGTACTGCGGGGATGGATGGGAGGGTCGATAAGGAATACGTCGGAGGAACATCCCATCGAAAGAACGTTACAAGGTAAGAATTAACTTGTTCTTCGAAGGGATTGGGTCCTCTGACGTATTCCTTATCTTAGATAGGCTCCCATAGCAGTATTCTGTTATTGGAGGTGGGAGTACTGACTTCATGCTTCCTTTTATTGATGAATAGAGTGCAATACTGCCCTTCCAAACCTAGTCTCTTGACTGGAGGAGGAATCCAAGTTGTAAAATCGTGTAAAGGTATGGACGGACGGCCATGTGGCAGCCGCACATATGTCTTTAACCGGCACTCCTCTTTTGAGGGCCGATGAAGCTGCAATACCTCTGGTCGAATGAGCCCTAAGATTTTGAGGGGGCTCTTTTCCTGCCAGTTATAACATTCCAAAATGGCTAGAATGATCCATCTTGAAATGGTCTGCTTAGTTATCGGTAACCCCAGCTTGTGACCTGCATAGCCTACAAACGGCTGGTCTGCTTGTCTTATCCTGGCCAGTCTACTGATGTAAAAACTTAAAGCCCTTCTAGGGTCCAGCCTGTGTAACCTCTCTTCCTCTTTTCCCGGATGAGGAGGAGGATAGAAAGATGGCAGGGTAATCTTCTGAGTGATATGGAATTCAGAAACCACCTTTGGGAGGAAATTAGGCTTCACTTGCAGGACAACTTTGTCTTTGTGAAAGATTGTATGAGGGGGTTTACAAAAAAGAGCTTGTAACTCGCTCACCCTTCTAGCAGATGTAAGTGCTATTAATAAAACAGTTTTAAGGGTAAGAAATCTTAATGAACAAGAATGGAGTGGTTCGAAAGGTGTGCCCATCAGGAAAGTTAGGACTAAGTTTAAATCCCATAGGGGAACCTGGAATGGTCTTGGGGGATAAACGTTAGTTAACCCCTTTAGAAACTGTATTACCAAGGGTAACTTGAAATAGGATGGTTCTTCCGCAGTGCGCTTAAAGATGGATAGTGCTGCGAGATAGCCCTTAATGGTGCCAACTTGAAGGCCCGAATTTGCCAAATAGAGTAGGAAGGACAAAACCATTGGTGTACCACATGAAAAAGGGTCGATATTCTTTTCTCTACACCAGCTGCAAAATCTGTTCCAACGGCAGCGGTATAAAGACTTTGTTGCTGGCCTCCTTGCCGAAAGCAACACCTCCATAACATCATCAGGGAGGTCTCAATCCTTGTACCTCAGCCTTTCAGAAGCCAAGCGTGAAGGTTGAGGGTTTTGATGTCTGGATGGAGAACCTGACCTCCCTTCTGTGAGAGTAGATTCTCTCTGAGTGGAAGTCGAATTGGAGGGCAGATGGACAAGTCTAGAAGGTCCGGGTACCACTTTCTCCTGGCCCAGTCCGGGGCAATTAGGATCCTGGTTTTCCGGAATCTTCTCAACCTCCTGATCATTTGAGGAATGACAGGGACCGGTGGGAACGCGTACAGAAGCGGAAACTCCCACTCCACTATGAACGCGTCTCCCAGAGCTCCTCTCGGGAGCTCCTTCCCTTGAACAGAACAGATCGCACTTCCTGTTGACACTGGTGGCAAACAGATCCACCTGAGGGGTTCCCCAAAGGGTGAAGATCTCTTGAAGGACTTCCTGAGCTAGTTCTCACTCGTGAGAGACTGTGCTCTGCCTGCTCAGAGCGTCCGCTGTCAAGTTCTTCTCTCCGGCTAGGTGAACTGCCGATAGAGAGATCCCTTCTTGGATTGCCCAAAACCAGAGCTGCATCGCCTCTCTGCACAGGGGTAGTGATCCTACGCCTCCTCTTTTGTTGAGGTAATGCATGGCCACTGTGTTGTCCGTCATTATGAGGACATTCTTCCTTTGTACAGCTGGCAGGAACGCCTTCAGCGCAAGTCTGATGGCCCTCAGCTCTAACAGGTTGATATGTAGTCTGGACTCCGATGGAGACCAACAACCGCTGATGGTCAAGTCGTTGGCGTGGGCTCCCCACCCCGTGAGTGAGGCATCTGTGACTACTGTTATCTCCGGCCAGGGTTGCCAAAACTGTTCTCCTTTCAGAATGTTCTCCTGACAGGCCCACCACTGAACGTCTCGAGCCACCCTGTCGGGAACCTGAAGATCTGTCATTCTTCCTGAGAATTGTGACCACTGAGTCCTCAGTGCCCACTGGAGGGATCTCATTCTCCAGCATGGGGTCTGGCATGGATTCACATGCTCATGAATATTCCCCGTCGTCAGGCTGGGAATCCTCGGTAAAGAAAAAACCAGTATCAGTTTCGTTTCTGATCTGTCTTTCGTAGTAATAACCAATCACTGGTCTCTGCGTCATACTGACCACAGCCAATGACTGCCCTCTACCTAAGCACCGCCTCTGGCAGCCATCTTCAGATTTTTACCGCACGTTCATGTGTTGGGATCCTCGTGCTATTGCTCTCGAGCGTTAGTGCTATTTTTTCGCGCTTTTTACAAAAAACTTCGATTCTTTCGGTCAAAAGAGCCTCAAGCTCCACCGATTCTACATCCGATCAACGGGGACCCGTGTCAGATTCATCTGTGCCCCTCAAGGGTGAAGATTTCGTCGAGCTACACTTCGGAGGACTCCAGAAGCTTCTCAGGCCCGGTCTCGGAGATGGCCCAGGAGAAGGGAAGCTCGACGCCCGGAAAGCTGTTCAGGGTCTGCCCTGGATGCCAGCTGCAGAACGTCTTCAAGGAGGACGAACACTCTTTCTGCCTTTACTGCCTTCATGAGGACAAGACGCACGTGGAGAAGGACTGTGCGTTTTGCGGCAACATGTCGGAACGGACCATGAAGGACCGCCATCAACGTCTCGCCAACTGGCTGGAGGGTAAGAGCCCGTCTGGCGAGAAGAAGAAGAAATCCGAGCGGTCTTCTAAGACCTTTGAGGGCGCCCCGGCGACGGGGGCCCAACATAAGGCCAAGCACCGCGAGTCCGCTGGCACCGGGAGCGCTGAACGGTCGGGCTCTACGGGCGCCAGGCAGGGCGCACCCTCCCCGGCACCATCAACCACGAGCCAACGCTCTGGGTCGGGTAAGAGGAAGGCCGAGCACCCGGCGAAGCTCCTGGAGAGGCCCCGGTCGAGCTCTAAGGCAGAGGAGGAGCGTGGCAGTGCCCCCTCCCTCAAGGATAAGGCGGTGAGCGCACCTAAGGTGGTGAAGGCCTTGATCCATCCGACCAAGCCCTCTATCGAAACGGTCGCGGCGGCCCTGGCTCAGCCTGTGGTGGCTGCACCAGTGGTGGCGACCTCAGGGCCCAGAATCTCCCTGCCTCCTCGGAGGGAGTCTTCCTTTGTGCCCATCGATAGGACCCCCGTGAAACCCCCCGTGGGGAAGAAGAAGGGGGGGCAGGGCGTCGTCGTAGAGTCGGCCTCAACCTCAGAAGAGGAGCTGATCGAGGTCTTAAGCCACGGCCTAGGCGTGGAAGAAGGCCAGCCCGTCGGAATGGACCCCGACGCAGGTGACGACGACGACATCGTCGAGGATACCGACGGGGCCCCTGCTCGCCCGTCGGATTCCCCTCTGCCAGCGCCGCAAGACAACTCGGCGGCCATTTTGTTGGCAATACAGTCCTTATGCTCCGAGATAAGGACGAGGCTACCGTTACCGACGGAGGAACCTCTCCCGTCGGGGGATCCAGAACCGGGACCTTCTGGTGTTCCCCCTACCAAGAAAAGAAGGATCCATCCACCACCTCCTTTTCAACCGTCGCGCCCCTTCCAGCCCTCCTCCCCGTATCCACCCGAGGGGATGATACGGGGACTGACACGGCAGCGACGGGTACGGACGACGAGGCATACGACGAGGATTTTCCGTCGTCGCCTCCCACCAGGGCCTCTCCGCCCGACGAGATCGGATCTTTCCACTCCATGATCTCCAGGGCTTCCGAGCTTTTCCAACTCTGCCCTGAGGAGAAGAAAAAGGAAGGCTTCCTTTATCAGCGGCGCGAGGCCAAGAGGAAGACGGTCCTCGCAGTGCCTCTGTTGGACGACATTTGGGATGAGGGCCTTTCCCTCCTCAAGAACCCTTCCACGACGCCAGCTAGAAGAGACCGGTACGAGAAAAAGTACCGGGTCCCGGACACAGCCCCCCTATGCCTCCGGGCGCAGCCTACCCCGGACTCCGTCGTCTCCGCGGCAGCCAGGAAGAAAGCGGGGGGGGTGCGGCCTCCACATCGACTTCCCCGCCGGACGGCGAGGGAAAGAAATTGGATACTATGGGGCGTAGAGTCATCTCGTCGGCAGCGACGACGATTAAAGCGGCCAACGCCTTGGCTATCGTGGCCCGCTACGACAGGGAGCTCTGGTACAAGATGGCTCCCCTGCTGGATTTTCTGCCGGACGACAAGAGGGCGGAGGCCCTTGAGATCCTGCAGGAAGGTGAGGTGGCCTCGGACCACGCCATCACCGTGGCGACGGACATCGCCGACACTGGGTTCCGCCAGCTGGGCAACGGCGTTTGCCTTCGACGTCGTGGATGGCTCAAAGCTACGGACTTCCGGCAGGACGTCCAGACCAGAGTCCTGGACATGCCCTTCGACGGGAACAACCTGTTTGGGAAGACAGTGGACGATTCCCTTCAGGCCATCAAGGCGGATACGGAGACGGCCCGGGCCCTTGGAGTCCTGCAACGACGGACGCCCTTTCGGAGCGGCGGAGGCAAGGGCGCCTCCAAAGGTTCCGGCGGCGGTTTCGCTTCCTACCGTCAAGCGGCCCGCTCGTCGTCGCAAGAGGCCTACAGAGGACGAGGCAAGTCTAGCGGACCCCGCCGTCGTCGCCAAGGAGGTCAAGGCGGCAAGGCCGCGTCCAAGCAGGATTGAACCGGCCGTGGGGTCGGGCCCCCACCGAAGCACCCCGGTGGGAGGCCGGCTGGCGGGCTTCGTCAGCGTGTGGGAGTCCATCTCCACCGACCGTTGGGTGCTGGACGCCCTGGCCCGGGGCCACGCGCTCGAGTTTCAAAGAAGGTGCCCGCGCGTCCCCCCCGTGGCCAGGAAAGAACTTCACGTCCCTCAACTTCTCCTGGAGGTAAAGGCGATGCTCAGAAAGGGCGCCATCGAACTCGTCCCAAAGAGGCTTCGGGGCTCCGGAGTCTACTCGAGATACTTCCTCGTGAAGAAGAAGACGGGAGGATGGCGCCCCATCCTAGACCTGCGACGTCTGAACAAGTTCATCAAGGCGCAGAAGTTCCGGATGGTCACCCTCCAGCACGTCCTGGGTCAGCTGGAGGAAGGAGACTTCCTATCGTCGTTGGATTTGGAGGATGCCTACTTCCACATTCCCATCCTAAAGGGGCACCGCAAATTCCTCAGATTCGTGGTCCAAGGGCGTCATTACCAGTTCAAAGCCCTTCCCTTCGGACTACGGTCGGCACCCAGGGTATTCACCAAGTGCCTTGCACCGGTGGCGGCGCAGCTGCGCCGCGAGGGGATTCACGTCTACCCCTACCTGGACGACTGGCTCATCCGCGCCAAGACGAGGGAGCTCGCCGTGGTCCACACGGCAAGGACCGTCCAACTCCTCACGGACCTGGGATTCTCCGTGAACTACGCCAAATCCCACCTGGTGCCCGCGCAAGTCGCACTGTTTCTGGGAGCGAGGCTCGACACAGTGTCCCTTCTGGCCTCCCCGTCGGAGGAGAGGACCAGGACCATCTTGGGCAAGGTGCAACGGATGTTGGTGGCCGACGCGGCCAAAGTGAGGTCCATCAAGTCCCTCCTCGGGATGATGTCTTCCTGCATCTACCTCATTCCCATGTGCAGGCTCCGGATGCGCCCGTTGCAAGAATTCCTGGATGCGCGCTGGATCCAGACGACGGGCAGCTTCGAGGAAAGGATCAAGCTCGACGAGAGTTTCCGACGAGCGATACGGTGGTGGGGCACCCGCGCGCATCTGACGGCGGGCATGGACTTCCAGACCCCAGCCCACCAGGAGACTGTGACCACGGATGCCTCCCTGGAAGGGTGGGGAGCGCACACCGAAAATCTGCACGCAAGGGGACTCTGGCTCCCGACGGAGAAGTCCCTACATATCAACGTCCTGGAGCTCCGTGCAGTGTTTTGGGCCCTCAGGTCCTTCCTTCCGTCCCTCAAGGGCAAGGTGGTGAGGATCTTCACCGACAACACCACCACCATGTTTTACATCAGGAAACAGGGCGGAACCAGGTCCCCAGCGCTGTCCAAGGAGGCGCAGGACCTGTGGCATTGGGCCGTCGCCCAAGGGATTTTTCTGGTGCCGTTTCATCTGGCAGGGATAAAAAACACCATCGCCGACTCACTCAGCAGGGAGCTGCGCTCGTGCCACGAGTGGGAGCTACGGCAGGATCTGGTGGATCGCCTCTTCCGACGGTGGGGCACACCCCAGATCGACCTGTTCGCGACGGCGACGAACACCAAGTGCCGGAGGTTCGCCAGCAGGTTTCCCCAGACGAGGAGCATGGGCGATGCTTTCTCGTTCCCCTGGGAGGGCCTGTTCCTCTACGCGTTCCCTCCCTTGCCTCTGCTAATCCGGCTCATCAACCAGCTCAAGAGGTCACGGTGCAGGATGATCCTCGTCGCACCTGCGTGGCCGAGGCATATATGGTTCCCGGACCTTCTGGACTTGTCAGCGTCCCCGCCGATCAAGCTGCCGGCGGACGCGGATCTACTCTCCAGGGAAGGAGGCGCCATCCTCCACCACGACCCGAAGTCGCTGAACTTGCAGGCCTGGCTCCTGCAGCGCTAGAGTTTGGAGGATACGACATACCGGCCGATTGCAGAGAGGTTCTTGCAAAGGCCAGGGCGTCCTCGACTCTTAAATGCTACGGACACAAATGGAAGAGGTTCTCTGTCTGGTGCCACGCACAGAAGATTAACCCTCTACGGATTACGGCTCCCCAAGTACTGCCGTACCTGCTGACGCTGGCCAAAGCTGGTCTGGCACACGCGTCCATCAAGATTCATCTTGCTGCGATCTCCCGATACACCAGAACCACGGGCCGGACGTCCTTGTGGTCTCATCGTCTGGTGAAAGAGTTCATGAAGGGACTGTTCAGATCGTTCCCGCCGGTGAAGGCTCCGGCCCCGGCGTGGGAGCTCAACGTGGTGCTGACCAAGCTCATGGGACCTCCGTTCGAGCCTCTGCACTCGGCCCCGTTGAAGTTTCTATCGTGGAAAACAGCTTTTCTTGTGGCCATCACCTCCGCACGACGAGTGGGAGAGATCCAGGCCCTTTCCTGCAAGGCCCCGTACTTGACTTTCCACGACACGAGGGTAGTGCTCAGGACGCACCCCTCCTTCATGCCAAGGTACCGTCGGACTTCCATCTCAACGAACCCTTGGTGTTACCTGTGTTTTTCCCGTCGCCTTCGTCGCCGGCTGAGAGGACTTTGCACTCGCTGGATGTAGCTAGAGCGCTGAAGTTCTACGTGGACCGCACGAAGGGTTTTCGGAAGACGTCACAACTCTTTGTGAACTTTGGACCTGTCAATCAGGGGAAGGCTCTCTCGAAGGCTTCCATCTCCAGATGGCTCTCCGGCTGTATCATGTGCTGTCACCGGTTGGCAAACCGACCGCTGCCTGGCCGTCCGAGAGCCCATTCCACCAGAGCGATCGCAGCTACCACGGCGTTCCTATCTGGTGTGCCCCTGCTGGACATATGCAGGGCTGCTACGTGGAGGTCGACGCACACCTTCACGAAAATTCTACTGCGTCGACCGGGATTCCAGGGAGGAGTCCAGGGTCGGCCAAGCAGTGCTGCGCAACCTGTTCGCCTGAGGTGAGCCTGGTGAGGAGGTAAGATGCTTAATGTTGAGTTTATGTGATGCTTAATGTTGAGCCTTTGCCACCTCCCGTGGTTGTGCATGTGTGTACTGCTATGTATTCTTTATTCATGAGCATGTGAATCCATGCCAGACCCCATGCTGGAGAAGGAACAAGTTACTTACCTGTAACTGTTGTTCTCCAGCATGGGTCTGGCATGGATTCACATGCGAACCCTCCTGCCTACCCCTCTGCGGCTCTTCACTTGGTCATACTGCCACTTCACGTGCTTCCAAATCTGAAGATGGCTGCCAGAGGCGGTGCTTAGGTAGAGGGCAGTCATTGGCTGTGGTCAGTATGACGCAGAGACCAGTGATTGGTTATTACTACGAAAGACAGATCAGAAACGAAACTGATACTGGTTTTTTCTTTACCGAGGATTCCCAGCCTGACGACGGGGAATATTCATGAGCATGTGAATCCATGCCAGACCCATGCTGGAGAACAACAGTTACAGGTAAGTAACTTGTTCCTTCTCAGGCGAGTCTCTGGCACTAGGAAAATGCAGGATGCCATGAGGCCTAGCAACCTCAAAGTCAAAGGCTGGGAGACGTTGGGCATTTTGGAACTTGGTAACCATCTGTAGAATATCTTGAGCCCTCACCTCTGGTGGCGAGGCTTTTCCCAGGGAAGTGTCCAGGATTGCTCTGATGAACTGGAGTCTCTGCAATGGTATCATTTGTGACTTCTTTAAATTGAGGGAGAAGCCCAGTCTGTGAAGGGAGTGGCAAACGTGATTTAGCTGGATCTGAGCTTGTTCCGAAGGTACAGCCCTGATCAACCAATCGTCCAGGTAGGGGTAGACGTGAATCCCTTCCCTCCTTAGACTTGCAGCCACTACCGACATTAACTTGGTGAAGACCCTCGGGGCGGAGGTCAGCCCAAATGGCAGCACTCGAAATTGATAATGAGAGTTGCCAATTGCGAACCTCAGGTATTTCCTGTGTTTGAGATGGATAGGCACATGGAAATAAGCGTCCTGAAGGTCCAGAGATACCAACCAGTCCTGGAACTGAAGGGCCTGAAGGATCTGAGAAAGAGTTACCATCTTGAATTTGTCTTTCCTGAGGAATTTGTTCAATTCTCGCAAGTCCAAGATGGGTCTCAGTCCTCCGTCTTTCTTTGGAATGAGTACCAGCCCTTGTTCCTCTCCGCTACAGGTACCGGGTTCTATGGCACCTTTCTCTAGCAGGTCTAAAATTTCCTGCAAGAGGAGCGGATCTGGAGCTTTCTGAGAGCTGATCCCCAGTGGATGACTCTGAGGTATGCGTAGGAGAGGCAGGCAGTAACCTTGGGCAACTGTTTCCAATGCCCAAGCATCTGACGTGATAGCCTGCCATTCCTCCAGATGTTGAGTTAACCTGCCTCCTACAGGTGTCTTGTGAGGGAAGTCCTCAGAGTGGTTTTGGGGCGGCTGATGCAGATGCCAATGGTAAAGAGGCACCTGCTGTTGCTGTGGCTTTTGAATATCTACCCCGTCCGCCTCGGGTAGTTCTCCTTTGTCCCCTTTGAGCCGGTCGTCCTCTACCTCTTCCGAATGCGGAGTAGAAGCGAAAGGACTTGCCCCTCGCAGAGGTTCCTGTGGGACGAAAAGGTGTCTGACGGATTGCATCGCCTAGGGATTTTGCTGCTGCCTTTGATGTTTGCAGTTTTTCTAAACTGTCATCCGCCTTTTTCCCAAACAAAGAAGAGCCATCGAATGGCATGTTCAAGAGCTTAGCTTGCACATCTGGGGCAAAACAAGACTTTCTCAACCAAGCCAATCTCCTGGTTATTGTACTTGCCGCCATTGCTCTGCTGATACTGTCAGCCGAATCAATGCCCATCTGGAGGGATTCGCACATAGCGTCTTTTTCCGTCCTGTATGATATTTAGGAACGCCTCCCTTTCTTCTCCCTCCGGTATGCAGTCAGCCGCTGTAGAAGCACACTCCCAAAGTGTATGGCTGAATCTAGCAAGGGTGCAAGTAGCATTAACGGATTTTAACGCCATGCTACATGCCGAAAAAAACTTTCTTTGCCATAGCATCATATTTCTTATCGTCCCTGTCCTGTGGGACGGTAGGGTAAGCAGTCTTGACATCAGTAGAAGATGCTGCTTGTACCACCAGACTTTCTGGGGATGGGTGTTTTGACAAAAACTCTGGGTCTGCAGAAGAGACCCTGTATTTACTAGACAGTTTTTTATTTACTGCCGGAACGACATCCGGGGTTTCCCAGTTCGTCATGATTTTCCTCTGAAGAGCTTTATGAAGGGGCACTACAGGATCCTCCTGTGGACCTTTATCAAGAATATCCGTAAGGTCATCTTGTTGGAAAGCCTGTGAAGGTGTTGACCAACCCATACATTCTGTGATCCTGGCCATTAAGGCTCTATAGGGGGTTTCAGCATGCTCCCCCAGGTCTGGCCTAGCGAACTCCACCTCAGGGGAAGTGTCTAACCCACTTGCCTCATGTAAGGAATCATGGAGATCCTTTAACCTGCGTTCTTCTGAGGTTAACTCCTCTTGAACTGGGGTTGCAGGTCCCTGCAACTCAAATGTGTCTTCTTGTTCAGATAGTTCTCCCTCTTCCATAATTGAGGACATAGTTCTCAATTGTTCTGAACTCCCAAAGGGTGTGAAACCCATCTCCAAGGCAGAGGGTGCCAAACTTGTTGTAATTGGCCTCAAAAACGTCGATGTCGAAGGCTTCGGGCGTGGCGTCGAAAACAAAGGCGGAGGCCTCGAGGTCCTCGACAGAATTGGGATTCTGCTCGAGGAAGTCGACAACCTTCTTCGAGGACCTGGGGATAGCCACTGGGTGTGTCGCAACCATGACTTTCCTTGGCGTCGACGCCGGTGTCGAAGATGGCGTCGAGTCGACAGACCCGTGTGTCGAAGATCCCTTCGACAACGGCGTCAAAGACACCGACCTTGGCGTCGACGGAACCTTCGTCGACGGAACCTTCGAAGAAGGTTTCGAGGTCATAGCCTTACTCGAGGGTTTGTGAGGCGCTCGAGAAGCTTCCTTCGCCGGGTACTGCGACTCGCGGCGTTTTAGACCTTCGGGTCTTTCGACCAGAGCATCGCTCTCGGCAGTCTTCGAGGGGGTCGAGGCCGCTTTCTCGAAGACGCTCACCATATTTTTGCGGAATTCCTCCCATTCAGCCCGGGAACTATGTTTCGTGGGGCAAGGGATTCTCTTAGGAGAAACGGAGGAAGAGGAGCACAGAGAAGGGGATCTTCGACGTCTCCTCTTCGAGTGCTTCGATCTCGAGGAGTGATGGGACCCACTCCGAGACCTGGAGTGCGAATGGTGATGAGGAGACGAATGTCTCTTCTTCGTCGAGGAAGAAGAAGCTTTTGAAGTCTTACCTTTCTCCAGCTTCCCCCTACGCTACTTCAGGGCCTTAGCTGTCATGGACATACAGTCCTCGCACCCCGAACAATGGTGTTCAGCTCCCAAACACCACAGACAAACTCTGTGAGGGTCAGTCAGCGACATCTTTTTCCCACAGTCTCGGCATTTTTTGAAGCCGGACCGAGGGGTTGTCGGTTCCGACGAGGAAGCCATCGAGTATGGATCGAATATCTCGAGGTAAATAGGATAAATTCTCTACGAAACTGAGCAACAATATTCCGAGGCACTGAGTAAGTGCGGAAAACGGAACTGAGCAACGGACGCTGCGCGCGGCCTTTATAGGCAGGATGACGTCGATACGGAGGCTGTCGAGGGACATCGACTCGGCGGACGTCGACGCGCAGCGCCCTCTAGAGAGAAAATTTCCGAGGCCAGCAAAGCTGGAAGGAGATATCTAAGATAAGGAATACGTCGGAGGACACAATCCCTTCGAATGTTTGTTACTGATATGGACCTACAGTTGGCGAATGGGTTTGGTAAAAATAAGTTATGTATTGGTACTACATGGACCAATAGTGTATATACTTCTACCCTGGCCTATATATGCCTCAGTGAAAAGATATGCCTCAATAACTGATTTCCAAATTCTTACTAACTCTTACAGTGACCATGCCATTCTGGTCTGTACCTTTTTGGGATAGGAAAACAAGAGATACAGGCCTTTGATAGGACTGGTGAAGTTACTGTGACATCTAATGGTAATAGGTTGGGCTGGTCCGATAAAAATGTGGCCAAAGCTAGTGTTTGGTGCAGGGGTCTACATGCTAAATATGACTGACTATAGCAACTGCAGATGAGTCTGCTGGCTATCTTCCTGTATGCATGGCTTGATGCCTATGGAAACAAAACTCTTACCTCTGAAGCAGGCCTCGTATAATCAAGGCCTTTTTGCCAAGGTGATATGTCAAAAAAAGAGAGATGCGCAGTGAACTAAGAGCAATAGATCGCAGTAACATATTTTTTGATGTAGCTATCATTGAGCAACAACTAAAAAAATGCATACACTCATTGGATCCGTAGATATAGTGCCTCTGAAGATAATGTTAATTGGCAGAATATGGTAGGAATACTGCTGGATGGAGATAAAAAAAACATTCTGGACTAACTATAAGAATGCTTCTAATACTGGTAAGCATGAACTCCGCTGTAGGATGGTGTAACCTGGGAAAAATATGGCACTGATAAATTTAAAGGGGATGTGATCTATTTAGAAAATGTTTTAAATGTAATCGTAGACCGTGAGGATATAATTGATATTATCAAGAAGTTGAAATCTTCTAGGGCCCCCGGGCCTGACGGTCTTTAATGTAGTCATTAGGGATAACCCGGATTGCTGGTCGGATATTTTTGCAACACTATTTGGTAAGATTGTAGATACTGGTGTGATCCCTAACTCGTGGAGTACATCCCATATCATACCGGTATTTAAAAATGGCCCACGTGATCAGCCTGTGAATGACCGTCTATTGGCTTAAACTGATATCCCTAGTAACATTTTTTGTACCTTTTATTCTGAAGGAGGTCAATGCCTGGATAGTCAGAGATAACATCCCTGGTAGATTTCAGACGGGGTTCAGAAAGGGATATTCAACTAATAACATATTTATGATAAATACTTTGAGCAAGCCAAATGTTCTGATGACCTCCCCTTGTACCTGTTTTTCGTGGACTTTTTGCCCGCATTTGATACGGTGGATAGAGCCAAGCTATGTGCAAAGTTGTAAATGATGGGTATGCCTAAACACCAACTATATGCGTGCGAAACGGTGTATGAAAATAATACTGCTAGAGTCAGGCTGAATAATCTAGGTCTGATGTCGGGCCAGATCCATATTAGAAAAGGAGTCAGACGGGGATGTGCTTTAACACCTATACTAGTCAACCTGTTTCTTGATGACTCTGGCAATATTTTCATGAAAAAACTAAACGCATTCCCAAAAATTAGAATTAATAAAGTAGGATGGATTGGCTATGCCGATGATCTGATTATACTAGATAACACCTTTTATGGGTATTTTCCATAGTGTAAAGGCTGTTTTTGCCTATGCTGAACTAAATGGCCTAAAAATAAATTTAGGAAAAACTCAATTTATGGCTGTTGGTCGCAAATGTTGTAAAAAAGCTACTATAGTCTGTCCTTTGGGTAATATCAGAAGGGTTGCTTACTATAAGTATTTGGGGCATGAGGTGACATCAATAAGAACAAGAGAGAATAAGATAGTAAAACAAAACAAGAGAGTAAAAACCTTGTCAACCATTGCTGCAGTTATGTCATTCTCTAAGTGGACCGCCGGGTCTAGTCCAATTGGTATATTGAATATATATAAACAGAAACTATCTGCTGCTTTTCTATATGCCTTAGAAGCATCTTACTCTGTCCTCCTGATCTGACTGTATGGAAGGACTTGTTTGGAGAAGGATTTTGGGACTAACTAACTAACTATACCCGAATTGAAGCCGTACGATTGGAGATGGGGTTGACATCCCTGTCTGCTCTTATCGAGTTTAATAGAGGCAAGCTATATATTTATTTTTGAACTTTTACAGTCGTCAAGTGAACATTGCACCAACAGGGTGCTCCTTTAAACAGAACCCGTCATCAACCCCCCCACCCCACCGCCTCACACCCCATGTGTCCACTTTAACGTTGGTTGCCTCCTTTCTTTGCCTGAGTTTGATGGATTGCCTCCGGCGTTGCCATTGTGCTGTGTTGGCCCTTCGGCCCTTTCTTTTTAGGGGCTAGGATTGTCTGGGTCTGAGGATTCGGCACTGTTGAGCAGATACGTTCTGTATGGCCCCCAAATGTCGGGAGGGCGCGCATGCCAAGGCAGCGTCCGAATAAATTCGGTGTCCATGTCTTGGCAGTAGGTTATATCCCTTTTCCAGTCTTCGATCTTGGGGAGTGGGCCACAATCCCATGACATTGCGATTCTTCGTGCTAGAACCATGAGAAGCGCTGCCAGCTTGCGTGACACTGGCTGCAGATTTTTGGTGAGACCGAGGAGCTGTGCCAGCGGCAGGGGGGTCACTTGCTCACCTATAATGTCAGATGTTATTTGTATGACGGAGGTCCAGAAGCGGTGAACGCCTGGACAGCCCCATGCTAGGTGGAGAAAATCTGCGTTGGCAAATGCACATCTTTCGCATTGGGCCGATACTTCTGGGTGATGTTTGTTTTTCCTGACTGGGGTGTAGTAAGTTTGGTGTACAAAGTTAAAGTGGATTAACTTATAGCGAGTGTTTAGGGCTACCTTTTGAGTTTGACGAAGAATATAGGACCAGTCTTCTTCAGGAATCGGTCCTTGGGTAGCCGATTCACCCTTTCGTTGCACTTTAGGGTTAAGTTTCAGAGTGTCTCTTAACAGGGATTTGTACAGAATTGACACTAGTCTACCTTCCCCTTGTGCTTGGATTACGTTATGTAACCAATCCCAAGTAGGAGGTTGCTTAGGGAATGTGGGAAACATCCATTGCAGGGTATGGCGGAGTCTAAAGTAGAGGAAAACGTCCAGGGAGGTATTTCCTCCTCTGTCTGTGGCCATTTGAGGGGTTAGGAAGGTGCCCTAAGGGAAGAGGTCTCCGAGGGATTGTATCCCTATTTTGTCTATTCATATCAGCAATACTTTTTCGTTTGTGAGGGGGATACCGGGTATGAATTTTATTGGTAACAGGGGGGGAGAATCGTATAGCCACTCCATATTCGCTAGCAATCTTTTTCCATATCGCATATGTGGATAGGACTGTGTTTAACGTTTTATGCGGAACGGGAATGTGGCTTATTATGACTGCAGCTAACAGGTCAGGGGAGGCTAGGGCTCGCTCTACCTGTACGTGTGGTCTGATAAAGTGGGTTGAGTACCAGTGGCTTAAGAATTGTGCTTGGGCCGCCCACTAGTATTTTTCTATATCTGGGAGAGCCAGGCCACCACTTGATGTCGGTAGTGTTAGGGTGTTGTAGGCCACCCGCGCAGGTTTCCCCGCCCATAGCAACTCTAGGATCATGCTCTTAATTTTTGAAAGAAAGGATTTAGGGAGGAGTAGCGGGATGTATGTGAAGAGGTAAAGAAGTTTAGGGAGGATGACCATCTTCGTCAGAGAGGCCCTGCCCCAGAGTTTCAGTGGTAGAGACTTCCATCTCTGGGCTTGTTCCTGCAGAGACTGTAGTGTAGTTACATAGTTGTCTCTAAATATCTCGTGGTGGCTTCGAGACATATTGATCCCCAGATAACGCACTTTCGAGTTTTCCCATTTAAACCCATGGTCATCCTCAAATTCTGTCATGCTGGGGGTCAAGGCGAACACTGTTGATTTAGAGTGGTTGATTTTGAGGCCTGACATTTGCCCAAATTGTATCACTTCTCGCATTATCGGGTTAAGGTTGGTTTGGGGGTCACTGACAAACATGACGTCGTCGGCATAGAGGGAGACAATTAATCTGTGGGGACCCAACTTCAACCCCCGGTGTCGCTGATCAGCTCTTAGCCTCGAGGCCAGTGGTTCCATTACCAGGGCAAAGATAAGGGCCGAAAGTGGGCAGCCTTGTCTTGTTCCGTGCTCTAGTGCGATACCTGTGGATCTGGTTTTTTCTAGTGTGATGTATGAGCGTGGCTCGTTATATAACAAAGCTACTAACTTGAGGAAGAAGTTACCCAGTCCCATCTGCTTAAGTGTTGCGAACATGAAGGGCCACTCCACTGAATCGAACGCCTTCTTAGCATCTAACAGCACTGCTATTGCCTGTTGTGTCGGCTCTAGGGCCTCGATGATGCCAAACAGCCCCCCTGATGCTATAGGTTGTAGCGCCCCGGGATGAACCCGGCCTGGTCGCCTAGCACCAGGTCCGGCATTAGAGGGAGTAATCTGGTTGGCAGAATTTTGGCTAGGATTTTGTTGTCTAAATTAATTAGGGAGATCGGCCTGTATAACAGTCTTCTGCGGGTTTGCCAGCTTTGTGCAACACCATTACGTTGGCTTTGCGCATCGTGAGGGGGCGGGGGGAGTTTTCCTCGCTCCACCGATTCCTCATAGACTCGAAGAAGAAGGGGGGCCACCATTTCTGCGTGTGCTTTATAAAATTCTCCATCTAGCCCATCGGGTCCAGGGGCTTTGGTGTTTGGCAAAGATTTTATTGCTTCCTGAATTTCTTCGAGTGCTATAGGAGCGTTCAAAGGTTCACACAGGTCCTGGCTCACCCAGTATAGATCAGTATCATTGAGGTGCTCTTGTATCATGTTGGGGTCCGAGGCACCTTTGGAACTATACAGGTTGTGATAAAATTCTCGAAATGCGTTGGAGATTTCTTCTTCTGTGTACACCCTCCGACCCTGCAAATCCTTGATATGTTCAACGCGGATGGAGTTTTAGCTATCGTAAGAAGCCGGGCCAGTAGTGCGCCTGGTTTTTGTCCTTCTCCGTACTGTCTAATCTGCTGCCTGCGACCAAGGAATTTTAATTCTCGGTCCGCTGTATCTTTGAACTTCAAGAGTTCTTCTTTTAGCTCGGCTTGGATGCGTGGGTCTGGGGCAGTGGAGGATTTGCGCTCTAGTTCCTTCAGACGAAGCTCGCTACTGAATAGTTCTCCACGGATCAGTTTTAATAAACTATTTTCTTTTGCCAGGCATATTTCTCGCACGTAGCATTTGAGCATTTCCCAGAGGGTGCTGGCCGAATCGACTGAATCCTGGTTAATTTCCAGGAAAGAGGCTATTTCTTGTCGCAGTTCTGCCGCGAATACAGCGTCTGTGAGTGAACCAGGTTTGAACCGCCAATTGAGTCCAGGTATTGTGATGCCCGCTAGGGTGACTTCTAGTGTGACCATCGAGTGATCGGAGTATGATCTTGGTAGAATTTGACACGCTCCCCAGTTGAATGGGCTGTGGGATGATGCCAGGATATAGTCGATCCGGGAGCTGGTGTTGTGCACGGCCGAGTAGAAGGTATAGTCTCTGCTGTCTTGATTGTGTCTTCTCCACGTGTCGGATAAGTCAAAGGCCTGACAAATCTCTTGAACTTGGGCACTGTCTTTGGATGGGCTCCCCGATGTGTTATGGGATTTGTCGAGCCTGGGATCGAGTGGGGTATTGAGGTCTGCTCGCCATACAATGGTCGTCGCATTGGTCACGTCCAGGTGGGTCATTACCCAGTTGAAATTATCAGGTCCATCAGTGTTCGGTGCGTATGAGTTCACTATCACCACCTCTTCCCCAGCGATTATTCCCCTTACCAATAGGGCCCTCCTCCTGCTGTCTTTCTTTGACTCAATAAGGCTGAAATTAGTTCTCTTGTCGATTAGGATCGCGACACCTCTGGCATAAGACGAATAGGATGAGAAATACCGATGGCATCCCCATTATTTGGCCCAGTGTTGTTCAGACGAAGGTAGCAGATGTGTCTATTGTAGTATGGCTATATTAATTTTGTGTCTTCGAAGATATTGGAGGACTCTCCTCGTTTTTTGCGGGCTGGTTACCGCCACATATGTTCCAAGTGGCGATCTTCAACACTGTCAATGCCATTTGAGAGGATCAGTAGGATCATGTCGGGCATGGACTCGTGGGTTTGATTGGAGTCGCATTCCATGGAGGAATTGGGAGGACTTGACTGTCGCCTGATAGGCGGTTCTTCGTGTAACCATTGTGGAACGGGGGTGTGCGGGTTGTGGCGGTTTTGCAGAACGAACTTCCCTTACCTGTACGGGCAACCCCCAACTGGCCCGTGATAAACAGTCCCATGTTAACAATACAACTAACATTGCTGTGCTTGGGGCGCAGGTGACCCTCCAATAGGAGGCTTGCTCCCTTCTTCAGATGTGGTTTTTGATCTGTGGTGGTAGTTTTTGAACATCTACGAAATCTTTTGCCTCTGTTTTGGGTATCTTATGGGAACATTTTACGGTGAATCTCTCCTAGGTCTGCCGCCCCTTTGCGGTCTTCCGTTGAGTGTGGCGGATCTACAGCCAGAGCGATCTAGGTAATCGCTGGTCTCCTCCGGTGTGTTAAAGAACTGGGTCCTGCCCTCGTGCTGAATGCAGAGTTTGGCCGGGAAGAGCATGGAATATTGGATCTGATTTTCTTGTAATCTGCGCTTCAAAGCTGTGAACGATCTTTGCACCTGGACTGCTTGGGAGGAGTCTGGGAAAAATTGGATCTTGTTGCCCTCGTATTGGAGATCCCCTTTCTCTCTGGCCGCCCTAAGAATAGCGTCTTGGTCCTTATAGTTTAGCAATTTTGCTATGATTGGGCGAGGATTTGCCCCTGGGATTGGTCTTGAGTTGAGAACACGGTGAGCTCTCTCAACGACAAATAGTTTGGACAGGATCTCTGCACCGAATAGGTCTGTGCATATCTTTTCCACGTGATCTTCCATTTTTCTGGTAAGTTGTTGTTCCCTGACTCCGACAATCCTGATGTTGTTGCGCTGAGAGCGGCCCTCCAAATCCTCGTTCTTCACGCTTACTGCTTTCATTTGCACTTCTAGAGTGGCTCCTCTGGATGTCGGGCCGCTGCGCCATCATCGAGGTCGGACACTCTCTGTTCGACAGTGTCCAGCCTGCCAGCGTGTTTGTCCAGCCGGTGTTGGATCTGGTCAACCTTGGAGGAGAGTGTGTCGAGTTTGCTCCCTAGGCCTCCTATGCCCGCCTTAAGCTCAAGGAGGATTTCCCTGATGGCGAAACCGTGGGCCTCCTCCTCATCTTGGGCTATTGCCTGGTTGGGAGATTGCGATCTGCTGTTCGAGGAGGTTTAGTCGTAGAGCTGCCCACGAAGTTCAGCTTTCTTTGAGATCTGTCGGTTTTCCCCATGGTCGTCTTAAGTGCCCACGCTGAGGGGGTCAGGGGCGGCGGGCGGCAGGTTGGGAAACACTGGCTGGACGACCGTGCCTATCTAGTACTGGGCGCCTCGTTATGCTGGGTGGGGCCTGGCTCAATGTTAAAGCATTTGCCGCGTTGCCGCCGTGTCTGTCCCGCATTAGGGGGTGTTGCTTCAGAGTTCTTAATTGTATCAAACTGAAAGGGGTCTTCACCTTCCGGGGGCGCCCAACTGGTCGTTTCTCTGGCGAGATAATGGGTCCTCCGACGGTATGTGACCTTTCGGGGGATGTGCGCTGTTGACAGGGCTTCGTGGAGGGCTCGGCGTGGTTGCTTTGAGGGCTAGGCAGGGTGTCGTGACTTTTCAAATCCCCGGTTCAACAGGAGTGCTGGGCTTGCCTGCCGCCCTTCCGTGGACGTAGAGTAATGCACAGTTTGATCACGGCTGTTGCTACCCGGATCCGCTGAGCAGCGCGTCCGTAATGGGCATTGGATCACGCCGCTTCGATTTTGGCCACCCGCTGTGTGCTTCAGTTGGGGGCGCTCACCCCAGGGCCGATGTAGCACTGTGAGTCGCACCGTTGGGGTGGCTTCGGGCCGTTCGGGCTCGGTCTTGCTTTATTCTGTGCGTGTGGGCCTGGGCATGGGGATTCCTTGAGCCCCAGCGGTTATTTATGCGCTTATTATGTGCTTGTTGTCACTCGGGAGGACCGGGGTCTCACACGGGTCCTGCCTCGCGGACGAATACGTGTGAAGGTGCGTGGGTCGCACGTACCTGGTCTCCAGCGGTGTTCGGATCAGGCACCTGGCGCAGTCCCAGTCGCCCGCGTTGGTCTCACAGGGTTTTGCAGGATTTTCCTCGTCGCAGCATCTTCGTGCCCGCCGACTCTCCAGAAGTCCGGGGCTCCGGCTTGGTTCAACTGGCACCTCTCGAGCAGTTCTCTTGGGTCGCCGGTCCACCCTGCTGTCAGCAGCCTTCTTTGCACGGGGTCTTCCACGCCTCCGCCGGCGGCCGTGCTCCGTTCACACAGGGGTGAGGGGGGATGGGGGGGTTCTTCGCCGTTGAGTAAACAGGGCGGAACGCCCGAGGACAGGTGGATAAAATAACGCGTTCTGCGCGGAATCGCCTCAGTGACAAATGGGAGGCAGCAGCGAACAGTTTGCGCACCACAGATGCTTCGATTATTCAGGATTTCTGGGGAGCTCCACGGAGCTCACAGGGAGGCCGCCATTTTGGACGGCTCTCTAGCGCCCTCTTAGACAAGCTATATATTAAGATCAAGTATGCAGGACCGGATTCTCTTTTGTTCATTCTTAAATCCTCATTGGAGGGCAATAATTGTGCTACATTGCAGAACTGTAAAGTGAAAAATTAGCAATCTTTTGGCAAAATTGTCTGGGAACCCAACTGGGAGCATGGAGAAGGTACCATGCTCAAAACATTTAAAAACTTTGTTGAAAAGTGGGATTGGGTGATGAGCCATGATAAAGGTGCCATTATGAGGTCTCTGAAGTACTTCTCTCGGATGTTCTTTACCTGCAAACATCCCCAAGTCTATCTCCAGTTATTGCCCTCTCCGGCTACAGGCAGAATTTTCATGAATATAAGGTTAAACCGCCTAGACATCTTGGAAGTTAAAGGGGCATGGATGGGTATTCCGCCTGAAGGCAGGACCTGTAGAATCTATTTTATGTGCAAACAATTGAGTAAGATGGACCTGTCTTGACTTATTGCCCAACCATGAGACTGGTATATGGATGTTACTTGACTAATTATGTTGAAAATCTGGAATTTATTACAAGTGAACTATTGTGGTTAAGGTGTTTGTTGGGCTACAGTCGTGGCCTAACCATTGCCATTACACAGGTCTGGAAAAGTGTCAACAGCTACCTGGTGAAATTTGAAGAAGTACAACTGTTATCAGATCTTTCATGTATCTCCTTTTGGCAGGGTTGATCAGTCTACTTATTTGCTTTTTTGTTTGTTAATTTATTATATTGTATTTTGGAAATTTTTAGAGTGTAACATTTCCTGTTTAAAATGTAAAACATTCTTGTTACTGTTAAATTAGCTGAATTTCTTATTTATTTTTACTATGTATGAATTTTAATTTTATTATGTCTTTCTCTGATGATACCGTACTTTTAGGAGATTCCCTGTCTCCATTATTATTAGTTGGCCACTGTTTTAAGTTCCCTTGTTGCTTAGTTTGTTCAACAATGGAATAATGCTCATCCGTCTCAACACAAGTCACACTTTCAGTTGTCGTTTTCGCTAAAGATAAGGTTCTTCTGGATAAACCCTTTCCTTTTTCATACTGCTCTTTTATTTCCTCAGTAAAGCTTTACCAAGTTCATTTTAACCTTTGTCAAATGTTTTACCCTATTATTGTTGCTTACTGATGGACGAGATGGACGATTAACCACAAGATTGTCACCCCCACCTCTTCATGTAATGCAAGTATAGAATCCTCAGCGTACATCATTGCTGCCTCTTGGTCAGACACAGTAGGAATTACTACACAATTTTTCTCAATTCTGCCATCCACATTTCCACCAGGCACCCTTCCAATGGCTGTGTAGGTTAGCGCCTCTAATTGACCAACATCCTCTTTTAATTATTTCTGTTCCTTGCAAATGGAACTACATAAGGTAAAGCGGGCTTTTAATACTTTTATCTGCTCAGGTTCATGTGTAATGTCGTCTTCAGAATAATTAGTAGACTAATACGAATCCTCATCTATGGGGGAGGAGGTGTAAGCCTTTTCATCAATTTTCCCAAGATCAGGTGATCTTTCCAAATTTGTTAAAGGTAACTAAGACCCTATAATATTATTGACTGGTTTATATCTCTGTCTCATTATATACAGAGGTAACCTCTTTTCAAATTTAGAACCAAATTAAGCAACCCATTATTATCTATGGGATTGGGATCAGGTATTTTAGTTATTTCATTCACTTCCACCAATCCCGCAATATGCTGTGTTCCAACATTTGATATGGCTTGTGATGGAGTCGAAGGCTGAACACTCGATGGCTTTAGGTAGGTTGTAATTTTATCTTGCGCTAGATGGGTCTCGCCTCTTTTATCCCAGACAGCCTCCACCGAATCCACTGCAGCCCCAATCGTTTGTAGCTTGGAGTTTCTATCATTAACGGTTATTTTATTTAATTAATTGCCTTGTTACCCTTGGTCGTGCCTCTGGCCCTCTTGCAAGCCACTTTTACGGAGCTATGCAATTGATATTTTTTGCTAACTGCTGGCATCAAAACGCTACAGGCTTACCAGTATAGAACCACTGAATGATATCTATTACGATATACTGAAAAAAGCAGCCTCGGAGTGTAAAATCTAGTATTAACCGCCATACGGACAAACAGACTCAGCAGTGCACTCCGTTTTCTGGTGGGAAGGGCGTGGCACAGAATAATACAGTGGTACGGTATGAAAATCACTCCAATATATTATATTTCAAAGATGATCCACAAATGTCCAGAGGAGTCCTGTAGAGATATCGCGAGAGCCCGCACTCTCCCGAGATCTCGCCGCAAACCCAAGCTCCGCCCCCGCGCGCTTCGCGCGCACTATGGGACGAGCGAAGGACGCGATAAGGTGCGTCCTGCCGAGCCCTCCCATAAAGTGGGCCCGCGGCTCGCAAATCTTGGACACGGACATCAAGGCTGCACTCTCCCAGCCACGTTAGGCCGTTGGCCTCCATTACTGAGACATGCACGTTGCGTGCATTCTGCATGAAACCTATGAGAGAATAAACACAGCGTTACAAGCCCAGCGACTCCTGTCTTCATTGTAAGCATTTTACTACATAAATTGGCGACGAGGATCACCACCAGAACTCAGAGGAGCATGCAAGGAGCAACGCCACCGCCACCCTTTCTCCAAACTCCAGGTAGGCCTGCCATCCCATGGCCACAATGGCAGCCCCTATTCACGACATATGTGGAGGCTCTAGGAGGGGCAGGGTTCTCAGCGGCAAGGCGCAGGGCCATGCTACTAAATGCCTTGGGAGTTGAAGGACAAAGAATATTCGAGAGTCTCATCCCGATACCGGTGGCTGGCGACAATGACGATGTTTTCAAGGAGGCGGTCAGGAGAATCATAAAAAGGTTTGCCAGTAAAGAGAACACAGTGCTCCATAGGATGCGGTTTTACACTCGAAGGCAAGAAATGTCTGAACCAGTTGACGATTACGTCACCAAGCTGAGGGAACTAGCGGCGCTGTGTAGTTTTGGCAACAATGCGGAGAGCCTCATATGTGACATGTTGGTCGTCCACACTAACAGTCGGAAAGTCCAAGATAAGTTCATTGTTGAAAAGGAACTGCAGTTGGAGAAAGCGATTGAGATCGCCAGAGCAGTCGAGGAAACGGCGGGAAGACGAAAGGAGCTTACTGGGGCCCAGAGTTCCGCTGAAATACAAACAGTGGGTTTCCATGCAAAAAGAGAGAAGGGAGAGGGAACAGGAAAGAACCCCTCAAGTGTCACAGGTGCACCAGCACGAAACACCTGGCGTTCGACAGGGAGTGCCCAGCCAGAGACAAGGAGTGCTCCATTTGTAAACTCATTGGCCATTTCTCTATTGTGTGTCGGTGGAGGAACAAGAAAGTCTCCAGCCTTAATGCAGATCGTAATAAGGAGAAAGAATCTTCCTCAGAAGATGAAGGAAGACCAATAGTCATCATGGTGAACAGCACAAGAGCAAGGAGAGAGAAACCTCACTGCATGATCAAGATCCATGGCATGGAAACAAGGGTCATGGCAGACTCAGGTTCGGATCTAACGATCATTCCCCTTCGCACTTATAAGGACATGGTGGGAAAAGAAAAGGTGCAAGTGTTAATGACGAGGCATAAACCCACTGTGTTTGGAGGGGTGTCAGTCGAACTGTTAGGATACATCAAGGCCAAAGTAGAATTCAAAGGAAGGGAAACCACAACCAGGGTCTACTTCAGTCACGAAGGTCCAGCAGTGCTAGGGTGGGACGACCAAGAAAAGCTGAAAATCAGACTGGATCCCAGCACCGAAGATCAGGTCCTGTCGGTCAGGGTGACGAGCGGACCTGTCGTCAAAAGCGACTACCCAACACTTTTCTCGGAGGAGCCGGGGCACATCAAGGGTTTTCTGCACAAAATAGTGCTCAAAAGGAATGCGGTCCCTGTAAAGCACCGAGTGAGGCCAGTACCAGCCACGGCAAGGGACATCCTTAGAAGTCAGTTGGAAAAGATGAAAATGGAGGGGGTCATCAAAGAAATCGAAGCATCTGAATGGCTGAGCCCCATCGTGCTTATAAAGAAACCCCAATCACAGGAACTCAGAGTGTGCATAGATCTGCGCAGTTTAAACTTGGAAGTCATCACAGATAACTACCCTCTTCCAAGCATAAATGAACTCATTCTGTTAATGAAAGAAGCCAGAATATTTTCAAAAGTGGACATGAGGAATGCATACCACCAACTACAGCTACATGAAGAGTCGTAACCCCTCACGGCATTCATCACTCCATTTGGCACATACCAATTCACCAAAATGCCATTCGGGTTGTCATCAGCAGCATGGGTCTTCCAACGCATGATGGATGTCTCGCTAAGGAAAGTTAAAAACGTGGTGTACTTCCAGGATGACATCCTCGTGTATGTGGAGGATGAGCAAACGCACGACGCCACGTTAAGAATTGTCCTAAACAAGCTACAAGAAGCAGGGGTGCGGTTACGTCATGAAAAATGCTTGTTCAGAGTGAAAGAAGTTAAATACTTAGCGTATAAGATTTCAGAAAAAGGTATCAGTCCCAAACAGAATCTCATGCAAGCAATCATTAAAGCACCGGAACCAAACAGCAAAGAGGAAGTAAGGTCATTTCTGGGGCTGGCTGAGTACTATGCGAAGTTCATACCGAAGTTTTCCGAGACCACGGCACCCCTCCGCGATGTACTCAAAAAGGGCTCGGAATTTGTATGGCAAGAACCCCAAAAGACGGCGATGGAGAATATAAAGCAGCATATCATAGATGCACCAAGCCTTCAACCATTTAATCAGGCGTGGGTAACAGTCGTCACCACCGACGCCAGTGCTTATGGACTGGGAGCAGTGCTAACACAAAAGAAAGGTGACACGGAACATGTTGTGGCCTTTGCTTCGAAGGCATTATCGGAGGCGGAACAGAACTATTCCACCATAGAAAAAGAAATGTTGGCCTGCGCATGGGCAGTGGAACATTTCAGGACATACGTATGGGGCACCAAATTCAAGTTGGTGACTGATCATAAGCCCTTTATCCATATGCTCAGCCCGGGTGGCACAAAAGTATCCACACCCAGATTAGCATGCATTGCAGCCAAGCTGCAAGAGTACACGTTTGAGATCCAGCATATCTCAGGCTGGAAAAATTCACAAGCTGACTGCATGTCGAGACTGCCGGAGGGCAAGGATAAAGCCACCACGTTCCTTCATGGAGAATGCATAGTTGCATCCATCATGGACTTGAGAGCGCCAGATTCCCTGGAACTCGGTGAGAGACACTGGGAAGAGGAAGATGAGAAAGACCCCACCATGGCCAAGATTCGCAAATGGACCAAGGAAGGTTGGCCAAGTGAAAAGGCGTTGCCCGAGGGCATGAGACCCTATTGGAAGGTGTCAGACGAGCTATCTGAAACGGAGGGGATAATTATGAAATCAGATCAGATTATTCCCCCCACATGAATGAGCAGTATCATTCTATGTAGAGCCCACACATGCCACTTGGGAAACACGATGACCCGTCGCAGAGTGAGAGAGGCCTACTGGTGGCCATCCATGGACCAGGAAATTCGATCCATGATAGAACGTTGCCATGAATGCCTCAATAGCGACAAGAGACTTAAGGTCCGCCAAGCACCCCTAATACCCACGGAAATTCCAGAGGCTGTGTGGTCAAAGGTTGGCATTGACTTCATAGGGCCTTTGGAAGCAATGGCACCTGAACACCGGTACGGCATAGTACTGGTTGATTACCTATCCAAGTGGGTGGAGGCCGCGTTTGTCCCGAACATAACTACGGCAACCGTTATAGAAGTACTTTCAGAAATTTTTCAGAGGGAAGGCCTCCCCAAGGAAGTGGTTACAGACAACTGGGTGCAACTAGTCTCAAAAGACATGGAGGAATTCTTAAAAAGAAATCGCATTAAACAAAAGAAAGCGGCCCTATATCACCCCCAGGCCAACGGGCTTGTAGAGGGGGCCAACAGGTTCATAAAAGGCGCCATCCAATTGGCAACGGCTTCGGGCATGGACCCGCTCAAAACTACCAAGGAGGCCATAGCGGCCCACAGCCTCACTCCAAATGGGATCACCCAAATATCCCCGTTCAAAATGTTGAGAGGGAGGAGTGCGGCATCCACGCTGATTCCACCATGGTTGTCGAAAATACGAGAAGATGAAGCGGTGGACATGGCAGAAGTAGTCTGGAGAATCGAAAGCAAAAAGACACGCATGAAATCATGGAGTGATCGGAGAAGAAGAACCAAGCAAGCGTCCGACATAGGAAAAGGAGACTTGGTTAAAATCCGGTTACCGAAGAAAGATCAGGTCACGGGGTCTCGGTTTAGCCGACCCATCAAAGTGATTCACAAAGGAGCAAATCATGTTCGCACGGAAGACGGGCAAGCATGGAATCTCGAAAGAGTGGCACTATACCAGAAGACTCGAGGAAGAGCGAGGACTCCGGAGAGATCACGAACGGAAACCGAAAGAGACTACGGAGCAGGTGAAGAACGAGAACTAGGAGGAGACGACAGAGAGAGGGCAGAAACCGAGGTCGAACCGGAAGCACTGAGTGCAGATCCCGATCAGGAGCAAGAGGAGGATTGCACCAGAACTGATGATCGGCCCAGAAGAGAACACAGAAGACCGGTGAGATACAATGACTGTTTTACAGTGATTTCGCTGTGCATTGAAAAGGGGAGATGTGTAGAGATATCGCGAGAGCCCGCGCTCTCGCGAGATCTCGCCGCAAACCCAAGCTCCGCGCGCTTCGCGCGCACTACGGGACGAGCGAAGGGCGCGATAAGGTGCGTCCTGCCGAGCCCTCCCATAAAGTGGGCCCGCGGCTCGCAAATCTTGGACACGGACATCAAGGCTGCACTCTCCCAGCCACGTTAGGCCCGTTGGCCTCCATTACTGAGACACGCACGTTGCGTGCATTCTGCATGAAACCTATGAGAGAATAAACACAACGTTACAAGCCCAGCGACTCCCGTCTTCATTGTAAGCATTTTACTACAAGTCCCCACAGCCAAACAGCACTCAGTGGTGCACAATAATGATTACTGGTAGTTTGTCGAGCCATTATTCATTCAGTGATTCCACCACACTTGTTTCATTTCAAGCTTCTTTTCTCTCCGGGAGTGTTTATTTGTTTAAACTAATGGTCTGTCCCACAATGCCCAGTACTTTAAATTATTTAAACTTGGCAGTTTGCATGCACCCTAAAACGGATTATGAGTTTAATTTTCTTGTTACCGTTCTGGCCGCGTGTATTTGTAAGGGAGTCTAGGCTGCGGTATCCATTGTGGAGCATCTGTTTCTTACATAAAAAGATGTCTTGAAACTGAGCAAAACTCCCATTTTAAAAAAGACACAAAACTAGGGTGCACAAAGTCTACTCGCCACCTCGCAGAATCGGGTAGATTTTTATGAAGGGCGAGTACCATTTGCAGGGGATGTATGAAACTTGTATTTAAGATTTACTTTTTTTGCAGTTAATGGCAAATGAAGGTTTCACTTGCTGGCCTCTGGGTGGCAGCAGTGTACCAAACAAAGTGGGTTTGTAGTGACATGCACCATTTTATAGAAAGCGCATTTACATTTTTTGTCATCTTTTGCTATGGGTCGAGTGCGTTTCAATTAGGTTGAGTAGGTAAACTAAGTTGCTCGACATGAAGGTCTAACGGAAAGAATTGGCAAGGCCTGACACATCTTGCTAATGTCTTCAGAGGTATACAAAAATGCCGTATTGATGCTCATTTTATGTCTTGGGTACAAATAACATCTGGTGTCATTAAACCTATTAGTGCAACATTGCTAATCAAATGGGTTTGTTTGCTAATCAAGAATATTTTAATTAGCACACTCTGCTAATCAATTTCTGAAAACGAATGTATGCCTTGGACTGGAGATGGGGTAGATGCATACAATGGTACCATGATGTTACCAATTTTAGGTAAAAAAATGGTATGTAAATGTACTGCTGTCTACATTTGTTTTATGTGGGTTATCTCTATAAATGCAATGAAAGAATCATTGTTTGAATGGGAACGGTTAATTATTGTCTTCTTTATATAACAATTTCTTCCCATCCTTAAGACCTCTTCCTTGCCTTGCTGAGCATGTCTGAAAGGTGATTGACCCCGCCTCTACCCCTCCCTGCCTAGGCCTTACTGGGTTTTTTGAATCATTGGTTTATCAATTGTTCTGTGGCTCACACTAAATAAACCTGATCACCATTTCCTTTCAGCCGGGTCAATGGCATGACACCAGTAGAAGGGCGGAAATCGTTTGTGGTCATGTCATAGAGGATGAATCACATTTTAGCAAGCTATTGAAGTTAAACTGTGCCATGTCCTGCTATAATGTTAACAGTGTCTCAGTTACTTATTTCAATATCTTGCTTGCAGGCTCCTCATTTATTGCACATGCGAGGTGGGGTGAAAATAGGAGATGTTGCTGTGCAGGACAGTATTCTAAGTGATGGCCTCAATGATGCCTTCTACAAGTACCACATGGGTGTAACAGGTAAGCGGTGAAATAGTTATGGATGTTGTCATGAAACAAGGTAACATATATATAGGATATGACTAAAGTCGTGAGTGCTGTGGGAACATACTGAATTCAAGGTATGTGGAAAATCTGCACGACTGTTGCTGTACCAGCTTTCATTAATTTTTCACCCGTTAGTGTTGTGCAACATAATGCTTTTTTGGATGTTGATGTACCTTTTGCATTGGGTATGTGCAAGTGTTATTTAATTTAGGAACCAATGTATTAAACCTGAATTACATTAAAAGTGTATATTTTATTTTGGGTGTGGCAAACAGAAGCCCACAGTAAAGTAATAAAGATCCAGTATCGAATGACTTGACCTGTTGCTCATAGACTGCTTATTTGTATGTGCATGCTTGCTGGAGGTTATATTTTTAATCGGTGGTCTGCCTTTCTTTCGTTTTGTAGCCGAAAATGTAGCTAAGCAGTGGAAGGTTAGCAGAGAGGACCAGGACAAGCTTGCTGTGAAGTCCCAGAACCGAACAGAAGATGCGCAGAAATCGGGTTACTTTGACAAAGAAATTGTGCCCGTCACTGTGCCTTCCAGAAAAGGTGTGTATCTTGGACTTTAAGCTTGGAAATTCCAACTTAACATCCTGAGTGAAGACGTTAGTAAGGAATTTGGGCACTTAATGCCTGGGAATGCCCCACCCCATGGGTGCAAAGGCTATTTGCACTCATCTGTAGGTGGCGGTTGGTGAGATGCTAGGTGGACCTTGGTTTAAAAGTTAAAAAAGGCAGAGGCTGGAGGACTACTGCATAATACCCCATTACTATGGAGACACAGCATCCCGCAGCCGCTGTTGGTGCTGTGAGGAAGAGGGAAGTGCGTGCCGGTTCCAGTGGTCAGTAAGTGGGCCATTGTGGCTTGCACCTTTGGTAGGACAATGACACCAGGTACCGGTTGGGAAGAGTATGAGTCCACAATGAGAAACGACTTAGCCAAAAATGCTTGGCTTGGCCCAGTTTATCAAGTTTGATATTCCAAGCGAATATCGGGTAGTAGTGCCCAAAATTAGCTTGATTCCGAATCCCAGTTTGTGAAAAAGGAGGGGTGACAAACGTACTCCTGTGGAACACCACATTTCAAGGGAAAAGACTCCAGTCTTAATGAACATTTGTTGCACGTTCACTTAAAAATGCTGACAATGGCAGAGTTGGATCTTGAAGGGGGTTCTGAAAATTGGTGATGTTTTTTCGGGAATTAAAATTTCATGGGTTTCACTGGATTGAAACTGAAGTTTCGTTTGGGGACACGGGAACGTGAAAGATATAGGACACTCGGGAGGTTACTCAAGCACAGATTGTTTGCTTCAATCTCCACTTGAGAAGAGACCTAGTTTATGTACTGCCTTTTACAAACCCCCGCATGGTTTCGACTTTCTTAAAACGGATGCCTGTGAAACCAGCATATGTTGCGCGCTGGGATAAGTTACGTTGTGAGTGGGAAACTGAGTTGCAATGCAAGGTCCGATCCGATCATTGGTATTTGTATCAAGAGCAGGGTATGAAGCAAAGCTGGACTTTAACTTGAAGTTAATACATCAGAAAGTTGTGGTGCGTTTATTTTGGACACGGTACGCATGCATGCGATGGGGCTGATGGATATGTGCTCGGATTGTGGTTTCGAAGTGGGTACTTTGTTATGTTGTGGCGATGTGTGAGGTTGCGTGATTATTGGAAAGAAGTTTTGGATAGAGTGGAGTTGATTATAGGGATGTCATTTCCACGCTTGCCACTGCCAGCGGTGCAGTAATGGAAGAATGGTGTATGTGATCTGGCCCGGGCTAATAAGTTGGATAGATAAGTCATTGGTGGTGGCAATTAAACAAATGCCGGTCTGGAATCTGCAGAAAAAGCCACAGGTTTTATCTAATTTTGAGAAGGTGTTGTTTGATAGAAAGGATATAATAACTTGAAATATGGACTTCTTTTAACGAGTTGTGTGGTTGATTGGGAGTTTGAATATGTGTATGAAAGAGGATTGAGTTTATTTATTGTTAGGTCATTTGTGGTGTATGTGTATGGATGTGTCTCTTTGTGTTTTGTCTTGCGGGGTGTACGTAATCTTTTTGTGGTTTAGTTGTATACAATGGAGGCTTGTTTACTGCTTAGTTGACTATTCCCGAATACAAGGAATTTCAGTTATGGTTTTCTTTAATGTTCATACATCAATGTTCTATACTATGCTGTAACTGATTGGTATGCTATGTTTATGAAAAATGAAATAAATGTATCCAAAAAGAAAAAAAATGCTTTGGACCACCCCAGTGATTGATTACAAATACATGGAACTGGAGTTGGCCACCAGGGGGCGGACGGATGAGTTTGGACTCTGTGTGAGCTCTGCATCCCGAGGTCTCAAAAAGGCTTGAGCCCCCGCTTTGGGACCCCACTCCCCCGAAATCTATGCATGGATGTCGGAATATGCCCCCCCCAGCATTGTGAAAACCAGATCGAAAAGTGAAAACCAGATCGAAAATGGATAAGGACATCCCTACTAATGCAAAGATTTCGTCCTGGCGCTCTGCGCCACACTTGTGAGCTGACAGTGGAAGAGGCCTGGCCCCGAGTGTTCCGATCTGTACCTGGCGGAACCTTGTGGCTGGGGAATCGCCGGTGAAGGAGTCATACACGTCACCCATTCAGGACCTCGACTCCAGGCGTCCCCCATCGACAGAGATACTTGGTTCGGCGCTGGTGGAACAGTCGGTCCCCCTTGGGGCCCATGAGGAGAGGCGGCCTGTGAGGGGACCCGGCCGGGTGAAGGAGTTCTGGGACCATACGGCAGGTGAGCCATCCGATATACCCCGGCCCGGCCTTGTCGCGCAGCACGCCTCCCACCCCCCCCCTATATCAATTGGCCGAGGGGGTGTGGAGACGGGCACGGGCAGAGCGGACTGTGCCCTGACTCCACTGGGAAGGATCCATCGGACGCCACCCTGCCTCGAACTCCGGTTGCAGCCTTATCTCCCCCTCACCCCCTGTCCGTTTTAACCGCACGCCTGCACACTGACTCCAGGGACAAACAGGGCAACAATAAGTGCCTGTGGAGCCTTCGTGGGCACCAATGATGTCCTTAACAATTTGCGGCTGGCACTGCCCGTAATCCCCGCCACAAGAACTGCGTAAATGCCCAGCATTGAGCAGTCGAAGAATACGACCGAGAACTCTTTCTGGCTGCCATACGTTCTGGGCCTGGAGCGGCTCTGCAGGAACAGCCCGCCCCCATTAAATACAACAAGGCCGCGCTGCTCCTTATGTGAGGCCTTGCTACCTCAGAGCTGCAATAGGCAGCTGAAAACATTGAATCAGAAGACTGCTGACCGCACTCTGTTGCACTGAATGACATTGAGGTAGTGCAACGAACACCCTGCATCTGGTGTCACGTGAAGGTCTCTGACCACTAAAAACTGAAGCGCACCCCCCTGGACACTTTACATCATATCGGCAGGAGCAGACACGACGGTGGACCGAAGAGGACTTTTCACTCGCTCGGAATCCGCATTAAGACCGACACCTACAGAGTGCCAATCCCGGCCATCACTGAGAATCCGTGAGACTCGGCTCACGATCCTAAGACACCTGCTCCCCCCTCTAGTCGGAACACATAAGTGCCTTTTTTTTGGTTCAGAGCTATGTCTGTTAGTTTGAAGGTTGGGCCCCCAATTATATGGGGCGTGTGCCCTCTTCCATGTACAAACTCCATTGAAGTAATAAGGCGTACCCTTTGCATCTGGGGAATCGACTCAAGCAACGGAACCCAGCTGACCCAGAGGAAGGACTGTCCTATGGGAACAATAGAAGCGATACTGAAGAGAAGCATCCAAACAAACTGTGTACCGCTGATGAAGCTTGGGCGGGAAACGCATGGACAGAAGGCAAAAACTTACACCATATCAGTTCGACCCTCACTGTATCGACCCGAGCTCTGTCCCAGAACCTGTAATGGCAGCTTCGGGGGCTGAGGTGGCGGCAACAAAAGCTGATGTGGCAGCCCTGCCAACGGAAATGAAGAGCATGAGAGCAGATATAGGTGGGAAGGTCGATAAAATAACACAACGGATCGACAAAATGGAAGAAAGGCTGGAGAAAGTTGAGAATAATCAAACATCGCTTGGCAGACTTGAGGCCCAAATGGACCAGAGGATCTCAGAAATTGAAGCCGGGGAGGAGGAGGAGGAGTTTTGTTTGAGAATGGACGATCTTGAGAACCGGGTGCAACGGAATAACCTGCGTGTTTTCAGCATTCCGGACAGAGAGGGCGAAACAGAGCAAGATTTTAAAAAGACCCTCCACACAATCATGAAAACTCTTTGAGGATGGGTCCATCGACGAACTGAAAATTGAGGCGGGGGCTCACTGGTTAGGTGATTGGTTTAAGACGGGACCGTGTGGGATCCGGTTCCCACTGGTGGTTTGATGCTAGCTGTGTGATGTTAACCGAGGTGGATCGGACGCCACCACAGGGTTGGGTGGTGGGAGACATGATAAAGGGAGGGGGCAGGACAGGAACAATTATATGGAGGAGTACGCAGTATGTCGTCTCAGACGTTACACATGTTGGTCAAAAAACGTAGAGGCTGCGGTGACGGCATCACAAGATGCAATGGAAATATGGTGGTAACTTCCAGTATTAAGTAGAACAAGCGCCTTAGAGTCAGTACACTCCATGTCAAAGGATTGAACTCCCCTACAAAAAGGTCTCTGGTGCTCAGGGAATTTCAAAGATCAGGGGTGGAGGTATTATTTCTCCAGGAAACCAAATACGCAAATGGGGACGAACGTAGTGTCCTTCAACCAAGGGTGGGAACCGAACACCAGGGATCGGGCCCTCTCAAAAAGTCAGGAGTGGGGATACTGATCAGAAAGGGGTTGAATCTAAAAGTCCTCAAGACGTGGGCCGATGTGGAGGGTAGGGCACTTATGGTAGTGGGTACTGTGACTGAAACCACGTTTACCTTTGCAACCTTCTACGCCCCCAACACTGGCCAAGCCAGATTTTTATAGTGGAAAATACCCAAAATAATACTAGAAGCCGTGGGGCATGTAGTGCTTGGTGAGGATTTCAACCACTGGGCAAACACTAGAGAAGACAGACAGACAGGCTGGCAACCCCGATCAGGGTGATCTGGCTGATGGTGGCTGCTCAGCAGTGGCCGAAATGATGCTAACTTATAGGTTACAAGACATTTGGCGAGGATTCCACCCAAATGAAACTGGTTATACCTTCTATTTGGCACCACATGGCACTTTCACCAGAAAAGATCACGTGTATATCTCTGAAGAGTTTGCGGAGATGGCGACTGCCTCAGTGATTGTGCCCACCATCTCCTGGTCGGACCATGATATGGTCACTGCCGACATAAACTTAATAGCCCTCCCGCACAGCAGGTCGAAATGGCGATGTAATGAGTCACTTTGGAAGGAACCTGTCTTCCGAACAGAAATTATATTATAGAAGAATATTTTAAGACGAATGACACGAGAGAGCTTCCAAAGAGAACTGTATGGGAGACGGGGAAGGCAAAATGGCAGAGGATACTGATCAAAGAAGGCGCTAGGAAAAAGAGGGAGAGAGCTCTCATTGAAAACAAGCTGAGGGACGAGATCGCACATCTTGATAGGGCCGCTCGTACGGCCACCGAAGGCAAAGCAGAGAAAATCACAATGGCCAAACAGAAAAGGGAGGAGCTCCGTCTTCTAGAGGATTGCCCACAAATTACCACTCCTTAAACAGAAATATTATAAGAAGGGAGACGAGGCCGATGCCCTTCTAGCAGCTCGATTAAGGGGCCAGGGAGAAGATAGATGGGGAACCGCCATAGATCCGAGGGCAGACACTTGTTAGGTGGGCATAAAGGGAACATCCCATAAGCGTTAGCGCTATTTTATGAGCACTTAAATAGATCAGAAACAACGCAGAATGCAGTGGGAATAGAGGGGTACCTGGGGGAAGTAGAGATGCCGAAACCCACCCGTTAAGAGGCAGACACGATGGACGCCCCAATTACGGCTGAAGAAGTGGAGCGAGCAGTGAAGAGGCTTCCTTTGGAAAAGCCCCAGGGAATGATGGCTACACGGCAGGCCATTACAAGACCTTTCTTTCAGTCCTTCTCCCGTTCCTGGTAGAATTATTCAACGATATACTGGAGATGGGGATAGCACCAGAGTCCTTTTCGAAGCAGTGATCACGGTCATCCCCAAAAAAGGTAGAGACCCAAGCCATTGCGGATCATATCGTCCGATATCTTTGCTTAATATAGATGCAAAGATGTATACGAGGATATTGGCAGCCAGACTAGATATATACATGTCTAGGCTAATGCACTCCGATCAGGTGGGCTTTATACTGGGGCGGCAGGGGGCAGATACGATCTGCAAAACACTACACTTGATTCACGAGGCAAAAAGAATGACCGGAGAACCTGCCCTCCTGTCCGTTGATGCCAAAAAAGCCTTTGACATGGTGGAATGAGGCTTCCTTGAAGCTGTCCTGAACAAGGTTCGACTCTGCGAGAAATTCAAGAGAGGGATGAAGGCGGTGTACTCGTCCCCTAGGGCCTCTGTAGCAGTCAACTCTACTTACTCAAGGTGGTTTACACTGTGTCGAGGAACGAGGCAGGGCTGCCCCCTGTCTGCCATATTATTCGCTCTATCTCTCGAGCATCTAGCACAGGCAATCGGGCCGATCATCTAGTGGAAGGTATGAAAGTAAACAGGAAAGATTATAAGATAGCCTTATATGCTGATGATTTGTTACTACATGTGTCGAACCCATTACTATTGATACCAAGAGCTATACAGTTAATTGAACAATATGGCCGACTGTCCAGCTTTAAAAATAAGTCCAAATCAATCCTGTTCCCCCTGAAGGAACCCACACAAGAGGACACTGATAGATATTCCACACTGGGTCTCACCATTGGGGAAGCGACATTACCATACCTGGGAATAAATCTCACAAGAAATTTAGACACCCTGCGTGACGCCAACTTCCCCACTTTGCTCTCCCAGTTTCATGCTGATTTGGCCAAGTGGCAGAACCTTATGATCTTGTGGATGGGGAGACTTAATGCAATTAAAATGGTGTGCCTTCCGAGATTCCTGTACCCATTCCAGATCCTCCCAATCAAGATGCCAACACTGTACTTTGGTGAGGTGAAGAGGGCCATTCTAAGGTTCCTCTGGCAAGGGAAGCAACCGAGAATAGCCTATGATGTCCTAACTCTTCCTAAGGAGCAGGGTGGAGTGGGGCTACCTGACCTTAGAAAATATTATGTGGCAGTACAGCTACGGATATTAGTCACTCGCATGTGAAACTACATGCATCTCCAGTGGATACACCTTGGTAATTACAACTTTGCTACGGTCACTTTATCGGAATGGCTCTGGGTACCAAGATACAAACTAACCCGCAGAATTAGACACCACCCCATATTGGGGACTATATGTGATATCTAGAGGGAGGGAGTGGAGATGAGCGGTATCAACACATGGCCATCCCCCATGAACCATATTTGGGCACCAGGGATCCGAGACGAGATCCCAGAGCACAGTAGATTCCAACAATGGTTCGAAGCCGGCCTGGAGAGGGCGGGACAGCTATGGCGGGCGGGGAGCTTCCTCACAATTACTGAGCTTCAGAATGAGTTGGGAAAAGGCCCCCTCCCTGTCTTCCACTTCCTGCAACTCAAAGGCATAATGATGAGAGGGCCATGGAAAGAGAAGATTCAGTGAGATCTTACCCCCTTTGAGACTATTCTCAACACTTTCACAGAGATTAAGGGCCTTATATCCATTATGTATAAACCCTAGTGAACGCTGGGAAAGGGTCCATGATTAACTTGAAGAGTAAATGGGAGAAAGATATGAATCTGGAGATAGATCCTGAGTTGTGGGCCAAAATATGTAAGGGTGCCGCACTGGTGTCAATTGCATGCCAATACAAATTACACGCCATCAAGCTACTTCACAGGTGGCAATACAATCCCTATAGGCTATCCAAGATGTATCAAGCGACGAATCCTCTCTGCTGGCGACAATGCAGAGAGCGTACAGATTACTGGCATGTATGGTGGGGATGCCCTCAAATCAAAGTGTACTGGGATGAGGTTCTTGGCTGGATTAGGGATCTTGATGGGATCCAGCGGAAACTAAATACCTGTTTGGGCTGGAAAAGAGTCGTGATGAGTTCAGAAGGGTGACTGGAATAGCGGCGCCCCTCATGCTCGCTGCCCGAGCATGTATCGTATTGCGGTGGAAGAGAAGAAGAGATGGAGTTGGATTTACAACGGGTAATGTGAGTTTGAATTGTAATTGATAAATCCTACATCATCCATTACCTGTATGTTGCTTAACCTGTTTTGCTAAAATCTCAATAAAATTAAATTAAAAAAAAAATACAAGTCGCTGGAAGAGAGTGGGATGATCAAAGGTATCGAGCGTAGCACACAGGTCTAAAAGCATTAATATTCCATCATGTCCTTGATCTACAAATCAATATTGTTGCTAATGTCCTCTATTTTGTTATGTAAAGAATGTTTTCTGTTCATTGCACCATATTTCAGAAGGAGGGACTAGGCCATATGTTGGATGTGGGTTTACTAGCTTGGGTCATATCTGAAATCATTTCTTAGAGTTGAGTGGCATAGAATTCCTTTTTTTTCATCTGAAGGTGCTTGTACTATTTCTGCTTGTACAGTAATTAACAATTCAGTTTAGAGGCAGAGTTCTTGCGCCGTTTGCTCTCAAGTCATCACATTTATATGTTTAAGCTCCCCACTTGCGGTGAATAGATTCCTTTAAGCTTGGACGCTTTGTGCTGGTTTGGTTTTTAAGGGGGCTATTTATTCAACTGAGGTGCTGAAGATTTTGCTATGAAAAGAAGTCAGCTGATGGACATTAGAGGTGAAAGAAATATTTGTGGGAGCAAATTGAATGAGTAGGGAAATGTTTCCTGACTCGGCTCACGGTTGTCCCTATATGTGACTGAGGAGTTTAAAGATGTGTTAGAAATTGAGGTACCTAGAAGTGTGAAAGATAGTACAAAATGATCAGACCATGAAATATTTTGGTAAGTAATATTTGTGATCTTTTAGTTGCGCTGTAATATCCAGTCAAATGTTTGCCCTTTTTTGTGAGAGGGCAATGTAACAAATCGTTTGAAACAGACTAGCCACTGCATCACTACAGTTTGCTGCTAGTGTATCTTCTGGGTCCTTATCACCCAGATTAAAATATCTTTAAACTAATATTTGACTATTAGGTTTGATTAAAGACAGTAAATAAAACTTATAATAATTAGCTGGTAACGTTTTTAGGGGCCCTGCAGGCCGATGGATTACTACCACAAGATGTGGTAGGAGGGGTATGCTATGGTAAGCTACATTGTGCTCTCTCATACATTGAGGCCTCCATTTGCCATTGCGCGAGGCCTCCCTCGCACGCAGCTCCTCTGACATGCCCAAACCCCTCCTGGTGCAAATTAGACTAAGACCCCCATAACAAGGCAAAGGGACACGTCAGGCCTTCTCTTCTCTTTGCTCTCTACAAGTATAGCATTAGCACTATTTATGGTAGATAACAGTTGGGTTTCTGCAAATGCAGCGTATCCATATTATAACACAATGTACCTGAAAGGCTTTGTCACAAGTTAGCTGATGAGTTATTGCCAAATGTCTGCAATGTAATGCCATTTCCACCCACCATTGTGAAAATGCTATAATATATTAGTGATTGCTTATGATATGACAACTGCTGGGACACTTGTCCTTGTGTATTTCTCTGCTCACCAGCTGATAACTCTATGCTGTTTATTTTATATATAAAACAAGAAACTTGGTTTCCCATCAGTCGGGTGTCTCGTCTCCTTATTGCTGCATGCTGAGGTGACCCTTGGCAAGGGGCCAACCTTGGCTACCACAACATCAGTAGCAATGTTTTTTTCTCTATTAATTTCACACTGTGTAGTCTGCAACGTTCTATATGATTGTCAGGAGCCGCAATTAATATGTTTGAAAGAATAACCATTTGGGAAGATAAAGCTGTGGGAGGGGGCTGAATAACCTGTGTAGAGGAACACCAGTGCATAGTATTATCTGTCATGAAGTCTTCAAGTGAAGATTGTAACGTCTTTGGTTAGCAAATACATTGTTTTGGAAGTTAGTTTCCCATTCAGGTTTTGGGATTTCATTTTTTTATTTCTTCTTGTGGTGCTTGGTCCGCTTAACAACCACAACAACATTGAATCTGCCCTTTCATTGGTGTTGTGTAGCATTTCCCCGCCTCAAACCGTTCTAGCATGTCTTGCTTTTCAGCAGTTGCTTTTAGGCAGCCCTTAACAGTTGCCATTCATTTCTCTGTGTGGGACATGCTTTATTTCAACCAAAAGTTCAGATTGTATTGAAACCATGGGGTTTTGGATCTCCTTCATCAACCCTTTTCATTACCCTATTGCAGAGATCTCGATCTTGTAGCTCTCCAGATATTTTGGGCTGAAACACACACTATCCCTCACTATCGACTTTGCTGCCTAGGTCTGATGGGAGTTGTAGTCCAAAACATCTGGAGAGCCAATGGACACCTGCCCTATTGGGACAGAGTAGGTTACATAAACAAAACTCCCTATCCCAGAGTAAACTGCCTGAGCGGGCTCCAGTCCTGAAGTGTGGTCGGGGATCAACTTAAACCCAAAATAGAACCTCCCACAATGTTTCCGATACGCTCTTCTTGGAATTGTAAAGCCTGCTGTAAAGTCCTTCTGTAATTTGACACACTTACTGAATTAAATGCTTGACTACTGATTGCATCTTGTGTGTTGAATGAGTTCTACAGTTTTAATGCCGAAATGATGGTGGCGTTATGATTACTTTCATGTCAGAGGATGAATGCCATGTCCAAACCCCATCACCAGCCGGAACAGTTGATCATAAACTGATCAAATTGGGATTGTATTCCACTTGTCACTTTGGCTGGTCTTTGAATCTACTTCAAACTAAAGAAAAATTAATGATATGGTACCGTCCAATAGACAAAGCAAATGCTGGACAATGCAGATTTTGTATAGGAGCTAATGCCCAAGAAACTTTAAAGCATTTGCCAGTTTACTGTTCTGGGTTTTAACCTGTAAGAAAACCTATACTGGGTGATTATCTATTCTCAGACTCCTGATTAAGTAGAGAAACCTTATGGCAAAGATGTATGTGGGGAAGGAGTGAATCTCTAACCCTTGCCTTAACTTCATTTATTAAGTTCTTAGAAGGTAAACTGCTTGACAAAAAACTAAATTACTATAATGTCGACTACAATGAGACAAGAGAAGATCTTTAGTTAGTTCTTAAAAAATAAAAAACTGTATTTTTACACCTCTTGAAAATGATGAAAATATGTATTAGGAAAGGGATTGTGTCCTCCGACGTAATCCTTATCTTGGATATCTCTTTCCAGATTCGCTGGCCTCGGACATTTTTTCTCTCAAGAGGGCGCTGCGCGTCGACGTCCGCCGAGTCGATGTCCCTCGACAGCCGCCGTATCGACGTCATCCTGCCTATAAAGGCCGCGCGCAGCGTCCGTTGCTCAGTTCCGTTTTTCCGCGCTTACTCAGTGCCTCGGAATATCGTTGCTCAGTTTCGTAGATATATTATTCCATTTTCCTCGAGATTATCGATCCATACTCGTTGGCTTCCTCGTCTGAACCGACAACCCCTCGGTCCGGCTTTAAAAAATGCCGAGACTGTGGAAAAAAGAGGTCGCTAACGGACCCTCACAGGGTCTGTCTGTGGTGTTTGGGAGCTGAACACCATTGTTCGGAGTGTGAGGACTGTATGTCCATGACAGCTAAGGCCCTGAAGGAGCGTAGGGGGAAGCTGGAAAAAGGTAAGACTTCTAAAGCTTCTTCTTCCTCGACGAAGTCGAGACATTCGTCTCCTCGTCACCATTCGCGCTCCAGGTCTCGAAGCGGGTCCCATCACTCCTCGAGATCGAAGCACTCGAAAAGGAGACGCCGAAGATCCCCTTCTTCGTCCTCCTCTTCCTCTGTTTCACCTAAGAGAATCCCTTGCCCCACGAAGCATAGTTTCCGGGCTGAATGGGAGGAATTCCGAAAAAATATGATGAGCGTCTTCGAGAAAGCGGCCTCGACCCCCCTCGAAGACTGCCGAGAGCGATGCTCTGGTCGAAAGACCCAAAGGTCCAAAACGCTGCGAGTCGCAGCACCCGGCGAAGGAAGCTTCTCGAACGCGTCACAAACCCTCGAGTAAAGCAAAGACCTCGAATCCTTCTTCGAAGGTTCTGTCGACGCCGAGGTCGGTGTCTTGGATGCCGTTGTCGAAGGGACCTTCGATACACGGGTCTGTCGACTCGACGCCATCCTCAACACCGACGTCGACGCCAAGGAAAGTCACGGTTGCGGCGCACCCAGTGGCTATTCCCAGGTCTTCGATGTCGTCGAGATTGTCGATATCCTCGAGCAGAATTCCGATTCTATCGAAGACCTCAAGGCCTCCACCTTTGTTTTCGACGCCACTTTGGAAGCCTTCGACGTCTGCGTCGACGACATCGACGTTTTCGAGGCCGATTACGACAAGTTTGGCACCCTCTGCCTTGGAGATGGGTTTCACACCCTTTGTGAGCTCAGACCAATTGAGAACAATGTCTTCAATTATGGAAGAGGGAGAACTGTCTGATCAAGAAGAGCCATTTGAGTTGCAGGGATCTGCAACGCCAGTTCAAGAGGAGTTATCCTCAGAGGAACGCAGATTAAAGGAACTCCATGATTCCTTACATGAGGCAAGTGGTTTAGACACTTCCCCAGAGGTGGAGTTCGCTAGGCCAGACCCGGGGGAGCATGCTGAAACCCCTTATAGAGCCTTAATGGCCAGGATTACAGAATTTATGGGGTGGTCAACACCTTCACCGGCTTTCCAACAGGATGACCTTACGGATATTCTTGATAAAGGTCCACAGGAGGATCCTGTAGTACCTTTTCATAAAGCTCTTCAAAGAAAAATAATGACGAACTGGGAAACCCCAGATGTCGTCCCGGCAGTAAATAAAAAACTGTCTGCAAAATACAGGGTATCTTCTGCAGACCCTGAGTTTTTGTCCAAACACCCATCCCCAGAAAGTCTGGTGGTACAGGCAGCATCTTCTACTGACATCAAGACTGCTTACCCTACCGTCCCACAGGACAGGGACGATAAGAAATACGATGCTATGGCTAAGAAAGTCTTTTCGGCATGTAGCATGGCGTTAAAATCTATTAATGCTACTTGCACCCTTGCTAGATTTAGCCATACACTTTGGGAGTGTGCTTCTACAGCGGCTGAATGCATCCCGGAGGGAGAAGAAAGGGAGGCGTTCCTAAATATCATAAGGGACGGTAAAGACGCTATGTGCGAATCCCTCCAGATGGGCATTGACTCGGCTGACAGTATCAGCAGAGCAATGGCGGCAAGTACAACAACCAGGAGATTTGTTTGGTTGAGAAATTCTGGTTTTGCCCCAGATATGCAAGCCAGGCTCTTGAACATGCCATTAGATGGCTCTTCTTTGTTTGGGAAAACGGTGGATGACAGTTGAGAAAAACTGCAAACATCAAAGGCAGCAGCAAAATCCCTAGGCGCTGCAATCCGTCAGACACCTTTTCGTCCGACAGGAACCTCTGCGAGAGGCAAGTCATTTCGCTTCTACTCCGCATTCGGAAGAGGTAGAGGACGACCGGCTCAAAGAGGACAAAGAAGAACTACCCGAGGTGGACGGGGTATATATTCAAAAGCCGCAGCAACAGCAGGTGCCTCTTTACCATCAGCAACTGCATCAGCCGCCCCAAAACCACTCTGAGGACTTCCCTCACAAGACACCTGTAGGAGGCAGGTTAACTCAACATCTGGCGGAATGGCAGGCCATCACGTCAGATGCTTGGGCATTGGAGACAGTTGCACAAGGTTACTGCCTGCCTCTCCTACGCATACCTCAGAGTCATCCACCGGGGATCAGCTCTCAGAGCTCCAGATCTGCTCCTCTTGCAAGAAATTTTAGACCTGTTAGAGAAAGGTGCCATAGAACCGGTACCTGTAGCGGAGAGGAACAAGGTACTCCCCTTACTTTCTCATTCCAAAGAAAGACGGAGGACTGAGACCCATCCTGGACTTGCGGGAGTTGAACAAATTCCTCAGGAAAGACAAATTCAAGATGGTAACTCTCTCTCAGATCCATCAGGATGCTTATTTCCATGTGCCAATCCATCTCAAACACAGGAAATACCTGAGGTTCGAAATTGGCAACTCTCATCAATTTCGAGTTCTGCCATTTGGGCTGACCTCCGCCCGAGGGTCTTCACCAAGTTAATGTCGGTAGCAGCTGCAAGTCTAAGGAGGGAAGGGATTCACGTCTACTTCTACCTGGACGACTGGTTGATCAGAGCTGTATCTTCGGAACAAGCTCAGATCCAGCAAGATTATGTTTGCCACTCTCTTCACAGACAGGGCTTCTCCCTCAATTTAAAGAAGTCACAAATGATACCATCGCAGAGACTCCAGTTTATCGGAGCGATCCTGGACACTTCCCTGGGAAAAGCCTCGCCACCAGAGGTGAGGGCTCAAGATATTCTACAGATGGTCACCAAGTTTCAAAATGCCCAACGTCTCCCAGCCTTCGACTTTTTGAGGTTGCTAGGCCTCATGGCATCCTGCATTTTCCTAGTGCCAGAGGCTCGCCTGAGAATGAGATCTCTCTAGTGGGCACTGAGAACTCAGTGGTAACAATTCTCAGGGAGAATGACAGATCTTCTTCAGGTTCCCGACAGGGTGGCTCGAGACCTTCAGTGGTGGGCCTGTCAGGAGAACATTCTGAAAGGAGAGCAGTTTTGGCAACCTTGGCCGGAGATAACAGTCACTGATGCCTCACTTACGGGGTGGGGAGCCCACGCCAACGACTTGACCATCAGCGGTCGTTGGTCCAGACTACATATCAACCTGTTAGAGCTGAGGGCCATCAGACTTGCGCTGAAGGCTTTTCTGCCATCTGTACAAGGAAAGAATGTCCTGATAATGACGGACAACACAGTGGCCATGCATTACCTCAACAAAAGAGGAGGCATAGGATCACTACCATTGTGTAGAGAGGCGATGCAGCGCTGGTTTTGGACAATCCAAGAAGGAATCTCTCTATCGGCAGTTCACCTAGCTGGAGATGAGAACTTGACAGCGGACGCTCTGAGCAGGCAGAGCACAGTCTCCCACGAGTGGGAACTAGCTCAGGAAGTCCTTCAAGAGATCTTCGCCCTTTGGCGAACCCCTCAGGTGGATCTGTTCGCCACCAGTGTCAACAGGAAGTGCAATCTGTTCAAGGGAATTTCCCCCGAGAGGAGCTCTGGGAGACGCGTTCATAGTGGACTGGGAGTTTTCACTCCTGTACGCGTTTCCACCAGTCCCTGTCATTCCTCAAATAATCAGGAGGTTGAGAAGATTCCGGAAAACCATGATCCTAATTGCCCCGGATTGGGCCTGGAGAACGTGGTACCCGGACCTTCTAGACTTGTCCATCTGCCCTCCAATTCGGCTTCCACTCAGAGAGAATCTGCTCTCACAGAAGGGAGGTCAGGTTCTCCATCCAGACATCAAAACCCTCAACCTTCACGCTTGGCTTCTGAAAGGCTGAGGTACAAGGATTGGGACCTCCCTGATGACGTGATGGAGGTGTTGCTTTCGGCAAGAAGGCCAGCAACAAAATCTTTATACTGCTGCTGTTGGAATAGATTTTGCAGCTGGTGTAGGGAAAAGAATATCAATCCCTTTTCATGTGGTACACCAATGGTTTTGTCCTTCCTACTTTATTTACCGAATTCAGGCCTTCAAGTTGGCACCATCAAGGGCTATCTCGCAGCGCTATCCATCTTTAAGCGCACTGCGGAAGAACCATCCTATTTCAAGTTACCCTTGGTAATACAGTTTCTTAAAGGGGTTAACTAACGTTTATCCCCCAAGACCATTCCAGGTTCCCCTATGGGATTTAAATTTAGTCCTAACTTTCCTGATGGGCACACCTTTCGAACCACTCCACTCTTGTTCGTTAAGGTTTCTTACCCTTAAGATGTTTTATTAGTAGCATTTACGTCTGCTAGAAGGGTGAGTGAGTTACAAGCTCTTTCTTGTAAACCCCCTCATACAATCTTTCACAAAGACAAAGTTGTTCTGCAAGTGAAGCCTAATTTCCTCCCAAAGGTGGTTTCTGAAATTCATATCACACAGAAGATTACCCTGCCATCTTTCTATCCTCCTCTGCATCCGGGGAAAGAGGAAGAGAGGTTACACAGGCTGGACCCAAGAAGGGCTTTAAGTTTTTACATTAGTAGACTGGCTAGGATAAGACAAGCAGACCAGCTGTTTGTAGGCTACGCAGGTCACAAGCTGGGGCTACCGATAACTAAGCAGACCATTTCAAGGTGGATTATTTTAGCCATTTTGGAATGTTATAAAACTGGCAGGAAAAGAGCCCCCTCAAAATCTTAGGGCTCATTCGACCAGAGGTATCGCAGCTTCATCGGCTCTCAAAAGAGTGCCGGTTCGGGACATATGTGCGGATGCCACATGGTCGTCCGTCCATACCTTTACATGGTTTTGCAACTTGGATTTCTCCTCCAGTCAGGAAACTAGGTTTGGAAGGGCGGTATTGCACTCTATTCATCAATAAGAGGAAGCATGAAGTCAGTACTCCCACCTCCAATAACAGAATTCTGCTATGGGAGCCTATCTAAGATAAGGAATACGTCGGAGGACACAATCCCTTCGAAGAACAAGTTACTTCTTACCTTGTAACGTTCTTTCGATGGGATGTTCCTCCGACGTATTCCTTATCGACCCTCCCATCTATCCCCGCAGTACTACTTCCCTTGTTGTTGCAGCTTACGCTCCTTCAGGGTGATTAGTCTAGTCCAGAAAGAATTATTGTGGGCTACAAAACGGAACTGAGCAACAGACACTGCGCGCGGCCTTTATCGTCAGGATGACGTTGACGTCGATATGGCGGCTGTCGAGGGACATCGACTGGACGGTCTTCGACGCGCAGCGCCCTCTAGAGAGAAAAAATTTCCGAGGCCAGCGAAGCTGGAAAGAGATATCTAAGATAAGGAATACGTCGGAGGAACATCCCATCGAAAGAACGTTACAAGGTAAGAAGTAACTTGTTCTTCTCCAGCATGGGGTCTGGCATGGATTCACGTTCTCATGAATATTCCCCGTCGTCAGGCTGGGAATCCTCTGTAAAGAAAAAATCAGTTTCAGTTTTGTTTCTGAACTGTCTTTCTCCTAATAACCAATCACTGGTCTCTGGGTCATACTGCCCCCAGGCAATGACTGCCTTCTACCTAAACCCCTCCGCTGGCAGCCATCCTCAGATTTTTTTACCGCACGTTCAAGTGTTGGGAGTCCGTGTGCTATAGCTCTCGTGCTTTTACTGCGTTTTGCGATTTTTCAAAGAGTTTAATCTAATTTTTTCAGTTAATCGAGCCTCATTCTCCACCGTTTCTACTTCTGATCAACGGGGACCCGTTTCTGAATTTTATACGCCCCTCAAGGGCGAAGTTTTCGTCGAGTTTCGCTTCTTGGAGGATTCCAGAAGATCTTTGAGGCCTACCCCACGTGGACATGGCCCAGGACAAAGGAAACACGACGACCGGAGCCAAGCTGTTCAGGAGCTGCCCTGGATGCGGATTGCAGAATGTCTTGAAGGAGGACGAGCATTCTAGATGCCTCTACTGCCTTCACGAAGACAAAACGCATGTGGAGGACTGTGCGTTTTGCAAGAACATGTCGGAGCGGACTATGAAGGATCGGCGTATCCGCCTCACCAACTGGCTGGAAGGGAAGAGCCCAGCGGTAGGTGAGAAGAAGAAGGCCAAGCTGTCTTCTAAGTCCTTTAAGGGCGCTCCGGCGACGGGGGACCAACAAAAGGCAAAACACTGCGAGTCCATGGGCACCGGGAGCGCCGATCGGTCAGGCTCCTCGGCTGCCAGGCAGGGCGCACTTTCACCGACGCCATCAACCACGAGCCAACGCTCTGGCTCGGGGAAGAGGAAATCAGAGAACCTGGGTAAGCTTCGGGAGAAGTCCCGGCCGATCCCGACGGAGACAGCCGAGAGGGAGCGAGGCGGTGACCCTCCCCCCAAGGTGAAGGCCTCGAGCACGTCCAAAGTCGTGAAGGCCTTGACTCACCCGGCTGATGCCTCTATTGAAACAATCGTTGTGGCCCTGGCGAAACCTGTGGAGGCGACCACGGGGCCCAGAGTTTCCCTGCCACCGCGGAGGGAATCCTCTTTTCAACCCATCGATAAGACCCCAGTGAAAACCCCGGTGGAAAAAGAGGGGAGGGTGGCCATCACGGACACAGATACAGCCTGAGGAGGCGCTGGCTGGAGTCGCGAAGATCCTGAACTGAAGGTTCGAGAGGTCCGGTCCCACGGGAGGGATCCCGACAAGGTGGACGAAGAAAGCGACGGTGGTGCCGACGAGGGGCTCATGGAGGAGGATTCCACTCCCCAACCATTGCGCCCGTCGCAGCCGACACCTGGGCCACAGGACAACTTGAGAGCAATCTTGATGGCGATCCAGGCCTTGTGTACGGAGATAAGGACAAGGTTGCCCTTACCTCCAACGGACGATCCAGCGGAGCCTGGACGGTCGGGAAGTCCTCTAAGCAAGCGGAGGAGAGCTCTTCCAGCTCTGCCCAGAAGAACAGAAGAAGGAAGGGTTCCTCTATTAACGGCGTGAGGGCAAATTGCTTGATGACATCTGGGACGGGGGGCTTTCGCTCCTGAAGAACCCGTCTACGACTCCTGCCAAGAGAGACCGGTATGAGAAGAGTACCGAGTCCCGGATTCCGCCCCCATGTGCCTTAGGGCGCAGCCGACCCCGGATTCGGTCGTCTCGGCGGCGGCCCAGAAGAAAGCGGCAGGGGCGACGGCTTCAACTTCGACCTCCCTGCCGTACGGCGAGGGGAAGAAACTGGACGCCATGGGATGACGGGTCATCTCGTCGGCGGCAACGTCGATCAAAGCGGCCAACGCCCTCGTGATTGTGGCCCGCTACGACAGGGAGCTGTGGTTTAAGATCGCTCCTCTGCTGGACTTCCTCCTGGACGACAAGAGGGCTGAGGCCCTGGAGATCCTGCAGGAAGGCGAGGTGGCGTCGGACCACGCCATAACGGTGGCCATGGACATTGCTGACACCAGTTTCCGCCAGATGGGCAACAGGGTTTGCCTTCGCCGGCGTGGTTGGCTTAAAGCAACCGATTTCCGCCAGGACGTGCAAACCAGAGTTTTGGACATGCCTTTCGACGGGAACAACCTTTTTGGCAAGACAGTGGACGAGTCACTGCAAGTCATCAAGGCCGACACGGAGACTGCCCGGGGCTTGGGAGTTTTGCAGCAACGACGGCCGCCCTTTCGGAACTCCGGAGGCAAGCAAGGTTCCTCCAAAGGATTCGGTGGCGGCTCCTCGACGTACTGCCAGGCGGCCCGCTCCTCATCGCAGGAGGCCTACAGAGGATGCAGAAAGTCGGGAGGATCTCGTCGTCGCCAAGGAGGCCAAGGCGGCAAGGCCGCTGCCAAGCAGGACTGAACCGGCCGTAGCGTCGGGCCCCCCCACCTGAGCACCCCGGTGGGAGGCCGGTTGGCGAAGTTAGTCAGCCTGTGGGAGTCCATCTCCACCTACCGATGGGTGCTGGATGCCCTGGCCCGCGGACACTCGAGTTTCTAAAGAAGTGCCTCTGCATTCCACTCGTGGCCAGGAAGGAAAACCACGTCCCTCAACTGCTGCTGGAAGTAAGGTCGATGCTGAAGAAAGGACCCATTGAGCTTGTCTCAAAGAGGCTCCAGGGCTCCGGAGTGTACTCGATACTTCCTCTTGAGAAAGAAGCCCGGCGGTTGGCGAACCATTCTGGACCTTCGTCGTTTAAACAAGTACATCAAGTCCCAGAAGTTCTGGATGGTCACCCTCCAGCACGTGCTGGGGCAGCTGGAGGAAGGCGACTTCCTATCGTCGCTGGACTTGGAGGATGCCTACTTCCACATCCCCATTTTAAAAGGATATCAAAAGTTTCTCAGATTCGTAGTCCAAGGGCAGCACTACCAGTTTAAGGCCCTTCCATTCGGATTGAAGTGGGCGACCATGGTATTCACTATGTGCCTAGCACCAGTGGTGGCGCGGCTGCGCCTGCAGGGGATCCACGTCTACCCCTATCTGGACGACTGGCTCATCCGAGCAAGGACAAGAGAACTGGCCGTCGGGCACACAGTGAAGACCGTCCAACTGCACAGGGTTCTGGGATACTCCAACTTTACGAAATCCCACCTGGTTCCGCCTCCCCGTCAGGGGGGAAAGGACGAAGGCCATTCTGGGCAAGGTGCAGCGGCTGTCGACCATGGACGTGGCCAGGGTGAGGTCCATCAAGCCCCTTCTCGGCATGATTTCCTCGTGCATCTAACTCGTGCGCGTTTGCAGGCTGCGGATGCGTCTGCTGGAAGAGTTCCTTGACGCCCGTTGGATGCAAGCGGTGGGCAGCTTCGAAGACCGGATCTCGCTCAACAAGACCTTCCGCAAAGCGATCCGGTGGTGGGGGCACCTGCGCGCATCTGGCCGCGGGTATGGACTTCCAGACCCCAGCACATCAGGAGAGGGCGATGACTGACGCCTCCCTGGAGGGATGGGGAGCGCACACCGGAGATCTCCACGCAAGAGGCCTTTGGCTCCCAGAGGAGAGGTCCCTCCACATCAATGTACTGGCGCTCCGGGCCCTGTTCTGGGCCCTCAGGTCGTTCCTTCCATCCCTCAAGAGTAAGGTGGTGAGGATCTTCACTGACAACACCACCACAATGTTCTACATCCGGAAGCAGGGAGGTACCAGATCCCCAGCCCTATCCAAGGAAGCGCAGGATCTGTGGCACTGGGCCGTCGCCCAGGGGAGGTTTCTGGTGCTCTTCCACCTGGCAGGAATAAAGAACACCATTGCCGACTCACTCAGCAGGGTGCTGCGCTTGTGCCACGAGTGGTAACTGTGACAGGATCAAGTGGATCTGCTATTCCAACGATGGACCAATCCCCAGATCGGCCTATTCGCAACCGCGACGAACACCAAGTGTCTGAGGTTTGCCAGCAGGTTTCCCCATCCGGGGAGCATGGGCGATGCCTTCTCATTCCCCTTGGACGGCCTGTTCCTGTATGCGTTCCACCGTTGCCGCTGCGACTCATCAATCAACTCAGACGATCCTGGTGCAGGATGATCCTTGTCACACCGGCATGGCAAAGACAGATCTGGTTCCCGGACCTTCTGGACATGTCAGCGTTCCCCCCCCCCCCCAGTCGAACTGCCGAAGGACGTGGATCTACTCGCCAGAGAAGGAGGCGCCATCCTCCACCTCGACCCGGGGTCGCTGAACTTGCAGGCATGGCTCCTGCAGCACTAGAGTTTGGAGGGTACGTTATCCCGGTGGACTGCAAGGAGGGGCTTGCAAAGGCCAGGGCGTCCTCGACTCTCAGGTGCTATGGACATAAGTGGAAGAGGTTCTCTGTCTGGTTTAGCGCACAGAAGATTAACCCTCTGCGGATTAGGGCACCCCCAGGTGCTGCCGTACCTACTGTTGCTGGCCAAGGCGGGGCTAGCGCACGCCTCCATCAAGATACACCTAGCCGGGATCTCCCGCTACACCAGAACTCCGGGACGATCATCTCTGTGGTCCCATCGCCTGGTGAATTAGTTTATGAAAGAACTGTTCCGATCATTCCCGCCGGTGAAGGCTCCAGCCCCGGCGTGGGAACTCAACGTGGTGCTGAGCAGGCTCATGGGGCCGCAATTCGAGCCTCTGCATTCGGCGCCGTTGAAGTTCTTGTCATGGAAGACAGCGTTTCTTGTGGCCATCACCTCCGCACGATGAGTGGGAGAGATCCAGGCCCTCTCCTGTAAACCTCCATACCTGACTTTTCACGAGACGAGGGTGGTGCTGAGGACGCACCCCTCCTTCATGCCCAAGGTGCCGTCGGACTTCCATCTCAACAAGCCCTTGGTGTTGCCTGTTTTCTTCCCGTTTGCGGCTGAGAGGACTTTGCACTCGCTGGATGTAGCCAGAGCGCTAAAGTTCTACGTGGACCGCACGAAGTGCCTTCGGAAGACAACACAACTGTTTGTGGACTTTGGACCTGTGTACCAAGGGAAGGCCCTCTTGAAGGCTTCCATTTCCAGATGGCTCTCCGGCTGCATCATGCACTGTCATCGGTTGGCAAACCGACCATTGCCCGGCCGTCCTAGAGCCCATTCGACCATAGCGATTGCTGCTACCACAGTGTTCTTGTCTGGCGTACCCCTGCTGGACATCTGCAGGGCTGCTACGTGGAGGTCGACGTACACCTTCACGAGATTCTACTGCGTCAACCGGGATTCCAGGGAGGAGTCCAGGGTCGGCCAGGCAGTGCTGCGCAACCTGTTCGCCTGAAGGTGGGCCTGGTGAGGAGGTAAGAGTTGCTTAATGTTGAGCCTTGCCACCTCCCGTGGTTGTGCATGTGTACTACTATGTATTCTTATATTCATGAGCATGTGAATCCATGCCAGACCCCATGCTGGAGATGGAACAAGTTACTTACCTGTAACTGTTCTCCAGCATGGGTCCGGCATGGATTCACATGCAAACCCTCCCTCCTACCCCTCTGCAGCTCTTCTCTTGGTCCTACTACCACTTTACGTGCTACCAAATCTGAGGATGGCTGCCAGAGGAGGGCCTTAGGTAGAGGGCAGTCATTGGCTGGGGGCAGTATGACCCAGAGACCAGTGATTGGTTAGTAGGAGAAAGACAGTTCCGGAACTAAACTGATTTTTTTCTTTACCGAGGATTCCCGGCCTGATGACAGGGAATATTCATGAGCATGTGAATCCATGCCAGACCCATGCTGGAGAACAACAGTTACAGGTAAGTAACTTGTTCCTTACTGAAATATATGATGAGGCGTTATCAAGTCAGACAGCTCAAATTAAGAGCCTTATAGATTAATCGATGTTGTATAAGAAATCTGCTCCTTGTTTTAAATCTCACGGAAGATTTTAATGTGTTTTTATTAGTATCAGTTTTACTGCGTTTTACTGACGAATGACTCATTTGTTTATAAAGTCTTTTTCGTTTTCTTCATCTTAATGTTTATTCATGTAATTGCTATTACGAAATTGTAAAGGTATTTCTTGTATTTACCATATACAATAAATAAATGAATTTGGCTGTTTATTTTTTTAAACCTTTATTTATGAGACAGTCCTGCGACAAACAATGCAGTGTTTCAAAACCATTATAGAGCATACTTTTGCAAATTAACATGATGGGCGATTGTCAAGTATTGGCAGTTCCCCCGGATTTCGGCGAACATGGAAGGAATATAATCCCTTACCCGGAAACTCAGTCTGGAGCTATAGCCCTACAACCACCACTGTTGAAGCTGGTGTCTACCAAATACAATTTGAATGGAGTCCAGATGTCCTTGGGCATACAGTGGGCACAGTTGGAACAAATCCTTCACGTTCATTCACGTAGACTAGTGCACACAGCCACTCATCATAGCTGGGGGCTTGTTTAGACTTCCAGCGTTTAAGTATACATTTCTTAGCCACCACACTCTCAATGTTGAAGAATCACATAGTGGTCACAGAGGCCTTTCCTATGCCCCCCAATAGGTATTTAAACAGTGAGAGGAACGGTGGAATGTCAAGCATAGACTCTGTCGCACTTGCCACCTTAACCCAAAAATTCAAATTCGAGGGGGGAGGACACGCCCAATACATATGATAGGAGTCAGCTTGTGCGCCCCCACACTTCATATATTTTTTTTTTTTTTTTTTAACTTCTTTTTATTGTTTACAACATAACGGAAAAGAACAAACCAAAAAAGAACGCATTCCCCATCTCCCTTTTTCCCTCCTCCCCCCCTCCCTCTCCCAAAGGCTGCCGCAGTATGTTCGTAGTCCATCGCCTCCTCGGGCTTGGCTCTAACAGTTGTCGCGTTTATAGCGGAAGGACCGGCCTCTCAGCAGCCTCCTTCCTTTCACTGGGAGTGTCCCTGCTCTCGTCTATGCGTGTGTATGCTGGCCTTTCCAAGTAGGGTTTCCACTGTTCAGCGTCTGCGCAGGCTACGGCCAGGCCTCTTTCCACCCAGTTCTTTCCTATCTTTGAATCATATGGTGCCCTCTGGCGTGGGCGGGCCAGTTTCCTCATTTCCTGAGTCGCCCTGGTCGCTCGTGTTATCCCCGTTTCTGTTACCTAGCAGGTCTTGTACCAGAGAGTTCCATGCCAATAGTCTGGCTCCACTGTTACTCTCCCCCCTTTGAGTGGCTCTCGCCCAGACTGCCGTCTCTGCTATTGTCCATTTTTGTAGGTCGGCCCACCAGCCCTCCTTCGAGGGGCCTTCGCTCCTGTTCCATGCCATCGCTATGCGGCGCTTTGCCAGTATTATCATTAGGTCTTTCATTTTTGCCACATGTGACATCTGCCGGTGCCCCCTTGGGAACAGGCCCAACAAGTATGATGCCGGCGATCCCGCTGGCATGTGTATGTCAGCTGTCAGCGCCTTCTCCTTCACCATGTTCCAGAAGTCTGTTATCTGCGGGCACGACCAGAACATGTGCACCATGTCGGCTTGTTCGTCTCCGCAACGCGGGCAGCACCGGGCCTGTCCATCTCCCATCCTCGACATTCTCTTGGGAGTCAGGTATGCTCTGTGCACTATGTAGAGTTGCAGCTGCCTGAACCTGGCGTTCCTGGAGACCCTTTTCGTGTACCAGAGGACTTTGTTCCATTCCTCTTCTTCAAAGGGTTGTTGAAGTTCCTCTTCCCATTTCATACGTACTCTTAGTGTCTTTTTGTTGGTGGTTCCCAGCAACTGCTCATAGAGTCTGGATACGGTGTGCCCCCCTTCGGAAATATCATACCATGCGTCCAGTGCTCCTTCGGTGTCCTCGGGCTCTGGCATGGTGTTCCACCTTTTCTTTATTGCGCATATTAGGCTATTGTGTAGGATGAATTGGCCCTTGTGCATGTCCTGTTCATCTACCAGGGTTTGGAATTCGACCCATTGTCCTTCTTGCCACAGATCCCCTATTTGGGCTACTCCTTTGTCTTCCCATTGTGTTCTGTACGCGGCCAAACTGGCCACTCGGATGTCCACTAGCCCTGCTAGTGGAATATGTCTTGAGCAAGGGTCTCGTATGCCTTGTGACTTCCAAGCTCTTTTCCATAGTGTTTGGCCTAGCTGAACTATGTTGGGAAGGTCTTTGGCTTGGGTGTCCTTTATCCATAAAAGTTCTCTCAGGTGGTATCTCCGGAGTGTTGGCCCAAGAAGTATTGCGTCTATGGAGATTTCATCCCCTAGCCATCTCACCACAAATTGGAGTTGTGCTGCCAAGTAGTAATGCTCATAATCTGGGAGTTTTATGCCCCCCCACTCGTAGCTCCTTTGTAGTGTGTTTAGTGCCACCCTGTTTCTCCCCTCTCCCCACAGGAAGGTTCTCACCATGGTGTGTAGGTGTTTAAAGAAGGACCTCGGTATGTTATATGGGATGTTTGTAAAGTAATATAAAAGTCGGGGCATGACCGTCATCTTCAGCAGTGCCGCTCGGCCTATCATGCCCAACGGTAAGGTCTGCCAAAATTTCATGGCGTTTTCGATTTTGTTCAAGGCTGCTAGTGTATTACCTGCATGTGTTTCCGTGGTGTCGTGGTAAATGTCTACTCCCAGGTATTTAAAGGTGTTCGGGGTCCATGCGATACCTAGGTGCGGCAATTGGTCTGTCGGTATTGCGCGTAGGCCAGCTAAGGGAAATAGTGAGGATTTTTCTCTGTTGACCACTATTCCGGACAACCTACCGAACGCGCTCAGCGCTTCCAGCAAGTCCTGCAGGTGGGCGCGTGGGTTCTGTATGTAGAGGAGTATATCGTCTGCGTATATGGATATCTGATGTGTTTCCCCATCTATCTCTATGCCTTGTCCTTGTAATCCGTTCTTAGGAATACTGCAAACGGCTCCAGGGCCAGAATATATAACATTGGAGACAGGGGGCATCCCTGTTTTGTGCCTCACTCTATGCCCCATTCCTTAGAAACTTGTCTACCTGTCTTGACCCTCGCTCTCGGATCCTTGTATAATAGTTCAATCCATCGTATGAACCCTTGACCAATCCCGTAGTGGGCGAGCGTTCCCAGGAGCCAGTCCCATCCCACCGAATCGAATGCTTTGATTGCATCCAGTGAAGCCACAGCCCTCTCCCCTCCCTCTTGGTTTGTCCTTTCTATGACATAATGGAGTCTGCGTAGATTCCAGGACGTGTTTCGTTCCGGTACATACCCGGTCTGATCTGTGTGGATCAGGGTGGGTAGCACTTTTTTAAGGCGGTTAGCCAATGTCGCTGTCAGGATCTTGGAGTCCTGGTTTATTAGGGAGATCGGTCTGTAGGAGCCGCATTCGAGGGGTGGCTTTCCTGGTTTAAGGATGGGGACTATTATCGATTCTGACATGCTTCTCGGGAGTCTCCCTTTCTCATATGCTTCCTCTAATGTTTCCAGCAGTCTCGGGGCTATGTCGTTTTTGTATTGTTTATAAAATTCGCCTGGCAACCCGTCTGGCCCCGGAGATTTCCCTGTCGGTAACCGGGTAATCACTTCTGTTAGTTCCTCTACAGTGAGAGGGGCTTCTAACATTTGGGCCTGTTCCTCCGTCAATTGTGGGAGGCTGATTTCCGCGAGGGCGTCCTCCAGGTCCCCCTCCTCCGCTTCCTGGACCCTGGAGTATAAATCCTCGTAAAATTGCGAGAACACCTCATTTATACCATCCTGGGATCTTATCACCTCTCCCTGTCTATTTTGGATTGCGTTGATCGGTTCCCGCTTAGTATCCTGTTTGGTTAGCCAGGCCAGGAGTCTGCTGGGCTTGTCCCCTTCGGCGTGTAATTTCTGTATATATTTCCCATAGTCAAGGCGCCCTAGTCTTTCCCAGGTCTCTACACACTGTTGTCGCAGGGTGGTGAGGTTCCCCTGTTCCGCTCCCCTCTCCCCCGCCTGCTCCTCAGCTCTCTCGATTTCCCTCTCCAGCTCGCCTAGTTGCGTTAGGGTTTCTCGCCTAAGGCCTCCCATCTTCCCCATCGCCTCACCTCTGACCACCACCTTGAAGGCCTCCCATACCGTGCCCGTGCTTTCCACACTACCCGCGTTATGCTGAAAATAATCTTCTATTACGTTTTGAATGTATTCTTGGAAACCTCCATCTAGTAACGCTTCTGCCCTTAATCTCCACGTGGGTATAGGGGCTCTCCTGTGTGTGTGCTCCCATGTGATTCTCAGGGGGGCGTGGTCAGATAGGGTTCGCGCATGTATATGTGCCTCAGTAAATTCCCCCAGTGTCTCCTTGCCCGTGAAAAGGTAGTCTATCCGTGTGAATGTCCCATGTGGGGCACTGTAATGCGTGTATCCCCTCTCTTCCCCATGTACCTTCCTCCAGATGCCTTCGAGCTCGAGTTGGTCTAACATCTGTCGTAATGCTCTCGCTGGTGGCGCCGCTCTCTTGTGCTTATTGTCCGACCTGTCTAGCCGGGGGTCTAGTGTGCAATTGTGGTCGCCCGCCCAGATCATCGTAGCATTCCTGTACGGGGCTAGCCGGGGCGGGAGTGTCCTGAAGAAGGCCGTCGCGTCATGATTGGGGGCATAGGTATTCACCAGGCATATCTCCCGGTTTTCCAGCATCCCATGGACCATCAGGACCCTGCCTTCCGCGTCTTTTTCTTGGTTGATGAGCTGGAATGGGATTCCGGGAGCGACCCAGGTCATTACTCCCCTTGCGTAATTGGAATATGTTGCGCTATACATCTGACCTCCCCATTTTTTCTCTATCTTGGCTTGTTTTGCGGCCGTCAGGTGTGTCTCCTGCAGCATTGCAATGTGGGTCCTTGTTTTGTTCAACCAGGTATATATCCTCAATCTCTTGACATATGCGTTCATCCCTCTAACGTTCCACGTGACAATCCTCAGGTCGTCTCGGTCCTTATGGAGACTCGCTCTAGAGGCCTATTTTTTCCCATGGGCCTGCTCAGTGTTCCATTCCCTCGATTTACTCTTGCCAGGAATTTTTACCCCTTCTTCTGCCTGTTGGAATTTAAATAGTCTGTTCGTCGGCCCTCTCGGGTCGGTTCCCCTACTGTTCGCTGTATTCCGTTGTTGACAGTCTCGTTTCGTGCTTTCCGCCAGCTCTCTGCTTGTGGGTGCTGTTCCCTGTGTTTGTCTTCCATAATGATTCTTTGTGTATGACAACTGTTATTTCTCCTTCTGCTTTCCTCTTTTTCCTGCGGGCTTAGCCTTAACTCTCCAACTGCTATAACTGTTAACCAAAAGAACATCAACAAACGCCCAGCCTCCCTTCCCCTGCTCGGGCCCCACCGCTCTCCAGGTGCCGTCTTCCTCTCCTTGGGCCTGCCTGTCGCGGCGTAGTGTCTCAAAACTGACACTATAAACATTGTCATAACTGGGGTTCCGCTGTGGGTCTTGGCGGTTCCGCTTCCCTGAGTTTCTCGCTCCTCCTGCAATTCTCTTTACTGTAGGCTTTTCAACTTGGAGGCTGTCGGTCACCCTATTCCGGTATTTCACGGCAGGGTGTCTCTACTGCTCTGTTGCTGTGGCGTTGGGTATGCATATCGCGCTTGGTTTCACTCTCTGTTTCGCCTGGGGGAGTTTCTGTTTTGCTCGCCTCCCTCTGCCAGCTGCGGAATCCCTTGTCGGTCCATCCACTCCTGGGCGTCAGCCGTTGTCTCGAAGATCTGTGTCTTTCCGTTATGCAGTATTTTAAGTTTGGCTGGGTACAGCAGCATGAATTTCACCCCTGCCGCTCGAAGGCGCCCTTTGGTCTGCCAGAACTGGGCTCTCTGTCTTTGCACAAGGACCGTATAGTCTGGATACATCGTTATCTTGGCCCCATTTCTTGTTATGCTCCCTCCTTCTCTCGAGAAAGTCAGGATTTTTTCCCTGTCCTTAAAGTTCATGATCTTTGCAATCATTGGTCTCGGTGGTGCTCCTGGGCGCGGTTTTCTGGTTAGCGCCCGATGTGCTCTCTCCACTACAAAGCCCTGGGACAGGGTCTCAGCTCCTACTTCTTGGATCAGGAGGTTCTCTATGTAATTCGTGGGGTCTCTTCCTTCCTCCCCCTCCGGCAGCCCTACTATGCGTACGTTGTTATGTCGGGCCCTGCTTTCTGCGTCTTCCGCTCTGCGTTCTAGTATATTGATTCTCTCTATTGCTTCTGACATTTGTCTACGCGAGGTGGATACTTCCGCTGAATTGCTGTGCACTTGTTGCTCTACTGTTGTCATCCTCTCCGCCAGGTTCCTCGTGTCTTGTCTGAGGAGACCCACATCCACCATTACTGCATCTAGCTTGCCTTCTATTGACGTCTTTAGCGCCTCTATGGCTTCCAATATGCTGCTTTCCACATGCCTGATCTCTCCTTGCGTGACATATGGCTCTGGCGTGTCTTTCTCTTCCGCCTCAGGCTGCTGGTCATCACTCTTGCGGGCAAATGTCTCCATGACAGTCTGTCTCCCTCTGCCGCTCTTTGGCTTGTCTGGCATGTTGATACCTGCTCGTCTTGGCCTGTAGTGGAGTCCTACTTGCCCGGGGTCTGCTTTGCGGTCTTTGCTCTCACTTACACACTTCCTGCGTGTGTTGGCCTCTAATGAGCTTCTTCCTTCTGTCTCTCTGTATTTGCCCTTCCACCGTGTCTCTCTGCGGTATTATCTTCTCGCACACCCGTGGGTGCTTGCGGTCTATCTTACCGTGGGGCGGTTCTTCCCCTGGTCACTGCCCCTGTCCTGGCGTTATAGCGGGCGGCCAGTCTTACCAGCTGAATTTGTAGCTCGTGCTTCTATTGAGGAGCCGCCTCGGGGGTTATTTTGCTCTCTTACTTGTCCTGAGGCGGCCAGCTGGGCCGGGGTCTGCTTCTGTGTGTGTCCCCTTTGGTTCACTTCCCTGTCGTTATGTCAGCGGCCGCCTCTTGGCTCTGCGCCCTCCCAGTGCGGCCTCAGCTCTCCTCGCAGGCTCCGCTTAGTCCTCGGTCCGGGTTCGGGCTTTGGCGTCCCGGTCGCTGCTGCGCCTCTTTCTCCTACCGGGTCTCCGTTACAGATGCTCGCCTCCGCGTCGGCAGGGGAGGGCTCTTCTTCGGTCCGACCTGTGGGCCGCTTCTAATTTCTCGCTGCAGTTCCACGCAGTTGGTACTTCGCGCCTACTCGTCTCTATGCCGTCCCAGTTCGGCCGCAGCTCCCCTCGCAGGCTCCGCTTGGTCCTCGGTCCGGGTCTGGGTCCGGGCTTTGACGTCCCGGTCACTGCCGCGCCCCTTTCTTCCGCCGGGTCTCAGTTACAGTCGCTCACCTCTACGCCGGCAGGGGAGGGCTCTTCTTCGATCTGATCTGTGGGCCGCCTCTCGTTTCTCGCGGCGACTCTGCCCGCTCCAGTTCCACGCAGCGCGACTGCTTGCAGTGCCGTCGCGGGCTCCTTCCTCCGCCTGCTGCAGTCGGTACTCCGCACCTACGTCGCTCGGGAGGTATTCCGGTTCTGCCGGAGCTGTGTGTTGGTCGGCTGCCTCCCCCGTCGCCTCCGGTCTCTCCCTTCACCTCCGGTCCTCCTTCGCGTCCTCCTTCGTGTCTCAGGACGCGGGTCGTGGTCTCAGTGTTGCGCGCCCGCCATTTTGTTGGTGTCGCTACGCATCTCTCCCTCTCCGTTTTCGCTCGTTCCAGCTTCCGATTTTTCTCGGGTCTTCTCCCGTATGCGCCCTGAGCCTTCCGATGCCTTTCCCTGGCGTTCGTTCGGTCTTCCGACGTGTATTTCGGCCTTTTTTCAGGATCATTAGCCGGATCGAGTGGGAGCCTCTCAGAGTTCGCTCACGCTTGCATGGCCGCCAAGCCACGCCCCCACACTTCATATATGTGCCACTTTATTTCTGGGTAGCTTTTGATTTTTTAAAAACATCAGCATTTTGTAATAATTGTTCATCCTCAATGACAAGTCTTTACACATTGAGCGTTACCATAACCACTCCCATTTGCTCATCGCCCGATATATAGCCCCTCAATTTACCATGGTCCGTGAGAGGTAGTCCCGGAATGGCCTCCAAATGTCCTCTGGTCTACATACAGGCACAACTGTTGCTATATACCCCTCTTCCCTATCATTAGCAGATGTCAATCCCCTAAGCCATTCTGTACATGTTGGTGCTGCTTTGGATTTCCAGTATTTTAGTATGCATTTCTTAGCAATGATGCAGCTCACATTAAATATTCTGCAAACTTGTATGGAGACAATGCCTATGTCACCCAAGAGGTACTGGGAGGAGAGAGCACCGGGGCTATCTGTACCATATCGTGCAGAACATCCGCCACTTCCTGCCAAAATCTTGCTATCAGCGGGCAGTCCCAAAACATGTGGATGGTATCCGCTCCCACTCTTCCACACTTCGGGCATACATCACTGACATTCGGCGTAAAGTTAGAAATGTGCTTTGGTGTGCAATGTAACTAGTTTAAAACCTTACATTTTATCAGTCAACACCTGACATTTAATGAGACGTCCTGCTTCAATGCACACCATCTGCCCCATTGCTTGTTCCGTATCTGTGGCCAGATCCCGCTCCCATTTCTGTTGTGGCTTGTTCACTAATGGCTGTTTAGTCTGGCTCATTCTATATAACCTTGAGACCAACCTCCTAGCATCCCCACTCAACACTACCACCTCAATACATTTCTGGGTGTCCGGCTCCTGTGGAAAGGATGACCATCTGCGTCATACCGCAGCTGGCATCCTGAAGTATTGTAATGTCTTGATAGGGTTGTTACCCAGCTTTGCCACAAACTCCTCAAGTGTCTCAAACCTCCCTAGAAATACCATCTGCCGCTCTTTATGCCAGGACTTCTGAATGTCAGGGTCATATGTAGGAGGGAGCCTGTGCAATTCTGCAGGGTTGCTACTGCACTATATGGCGCCACAATACCCAATCTATAAATAGCTGTGACCATGCATTCACTGTTGTGCGAACTGGGTCGTACGTGCAGGAATCCGCGTGTCGGTCACTAAAAATGTTTGATTTCAAATCCGTTGGCACTGCACTATAGTTCTCCACTGCTCGGTGTACAGGTCCCGGAGTTAGCGAGTACCAGTGACCTGCGTATTGGGCTTGCGCTACTGTATAATACATCTCGATGTCAGGTGCCGCTAGACCCCCCCCCCTTTTCATAGGTTTGCTCTAGACCCTCCGAACTCATTCGGGCCACCCCCAACCCCCAGATCAATTCGATATTTAAGGACCGTACTTCGGTGAAAAATGATCAGCCAGGCCAGATTGGAACAGCACTAAAATAGTAGCTTGGGGACCATCACCATTTCCAATAAAGATTGCATCCCATACTGTGAACTAGGTAATCTGGCCCAAACTGCAATTTGACGGGCAGGGAATTTAAATATACCTCATGGTTGTCCTCCTATAACGACCGACGTGAGCGGGACACCAGGATGCCTAGATATTTAAGCCCAGCTGGCACCCATCTAAACCCCATCAAGTCTCTTGGCTGTGGTGTATTGTCAGTTAGTGGAAACTGTTCCGATTTGTCATATTAATCTTGTAACCGGAGTAGTGCATAAATGTATGGACTTCCTCCAGTACTAGGCCCAAATTCTGCTCCGGGTCTCGAACATACAATAGTGCGTCATCGCTGTATAATGAAATGATTGAGGGGGACCCACTATTCCGATTCCTCTATGTCCATGCCTATCTCCTATCAACCATGCTAAGGTCTCTATTGTTAGGGCAAACAGCAAGGGGGACAATGGGCACCCCTGTCGTGTCCCACACTCCAGTCGAAACTCCTGTGACAGCATGCCATTGGTGCGAACCATGGCGGTTGGATTAGCATACAATAGCTGCACACAATTTATAAAATAATCCCCAAATAGCACATGCTGCAAAATCCCAATCAGGAATTTCCATGAAACTGAATCAAAAGCTTTTTCGGCATCCAGGGAGGCCACGACTGTCTTGGCCTTTGGATTTATTTGCAATATAATACAGAAAAGTAATCACAAATAGAGCACCGCGGACCATTCTTGATTTATTCCAGACTGATCTGGATGTACCAGTAGAGACCTGTATGTCAACAATCGAGTGGCCAACACCCTTGCAAACACCTTTTGCATCTGCATTGATCAACGACCGAGCCCTATACAAGACCATTTCCTGCAGTGGTCTGCCCATTGTAAGTAATACTGAGATTATAGCCTCAGAAAGTGTTGGTGGTAATTGGCCAGACTCTTAACGATAGCTCCCACAGCCACAGAAGTCTCAGTGCCAGTATTGGCCTGAGCTCCTTATATTGGTCGATTCCGAACCCGTCTGATTCTGGGGCCTTTCCTGATGCCAGAGACTCTATTGCATCAGTATTTCTTCCACCGTAATAGGTTGATCACGGGTTGTCCACGCTTCTTCTGTCAACCCCACAGGGTTAATATCCCCAATTATCGATCTACCTCCCCATCGGTACACGTATCAACATTTGCGATTGTATAATAATCCCGAAGCTCCCTGTTTATTCCTTCGTGTTAGGCAAGATTGTGTGCAGTAACCTTTGGAAGACTACAGCAACCTTGACCTCCTGGCAATCTGAACCCAACCTTTGGTATAAGTCTGTACTACACAGGTTGGCAGTGTGGCTGAGCAGCCAGGCTTATCTCAAGAGTGGTCAATGTGAGGCGTAGGGTTATAACAGAGTTTCACAGTGACAGTTATTCAAATAAACACACGAAAGGTTTCTTGATTAAACAATTATACATTTATTTAACAGTCAGTTAAATAAGCCTTCTTCAGAAGGTAGCAAAACATGTAACAATTATAATACACTCCACAACACTCTGTTTCTCTAAATCAGATGATACCCATTGGGGATGGCACACAGATACTTCCTACACTCTCAGGTGACTTAAATGGCTAAGACCCTGTTGACATTGATTTATCACTGGTACATTCAGAGCAATACTGAGTTTGGGGAACACAGGTTTAGATGGAGGAATAAAACAAAGGTTAACAAATAATTCATAGACTGGTAAGTACTTTTTAAACCTTCCAATGCAAAGTAAATTAACAAAAGCACAAAGTCAGAGGTAGAAGAGACTCTCGGGGAGCCAGGACAGTCCATGTTAGTTGATCAAAGTCTAGGGGAGCTGAAGATCTTCTTTGCAGGTAAGTAAAAGTCTTGCACAATGTTTTTAGAAAAGTTTGTAGAAATAAGATTTGCTTGAAGGGCCACAAGCTGAGAGGCTTGTGGGGGGCAAAGCTGCAAGCAACTCGGCAATGGCAACCAAGACAAGTCTCAACTGAAAACAAGTAAGGCTACACAACAAGAGGTAAGTCCTCTTAGGTTTACAGTACCTTTGGTTAGAATATATAGTTCCAGATGGCTTCTGTTCCTGTATGGCTCTGCAGATCCTGTTGTTCCTGTGCCTCAGTCGTGGGGACATGAGGGAAGACTTCTGGGGACTCCTGCAACACATTGGGAAGGTCGGTGGCAGCAAAGGTCAGACTTCAATTCCGCTGCACTATGCAGTTTCAGCTCCTCGCGTCTCAGCAGATAGCACCACTGCAGACTCTCGGATACCACTCTAGACTTTGCTCGCATCTGGGGTCCAGTACTCTGTTGTGGCTCAGGCCTGCTTCAATGGAGTTAGGAGGATCTTCCTGAGGCGCGGGTCCGATCTTAAAAGCGATGCACTCGATTTGGTTTTCCTCTCCCTGGCACTTCGGTTCCAGCAGCAGTGGAAGTACAGCCAGCTCTGATGAGTTCACTTTGGGGTTGATTGGTCCCACCAATCGTCTTACTTGCAGCGCTTTTCTAGTCGAAACAAATTTGGAGCTTCAGCACAGCAGCAGGGCTTCACCGGGCAAACCAATGGTCCAGGAGTTGCAGCAGGCGTCTCTTCCAAGTTCTTCTTCGGATTCCTTCATCCAGTGACCGACTCTGCCTTCCAAGCCAAAAAGCCTTGCCTTTTATGCATGTTTCTCCTATTCATTCCAGCCTAGCTGTCAATCGCACAACAGGGTGGCTGTCGTGCAAGGACAGCCAGCTGGACAATCACCTTTGGGTGCATTCCTCACTTCCTTCTCTTGCCAGACATACTGGAGCCAGAGGCGGACTTCACACGTGAATCCCGTAAAAGACAAAACTAACAAAGGGACCAAACCTGGTTTGGTGCGCAGAGTAAATCTCAAGAAGGACAAGGCCGGGGCCATTTTGATAAAATGGGCACCCATGGGTGCCTTACTGCTGCTGCGAAAGCAGCCTGCGGTAAAAACACACAATGGTAGTAAAAAGTAAACCACTCCCACCAGCCATTAATTGTAGAAAGGGTAACATAAAAATGTTACTTGAGAAACTAGACAAAGGGGATACTAAGTAACCGCTCCAAGCAACCTATGATAAGATAGCGTGTGCTGGGTCTAGAAAGTTACAAAATGTAAGTAAAGTCAATTTCACTTCACTGCTCTTGGAAACGGTAGTTTTACCAAGAGAAGGTATTTAAACCTTTGGGAAATCTAAGACTTCCCTGTGCCACTGCACTGAAGGTGCCTATGGAGTTTGTCAGACTCCAAAGTCAAAAGAAACACAGTCCAAATCACAGAAAAATACATGAGAGAGTGTGAAAAAGGTCTCTCTCTCAAGGTTAGAAATTAAGTCATTATATCCAGCAAAAGAGCTGGGGGTCTATAAGGGAGAAGGGAATTGGCACATTTCTGAGAATTCTCCCTAACACTTCGGTTGAAGTTAATGTGTCACCGGCCCACCCCTTGATTCCTTGGATCTGTTGTGACCCTCTTTCGCCCCGTATTACCCCAGCCAGGAAGCGTCCCGGCCTATCCGCCTCCCCAATCTGCACTCCTGCGCTCGCTTCGCCATGCATTGGACCTCCTTATATGCCAACTCCCGAAACTGCAACAAGTTACTTTTTTATCAACCCCAGCAGTGCCCGATCATTGGATATTCCAGAATTATTCTCAAGCTTTCTTAGCTGTAACTCCACCTCTCGTAATACCCCAGTGGTTGTTGACATAATTTCCCCCTGCAACCCTACTTTGAACGCCTCCCACACTGTTCCTTCATTCTTTTTTTTTAAAAACGTCAACCTTCTCCTGTAAAGATAACCGCAAGCCAGCATCTAACAATACCATAGGAGACATCCCCCACAATGACCGAGGCGCAGCAGGACAGTCCCATATCATAACTCCACAGGCGAGTGATCGAAGCGCATCCTCAGGTGGATCTTACAATCCCTCACCTTCGGTACCCACTCCACCAACACCAACCAATAATCGATTCTGGACTGCAAGTCATGAATCGACGAGTAATGTATATACTTGGCTACCCCTTGATTCCGATTTCTCCAAACATCCACCAGTCCCAACTGAGACATAAGTTGTCGGACCGTGCGTGCATCCCCGGTCCTCAATGTGTAATTCTCGAACGGTCCTGCTCACAGTCCATAACTGTGTTAATACCCTCCCACTCACCCTGACAATCGGGACATGGCCCTCCCTCATAATGATCCCAGAGATATTAGCATAGAATTCGGGGTTATCAACATTTGGGCTATGTGTTAACCAACCCTATTCTTGTACCAAATAAGTTCCCCCAAACTATCACATAACGTCCCTGAGGGTCTGTACAGCTTGTAAGCACTCCCCCCGCCTGCAACAAATACTCAGTGTAGTAGCACTGTTGTCCCCACCTAGGTGCAAACCCTTTATTCAATGGCCCCAGTGCATGTGTTTCTTGGATCATCACTATCTTGGGTCGAAGGCAATGTAATAGGCCAGGACCCTCCGTGCCTTAGCATGGTTATTGAGACCATGAGCATTTCACAATAGAAATGTTATTGCCTCACCCATTGCATTCTATCGGACACATAAATAAGGCACCTCTTGCCATACCGGCCCGAGAGTCATCGCATTTCCATACTTGTCCAGTAACATGTCTGACAGCTTTTCAAACATAACCCCACTCCCCACCTGATCCCACCCCGCCTCCCCAACCAGCAATAGTCCCATCAACATCCTGATCCTACCCCAATCGCCATCTGCCCCAACTTGATGATGTGGTAACAGTGCGCCTCTCCTGGGCTGCGTTGTGAGCCGCACCGTTACTCATAGGGCAGCCTTTCACCCCGGCTAAGCATCTTCTGTGTGAACCAATGTCCGTATTTCCTTTTGTTCGGACCTGCAGTGTGGCAACCTATTAATCCCCCCCCCCCCACAACCATCTCTGGTGCAACTGCCGCCCCCTGAATGGGGCCTCTGTTACTGCATTCTCTCGGCGGAAATGGAATGGATGCTTCGATGTAAGCAGTGGCTTCCGCTGGAGTCTCGGAGAAGTGTGCTCAGCCCACGTGCTGTGTTCGCAATTTAGCAGGGAACGAGAGAGCATATAGTATTTGTCCGGCTCGCAGTAGTCTTTTGACTGGGTCATAGATCTTCGCTGGGCCTGGACCCCAGCCGCAAAGTCTGTATAAATGTAGATGGTGCTGGATTCATATCGGAGTGTTCCCTGTGCCCTAGACAATTTCAAAACCTGATCTGTCTCTATAACTAAGCAATTTTGCTATGATGGTACGCGGGGGAACCACCAGCTTCAGAACGGGCGCCAGGTTGCGATTGGCTCGCTCCACTAAGAACTGTGCTGAAAACCCATCCACTCCAAATGGCTGTTTCAGGAGGTACTCCATGAATGGCTCCATGGGCCCCTTGACCACATTATTTGGCACTACCACTATTTGCTAATTTTTGTGATGAAAACGGGATTCAAGGTTGCCACATTTACCCCGAACTGCAGTCAGCTCAGCCCATTGATGGCGCGCTCATGCTGTCCCACCCTGTCTCCCACCTCACTAATCCTTTACTCCGCCCCTTTACTCCGCCTCAGTGATACGGTTACTCTTTTTCCAGTTTGGACTTCTGAGTGAGCTGAGGGTTGCCTCTATGTCGTCCAGTTTAACATTTACTGACATAAAGCCAGTCTGCATCGCTGTCTGTAATTGATCGTCCCTGGTGCTCTCCTTCAGGGCATTATGGGTGCCGTCACCTTCAGTCTCATCCATCCGGGGGGGGGCCCTCAGGGGGGTTGTTTGTCTATGTATCCATGGGTCCTTTCTTTGTCCCCTGCCCCTTTCATCATCATGTAGTTGCAGTTACTGGTCTCTCCTCTCAGCCTCTTCATGGGCCCCGCATTCCGGGGGACGGGGAGGGAAATCAGCAGGACCTCCAGCCCGATTCAGCACCAAGAGCCAGTCGGGCATAGGGGCCGCTCCTGACTACTGTTGATCAACCACTTACAGGGCTGCCGGTGAGAGGCCTCCCGCCAGCCGGGTCCAGAGCGGCACAGGACTGGGTCGCAGCCATGCATAAACAAACTAGGCTCACTTCCTCCAATCAATTCTGTTCCTCTCAGTTGTCGGGGACTGAACTAAGGGCCTCACAACCCCACTCTTTGAATATGTGCATCCAGCGGTGCCTGTATCAGTCACCATCTGTCTTCCAATATCACTGTAGTGAGTGTTCCACTGCTCTCCGCTCCCTCTAGCTGTTCACTGCGGCTCGGGCCGCACCCAGTGCCCGGGATGCCCCTTCAGATCAGCCACCTGGTCCCGGGTATCAAGGGCAGTGTTAGGGAGAATTCTCATTCTATGGCTAATTTCCCTTACCTATAGAGTCCCCCAGCAGCTTTGCTGGATTTGAAGGGTTTATTTCTTTTCTCCTGTTAAGAGTGAGACTCTTTTTCCCACTTACGCATTGTTGCTATGTGTGTTCTAGGTTTTTTTTAATGTTTTAATGTCTATGGGATTTTCTCAACCCCATAGGAACCATCTTTATTCACATGTGTTGCACAGCACCCTCCGTGCAGTGACACAGGGGTGTCGTAGCGACCCCCAAACATAGACTCCATACCCTGGGACTGACTACTGTTTCCCAGGGCATGCAAAGTCCCCATTGACTTTACTAGTCAATTTTTATGAACTAAACCAGTACAACCCATCTTACTATGGAGGTACTGGAAAGGGTTAATAGTTTTTCCCTTATGTTCATTTTCGAGGGGGTACCGTACAGTCCCTCTCTCAAAAGTTTCTGGCTGGTGGCAGTGGTTACTACCGTAAATATTCGACCGCAAATATTTCCCTCTGGGATTTTCCCATTGTTCGAGGCTACCACTTTTTCTGACAGCCTCTAACATACCGCCGGTTTATTTTTATATTAACTTTACTCCGGTAGATTTTATTTGCCAGAACGTTAATATAAATTCTATCCTACCCCAGTTCGGGGATCCTTTGTTCGTCCTTTTGGCGGGCTTCTGCCAAGAAGCACTCCTTTCGGCGCCACTGAGTCTTGCTGGGTCCATTGTGTGGGAGGGGGAGTAGGACCCCTGGACAGGGTTGCCTCAGCAACCCATATCACACTCTATCCTGATAGGCTGGAGGGTCTCCCACCAAGGGTGACCACTCCACTGTGTGAGTGACAGCTAGGCTGTATGAATGGGGCTCTTTTTGCATTATTCTATACTGATGCACTGTCTGGCTTAAACTGGTTCACAAACTAATGGGAAGTGTTGCTAGGGTGTGTAAGAAGACATTTCTGTATAACTTGTGCTTTCCCTCCCTTGTGAGAAATTGCTAGAGTGTCCCTTGTGTGTGGTTTTTTTTTCACTTTGGTTCACTTGGTCTACAATTTAACTAGGGAGTGTGTATATTTTTCATTGACTTATTTTAACTTGCTTGATGACTGTGATAAATGTGTTTTACTAGAAGTGTATAAAATATATATCTACTTTTAAATACAAAGCTTTGGTCCGTGTTTCCTTGTGCCATAGTACTGTAGGCCTATTGTGTAAACCCTGAATACTGCTCATCTCCCTCTTAAGATAAGTCTGACTGCTCAGCCACAGCTACCAACTAAATCTTTGTGGTACAGACTGATACCAAAGGGGATTTATTGCTCTCACCTGTAGTCCTAATCTTCTGTAGTGCTCACTAAGGGAACTGCACAGGATTCTGCCTAACAGGCAGCCCCCTCACCCCACCCCCCACCGCCCTTTGCTCATCGCCGCCCAGTGCACTCCGCTAGGCAGTCGCATCCGCACCCAGGTCTGTAGCATGGGCGCTGCAGCAGACCATCGGGCCGTGCCCGGAACGGCACAGCAGTAGGAGAGTTACGGGAAGGCGAGGCCCGGATGCTTGAAGTCTGTGGCACTTAGTGCTGAACCGCCCCAACTCCCCATGTCTTCTGATGACTGCACCACCCAGGATCTCCTGTAGCGATTGGCCTCTGTAGCAACTCTCAGCCCGCAGCTCACAGGGCACAGCACCGCTCCAACGTATTGGCCGTACTCTGTCTACTCACTGTGCCGCAATCGCTCAATCCGGTCAACCAGGTGCCAGATTCACCCGGGTCTCGGCACCCAGGACCAGCATACCTTCATCCATTGTGCTGCACCGCCGCCAGGGTCTTGCTTATTGGCTCACAGCAGGACTGTTATTGAAAAGGATTCTGCCGGGGCTGGCGCAACCGATTTATGCCAGCATTTTGCTGCTGCTCAGCAGCGCCCACCCGCCCCACTTGTCTGGGGAGAATTTAGCCAATCTTGCTGGAGTGTAATGCAAGTGGTTCAACACTTTGAATTGCATTAGCCGTAGACCAGCATTAAGAGAGACTGACTTGGTCATCTGGCAACATCTGCTCCGATTCTCTTCCCCTAGTGTAAGCCCAAATTTCGTTCCCAAATCTCTCATAGTATTTCTTGACGGAAGGTAGGACTGTAACCGATTGTAAACCCTGGACACCCCTCGCCTTGCCCCATTCACTGATACAATGGCGCCAGTACAGCTATGTGTGTCGGGTTCAGTGGGGAAATTGGGGCCATTTTTGGTCAAATGATGCCTGCATCTGATAATATTAGAACGCCCAAAGGGGAACCCCCCCCATCTCCCTGCCCCACCAGCTTGCTAGAAAAATCCTCTATGGACAAGAAGCAACCCTCAGGGAGCATGTCACCCATTAGCAGTTGACAAAAGCTGCCACAACGTTCTGATCGGTCATATGACGGGGGAGAAACCGGGGAAATTCCACAGGGGGACTGCCCCGTTATAGGAGGCATCCATCTCTATCTTTTTAAAGATCCTAAACCATGCATTAACTGTGGTCCGGACAAGGTCAAATGTACATGAGTCGACATATCTATCGCTAACTACAACTGATCTAAAATCAGTGGCCGATGCCCCATTCCTTTCCACTGGTAAGTGTACAACCCAATTCTCCTCGGTGTATCAGTTCACGGCAAAGTGGGCTTGGGAGGCCAGGTAATGGAGCTCAAAATCAGGGGCTGCAAGACCCCCACACTCATATGGCTCAGACAGTTTCTGCCAGCTAATCCTAGCCAATCCCGAGCCGCAGATGAACACCACAGTCAGTGTTCTGAATCTGGTGAAAATGATCCGTCCGGGCCATATGGGGACATTACAGAAGAAGTAAAGTAGCTTCGGGAGCACCACTATCTTGAGCAATGCGATCCGTCCATACAACGAAATCGTGAGTTTTGCCCAAAGCGCCAACTTTGTGGTCAATTGTAGTAAGTATGACTTGTGGTTGTCGGTGTATAAGGATTGCCGATTACCAGAGACAATAATCCCCAAGTAGCTGAAGTGAAGGGGGAACAGCAAAATCCCCCAGGTTCAGCCGGTTGAACAATGGAGGGTGTGAGGGGGGAATAAGTTTGACTTTGTATTATTTATTCTATATCCAGAATACAGAGAACTTGTGTATATCATGCATGATTGGAGCAAAGTTCTACTCCGGGTCTCAGATGTAAAGTAAAGCGTCATCTGCATGAAGAGAAATTATCTGGGGTGGCCCATTTATCCTGATACCCCCTGCCCCTGTGTCTGTGTGTATCCCTAACCAAAGCAGCATGGTGTTTGGGATGGATTAAAAGTCTGGATGAGCGGTGTGCTTATATCCAAAGTGTTGATTGTGATTGGACAGAGCCCACATTAATGGTAACAAATTCAGTAATGTCATTGTGTAAGGACTCTGCCATGTTAGTCTTTCAGGAAGCACGGGCCATTCTCCAAAGAGGGTTGGGCCTAGGATAATTTACGAACCTAATGGTCGGAGACACAGGGGAGTAGTCCAACAAAGTGCAGGGATGAATTGTACAATCTCGGACCGTGGAGACCACCTCGGGGGCGAGCAATCAGAAATCGATGTAGGACCCAGAGTCATGAACAGAGGAATAATAGGAGAATTCCCTCCCCTGTGGATGAAGCTCTCTCCAAATATCCGTAAAGGGGAGATGAGACATCAACTGGCATAGTGTCTGGGCAGCCTGGGTCGCACTGGATGACCTATCGAGCTTTGTATCAAGAATTGCATTGACGTCCCCTTCCCAGATCACCCATGTCCTGACATTGGGGGCAAGTATATCTGAGATTTGTTGGTAGAGCTCAGGGTCATCCACATTAGGTCCATAAATATTAACCAATATAACAGAGCTGCCAGCCATCAAACCCCACACTATAACATAATGTAGCGGCCAAATGGGTCTATGCTGCTTTTAGAAACCCGGAACCCTAATGAATGATGTATTGGGGTGTAAACCCTTAGGGGGCCCCAGTTCCGAGCAAAGGTCTCATTCAACCACCCCTGTTTGTGCCTCTCCTGCAGCATCAGCATTTTGACCCCATACCTTTCAAAATATAAAACTATCTTCCTAGCCTTGATAGGGTTATTTATTCCATGGTAGCATTTTTATCGGGAGGCCACAGCCATCAGGTCGACCAGCCACCATTCACAACCAGTAGCATCATTGTGCAAAGCACGCTCAAATATATATCCTAAGTGCAGTTGCCCCAGGCATGACCGTCAAACTTTTAAATGTTTGAATCCCTGCCCAACCCCATCCCACCCCCAACATCCACCCTAACTTGTTAGTGTTACCCACAGAATTTTAGAATGAACCAGCAGGCGGTACAATGCGAACAACAACTTTAACCAAAAATGTTGAATCAATAAGCATAGCGTCCAATAGGACACAGCGATTTACATCACAGTAAGCGAGGCAAGTTCTGGCTAAAGGAAACAGAGCCAGCCTCAGACGCCAGATGTCAGCTACACCATCGAGGATGCCCGGCACCAGAACCACAGCTGAACCGAGTGGGAATGGACCACTTGATATATGCAGCAGCAGCCTCCGGGGATTAAAAGAAGTGTGCCCTTCCTGCGTGCTGAATGCGCAGCTTAGCCGGGAACATCATGGCAAATTGCACCTGTCTGTCTCGCAGAAGGCACTTCACATGGTCAAAGGATCTCCTAGCTGCCTGGAACCCGAAAGAGAAATCTGGATAAATATGCACTTTTGCTGAGTCATACTGGAGTGTTCCCTTCTCTCGCACCAGCCGCAGAACGAAGTCTCGGTCTCGATAATTTAGGAGTCGGGCTGTAATTGTACATGGAAGAGCCCTGGTCTTTGGGAGTGGGGCCAGCAAGCGGTGCCCTCTCTCGACCAGGAACTGTGCTGAAAATTGTGCTTGCAAAAATTAGGATCGCAAAACATCCTCCACAAATGACTCCATAGGGCCATTAGTCGCCCTCTCAGGAATGCCCACTAGTATCACATTATTCCGGCGGGAAAGAGATTCAAGGTCCTCGCATTTTGTGCGCACCACCAGCAGCTCCTTCTTGAAAGCCTGTAGGTCCTGTCCCTGCTTTCCCACAGTATCTTCAAGATCACTCACTCACGTCTCCACCACCATGATCCGGCCAATCTCCTTGTCAAGTTTCGTGCAGAGGGAGTTGATATTTGCCACAATGTCGTCCAGCTTGGATTTTACAAAAGCAAATCCAGCCTGCATCATCGACATATAGGTGTCAATGTTGGCGGCTGGTGAAGGGCCACCCTCAATCTCACTGCTAGAGGCATTGTTTGGGACAGCCTCCCTCCGAGTGGTGCTGGTGTAGGAGTCCACTGGTCCTTTCTTGCCCTTTCCAGCACCCTGAGTCATGTTACCAAGAGTAAACTGGGTATAAAATAGGCTGTGCGTTTATGTGCGCCGTAACACTTTATTGTATTGGAACAATATGAAGGCATCTGGATAGAAACGCAGGCCAATAAATACCAATAGTAGGTGGTAGCACTGACCACACCTGAAGTTGACCAATAAAAGCAGAGTGACCCAACCCAGGGGTAGGGGGCTCACCTTTATAACATGCGCAAGGGCTCCCCTCCCCCTGGAAAACTATCTGGGCACAACTATACAGGCAGAACCCCTGCAGCAGACACTCTGAACCCTCCACAATAGTGGGGTGCCCTCAGCAGCTCCACGTGTGAATAAGCACCTCTCTGGCAATTTGTGGGAGAAGGGAGCAGCCAAGTGGTGCACGGGAGGGGCAGTGGTGCCACTCCGTCACCACTAGGTGACCACTTCCAAATGCATTGGGGCCCCAGCCGAGCCCTCCTCATGCCACCAGTGCAACGGTCCCGGGGCCCTGCACCACAGCATGGCACAGCAAGGCCCTGTGGGACAGCGCCTCCACAAGCACAGGCCCTCACATGAGGATCAGGATTTGCAGGACACAGGGCAGCCACACGTGCAGCAATCAGCCCGCCAGGCGCAGGACAAAAGAGTCTTCAGGATAGATGTAGCCACTGCTAGTCGGCCAGCAGTAGCCCTGTGGCCTACTGCTACTTTCTGCAGTCAGATGGGCCTGCCACCGGCCCCGGAGGTAAGAGCAGGGATCAACAGAGCACATCTCTGGGGAGGGGTGGGGTCATGATGTCACACAGGCCGCTCTCCTCCGCAAACTCCCTGACTCTGTCCCCAAAGGCACCACCACCAAACCGGAGCAGCCGCCGGGAATCCGGTGGCCACCAAGCTCCGAATGAGCTCATCCTGCACAGCAAGCAGAGCGGACCCTGACAAATCCCCACAGCGCTGCACCAGGCACAAGGAGGAACTCTGCACACGGGTGGCAGGAAAAAACAGTATGTGTAGCGTCCTATCGCCCAGCCAACAATCATTTCAGAAACTGAGGAACGGTTTCGTCCGATTTCCCTCTCAGTAGCTGCTGCCTTCGATGGGGGTCCAGCGGCGGTATTATCTGCAATCGCTGTGCCAAAAAAGAATGATTTTACTTGGTCAGGATATTAGTGGATGCGGGGCTGAAGCACTAATCCCCCATTCTCATTGCTGCTTAGCAGCACCCCTGCCCCCACCACTTTAGCTGTTCTAGACATTGCATGCCCAATTCTCAGATCTTTCTGGATCCTTCTCGATGTTTCATTGGCCCTCATGTTGAGACTTTGTTTTTGGGATGCCTCAAACTTCATCAGGCAGGGCTCAGTGAAACCCATATCAAATTGCAATGAATCCCATATGCAGAAAAATGTCACCCACCCGAATGGTCATGCTGTCTTTGTTGCTGGGTTGTTCATGGTCAAGTAGCAACCCAAAATTCTGACAAAACAGCTTGTTGTGGCTCTTGTCTGGAAATGTAAATTCTCTGTCTTGTCTACAAATCTCTCCCATGACCTGGCGCCCCCCTTCCTTTATTCCCCCTCCCACTCTTTCCGCTCAGCAAAGCTCAACCTCCTCACTGTATTCCTTGCCCCATGTGCCTCCTCACGCTTCCGCTCCTTCCAACTCTTGGCCCCCCTACTCTGGAACTCCCTCCCGCTCTCCATCCGCTCCACCACTGCCTACTCATCCTTCCGCCACTCCCTGAAAGCCCATCTTCTTCACTCCCTCCCCGCCCCCCATCCTCTTCCCCTTCCCCTCTGACCTTAAATTGGTAACAAATACTACTTGAGGGCAATGAGGACACCAGATCACTCCCCCTTCCCTTCCCCCCCTCCGACTCCCCCTACCTCAAATCCTACACTGTGACTCCCTTCATGTATCCCCTCTACCCTCCCCCGCCCCCCGTTGTAAATTGTTCTACTAATTGTTCTAATGACCTGTTCATGTTTGTAAATGTGCTTCTCTCACTTTTGTACCTGTTATATTGTAAAGCGCATTGCCTTAAAGCGCTATATACATTCAATAAACAAACATCTTTGGCAATGTCAGTTGGGTTGCCACAAACTAGATCTATGGGTGATTAATTTGGGGAAGTTGCAAGCCAGAATGCAAGATCGCCTACTGGTATGAACCCACACCCACGCAGTAGAGGCTAGGGCAGGGTTATAATAGGCAGAAAGCGGGTCAAGAGCTGATCTTTGCTGAATGCGTGTAATGTCTTCACTGTAGGTAAATTGCTGCCACCTATGGTCTTGGCGTTTGATCCTCAGACCTTCTTCATTCCGACTGCTGAAGAACACTATTTTCTTTTTATTTTTTTATTTATTAAGTGCCCCTGGTTACATTTAAAATCATTTTACACAATTACATTGTTACTACATTAATAAAAAGTTGAATTAAAATCATAACGTTTAAAAAGAGAATCCACAATCCATTATACATTGACCGTGCATGACTATCATAAGAGAAACAAACATAATTAAAACAAACCTTAAAATCATGCAGCGTCTTAAGGCCTCCAGTCAGTCGTTTGAATCTAAAATAAGGCTATCCTGTTAGCCGGGCGACACCACCATGGCCGATCGGACCAAGTCAAGCTTCTTTATCACCCTCTGCCAGACATAAAGGCTGGCGCTACAGATGTCAGAGCTTCAGCTCCAAAGATTGTGGCCCAGAATTGGTCAGAAGTGTTTGAGCAAATTTCACTTGTACTCTAGTAATGTACTCTAGGCTCTGGGTCAAAATGTGGCGAGTGGTCTCTATTTGTTTGCCACACAGTCTACATATTCTTTAGATGCTGGGGACACCAACCCGTGCTCCTGTATTTTCGAAAACAGGGAGGGTCTGTAGACACATGGCCACAATAAATCTCACTAGTTTTGGGAGGCGCAACTTTGTCGGGTAAGATTTGGTAATTCTGACTTTAAAGGCCTGATGGGAGTAGGCCTCAAACATACAGAGGCCAGTTAAGTGATCTAAAGATAAACTAATGTTCAAACAGCCGAGTTTCACCTCAACCCTACATAGGTAGCAGTCTAACCATGTCCCGGGGACCCTAGAAAGACCCAACTCCCTCAGGCATTGTTTGGCCAACAGGTTCAGATCTCTGAACCATGTACTCTTATAGAATCTCTCTGCATGTGTCAACAACTGTCCTAGCAGAGATGGAGCTTCCAGGATGTTATAGTACATCTTGGCCCAAAGCTTAATGGCTGAACGTTAACAGAGAGGAGAGACCCAACTCTAACTGAATAGCTTCCACCGGGACACTCCCTGACACTCCAAGCAGTGAGCGAAGAATTTTAGCCTCTAGCCCAGAGAGCCATCCCAGCACCCTTACCGTAAACACTTCCAGGGCATAGAGAATACTCTTTTGGCCGCATTAGGTATGTTCTGAAGCATTAATATGCAGGGCGTTAAGAGATTGTTGTAGTCCCAATGGAGTGCTGTCTAAGACTACTGTATCATCTGTATATAGTAAGCAGGGGGTGGTGATCTTCACATATCTCGGGGGTGGTCTTAATGCTGCTCAGTATTGTGGCAAGTGCTGATGTATACAGATTATATAGTAGGGGGGCCAGCGGGCACCCTTGTTTCAGACCCTGTGTCGTATTGATCAAGCTCAATAGGAGCCCCTCCTGAGATAATCTAATCTTGACCTTTGTATCCCCGTAGAGAGACCTAATAAAGTAAAGAAGTGATGGATCTATACCCCATGCTTCCAGCTTTCCCCAGAGTTTAGCTCTAATTACACTGTCAAAGGCAGCTGAGTAATCAATGAAGCATGGGTATAAAGGCACATCAGAGTAGCATTTAGTGTCTGGAATAAGGGTGAGCAAGGACCATATAGAATGGGTGTTCCCACTGCCCTTCCTAAAATCTTGTCTGTAGACAACTAAGCAAACCCTTCTCCCTAACTCAGGCAGTGAGGGGCTCCAGCAGGAGACAAGAGTTTGGAGCTACAATCCAACATTGGCAGTAGCCCAAAATTAGAAGGGTTATTACGAGGACCCTTTTAATGTACTGGGGTGAGGATAGAATATTTCCATGATGGGAGGGGGGGGGGATAACCCCATCCTCACACAGTAAATAAGGTAAATAATTGTGCCCACCATTTAGGGTCTCCCTTTAATATCAAGTTACAGAGCCCGTCCATGCCCGTAGCCCTGGAAGTCTTAGCCTTAGCTTTCTCACTCCCCTTAAGAAGATGGTTTGTTTGTACTACGTAATACCCCATTTAGTTCCTTTTTCCTTTTCAGAATGTCCCAATCAAAGGCCCTCCCTACCAGGTCTGCCCCTGTTGTTGTAGTGGACGGTGTGTATGAAGTCAGCGGGATAGAACAGGGGACGAAGATCCCCTAGATCGCCCTTACAGATTGATAATATCTTGCCATGGTCCAGACCGGAGTGCACAAAGACTTTATTAAATCTCTCTATATTACCCACTGTCCACCGCAGCCTATTACCTTGTGTGTTCACAGAAGGATTGTGTGTTAATCTGGCCACGGGACAAGCGTCACAACTCATAAAGAGTGTGATCACTCGTCACAGAAAGTTTCAATGAGAGTTTAGGGACATGAGCGGTAAGGTTAGGGTTAGTAAAAATGAAATCTATGTAGCTGGTATACAGGCCATTTGACCGTGTGTATTGTCTTCTAGTCTCTGTAGTGCCTAGTGGTGATGACTCAAACTCAGCTAGGGCATCCCTCCAAAGTCTGGCCACTGGAACCACATTTCCCCACATACCATCCACCCCTATGAGCTTCTCAAGATCCAAATTAAAATCCCCTTTCAGTATGATTAAACCCCTAGGGCGTTGGGTGCGCCAGTCACAAAATGTATCAGCCATCACATCAATGAGGGCTGCCAATAGTTCACCCCCCTGAAGGATCGTACAGCGTTATGAGAGATTTCTGACCAGGTCAGATGTTTATTACTTGGACGACCAAGAAATGTTCATGTCTTATGTAGGAAGAGCACTCGAAGGAATCAAGAGTCACTTTCACTCCTTTACAGAGACCACCTTTAGGATGCCCCCTCGCCAGGAGTTTTAGGGAGGAGGTTGATGACAGGAAAAAAGGGAATAGCTATCTAACTCAAAGGAAGAACATAGCCAGGTCTCTTGGAGACAGAAGCAATTTACACTCATTAGATCAACCTGAGATTAATGGCGTTGTAAGAAGGAACTATGCCCCCTGCTGTTCGAAGAGAGCAGACTAAATTTGTGAGACCTCTGTGTTTGGGGATGTCAGTAAGCTGATCCATCCACCTGGAGCCATTGACCTTGTTGTCTCAAAAGAGGAGCCGAGAGGTTGGCCCAATGAGTTGGTCCTTGTAGACAAGGCAAACCCGGGAGCTAGCATGTGGTTGGTGCGTGGGGGCGATGTTTTGGCAGGATAGAATACCCTTATTTCAAAACCCAGTTGCTATAGAGCCTCAGCGCTTTTGAGATCAGTTCGACCACCAGCGGGGAAATAAGTTATCAGGGACCAATTAACCATACTGCCCGCAACGGGAGATTCCGATTGGAGAATTTCCCTGGTCGACACTATACACAGGTCAGGTATCGGGTGCAAAAGCTCTAATAACTAGGTGCAGTTCAGGAATGGACTATTGGCCATTGGATTTAGGTCTTTAAAGACAGCTACAGCCGTCGTGCTCGCTTTCTTGGCTGTGGTTTTAGATCTAAGGGCAGCCACTCTGTCAAGCCAAGAAACCTGCTTTGAAATTTGGGGCGGAATAGGATGGGTCACAGCCTGGTTTTGTCACATCCCCTTGTAAACCCCCCACCAGGTTTGTCAAAGGAACCCCTGCAGCTCTGTTTCAAACACACTGAGTCGTAATTACATTTTGTGAGCAATTAACCGAAGTCAAAGGCACCTGAATGGGAAAAGAGGGCAGAGGGTGGGCTGGAGGAGTACATTGGGAAGGACTGGGCAGAGGGTACCCTAGTTGTCTGTTGAGGTGGGCGGGGGGACCATGTTTCTGGTACCATGTACCCTCCCTAGGGGTAGACAAGCAGGACCTCACTGGGAGTCTTCCCCATTTAGGGATGAGGACTTCCATTCCTGTGAGGAACTCCCTAGAGGACATTCCAACAATGCCTTTTTCAAATCCATCTAGAGAAGAATTATATGAAGAAAGTAACAATATGTTTTATTGTAAACAGGAAACTGTGACTGGTCCTTTAAATTAAATATCCCCTATCACTGGGATAAGGAGGATGGCCTGCAGAGGAGAAGAGAAGCTGCAAAAGACAGAAAGAAAGGAATACATCCTAAACCCGGGGAAGTCCCAAGGCAACGTGATATGGGAGGGGAGGAGACTGGAGATGGAGAGAAGAAGCCTGCAAGTTACAAATCTCCTCGTTCGCCAATACAGAGGAGAGGTTGGATGTGCCGCGTCCCGTTACTCAAGCAGGCAAGAAGCAGGCGCACATTCTAAGAGGCGCGAGAGAGAAACCAAGGCGGGTGCGTGATGTTCCAATACCAAGAGAGAAAGAGAACAAAACAGTGTTGGCGTGACCACAGCCAGTTCGTGGTGGGCCTGTTGTCCGGAGAATAACACCAATACAGCACCGCAAAGGCAAACACGGAACCAGTCGGTAGATAAAATACCGAGGAACCAGCTCATGAGACGGCAAGGAGAAAAAGCAAAAGTAGGAACACTAGCGGTCCCCCTGACGAGACGGAGAGAAGAAACCAAACGGATAACAAACCTGGTAAATGTTCTGCCTTGTAACTGCAGGGGAAAACTGAAGACCCTAGAGGGAAACCGAGAATCATTATTGGGATACTCATACTTCGTTCCAGTCAAGATAAAGTATTGACCCATAGAAGATTGAATGTGAATTATTATTGGGATACTCTTCCCAGTCAAGACAAAGTATTGACTCATGGAAGTTTGAAGGAGAATCATTATTGTAATGCTCATACTCCTCCCAGTCATGGAGAAGAAATTTGCACACTGCAATATAGAAGAATGAAGAAGGATTCAGGCTGGACTCAAACTGGTATCGGTTAAGGAAAGTCCTATTAAAGAGGAGAAACATAACAGAAAAGAAAAGCCTGAAGATAAAGTTGGAACAGAGAATAAATGTAAAGATACAGTTCAGAGAGAAATCAAAGACTGTGAATTGGACAATAAAGATAAAAGATTCAGAGAGGAGAATTCTAAGCATTGGATAACTATACCTTGGGAAAAGAAAGGAAACATTTTGTAAAATTGCTCAAAAAGAGAACAAGAAAGAAATTGAAATGTTACCAAAAAAGGAAGGAACGATCCAATCATACATTGAATGAACTATACGAATTGAAAAAAACAGTCACCAGAGACAACTTGAAGATAGATTATTGAACTGAATTCTGTGAGAAACAAATTGGGAGAAGGAAGACATTCTCCTATTTTTAATTAATATAGTGGTAAGGGTCAGAAAGTGCTAGTACGGACGGTGGACATATTTTGTTCAGACATCCATTGACAACCGTCAAGCACCTTAGTTAGTTTTGTTAGGTAGGGAAGCCCATAGTATAGGGAGAGGTATGCCTTTACCCTTTTATTTGAATATAAAATCTCAGTGAAATGGATTTTGAGTCTGCGTCCTCCACATCTCGCCACATGGGTTTTTTTAGTTGGATTTAGAAGATGTGCTGTTTAGGGGTGTTTAGTGAGGTGGTTTTCTCTAGCCATCTGTGGTGTCTGTTCGCGAGTGAAGGTGGTTGAGAAAGGCGATCGTTAGGCTTTGGGTATCAAGTTGTGGCTGGTACACAGTAACCATGCAGCTATGTGATCCTTCTTTGTTGGGGCACCCACATTCGCACTGGTGTGGGGCGACGGGTGTCACTTCCGAAATGTGGACGATAATGTTGTACTTGTCTAAGTGTGGAGAAAAGAGTACAGCAGAGCTGGTGTTGTAGTGAATATTGTTTGGGGAGTCTGTTACTGTCTCGGGTGGAAGCATTTTATTGATTACACAGAGGTATGAAGTGTGGCACATTGGGGTGTCCAGGTCATCTCAATCCACTAACTTGTGGACTTGGGTTTTGAAGAGCCTTTGCAGAATTACTTTGGTATTGTCTGGATATGTGACGCATTTCTCTTGATAGATTGGTGTAAGAAGTTTGACGCATTGGGTTTTTTGGTACTTCTGAGTCCACCAATTTAGGACCTTGTGTTCTGAAATGCATTTGATGAAATGGCTTGAATAAAGTGTGAAAAACATGGAACGTCCCGAGCAATACCTGGATATTTTGGTTGTTGGTCTGCTCATAGACAAGACAGTTGTTTTTTTAGCCGTTCTGAAAATTCATGTCGTTCGGATTTCCTTAGGGATCGAATTCCATAGTTTAGCTATGAGAATGGAGAGACAGCTGTTCCTCCGCATTTATTTTTCTCAGTTTCTTGTTCCTATGTAGAGGTCAGTACTGGATCTGTTGGCTGGTATTAGGTGGTTTTTAATAAAAGGCTACATCAATTGATTCAGACTTGGCTTGCAAATGTAACTCTGGTACAGACCGTGAAGTTTCCAGTGCAAGTTTTATGCATTTCAAATATCTGTTCTTTGTAAGGGGTGCTACAATTTCACTGGACTTTGATTGGAAATGGGGTTTGTGGAAGCCAGGGGTCTACAATACTTAAGGATGGTGATTTTATTTTCAAATTTGTTTATTGGCATTTATTATTTGCAGCTGTTACATGGCATTTAAATGTGCCTCTTACGTGCGACAATATCAGTATTTTCATAATGGAACAATAACATTTTAACAAAACATTAACTGTCTCCATGTTTTGTCCATGTGTATCAGTTCCATATTTCCCAGGGGGGGGATAGCCAGGCATCAGTGAGAGGGGGCCATCAGGGGACCACTTCTATCTGCACAAGTCTCTCCTTAGTTATCTCTGCTTTGGTTGTAGGTTAGTGTTGTCTGGGGTCTTTAGTTCATGGGGGCTTATCATCTGATTGGTGGAACATGTTTCTAGTGAGTTCTTTCCATGCCTCTAGTACCATACTGGAGTCGTCAGTGGATCTGGCAACGCTGTCCTCCCATGCCTTTTGTCTCTGCGCTCACCCAGCGCTCCAGTTCTCTGTACCATGCATTGTACTGCGGCCCTGCGGGTTTTTTCCAAGACATTGCGATGGTTCTTTTAGCCAGTGTGCACGTTGTGTCCATGAGTCTTACCACATGTTTGAGTTTGTCTAGTCTGGGATAAGTTCCCAGCAGGCACTCTTCCGGGGTCCACTTATACCTGGTCATGCCTGCTTTTTCGCATATCTGTCTTATTTTGTCCCATAGGGACAGTGTTTTGGGGCATTCCCACAGCATGTGAATCCAGTCCGCTTTCTCTGCTTTGCACCAGATACAATTGGGTTGTGTTTGCCTGTTGAATTTCGCCATTCTTCATGGGGTTAGGTATGTGCGGTGCAATACGTTCAGTTGAATCAGCCGGAATCTTTGGTTTCTGGACACCTCTTTAGGAAATGTATGCCATCTGCTCCATTCCCCATCTGTCATTTCTCGACCTATGTCTGCTTCCTACTTTTTTCATTTCCTTGCTTCGGGGGTTGGGAGTGTCAATCAGGTGGCTGTATATTTGAGATACTGGTTTCCATCCCTCCCCCAAGTTGTAAATCAGCGTCGTGAAGGGGTCCGTGTCTGGCTCCTCAGGCCAGGTGTTCCACGTGTCGTGCTGCTTTGCGGACCCTTTGGTACCATAGGAATTGGCCGGTGTGAATGTCTTCTTTTTCCTGTAGTGATGCAAACTCCCTGAAAGTGCCTTCATCATATAGGTCGCCCCAGGTGTAGACCCCTTTCTTTTCCCATAGTCTGATATGTTTCAGATCCATGTCCGTTGTGCATACATCTGCGATCAGTGGCACTTCTGGCGAGTAGGGGTGCTGCAAGTGGATAAGCGCTTTTGCTCTGTGCCATACTTTCCTCCCCAGAGCAGCTAGAAAAGGTGTTTCTCAGTAGGTATTTGGGTGCCCAGATCAGCTCCTTTAGTTGTATCGGGGGGGATCATGGCTTGCAGCAGGGGTGTCTCAGATGTGGGTTCGTCCGCTAGCCATTTGGTCACAAAGCTAGGTTGGGCTGCCAAGTAATGTTTTTCTAGGTTTGGGAGTTGGATTCTGCCCTGTTTGTATGGTAGAACTAGTGCGGCAAGTGCTACCTTATGTCTGTTTATCCCCCATAGGAACTCTCGTATTATTGTCTCAAGTAGCCGAAAGAAGGGTCTGTTGATAATGTACATTTTGGAACCCGTAGAGAAATCTTGGGAGGACAGTCATTTTCACTATCGAAGCCCTGCCCATCATTGATAGGGGGAGTTTCGCCCAGAAGTTAATTGACTTGCGCAGCGCTGGGAGTGCTGCCTTTGTGTTGTGCTCATGCATTAGTTTGGGGGTATGCATTATTTGGACTCCGATGTATCGGAATGAGGTGGTCTGCCATTGTATCCCCACTGCGGGAAGTTCCCCTGTGTCCTTGTTTTTCAGACCCGCTAAGGGGAACAGACAGGATTTTTTCTTGCTAAGTTGTATGCCTGAGACCTTGGAATAATTGTCTCGAACTTCTAGCATGGTGGGCACATTGAGGTGTGGGTTTTTAATGTATAGAAGAATATCATCTGCATAGAGTGAGATAATGTGGTCTACTCCTCCCAGTCTTATACCTGCGTCAAATGTTTCCTGAAATAGAGGTCTATGGGCTCTAATCCTAATATGTAAAGCATAGGAGACAGTGGGCAGCCCTGTCTAGTTCCTCTACATATGTCCCAAGCCTCTGACACAGGTTTCCCGGATTTCACCCGTGCTCTTGGTTTAGTGTAGAGTATTTTGATCCATCTGATGAACCCTGGTCCAAAACCAAATTCCTCACGGACAGCCACCAGCCATTCACAATATATGGAATCAAATGCCTTAATGGCGTCTAGGGACAGTAGTGCATATGATTCTTTGTGTCAGTTTGCGCTATAACGTGTTGTAGCCTGTGTAAGTTCATGGATGTATTGCGACCTGGCACAAAACCGCTTTGGTCTGGGTGTATTAAGTCTCCTATTAGTCTGGACAACCTTTTGGCTAGTATTGTGGTTAAGATTTTCACATCATAGTTAAGCATCGCAAGTGAGCGGTAGGAGTCGCATCTGTCTGCTGGTTTGTTGGGCTTAAGGATCGGGACCACAAGCGTCTCTCTCATGCTTTCGGGCAGTATCCCCCTTTCGTATGCCTCTTGATAAACCTCATGCAGCAGGGGAGTCAGGGAGGACGCATATGTTTTGTAAAACTCCGAAGATAGTCCGTCGCTACCAGGGGCTTTGCATGTGGCCAGGGACTTAATAGCTTAAGCTATGTCTTCGGGTGTGATACCTGCATCTAGGGTTTCGGCTTGTGTAGGGGACAGTCTGGGGAGTCCGATCTCTTCCAATGTGTCTGTTATCTGATCTTGGGGGACCTGGTCTTTGTGGGAATACAAGTGTGCGTAAAAGTGTTTGAAGGTGTTGTTTATGCTCTGCTGTGTCTGGTGCATGTTTCTGTCCTCGTCTTGCAGTGAGGTGGTAGGATGCCTGGGGTGTTCCTTTTTGCAGAGCCAGGCCAGTAGTCTACTCGGCCTGTCCGCTTCCATGTGTGCTCTGTTTGTTCTAGTGGCATAGTCACAATTTTCGAGTCTGTTCCATGTGTTTGTACTTTTATCTCTGAACTTTTTAAGTTCATCTTCCTTCTGACGGGTACCTGTTGGAGTGGCCTCCAATCCCTCCATTTCTCATTCCCTTCGGAGTAGTTTCCTGATGCCTCCCACTTTTATTTCTCCCTGTGTCACTACTTTTAGAGCATCCCACATTGTGCTTATGTGTTCTACACTTTCTGTGTTCTCTTCTATTTAGTTATCAATGGAGACTTGTAGTTCATCTCTGAATGCTAGGTCCCTCAGGGCTTCTACAGGCATTCTCCACATGGGGATCGGAGGTCTGGAGCCAATATGGTTCCATTCCCCTAGGAGCGGGGAGTGATCCGAGATGGTTCTTCCCGGTATTGTGCTCTTTCCATCTGCGGCAGGTGTTCCCTGCCTGTGTAGATGTAATCTAGCCTTGTGTACAGGCCACGCGGGGACGAGAAATATGAATAACCTTGCGTTACCGGGTGCAGTTCCTGCCATGCGTCCGCCAGGTCTAGCCTGTTTGTCATGGCAGCCAGGGCATTTGTTGCTGCCGATGGGCCTCTTGGTTGGGGTATGGACCTGTCCAGTGTTGGGTCATGCACGCAATTGAAATCTCCCCCCCAGGTGAAAAGGCCATTCCTATATTGCATGATTCTGGTGTACATTGAGTTCAGATAGGCCGGGATGTTGTTGTTGGGGAGATGGGAGTTCACTATGCATATCTCTGTTTGCTCAATGTGCCCCATATTATCACAAATCCGGGTCTTTCTTGGACTTGGTCAGGTGGAATGGGAGTTGTGGGTGGATCCAGGTGTATACTCCCCTGGCATATTTAGAGTAGGTAGTTCCAAATCCCTGTCCGCCCCCCCCCAGTGTGCCTGGCGTCTGGCAATGGATTCTGCTGTGCAGTGGGTCTCTTGCAGCAGTGCGAGCTCCACCCCTTTTCTGTATAAATAGAATTTAATTCTGTTCCTACGAAGGTAAGTGCCCAAACCACTCACATTCCATGTCATTATTTTTACTTTTGCTGTCATGACGGTTCAGGGAGGGTATTTCGGATGTCCTGCTTCCTTGGCAGGGTTGCTCGCGGCCGTGGCCTGGTCGCCAAGGGTACCGCTTGTGTGTGGGTTTGGCCTCGGCCGCTCCTCTCCCCCTGCATCCCCCCTCTTCATCTTATTACTTGGAGACTTACCAACTTTAGTAACCTTCATTCTGGTGAATGAGAATAACAAACCAGTTAACTGTGAACTGCCCCCAGCAGTTGCTTCTAACTTGCAGCGCTCGGGGGCTCCCGAGCCTTCTGGGCCATTCCAGGCCTTTCGGTGCGGGCGGTGTGTTGGCATTCGGTCTACACATCTTCTGGAGGGGTGGGTCGCCGTCATCCGTGTGTGTGGGTCTTTGCGCTCCTGCCCAGTGTTGCTTTCGTTATGTTGTAGTTCCTAGTTCAGTCCAATAGTCCATTCTTTGTTTCATTATGCGAGCATCTGTCGCTGCTGTTACATTGGATGTTCGTTATCTTGTGTCTGCCTTTGTTGCTTCTTCCTAATCTTCTGCGAGATTGTTATGTTCGAACCACATGTTTGCTGCAGCTGGAGTCTCTAGGAAGATTGCTTTTCCCTTTTATAGTACTTTGAGGCGCGATGGGTATAGTAGCATGTACTTGAGATTGAGTTTCCGTAATCTTGCTTTCACTTTTCTTTTGATTTCCCCCGCCTTCTCTCGAGAATCGCAGTATTGTTTCTCTGTCACGGAAATTTAGGACTTTTGCTATTATTGGGCGTGGGTAGGAGCCCGGGGGAGGTCGTTTCTGCAGTGACCTGTGGGCCTGTTCTATTGAAAATCCCTGGGAGAATTTACCTGCCCCAATTTCTTGCTGCAGCATTTTTTCTATGAATTCTGTTGGGTCTGGGCCTTCCATATCTTCCGGGACTCCCAGAATTCGAATATTGTTGCGGCGGGCTCGTCCTTCCACGTCCTCCGAGCGCGCCTCCAATCGTGCCACCTCCAGTTCAAGTTCTTGGCTCTTGTTTTCATGTCTAGTGTGTTCTAGATGTTGTCTTGTAGTGTGGTCTCCGCAGTAGTCACTCTTTCAGTCAAGTTGCGGGCGTCTTGTCGCATCAGCTGCATGTCCGACTTTACTTCTTCTATTTTGGTATCGATGGAGCGCCCCAATTGCCTGCAGGACTTTCGTGTCTTTAGGGTCCCCCTCCTGGGTTGGTGGTTCTTCAGTGGCCATGGCATCTTGTTATTGTTGTTGTTTGGGCCAGACCATCATGAAGGAGTCCATTTGTTGCAGATTTCTGTTTGTTTTTAGGGGGAGACATCCCTTATCTCGGGGTTCTCAGTCTGTTGCTGTGAGTCAGGAGTAGTTACCCAGTTGGTGGTTTTGCGCTCCTTGGCAGTTGCTCTGTTCTTGGGCAGAGAACCGTGGCTAGGCCGTCTATTTGTTGGATGTTTGACCGCACAGGGTTGTGTTGCCGTTTCTCAGGTTCGCCTGCGCGTGCTGTTCGTGAATGCGAGATCAGTGTTTTGCCTGGCTTAAGGTGTGGAAGTCGATGAGTGTTAACCAGGGCCAGAATCTCGTGGGGCGCGGTATATGATGGTCTGGTTTCTGTTCTGGTTTATCACTTGTGGGTGTAGGATTATCTCCACTCCTAGCTTGTTTCAGCGTTGTGGGCCGCTTCCGAGTATTCGCTGCCCTAGTGTTGGTATTTTTAGCCGTTGGGCCGATCAGTACGTAGTGGTTCTGTCCAGGGGCGTCGGAGGGCAGGTTGCAGCGATTTAGGCAGTGCCCTCGCTTTGCCGCTTGATTTTAGCTTGCCTCCCACTTGGGCTTGTGGTTTACTCTATTATTCCCAGCACCTCTTTGGGCCCGCTAGGTTAGTCTTCTGTTTCTCCCCCCTTCTATTTGGGCGTCTGTTTCAGTTTTGCAGGGCTAATCCAGTGCCTGGTCCCTGGCTGCTGGTGGAGTGTGGGGGGTCTCTAGTGCCCCGGTCCGGCTTGCTTTGGGGCCATTAGTGCAGCTTATTTCTGAGCCACTCTCACTCCCTCATATCTGGGGTGGTGCGCAGCCTCCCGGCTCCGTCGCGAGCCCTGCCGTACTGTCTGGTTACTTACGGCTTGCCTCCAGGTCCACGGCACTCAGTCGCAGCTTGGGTCGCGCCCCTCCACCTCACCGGCGGAACAGTGGTTCCCCAGCGCAACTGATCTGACGTAGCGGGGGTTTCTCCCCCCCTTCCCCTTCAGAGCTCCTCCTGCATCGCCGGTGCCTCCGCTCCAGTGTTCAGCTAGGGGAGTGGGGCTCGCGGTGCCTCCCCTCCAGGTTGCGTGCTGTGTGGGCGCCGGGGGTCCAGCCGTGAGTCTGGGCATTGTCTGAGGCATCCGCTATGCCTGATGTAGGGGATGTTGCGCACTGCAGTCCTCTCTCGGCGTGCGGCAGCTCCCTGCTCGCCTATGTTGTTTCGTCGTGGCTTGTATGTCGCGGGCGCCGCCATCTTGTGCGCCTCAGGGGCACTTCTTCTCCCGCTTAGTTTGTTTCGCAGGTTGGATTTCTTTTCAGAAGCAGCGTCGGGCGTGGGGAAACTGTTCCCCTTCATGTGACTGCTGGATTTATTCCAATATATTGTGTTTTAATAGAGCAGTGTGATCCGTTGCAGGATCTCGGGCAGGAGCAATGGTGGATTCCGTCCTCGCGCCATGCACGCTGGCCACGCCCCCTTAAGGATGGTGATGGGACAGTTGGGAAGGGTCAGGATGATGAAATTAACCAATGGGGAATACTTGAAGCAAAAAGTTAAATCTTATTTATTATTGGGATCACAGATTTTAGGGATCGTGCCGACTACTTGGGGGTTGTCCTTGCATCTGCCCCTCAAAGACCATGCCCCTCCTCCTCGGCTAGCAGATGTCTTCTCTCCATTTTAAACTGTGAGCCATGGTCCCAGTCATTGTTTTTCCCTATTCAGGCTCTCCTCTCTCAAAGAGTACCAATTGTCCCTCTTCTGTGGTCCTTTTGGTTCTTGTAGGAGGGTTTTCTCCTTAGACTGGTGATGGGCTGGGACACCTCAGGACCCCCAAGTTTCCTCCTTTGGTCTCTACATCATAGGGCGGATGGTGGCATCCAGCCGCCAAGGACAAGCCATGCTACTTGCCCGATACTGATACTGTGTTACACATTTATTTTGTGAAGTTCACTTACCACCTGCTAGTGCAGTATTTGACCTTTTGCTATATGAGTAACTTGCTTAAAAGAAATTGTGAATAGACAATCTTTCATTGTTCATCTGCGAAGGTTGTTTTTTGTCTGTTACCCCCGCCTCACACTGCCACACAGTTGGTCTTAGATGCTGTGCCATACAATTACCTAGCGAGCGTGGTGAAACGTAAGGGAATTGGTGTCTCCGATTAAAGTAAAACGTACCTAAAGACACTGCCCACAGGGCTTAAAGAAAATCTCTCCAACAGTGTTCTCAAGTGTTCTTTTGCATACCACCATTTCACATATCTGTGTATCATCCTGGGACATTACCAGATAACAGTAACTTGCATCCATAGGTTCATTGGTCTATTTAGCAAGGCAAGCCTGTGGTATATGGCCTGTTTGCTACAGGTATAGCATTTGGTTGCAACCTTCTCCCTCGATCCAGGGACTGTTTTCTGAGATATTTTGCCTCGGGGCTGGAACAATTTTCTACGTTGTACTTCTCTCATGGGCGCTGTATCTTCGAGAGTCCTGGGTAAAAGCACATGACTCATTTCTTTCCAGTTCGGGGTATTGCTTCTTGGGGGTACAGCCTCTTGATGGTTAGGTTTGATAGACTTGATGAAAGCATGTGGCTGTCTAGACAGCCTGGTCCAGTGTAGGCGGTTGCAGCTCACCGACAAGTCCTTGCAGTGAAGGTGGTAAAGATGCACATAACTGCTCCAGCACTAACCATGCCTCCTCTTCTAGCCAGAGCATCTTGATCCACATCTCCACTTGATAGAAAAGCTATCACTGAGACTCATCTGTTCGGCACTGAATCTCTCATAGGTGCTTCCAGTGGTAGTTGGGGTCTAGTTACAATTTTTTCAAGATGCCTTTTTCCGGATCTTCATACCCAGTCTTGGCATTAGCATGGCATTGTATACAGCCTGGATCTTCCACATCAACAGAAGTGCAATGAGCTTGCCCCAGTGCCATTTCTCCTTCTTGTAGGATTCTACTTTCCTTTTAAAAATTTGTGAAGTCTCCCGGGTCTTCTCTGCCAGCAAATTTCTCTAGGACGGGGGTGTACAGGTTGGCTGCTCTCCTGTGTGGGTCAACCATACCCTTGAGTTCTTCATTCACCTTTTAATTTTAGGGACAGCAGCTGCAGGACAATGTTTTTCTGGGCTTAGGTCACTTACTGGGTTGGATGAACTAGCCTCCATAGTGAATGGAGTGACGTTTACCTCAGTCTGTTGGTATATGCGAGACCGGGCCCTCTTTGGTTTTGTCCAGTTTCTTTTCAGCAAAGAATGATTCTATGGAATTGGCTTATGTGCTTGAAGTGATAGCTTCATCCCACAAAGCTACTTGGCTGTGGTTTTCCTACTTGGATCTTACTGACCCAAACCACCGTCGTTTAACTTTCCTGGACCTCGCCTTCAGGATGTCACGCCTGAAATGGGTAGTAGTTCACTTGTCAGTTTCGCCAAGGGTTCTTGGCTTTAAAAAAAGGTCTTCTGCCTCCAAGAATGAAGAAGTCAGCCTAATGACCCTATGGTTAGGTACCAAATCCTGGATGGTAGGGAAATAACTTTCATCGATCCTAGGAATAGTTCCTCAACTCCTTTTTTCTTCTCCAGCTTTTTGGTAAAAAAGGGTCGTTTTCCCTAATGCAATGTGCCAGGGTCTGCTTTTGAGAGGTAGGAATGAAGCTTTACTTGGTCAGGTTCTGCAATTTCATTACTGGCACCATATGTCCTGGTCTGTGGTTCAACAGACCACTCAATTCTTGCAAAATAGGGTACAAGCAAGTTTATTGTACAATACAAATAGTCCGGGTCCAAGTTGGGCTGTGTAAGTAAATGAAGAGTTTTCAAAGGAATCAAAAAGGGAGCAATGTGTGTGGTTTATGGCTCATAATTAAAGATTATTCTGCCCGAAGGGGGGCGCATGAGAACCCAAGCAAGATGGCGGTCTGGTGTTAGAGCTCTACAGATGGCAAGCGTATTACCGCATAATCAAACTACTTCGCTTGTGCGGTTTTCATCTGGAATGCAGAGAATGGCAAGCCTTGGCTATGGGGGGGCTGGAGCAGGGTCCTTTCTACTCACCCAGCTGCGCAGCATCACGGAAACGCAGCATCAACGCACTGAGACCCGCAACGGGCTACATGAGAGTTGGCGGCCCGTTGTAGAAAGCGGTGGAGGAGCTCCAACATAAGAATATCCACAAGATGAAGCGGACCGGACGGGTCCCCTCAACACCAGACCGGAACGAGTGGCGGTGTGGGAACAAGAGCAGGCAATCGACCATGGAGTGAGTAGGACAGACCCACTCCCACTTATAGCGCACCTGCCCAACCCAACGGCCTTCGCATATGTGGCAGTCTCCTCTCCACACAGCACACCCCATTCCCAGACCGCGGTGCTTGCAAAATGGGGCAATGTGGATAGCCTAATCGCCCCCCTGAGAGAGGATGCCTCTGGACATAAGTAGCAGGGGCAGACTAGGAGAAACAGCAAGCCATTGATCTAAACGTACTGAGAGAAAGCAAAGAGTAATCAACAGGCATACAGCACGTGTTAATGGACAAAAAGGCACTAAGTTACCGGGGGGGGGCACGGTGCCACCTACGCCTTCTAAACTGGAATGTTGGCATCCAAGCGCCCCCACCATAAGCGTCACCACAGCGACTGGTTCTTACCCTGTACCACAATAAATGGCGGTTGGGACCCATTCCCCACCACCACTGCGACCTGGGAGAACCAACCGCTTAAGTAGTCGCAAACCCCAAATAGGGGAATTAACAAACAATGCTGCACCCTATATCGATGTTCGTCTAACTGCATTGGTGGGATACGACCCAGATACAACTAATGCCCCATCTAACCTGCAACTCCACTGCTCCAAATAAACCCTTCACTGGTTATCGCCCCACTCCGACATCGGGGCAAACCTGGCAGGCAATTGCGACCATTTTGATTCTGCGCTGAATGAAACGACCTGAAAGGAGGCAGGTAAGACTCTAAAAGTAAGGGCAAACGGGACCCGGGCTCCTCATTTAGAGCCAGACAAAAGCTTCGAGCAGTAACCTCCAGCAGGACGTAGTGTACCCCGCTGCCCATGTGCCAACCCGCACTGGGGTATGGCAATAAACCTTACGGGCAACAACATTGGCAGAGACAGTGTTCTAAACTTACCAGAACCACCGGTACGTCAATCTACATGTCAGCACATCAAAATGGATGTACACAACCAACTACAACACTTCTTAGCAAAATGAGGGCAATCAGCCACATTACCTAGGAGACAAACGTTACTGTACTGGAAATCAAGCGCGATATGCAAGATATGCAGACTCGAATCAACGCCCAAGCAGAGCTTGGATAAGTGCACTAGAGGATAACAGCGCAGTGGCTGCCACAGATCTCAACGGCCTCATTAAAGAAGTGCAGCGCCTCGGGTGAAAGTTGAGGATCAGAAAAATCGATCTCGGCGCAACATCCTCCAACTCGTCAGCCTCCCCGAACAAGCAGAGGGCTTGGACTTAGAAGCGTATGTATATCGCTTCTTCCAGGGCCACCTAGACATCCAGGATCCGCAATCGCATGTGACCAAAAGAATTCACAGGGGCCCCATCCTGATACCTGCGGCAGGAGATCGCCCACGGCCCATTACAATGCAGCTTTTAAATTTCCAACATAAGGTTGCCATACTCAGAGCCTACAGAGCTGTGGGCACAATTCGAGCAGAAGGAACAGAAATCTGTATCTTCAACGATTACTCTGCAGAAGTTTCCTGATGAGGGAAGAGATTTGCAACAATATTTGCTGCACTCCAAGCCATGACCCACAAATATTACCTGAAATTACCCACTGTCTGGTACACCCAACTGGACACGAAATTGCACTCTTTCAAAGATCCAGAGGACGCCTAGTGCCTGTTACGGCAACACTATCTCATCACCACAGACTTAACGGTGGAAATAGAGGCCGAAAGGCCAATTCATCAAACTGACAATCCACAATGGCATCTCCAACAACCACGATGACAGTGGGGCATGTGGCAACGCACCGGCAGATGTCCAAGCCTCCAAACCACCTATGTGATTGATCTGTGATCGATCTTGGCCCATACAATCCTCCTTCAACACTGCCCCGCAAAACCCACTATAGCCATATCGAAGCCATAGGAATGGCACACCCTCTACAATCGCTGGTTCTGAAGATTTTTGTAATCTGGTTCCTGGATTCATTGGCTTCAAAAGGGAAACATGAAACACAGGGTGAATTTGCATATGAGATGGAAGGGTCCGATTCAGTGCTACAGGATTGATGACTGCTTCCACTGGAAACGGGCCTAGAAATCTGGATTGAAATTTACGCGGCCCTTTAAGAGCAATGTCTTTAGAAGCTATCCACACCTCGTCTCCCACTTGATAATCCGGAGTATCTCTTCGGTGCTTGTCAGCAAATTTATTTTGGCTCTCCTTTGCAGCAGTTGGATGTACCAAGGCTTCCTTCTTAATTCGGGAAATGTTCTTGTGTAAACTCTGCACCGCTGGCATCTCTAATGGCTCTGGTGGATCAAAGGCGGAGGTTTGTGAATGGCAACCATTTAGAATGTAGAAAGGAGTATGCCCTGTAGAAGTGTGCTCAGAATTGTTGTAAGCTTACTGTGCCATCCAGAGCAAATCCACCCAAGTGTGATCTGTTTGATGAAGGAGACATCAGAATTACTGCTCTGAGGTTTGATTTGTTCGCTTTGTTTGTCCATCGGTTTGTGGATGGTGACCAGTAGACAAACGCACTTCTATCCTAGCCATCTCGCAACATCTCTTCCAGAACTGGGATACAAATTGGCTCCCTCTATCAGAGACCACAAATGACGGAAATCCATGCAGATGTACAATGTGTTCCAAGAAAACCTTAGCCAAGACTGATGCCGATGGAATTCCTTTTAATGCTACAAAATGGGCCATTTTGGAAAACAAATCTACTACCACCAAAATCGTGTCATAACCCGAACAAGGGGCTAACTCTGTAATGAAATCCATTGAGATGGTGTGCCATGATGTACGAAGCTGGAACCGCTAAGGGTTGAAGTCCTGCAGGTCTTTACTTTGAACCTTTATTCTGGGCGCATATTCCACATGTTTGGATAAAATCGATGATGTCTTTGCACCAAGTGGGCCACCAGAAACATTGTTTAACCGTAGCTATTTTAGCAATCCCTGGATGACCCTCCAGTAGAGCTCCATGATAATCTGCCAGGACCTGCTTTTGCAGGACCTGAGAGGGCAGATAAACACGCCCCTGAAAGTACAGTAGATTATCTTTATTAGGGAGAATTCTCTCTTTGGCTGAATTTCCTAACCTAGTGTGTCCCCCAGCAGCTTTGCTGGATTTCTGGAGTTTTTTTTTTTCTCCTGCCAAGAGTGAGACTTTTTCTCCCACTCTTGGACATGATTTATGGTGTTCCTTTGACCGTTAATGTGTTTTATGGGCTATGGGGTCCTTTACTCCATAGGGTCTCGTGTGTTTTTACTATGTGTGTTACACAGCACCCTCCGTGCAGTGACACAGGGGTGTCATAGTGACACCCCACCATAGACTCCATACCCTGGGACTGACTACTGTCTCCCAGGGCATGTAAAGGCCCCATTGGCTTTACTAGTCCCAAATTATGAACAGAAACCAGTACAAACCATCATATTGTGGATGTACTGGTCGGGGCAATTCGATTGCCCCAGGGTCTGTTAGTCGAGGGGGCACGTCTCCATCCCCCCTGATCGAGTTTTGGCTGGTCGCAGTGGATACTACTTTTTATATTCAAAAAAGGTAGCAGGCGCCCCTCTCTCGAAAGAACAAGGCATGATAACCTGTTCAGTGGTTATTAACCACATTGAGAGTTCGCAGCCATTGCTTTTTGCTCACTGTACCTTCACAGATGGGAAATATCCATTTGCATATCAGTCTTTGTCCCGCCCACAAGGGCAGTCCAGCACCGAAATGCTATGGCAATTCCTCTCTGAACAAGAGTACCACCAGCAACCCCATACACGTGTTTCAGCCTTGTTGGGCATCATCAGTGAGGTGAAGCTGAGCCTCTCTAAACACAGTGAGCAGGGAGTCCACGTCTGGTTGCCCCCAGGTAACCTAGGGTGACCAACCCCAAGTTCCTTTTCAAAAATACAAAAAAGGTAGCAGGCGCCCCTCTCTCGAAAGAACAAGGCATGATAACCTGTTCAGTGGTTATTAACCACATTGAGAGTTCGCAGCCATTGCTTTTTGCTCACTGTACCTTCACAGATGGGAAATATCCATTTGCATATCAGTCTTTGTCCCGCCCACAAGGGCAGTCCAGCACCGAAATGCTATGGCAATTCCTTTCTGAACAAGAGTACCACCAGCAACCCCATACACGTGTTTCAGCCTTGTTGGGCATCATCAGTGAGGTGAAGCTGAGCCTCTCTAAACACAGTGAGCAGGGAGTCCACGTCTGGTTGCCCCCAGGTAACCTAGGGTGACCAACCCCAAGTTCCTTTTCAAAAATACAAAAAAGGTAGCAGGCGCCCCTCTCTCGAAAGAACAAGGCATGATAACCTGTTCAGTGATTATTAACCACATTGAGAGTTCGCAGCCATTGCTTTTTGCTCACTGTACCTTCTGTCGAGAGAGGGGCGCCCGCTACCTTTGCAAACTAAATTTCAAGGAACCTGGGATTGGTAACCCTAGGTCTCCTGGGGGCAACCAGACGTGGTCTCCCTCTCACTGTGCTTAGAGAGGCATCAGCTTCACCTCACTGATGATCCCCAACAAGGGTGAAACACGTGTATGGGGTTGCTGGTGGTACTCTCGTTCAGGTTGGAATTGCCATTGCATTTCGGTGCTGGACTGCCCCAGGGCAGGACAAAGACTGATATGCAAATGGATATTTCCCATCTGTGAAAGGCACAGTGAGTAAAAGCCGTGGCTGCGAACTCTCAAGTGGTTAATAACCACTGATCAGGTTATCAGGCCTTGTTCTGTCGAGAGAGGGGCGCCCGCTACCTTTGCAAACTACTTTTTATATTCGACCGCGAATATATCCCTATGGGATTTTCCCATTGTTCGAGGCTACCAACTTTAATTATTTAATTCTCATAGCCTTGAACATACCGCCGGTTTATTTATTTAATATTAATTCGCCGGTTGGTATTTTTTGCCAGGGCTTGATTCTAAAATGGCGTTTGTGTTCTCTTCTGTGACTCCAACCCAAGTCGAGCCCTTTGTTCCATTTTTGGCGGGCTTCTCCACAGAAGCCTCCAAAAGTGGTGCCACTCTGTCTGGGTACCACAGGGGGTATGGGAGGGGCTTTAGGCACCCTGGACTGAGTTGCCTTGGTAACTCAAGTCGCACTCTTGTGTGATTGGCCCAAGTGGTGAGCCGGCCGGCTCACCACTTAGCATGTTTGACAGCTAGGCTGAGTGAATGGGGGTGTGCTGCATAAAAGCAGGGCTTTGGGGACTGGAACTTCAGAAGTTGGCACAGGACCTGAGAATCCGACGAGGGAGAAGCTGAGCCGACCTACCACGATGACGCCACCGGTGGAGCCCTGCGGAACCGACTCACCACTTCCCGACGACAGAGAAGATCTCACGGCTGGAGAGGCTTCTTCCCCTGACTGGTGGGCACAACCAGTTTACTTTCTTCTCTTCGCACCCCAGACCGTCTTGTGGTCGAATTGCCCGTGCCAAGCACCCCGGCAACCGGATAGCCACTTAACACTGGACCGCGAATGAAAGGACCGCTCCTTTTACCAGAGAACTCCGTGGCTGGTTTCTTCCCTGGCAGTGCAACGGACTCCTGTCTTCCTCCCCGACAAGATCCTCTCTTCCCCCGGGCGAAGCACCAACTTGCATCCGCTGCCAGGAATAACTGCCCCCGCTGGAGTATTCTCACCACTTTAAGGTACCGTGTCCGCCAGGCCTCCCTTTCTAAAGATTGTTACAAGGTAATAATAACCCCTTAACCTTCTGGACTGGGCTGGCCGCCTTGACCCTCTAACTGGTCCCTTTCTGGTCCAACTCTTTTTGAACCTTTGCAAGACTCTTGTGCACTTCAACCGTGTGACCTTGGACACATTTCGTTCTGATCCTCTTAAAGTGGATCCGGCCTACTGAACTCTAACTTCACGGTTTTACTTGCCTCCCTCTCTTGATGTGTTCTTATGAAAGCGTTGGGATCTGTTTCATATTATACTCTGCTTTTCTCTCCCTTTTTAAACAAATTATTAGAGTGCCATCTGCGTTAAGCGCTCACCGCTGTCTGAAAATAAGTGGGGCTTTACTTAAGACTTGTCTAATATTCTTCTAAGGGAGTGTATATCTTTTAGTGACCGTGTTTTTGAATTACTTACTATTAGTGCCTGTGTGTTTTTCTAGATGTGGTTTTAAATAAATTATCTCTTTTACACCAAGCTCTGGTCAGTGTTTACTTGTTCTACTGTGTTCTTTTGACCTATTGTGAATACTCTGTATACTGCCTAACTCTTCTTGAGGGAAGTCTGACTGCTCAGCCACAGCTACCAAGTGAATCTGTGGGGTACAGACTGCTACCAAGTGGGTTTACTGCCAAACACCTGTAGTCCTAAATCTTTTGCAGTGGTCCCGGAGGGAACTTCACAGGTTTCTCCCTAACAATCTTGAATTGAACACTTGGGCCCTTTAGACTGCCAGGCCTCTAACTAGGAGGTTGTCATACTAAGCCGGATCTTTGTCTTCAAATCCTCTACGAAACATCCAGTACCTTTTTATTTATATATTTATTTATTTATTTTTGGGGGGGATTTAAATTTTTATTTCAACATTACAATATACAAACATCATAAGTGAGCACATAAATACACTTTCGAAGGGATTGTGTCCTCCGACGTATTCCTTATCTTAGATATCTCTTTCCAGCTTTGCTGGCCTCGGAAATTTTTTTCTCTCTAGAGGGTGCTGCGTGTCAACGTCCGCCGAGTCGATGTCCCTCGACAGCCGCCGTATCGACGTCGAGGTCATCCTGCCTATAAAGGCCGCGCGCAGCGTCCGTTGCTCAGTTCCGTTTTTCCACGCTTACTCAATGCCTCGGAATATCGTTACGCAGTTTTGTAGATATATTATTCCATTTTCCTCAAGATATTCGATCCATACTCGATGGCTTCCTCGTCTGAACCGACGACCACTCGGTCCGGCTTTAAAAAATGCCGTGACTGTGGAAAAAAGATGTCGCTAACGGACCCTCACAGGGTCTGTCTGTGGTGTTTGGGAGCTGAACACCATTGTTCGGAGTGTGAGGACTGTATGTCCATGACAGCTAAAGCCCTGAAGGAGCGTAGGGGGAAGCTGAAAAAGGTAAGACTTCTAAAGCTTCTTCTTCCTCGACGAAGTCGAGACATTCGTCTCCTCGTCACCATTCGCGCTCCAGGTCTCGAAGCGGGTCCCATCACTCCTCGTGATCGAAGCACTCGAAAAGGAGACGCCAAAGATCCCCTTCTTCGTCCTCTTCTTCCTCTGTTTCATCTAAGAGAATCCCTTGCCCCACGAAGCATAGTTCCCGGGCTGAATGGGAGGAATTCCGAAAAAATATGATGAGCGTCTTCGAGAAAGCGGCCTCGACCCCCTCGAAGACTGCCGAGAGCGATGCTCTGGTCGAAAGACCCGAAGGTCCAAAACGCCGCGAGTCGCAGCACCCGGTGAAGGAAGCTTCTCGAGCACGTCACAAACCCTTGAGTAAAGCAAAGACCTCAAATCCTTCTTCGAAGGTTCCGTCGACGCTGGGGTCGGTGTCTTCGTTGTCGAAGGGACCTTCGACACACGGGTCTGTCGACTCGACGCCATCCTCAACACTGGCGTCGACGCCAAGGAAAGTCACGGTTGCAGCGCACCCAGTGGCTATTCCCAGGTCTTCGATGTCGTCGAGATGGTCGATATTCTCGAGCAGAATTCCGATTCTATCAAAGACCTCGAGGCCTCCACCTTTGTTTTCGACGCCACTTTTGAAGCCTTCGACGTCGGCGTTGACGACATCGACGTTTTCGAGGCCGATTACGACAAGTTTGGCACCCTCTGCCTTGGAGATGGGTTTCACACCCTTTGTGAGCTCAGACCAATTGAGAACAATGTCTTCAATTATGGAAGAGGGAGAACTGTCTGATCAAGAAGAGCCATTTGAGTTGCAGGGATCTGCAACGCCAGTTCAAGAGGAGTTCTCCTCAGAGGAACGCAGATTAAAGGAACTCCATGATTCTTTACATGAGGCAAGTGGTTTAGACACTTCCCCAGAGGTGGAGTTCGCTAGGCCAGACCCGGGGGAGCATGCTGAAACCCCTTATAGAGCCTTAATGGCCAGGATTACAGAATTTATGGGGTGGTCAACACCTTCACCGGCTTTCCAACAGGATGACCTCACGGATATTCTTGATAAAGGTCCACAGGAGGATCCTGTAGTACCTTTTCATAAAGCTCTTCAAAGAAAAATGATTATTAACTGGGAAACCCCAGATGTCGTCCCAGCAGTAAATAAACTGTCTGCTAAATACAGGGTATCTTATGCAGACCCTGAGTTTTTGTCCAAACACCCATCCCCAGAAAGTCTGGTGGTACAGGCAGCATCTTCTACTGACATCAAGACTGCTTACCCTACCGTCCCACAGAACAGGGACGATAAGAAATACGATGTTATGGCTAAGAAAGTCTTTTCGGCATGTAGCATGGCGTTAAAATCTATTAATGCTACTTGCACCCTTGCTAGATTTAGCCATACACTTTGGGAGTGTGTTTCTACAGCGGCTGAATGCATCCCTGAGGGAGATGAAAGGGAGGCGTTTCTAAATATCATAAGGGACGGTAAAGACGCTATGTGCGAATCCCTCCAGACGGGCATTGACTCGGCTGACGGTATCAGCAGAGCAATGGCGGCAAGTACAACAACCAGGAGATTTGCTTGGTTGAGAAAGTCTGGTTTTGCCCCAGATGTGCAAGCCAGGCTCTTGAACATGCCATTTGATGGCTCTTCTTTGTTTGGGAAAAAGGCGGATGACAGTTTAGAAAAACTGCAAACATCAAAGGCAGCAGCAAAATCCCTAGGCGCTGCAATCCGTCAGACACCTTTTCGTCCCACAGGAACCTCTGCGAGAGGCAAGTCTTTTCGCTTCTACTCCGCATTCGGAAGAGGTAGAGGATGACAGGCTCAAAGAGGACAAAGAAGAACTACCCGAGGTGGACAGGGTAGATATTCAAAAGCCGCAGCAACAGCAGGTGCCTCTTTACCATCGGCATCTGCATCAGCCGCCCCTAAACCACTCTGAGGACTTCCCTCACAAGACACCTGTAGGAGGCAGGTTAGCTCAACATCTGGCGGAATGGCAGGCTATCACGTCAGATGCTTGGGCATTAGAGACAGTTGCACAAGGTTACTGCCTGCCTCTCCTACTCATACCTCAGAGTCATCCACCGGGGATCAGCTCTCAAAAAGCTCCAGATCCGCTCCTCTTGCAGGAAATTTTAGACCTGCTAGAGAAAGGTGCCATAGAACCGGTACCTGTAGCGGAGAGGAACAAGGGCTGGTACTCCCCTTACTTTCTCATACCATAGAAAGACGGAGGACTGAGACCCATCTTGGACTTGCGGGAATTGAACAAATTCCTCAGGAAAGACAAATTCAAGATGGTAACTCTCTCTCAGATCCTTCAGGCCCTTCAGTTCCAGGACTGGTTGGTATCTCTGGACCTTCAGGACGCTTATTTCCATGTGCCAATCCATCTCAAACACAGGAAATACCTGAGGTTCGCAATTGGCAACTCTCATTATCAATTTCGAGTTCTGCTATTTGGGCTGACCTCCGCCCCGAGGGTCTTCAAGTTAATGTCGGTAGTGGCTGCAAGTCTAAGGAGGGAAGGGATTCACGTCTACCCCTACCTGGACGATTGGTTGATCAGAAATGTATCTTCGGAACAAGCTCAGATCCAGCTAGATTATGTTTGTCACTCCCTTCACAGACAGGGCTTCTCCCTCAATTTAAAGAAGTCACAAATGATACCATCGCAGAGACTCCAGTTCATCGGAGCGATCCTGGACACTTCCCTGGGAAAAGCCTTGCCACCAGAGGTGAGGGCTCAAGATATTCTACAGATGGTCACCAAGTTTCAAAATGCCCAACGTCTCCCAGCCTTCGACTTTTTGAGGTTGCTAGGCCTCATGGCATCCTGCATTTTCCTAGTGCCAGAGGCTCGCCTGAGAATGAGATCTCTCCAGTTGGCACTGAGAACTCAGTGGTCACAATTCTCAGGGAGAATGACAGATCTTCTTCAGGTTCCCGACAGGGTGGCTCAAGACCTTCAGTGGTGGGCCTGTCAGGAGAACATTCTGAAAGGAGAGCAGTTTTGGCAACCTTGGCCAGAGATAACAGTAGTCGCGGATGCCTCACTTACGGGTGGGGAGCCCATGCCAACGACTTGACGATCAGCGGTCATTGGTCTCCATCGGAGTCCAGACTACATATCAACCTGTTAGAGCTGAGGGCCATCAGATTTGCGCTGAAGGCTTTTCTGCCATCTGTACAAGGAAAGAATGTCCTGATAATGACTGACAACACAGTGGCCATGCATTACCTCAACAAAATCGGAGGCGTAGGATCACTACCACTGTGCAGAGAGGCGATGCAGCTCTGGTTTTGGGCAATCCAAGAAGGAATCTCTCTATCGGCAGTTCACCTAGCCGGAGAGAAGAACTTGACAGCGGACGCTCTGAGCAGGCAGAGCACAGTCTCCCACGAGTGGGAACTAGCTCAGGAAGTCCTTCAAGAGATCTTCGCCCTTTGGGGAACCCCTCAGGTGGATCTCTTCGCCACCAGTGTCAAAAGGAAGTGCGATCTGTTCTGTTCAAGGGAATTTCCCCCGAGAGGAGCTCTGGGAGACGCGTTCATAGTGGACTGGGAGGTTACACAGGCTGGACCCAAGAAGGGCTTTAAGTTTTTACATTAGTAGACTGGCTAGGATAAGACAGGCAGACCAGCTGTTTGTAGGCTACGCAGGTCACAAGCTGGGGCTACCGATTACTAAGCAGACCATTTCTAGATGGATTATTTTAGCCATTTTGGAATGTTATAAACTGGCAGGAAAAGAGCCCCCTCAAAATCTTAGGGCTCATTCGACCAGAGGTATCGCAGCTTCATCGGCCCTCAAAAGAGGAGTGTCGGTTCGAGACATATATGTGCGGCTGCCACATGGTCGTCCGTCCATACCTTTACACGGTTTTACAACTTGGATTCCTCCTCCAGTCAGGAAACTAGTTTTGGAAGGGCAGTATTGCACTCTATTCATCAATAAGAGGAAGCATGAAGTGAGTACTCCCACCTCAATAACAGAATACTGCTGTGGGAGCCTATCTAAGATAAGGAATACGTCGGAGGACACAATCCCTTCGAAGAACAAGTTACTTCTTGCCTTGTAACGTTCTTTCGATGGGATGTTCCTCCGACGTATTCCTTATCGACCCTCCCATCCATCCCCGCAGTACTACTTCCCTTGTTGTTGCAGCTTACGCTCCTTCAGGGTGATTAGTCTAGTCCAGAAAGAATTATTGTGGGCTACAAAACGGAACTGAGCAACGGACGCTGCGCGCAGCCTTTATAGGCAGGATGACGTCGACATCGATACGGCGGCTGTCGAGGGACATCGACTCGGCGGACGTCGACGCGCAGCGCCCTCTAGAGAGAGAAAATTTCCGAGGCCAGCAAAGCTGGAAAGAGATATCTAAGATAAGGAATACGTTGGAGGAACATCCCATCGAAAGAACGTTACAAGGTAAGAAGTAACTTGTTCATCTAGGCAAACAATCAACGGCGCATATAAAAACCATTTCTGCAAATGGAAGAAATAGACAAAGGAAACCAAAAGGGTAAAAAAAAGTCAGAAACCAAGAAAGGATAGAGAACCAGAAAGCAATTGGTTAGCTAATGGAACCATCAATGCAAAATCAATGAAACATTGAACATAAATTACAAGTAATAACACAGCAAGATCATTTTCTAGCTACAGAGACATCACATTGTGTACAGAAAATGAAATTCAACTGAAGACCTCCAGGAACCTGTTCCAAATGTCCCAGAATTTCTCAATATCATCCGCATTCTTGTAAATTGCCTTCTCATAAGTTGAAACAGTCAAGTTCATCCACCCACTCATCAATGTTAAAGGAGCTGTCTGACTTACATGATCTCAATATCATCCTCTTAGCGATCATAGTGGCACAGAGTATCCAAGTCGCCTGCCCAAAAGAGATATCATCAATCACTGATACGTCCCCTTGAATCAGCAAGGCAGCTGAGAGGGGAATCGTACAACTCAAAACCAGTCCCAACCTCTCACATATGTACTCCCAGAATGTCTTTGTTTTAGGACAAAACCATATCAGATGACTGAGGGAACGTCTAGCACTCTTGCTAGAGTGCATTGTCTGTGAGTTGTCTCTTAAATAACCTGACTGGTGTCCAGTAGGACTTAGAGCAGTATCGTTCGCGATGCTCTAAGACCCCAATCCAGACTTACCAATCGGGTATTTTCACAGCAGCGCTGCCAACAGACATCATCAATTTCTTCTCCTAACTCCTCTGCCCAGATCACTGGCAGCCTCGAATCTTCCTTCCTGAATGATTTCAGAAATCCGTACATCGTAGCAGCAGGGTGAGCAGCACTTCCACACAACTGCAACATAGACCAGGCAACATTCGGTTCCAACAAATCATCACCACCAAGGCAAGCATTGACTTTCAATTTTCTGTACTCTGAAAATGAACAACCAGCCATATCATGAGTTTGACACAGCTGTGCGTACGGAATCCAATTTCCTCCATCTATTAGATCATGGAGGTACTTTATTCCCACCAGGAACCACTCTGGCCAGAAAAAAAACCTTCCCATGACATTTAAGGGCTGGTTTCAGCCAAATGGAGGCATCCATATGCAAGTAGGGGTCTGCCTTCATGCGCCTTGATATGTCACACCAGCAATCTTGTAGAAAACCGGTCAAAGGATTTGCTATTTTTCTTTGAAGTCAGCCGAGCTCGGGGTCCAACTGGGATAGAGCGCCACATTCCCACGTCACACACTGAACATTCGTCGTTCGGAACAAGGAATTTACAGAGATGTCGGGTTGAAAATGAAAGATGGTATTCACTGAAGTTGGGTAAATTCATCCCATCTTTTTTCAATGGCAGTTGCAATTTCCATATAGCTAATCTTGGTGGCTTTCCATTCCAAATAAACTTTTGCAGAAGGCCTTCTTGTTCTCTTGCCTGAAGAGGATGCGCTTTGGTGATAAATATCAGCAGTGGCTACAGCTTCTTTACAGGTGCCCATCAGCTAGTGTGCTCACCAATGATCTAATTTCTGATGCATTTACACTCCACAGGGGCACGAGACAGAGTTGTCCTCTCTCTGCTGTTGTTTATCCTATCTATGGAACTGTTGGCGATCTGTCTGAGAGCGGATGTGAACCCTAAGCCAATAATTGGTAGCGACCGTGACAATTTGCTTTGGTTGTACGCTGACGATCTATTGGTCACACTCCAAGATCTAGTTAATGACATACACCACTTGATGCATGACATTCAAGACTTCAGTTGTATCCTGCTATGAAATCAATTGGGGCAGTTCTGAAATTTTGCCACTCAATATTCTGTGTCTACATAGTTCTTGTGCACATTTCCAATTCAGATGGTGTAGTGATCGAATCAGATATTTGGGCATCTGGATTGGTGCGGATGTGGTGAAGTTGCCAGCGTTGAACTTTTGGAAGACTCATTCAAAAATTACAATCTGACACAGGCAGGTGGGGGCTCTTGCATCATCTGTCCACATGGGGAAAAATGAATTGCATAAAAATGAACCTGGTTCCTCGAGTGAACTATCTTTTTTCTATGTTGCCTTTCAAGGTTCCTAGTCATATTTTCAGAGCAATACCCAACATTTTATCTTCCGGAATGATGCGCAGAGGATTTTGAGTTGCATGAAAATCTTCACTCTCCCCGATGCGTGACAAAGCGTCCGCTTTGCCATTATGCACTCCAGGGCGGTATGTAATAACAAAAACATATTTCGCAAAAAACAGAGCCCAGCGGAGCTGTCGTGAGGACTGAGCTTTTGCAGAGCGCAACTATTGCAGGTTTCTATGGTCTGTAAGAAAGCAATGGTATGTCGAGTCCCAAGTAAATGATGTCTCCATTCCTTGAAAGCATTTTTATTAGCTAGTAGTTGTTTGTCTGTGATAGCGTAATTTAATTCTGCTGCTGAAACTTTCTTAGACCAAAAGGTCTAACTGTCTGGTTTCCAAATTCTTTTTTGGGACAGTACCGCTCCCATGGCAGCATTAGAAGCGTCAGTCTCCACCACAAACGGCAAATCGGGCTGAGGATGTCTTAACAATGGGGCAGTTGTGACGTTATTCTTCAAGGTCTGGAAAGCCTATTCAGCTTCAGTGGTCCAATAAAATGTTTTATGTTTTCGTAGTAACGATGTTATTGGATGGACAAGTTGAGAAAAACCAGATACAAAGCTCTGATAAAAATTGGCGAAACCCAAGAAACTTTGGACTCCTTTCACCGATTTGGGAGATGGCCAGGTTAACTGCTTCTACTTTTCTGTTGTCCATCTGAATTTCCTGTGGTGACAAAGCGAATCCCAAAAACTCCACAGAAGTCACATGAAAGGAGCTTTTTTCCAATTTGATGTACAACTGATGTTGCCGTAACTTCGTAAGTACTCCTCGAACATGGGCAATGTGTTCCTGGGCTGAGGCTGAGTAGATCAAGAAGTCATCAATGTACACCACTGCAAACACATCTAGCAACTCACGTAACGCATCAGTCATGAAATTCTGAAAAGCGTCCGGGGCATTGCATAAGTAAAAAGGCATCACTTGGTACTCAAATAATCCATACTTAGCGCAGAAGGCAGTCTTCCATTCATCACCTTCCTTAATTTGCACCAGGTGATGAGCTCCCCGTAGGTCTAACTTCATAAAAATATTTTAGCATCTTTGACTTGGTCCAATAATATTGAAATGAGTCGAAGCGGGTACCTGTTCTTTACTGGGATCTGATTTAGCACACGATAATCTATACAGGTACGAAGGTCGACTTTGAAGGCCGAATAAATCCATTAGCAATGTACTTATCAAGATAGTTGGTCTTTCTTGCTCATTCAAGGCATAGATTCTGCTACGTGGGGTTTGAGACCCAGGAATTAGATCAATTCGACAATCGTAGGGCCTATGTGGCGGCAGCATGTTGGCCTGTTCCTTTCCAAACATGTCCTGAAAATCTTGATATTCTGTGGAGGCAGGATCCCCAATAACCCCAATGCGTGACCTCCTCTGCATACCGCCTGAACCTCTTTGCCTGAATCATCTTCTACTCTGTAACACAAGCTTTTGCATTCTTCGGTGAACATCAAGGTTCTGGCACGCCAATCAATCTGTGGATTATGTTTCTCTAACCATGGAATATCTAAGATAACTTTGAACGCCGGGGCACTGATTAGGTCAAACTATATCTTTTCTCAATGTCCATCCTAGCAGAGCAAGGTGCAGACTTCAGTACACTCACTGGTCCTGATATTAGCTGGGTACCATCAACCGTTGTGACTTTCTCAACCACTGGCTTAGGATACATAGCAATACCAATCTTGCTTGCGAGTTTGTGATCCAAGTAGTTCCCAATCGCACCACTGTCCACGTATGCTTCTAAAGCATGCAGTTTGGAAGGTTGAAGGTAACTACTCAGGATTTTGGGTACAACGAAATGAGAGATCCGAGATTCCTTCTTCTGGATCAACAAGTGGACCTCTAAGCTTGTTGGGTGTTGGAGTCTTCCATCAGCTCTTCCTTCTTTTCTCCTTTTTCAACCTTAAAAAGGTTTCCAGGGAGATTTCACCAGACATTTGTGAAGGAGATGTCCAGCTGAACCACAATAGAGGCATAAATGCTGCTGTCTTCCCTTCTCTCTTTCCTCCTTTGAAATGGGGCCCAGAACACCCCCCCACCCACAATTGCATTGGCTCAGGATGGCTCTCGGTTACATGGCAATTCCCATTGTCTTTTGGACGGGCATGATATGATCTATTATCTGATCAGGAATTATCTATTCGTTGATCTTGCAAGCAATGGTCCAATTGAATATTGAGATCTATGAATTGGTTCACAACCTGTGCCAATACGTCTTTTGGTCCTCCTCCAGCCCCCCCCTGGTAAACTCTGATAGAAGAGTGTTGTTCTCTTCTGGACAATTAGTTTCTGCTACCAACAGATTGAAGGAAGCTACATAAGCCAGCAAATCTTGACTGCCTTGTCGGAGGGAAAGTAGTTCATTGTCCAAGGCCTGCCCCTGTGTATGACGGGCAAAGAGTTTCTAGTTCCTGCTGAAACCCAGGAAAGTTTCTTAACAAAGGATCATCCCTGTTTACCAAAGGAATGGACCAATCTGCAGCCTGCCCACCTAAACAGGATAATACAAATGCCACTTAAGACTGGTCTGATGGGAAAACCCCTGGTCTGCACAGGAAATGCAAATGACACCAATTCATGAATGCTGCAAAATGCTTCAGATCCCCCATAAACCGTTAAGGGGTTGCTAATGGAATGTTTCCAGGTACAACCACCTGAACAGGAGGCACTGGTGGGGAAACTTGCACTGGAGGAAGACCACCTGGAAGTGGGGCATAGTCCAGTTTGTGTTTGTAGTTGTTGACGGCCCAACTCATCCGTGTGGTCTCTATTAACTACCATTTCTCGTCTCAGGGAATTGTTTTCATACCATGCTGCATGGACTTCAGCACGTAGTTCCCCCAATAACTGGGATAAATTATCTTTATCTATGGTCTCCATTACGCTTGGGCAGTCTAGATTTAAGTACTGGCTTTGCGTTCTGTAATGCGTACCTTGTCCCCACAGGAGCGTAAGTGGTCCAGAACCCTGGTGAACTAGCAATACTGGTTAGCTAGGATTTTCCCCCGGTCATAAAAGAGAGAGAAAATGGGAGGGGGCAACTAAGTGGTAAATCTACCATGGCTCTCCCCTGTTTTCCCCCTTTTTTCCCACCCTGACTGGCTCCCCTATTGTTCCTAAGCCCAAACTCCCCTTCCTGTGTTTTGTTGTTGGGGAGCGCTCCATCCTGCCTTCAAGCAGGGGTGCGTCATCCTGCCTTCAAGCAGGGGTGCGTTGGTATTGAGGCTCAGAAGATAATTATGCTGTTAAACAGGAAAAGCCTCTGAAGGTAAGTGTTTATATTCTTGAAGTGGTCTTTAGTCTTTAGCCAGAAAAAGCACTAAAGTCTCAGAGGAAAAAGGTTCTAAAGTTAGAGAGATCTCTCTTGAAGATTTGTAACAGCTTTTTCTTTCTTTTGTAGGTTCGCTGAAAGAATTTTCAATTTAGGAGGTTTGGGCGACGTCAAAGAACTAAAACATGAAGTCTTCTCTTGAGGTAAGGCTGCGCGCATAGTTGGAATAGGCACGTGGCCCAGCGTGCCTTTGTTACCCAGATATGGGTTTTCTCTTGCGGTAAGTATGCGCGCGTAGTTCAGTAAAGACGCGCTGCACATCGTGCCTTAGTTATGAAGCTATGACTTTTTTCTGTGAGGCGAGGTATTTGGTATGCTTGGTAAAAGCTTGTCGGAGCTTCAGGTACGTATGCGCGTATGGTTAGTTTCATTCACAACTATTATGTAATGTTCTTTCATTAACTATGGTACCTTTTTGTCTTTGTAGGTTTTCGGAGGTTGGAAGATCTCAGAATGAAGCTGCGGCCGTGGATGAAGACTGCTGACTGAAACTACGGAAGGTGAAGTCACCTGTCGGAGGACTGCTGCTGCTATGTAAAACTCTGGTCAGGTACTTTGGAAACGAAGATCTGTGGATTTTCTGTGAGCTATTCAAGTTCATAACAAGACTTTTTTTCTGTTATTCTGCAGGTCTCTGAGCTGAGCACCGGTAGCGTTACACCGCTGTCAGCAGAACTAACGCAAAGCGTGTGTTACTGCAGAGGCTGGGCTTTTATAGACCTGTATGCCCAAAGTCTAGTTCTCAATGACTGCTTAGACAGTGACTTGCAGGACGGCCCTCTTGGGGGGATTGAAACACCACTGGATCTCTAAGGAAGCGCATTGTCACCTTGGTACTGGGGAATGTGAGAATGCCATGTTTGCCATGCTAAAACCCATTGAGCCCCTACAGATCTGTACCAAGACTCCTTCCTGGACCGGACACCAGAACCTAACCCAAGAACCCTGGTAGTGATCATGCCATACCACCAGTCTTCCCAGCCCGATGCTCCCATCATCACCCTCCCAGGGATCCTAGATTTCTTCCACTGCCAAATAAAACTCTATACTTTGGGCCTCATCACGAGTTGGGCGCTAGCGCCGGCACTATTAGCGCCGGCACTAATAGCCCTACCGCCAAACCCCCTGGCGCTATTCGCACCGGATCACGGGTTTGGCGGAATAATTATTGTCCATTCCCCATTGGGCCCATTCGGGAATTCCTCATTCCCCATTGGGCCCAATGGGGAAAGTTTGCGCTATTACCGCCGGCAGATTTCCGCCGGCGGTAATCGCACCGAAAATCGGCAATTTTGCAGCGGATTTTCCCCCCAAGCATAGAGCTGGGGAGAAATCCGCCAAAGGTATGATCTGACGGACCCATAAATGCGGCGGTAATAGTGTTACCGCCGCATTTAAGGGTGTCCGCCAGACTCGTGATGAGGCCCTTTGCGTTGTAGTCTTTCCAGTACGGCCTTGGGGGGCCTTTATAAGTAGGGATGAGCAAATATAAAGCAGCCCGGGGAGGAGGTCCATCTTGACAGCAGTAATCCGTCCCATTAATGAGATTTCTTGTCCCATCCACCTTTCTAGGTCTTGTTCCAGTGCTTTAATAATCGGAGGAGGAAAGTTATCCCCGTAGAGGTCTTTTGGGAGGCTGTCAAGTGAACCCCTAAATAGGCTATATAAGATGTATCCCAGCGGATCGGACAGAGGGCGTGGACAGCCCTTACCTCGTGTGCGGACAGTGCCACCCCCAGTGCCACTGTTTTCCCAAAGTTAATGTCAAACCCTGCCACCTGCCCGAACGTGTGAAGCTCCTGCAAGGCCACTTGTAGGGACGGGATGATATAAGTGATAGATAGGAGCACATCATCGACGTACATAGACCTTATGGGGGGTGGAGGAGTCCCGCACCCACGGCACCTGGATTACGTTGTTCCCTCTAATGTGTTGGGCCAATGACTTAATAAGCGCAAACAGGAGGGGTGATAATGGGCAACTCTGACGCGTTCCGCAAGCATGGGGAATTGGGGGAGAGCGTTCCCGATTAATCCGAAGGGAAGTATTCAGGGCGAACTAGTTGGCGGCTGTGGTTTTCTAAATTACGGACCGAAGGCAAATGCCTCCAGGGTCAGGTGCAGGAAAGACCAATCCGTCCTGTCAAACGCTTTAGTAGCGTCCAATGCCAGGAGGGCCAGTTTCTCATTGTTGGTGACAGGGAAAATTCTCAAAAATGTGCTAATTCCCTCTACCGTAGAGACCAGCAACTTTGCTGGATTTTGAGGACTTTATTGTTTTAACCTGGAGAGAGAGACTCCTTTTTCCCACTCTCTCTCATGTATTTTAATGTGATTTCTGGACGTTGTGTTTCTTTTGGTTATGGAGCCTGACCAAACTCCATAGGCATCATCTTTTACATTGTGTTACACAGCACCTTCAGTGCAGTGGCACAGGGAAGTCTTGCAGATTTCCCAAAGGTTTATATACATTCTCTGGGATAAACTACTGTTTCCCAGAGCAGTAAAGTGAAATTGACTTTACTTTCTAGACCCAGCACACACCATCTTACAATAGGGTGCTGGAGGGGTTATCTAGTAACTCCTTTGTCTAGCTTCTCATGTAACATTTTTATGTTTCCCTTTCCTCACTGAATGGCTGGTGGCAGTGGTTTACGTTTAACTACCTTGGTGTGCATTTACAGCGGGTTGTGTTCGCAGCTGCAGTAATGCACCTAAGGGTGCCATTTTTATCAAAATGCCACTGGTCTTCTTTTTTGCCATTTCTTTGTGAAAAAAGGTCCTTCTTGAGATTTACTTTGCGTGCCAAACCTGGTTTGGTCCCACTGTTCGCTTTGCCTTTGGAGGGATTCACGAGTGAAGCCTGCCTTTGGCTCTAGGGTGTCTGGGGTGGGCAAGAAGTGAGGGAGGTGCCCGAAACTCTGTGTGCTTAGTCTCCTAGGAGACCCAGATGCACTCTGTAGTGATTGGCCGGCTGACTGCTCGGCAAGGACAGCCACCCTCCTGGGTGACTGACAGCTGGGCTGGAATGAATGGGAGAGAACTGAATAAAAGGCGAGGCTTTTGGCTTGGAAGGCAGTCGACCACTGGACAAAGGAACCGAAGAACTTGAATAGGACGCCTGCTGCAACTCCTGGACCGTTGGTTTGCCCGGTGAGGCCCTGCTACTGTGCTCAAACTCCAAATCCGTATCGACAGAGGCCCCTGCAAGGACGACTTCTCCCCTTGAGTTGGTGGGACCAATCAACTCCAAGGTAAACCACCTGGACCTTCTCTGAGCTGGTTGGCTTGCCACAGAGTTGCTGCAGGAAACCGAAACGCCAGGGAGAGGAACACCAGATTGTGTTTGTTGCTTTTAAGCTGGACAAGAGCTCCAGGAAGATCCTCCGGACTCCCCGGAAGCAGGACTGACTGAGCCTGTAAAGTCTGAGAGAACTCACCTCTTGCTGTAGAGTTGCTTGCATCTTCTACTACTCACAAGCATAACCGCTTGTGGTCCTAAATTGATTCTTCTTTTGCTTCAAAGACTTCTAAAACATTGTGCAAATACCTTTCTACTTACCTACAAAGAAGTACTTCAGCTCATATAGAATTTTGCCCATTGAATTTGGCCTAGCCTATTTTCACTGAGTGAGTCTTATGGGGGGATCTGAAAGTATTTGCCTGCTTAAGAATATTTGTGGTCTCTTGTATGTTCCAATTACCTTTTCCTTTGACTTACACTGAATTGATTCTAAATGCAACAGTGATATATTAATGTCACCAGCACCCTAGCTACTGAAGTCACCTGAGAGTGTAGGTTGTGTCTGTGGGCCTTCCCAAAATGGTACTTACTGATTTAGAAACTAAGAGTTTATAGTTTTTGAAGTGTATTTTTGTGTTGCTTTTATCTTGCTCCCTTCTGAAGAAGGCTTATTCTAACTGACTGATAAATTAATAATTATTTATTCAAGAAACCTGGCGTGTAAGTGTTTAGTTGAATGCTTGTCACTGTGAAACTCTGCAACTCCCCTCCCCTACAGCTCACATTGACCCATCTTGAGATCAGCCTGGCTGCTCAACACGCTACCAGAACTGTGTAGTACAAGCTTATACCAAAGGTTGGGTTTCCTATTACCTGTAGTCAGGGTTGTTGTAGTGCACCCAAAGGTCTTTCAAGCGTTTCAAAATGGACTTCCGCTTCACCGGAGAATTGAGGCCTTTGACATTCAGTGTGACAAAGTTCACCTCCTGGACTGGAGTTTCCAAGCACTCCCCGGTTGACCCTACCGGAGGAGAGGGGCAGGGGAGGTCAAATGCTCAGAAGTTGCCATTCAAAGAGTAAAGGTTTCTTTTAACCAAAAACAACTTAACTGTTGGAACTGGACTCGCAACTGTTCGACTGCCACAGATCAACGGCAGTACAGGTTCTTCGGGTGACATCCACCTTGGAGTCGGGGGTTAGACCGTGTGAAGCCTGCCAATATTAACATTTTGTATTGTTTCCGTAGACTCCGTGGGGCCTGCTGCCGTCATCTGTGGCCCAGGGTAGATCGGGCTGCAGGGACCCTTTATCTTCTATTCCAACCCTTCTGGATCCTTGACCAGGATCCTTGACCTGGCCAGGAGTCTTGGCGTTTTGCGGGGAGCTATTCAGCGTCGCCATTGGAGGCGACCGAAGAGCCACCTTCTTTGTCCAGTGAGGAGGGGCTCAGGATGGATTCTGCGTCTTCTAAATGAGCAATCATTCGGGAGGTTCCTTTGTAGGAAAACTCAACCGCAGTGGGCTATCTTTTAGGAAAAGTGTCAGCGGCTGCAGGGTCCTCCGTTTCTGTAGAGTCACTGCTACTAGGTCCTGGAATATTTGCAGGGGAGACCCCTGTAATGATTGTTTCAGGAGCAGCCAATTGCCATTATTGCCTCCTTCGACGTATAGAAGTGGACTGGGGTGATCACGTCCGGCAGGGGCTTAGTATCCAAACCTCTTCGGGGGCACAGTCTGTGGGTGCAATCCAACACGAGCTGGGGCTTCTTGAGGTGTGGTAGAAGGGATTAAAAAAAGTCCCCTATGTATTCCGCAAGGTTCTGGTCTGGGACTGACGTCGACACTCCCCTAATTCGTAGGTTATTTCGACGGGCCCTGTTCTCCTGTTCATACACAAAGATCTCATTCCTGCCCGTTAGTGCCCGGATCTGTTGTATTTCCAGGAGTGACGTTGCATGCTCCCGAGACAGGTCCTCCACTTCTCCCAGGCTTTGCTCTGCCTCTGTCACTCTTTGATCAGTATGTTAAAGTTTGGTGGTAAGTTCGGTCATGCAGGAGAGGAATTCTGATTTCATATTCAATATAGAGGCCTGATATCTTCCTTGGTGGCTAGTGGTCCGGTCCCACCCGGTGATGCCTGTGGCATGGATTTGGTTGTCTCCAGCTTCTTTCCTTTTTCCCCTGGGAGCAACATGATGGAGATATCGCCACTTTTCAGGGCCTTGAGGTGTGTGGCCATATTGATGCTCTCTCTCTACGCCCTGTTCAGGTCCAGTTAGTGTAGGAGGCACTCGAAAGATGTTAATGGGTAGGGCTCAACTTCTGGCTCCGGGCTACTACTGCGCTCTTTGGGGTGTGTCCAGGGCTTAGCAGTTCTGAGATCCAATTTCTCTGTGGTGGGGGAGGGGAGGAAGACAGCTGATGAAATGTTCTGGTTTCCCAAATCCTCTGGTTACCCCAGGATCCTGCTGGCCTGACCCGGTGGCGTAGTAGCAGTATCGGAGGATTCAGGTGGCTGGCAGTACTGCAAAGGGAGAGCCCCGGTCCCTCGAGGGGCAAAAGCGAAGAGAGGCCCCCTTCTATTAGGGCCTATACTTGCAGTGGGTGGGGAGTAGTCGTCCTATCCCCACAGCTGGCTCCCCTTAGTTAATAGAGCTCACATTCTGGGTGCAGGTGCACTGGCCTGTCAGCGATCTTACTATATAATTTCACCTTTTAGCACTCCATAAGCAATGCGGTTGGTGGGGGGGTGGAATCTCTTTTTGCATACTACAGTCTCTTAGAAGATGCTGTATAGTGGAATGGTGTGTTGCTAACATTTTGATATGGTAGAAGGTGCTTTTGCAAGCAGGTCATGAAATGCAGGCTAATGAATGTCCTACAGTCCAGTGTAATTGCACACTAGACAGGAGTCCATGGTTTGAAAAGTTTTTATTCGAATTTTGTCTTTTACTTTCACATAGTGATTGAGGAATTGGTGTAAAGATTTGAAGGATTGTTTCTGTATGTTACACATTGAGGTGCATGGCCATTTGTAGACTGGACGGATTGGTTCGGTGGAAGGAAGAGTTGATTGTAAGTTTGTTGCAGTCGTTTTTTCAATAAGGGTTTCTTATGCCATAGTGGTGTCTAGCATTTCATAGCCTCAGCCCCTACTATGAATGGCAATTGTGTTTTTCTGTTCTTGTTAATAAGCCTCTTTATTGAAATATGGTTCTGTGCTTCTTGTGTGAATCCACTCACCTGCACAGACGTTCGCAAAGGTCTCTGTTTGACATTGCGCATGTTTAGAAGTACCTATTGTAGTTTACTGATTAATTTTGTTAGTAGTTTCATTCTGGTTAAAATTAATATAAACAATATTCTTTTGAGGAGCATTGCGCTGTCAATGAGAGCTTCCAGGATTAGTCTTCTGCAGTAATTTTTACAGGTCGAGATGACGTTTGTGTTGTTTTTATCATTTGTATTTTATTTATTTATATAGTGCGCCTGGCCCAGAGGCATCTGGGCACATTTCTTGAGGTTTACAGAGACATGGTATGTATAAGCAGACAGCAATATATATATATATATATATATCAGTACTTGCAAGATATTTACCAGATAATATAAAGGTTAATTACAAGTAATTGGCAAACGCAGCACATAAGAGCTAACAGGACTGGAAAGCAGTAGTGATAGTGGGGATCACTGAGACCTGTGGCGACTTTGCGAGTCCTGCGCTATAACACAATTTAGCTTTACTCTTAAAAGTGTGAAAGGAAGGTTCAGATTAGAGCACCATGTGCTATCGTTGCTACCGGTATCAGGTGGGACTGCTGGTGATTGTCTCGGGAGGATAGCTCAGGGGCAACGTGCTCGCCTTGGAAGCAAGGTGACATGGAGCAACACTGGTGCGATCACCGGGTTCGCGCTTAGAAACCTCTGGGTATTAAATGCGTTATAAATAACCAATTATTTAAGTATCTTGAAGAGCTCTTTAGTATTAGATTCCGCTTGCACGATACGCTTATGTCTTTTATTAGCTTGGAATATTGCCTCGTTATAGTTAGGGGGGCTATGATAAGGCTGTCCTTATTTGCATCTGAAGGAAGGCTTTTCCAGCGGGCCTCAGAGTTTCTCTTTTTCTTTCGGAGTGCTCTTAAATGTGGCGTGAACCACGGGTTGAGGTGTGCACGAGGTTTAGATTTCCTCAATTCGATTGGGTAGATGCTATTCATGGCTTTAAGCATGGTTTGATTGAAGGTATCGACCAAGACTGTGGGATCAGCACTCGGCACCGAGGCATTGTTTAGTATAGGTAGGATTTGAGGGAGCAGTTTCTCCTTAGTAATTTCTCTTGTTTCTTGTGCTGATGGAAGGTGCTATATTCTGTTTAGAGCATTGGTTAATGTTAATGTTGCAATTCAGATTGACTAACCAGTCGCAGGCTCTCCCTTTATTGTGAGTAGGTTCCTGGATGTAGTGTTCGAAGCCCAGATCAGTCAGTGTGCTGGCAATGTCCAAGGCTTTATGGTTGTTGGGATCTTGGTGACCAAAGTTGAAATTCCCTAGTAAGATAATTTGGGAATTGGGCTTGGTATTAGTAGCTAAGAGTGATATGTTGTCTTCTGCAAAGGTGGAGGCTGGTCCTGGGGGCATATAGATAAGGTGCAAGGTGATGGTTTGGTTGGGTGATATGGGCAATTTGACAGATAATAGCTCTGCTGAAGGCATATGCTGATGCGGTATGAGGCGACGCCTCCTCCTTTGGATTGGTTAGCGTTTTTCGGTCACATCTAAGGATGGAGTAACCATTGGGGATGGCCAAGGAGAGTATAGGTCCCGCTGCTGCGTGTAACCAGGTCTCCATAATGGCTAGGAAATCTAAATCTTGGATTGAGATGAAGTCTGCAAGGTCCAGCGCGTGAGCAAGGAGTTAATATTATTGGAGTTCAGGGGGGCTATGGTAGGGGTGTTTTTCCTACCTATAAACTTAGGACTTTGTGTGAGATTGTCAGAAGTACAGAGTGATTCGGCAGTAGTAGTGGGTCTGGGGACGTGTGAGCGGTGAACTATGTGAGGGAGTCTGGAGCCTAGTCTGAGATTCCTAAGATGTAGTGCGCAAGGTTGATTTGGGGTGAGTTTGGCTGCCAAGTGTTCCAACCATAAGGCAGGAGCGTTCAGGTATAGGTTGGGGGGTGACAATAGCAAAACAAGAGTTGATGGCTGGAAGGTTTAGAATAAATCATGACCTGTGGCATTGCTCTGGGCAACCCTCCAGACCATCGTTCTTCGCCTGCCAAGCCATTACAAAAGGGGAAAAACCATATGCAAATCAGGCTTGGTCCCACCCCCAAAGGGGTAGTCCAGCCCAAACTGCTAGGTCACATCCCTTTTGCACGAGACCACAAGCATCCCCAGACATGTTTCAACCTTGTTGGGCGTCATCAGTGAGGAGTAGCTTGGGTCTCTAGGCCCAGCAGGCAAGGGACCCACGTCTGGGCATACCCTTCCCACTCGGGATGACAATAGCAAAACAAAAGAGTTGATGGCTGGAAGGTTTAGAATAAATCATGACCTCTGGCATTGCTCTGGGCAACCCTCCAGACCATCGTTCTTCGCCTGCCAAGCCATTACAAAAGGGGAAAAACCATATGCAAATCAGGCTTGGTCCCACCCCCAAAGGGGTAGTCCAGCCCGAACTGCTAGGTCACATCCCTTTTGCACAAGACCACAAGCATCCCCAGACATGTTTCAGCCTTGTTGGGCGTCATCAGTGAGGAGTTGCTTGGGTCTCTAGGCCCAGCAGGCAAGGGACCCACGTCTGGGCATACCCTTCCCACTCGGGGTGACAATAGCAAAACAAAAGAGTTGATGGCTGGAAGGTTTAGAATAAATCAGGACCTCTGACATTGCTCTGGGCAACCCTCCAGACCATCGTTCTTCTTTGCCTGGCAAGCCATTACAAAAGGGGAAAAACCATATGCAAATCAGGCTTGGTCCCACCCCCAAAGGGGTAGTCCAGCCCGAACTGCTAGGTCACATCCCTTTTGCACACATGGGGGGGTGGTGTAGTGCAAAAGGTCAGTGTTGCTGGCAAGCTGAGGGCACAAGGGCCGGGAGATAAGAGCTCACTGGCAGGTGCGGACTGGCGCTGGATGTGAGTGGTAAGCACGACATGTTGAGTAGCAATTTCGCTGAGATTGTAGGCTGGAAGGGTAAGGCACTGTTGGTATTAGGGTGAGACCAGACCAATGACACTGTAATGGAGAGGAACAGGAGTGTGCAACATAATAGGATAGGCATGTACATAATGAGGTAGGAGCTTGACAGGTGGGCAAGTCAGCTTAAATCACTTGTGAAGTGCCCATACATATGGCATAGGAGTTCAATTAATGATGTGCCTAATTTGAGGGGCCCAAGTGTGACAAACAAAAACAGTATATGTCTACAAAGATACCTAATTTGCAATCACAGGGTGTCAATTCAAACAATAGACAGGTAGTCAATGGCTACACAACTAATACTTAAGGTAAATGACACTGCAGTAAACAGGCAGTAGGCTATACATATTTCAGTGGTGCGTGTGGCACTACAGTAAACGGACCGTCAGTGGCTACACAACTAGTACTTAAGGTAAATGGCACTGCAGTAAACCGATAGGCAGTAGGCTATGCATTTATCAATGGTGTAGGTGACACTGCTATATGCAAATAGGCAATATTAGGTAAATGGTGCAGAGGGCCCTGTGGTATACAAATAAGCATGGCGCTATACATGTGATATATCAACATAAGGCAGTGCGGCCATGTTGATTGGTGACCTATGGACGCACGCGTATGCCAGTAAGGTGTGGTGACCAGGGGCATCGCACACCTGGCAGAGTCAAAAGTACCAATGAAGGTGAGTGTACCCTTTGATGTGGGCGGCCTTGTCAAATGGGCAGCATCCTGGTAGTAGGGCCCAGAGGCTGCAGGTGTGATGCGCTCCATTACGGAGGATTGATTACACTGCTGAGTGATGTGTCCGTTTTCAGAGTCTTTGTAATGGGAGTGACAAAAGCGGAGAGGTGCAAAAAGAGAGCACAGTGGGGCTGAGGGGGCACCTAGGTGCAGGTGGTCAGCCGGATCCGGGTGGGTAGAGGTGATATTAGAAAGAGGGAGTACTCGCAGTAGATGAGTGAAAATCAGGAGGTCACCATGTCTGGGCAGCGGCCAGAGTACCACCACGGACAGGCACAGACAGGCCCTTATCCACGGCCCTTGCAAAACGGCCGGCTTCCGCCTACCACTGAGGATGGTGGGCGGTAGTAGAGAGCTCTAGCCAATCCGAGGCTGGAACTCTGAATGTTCCTTATTTTTCAAAAACACCTT